>NC_136061.1:1058606786-1059806786 GCF_964261635.1 Lissotriton helveticus | reverse complement strand
TAGACCAGACGTTAACTAGGTCTACTACTGTCGATATTAGACTTAAAGTTTTGGGTTTGCCAGCTAGCTCAGAGTTCACTAGAAACTTTCTCGAATGTTCAGGCAGGACTTAACTTCCCTGATTAGACAAGAAGGGATTTAGTTTCTGACAACCATAGAACATGACAACTTTGCTCTCCCCTAATCAAGAGTATATCTCGAGAGTCGTGTGAACAAAAGGCAATTTATTTTACTCAGTCAGTACGTGCATTCTTAGTCTCATCAGATTGTAGAGAAAAGGAAGAGACGGGCGTGTTCAATAAAAAGGTGTGATTTATTGATCAGTCTCTTTTCTCATACAAGAGAAATGGATCGATATTATTGCAATACTTATAGTTAAGTAAAGTGCATACATTAGAAGCAATAGTATAAAATAATACTGTAAAAACATTGATATGGTTTCTAAGCCATAAGATGTTTTAAAATGAATAAAATATATTACATACACATATACATTTGACTAAACGTACTCAACTGGTGTTTCTAAATACGCCTACCCCGTGTACCTGACCTAAGTCTAATACGTGGGCGGGAATAGAAAGTTACAGTTTAAGTTAAGTTTGTTTTTGCCAAGTGAATAACTAAGGAATTCTCTGTGAGGGGTTATTCAGTTCTGTACCTGGAAGTTAGGATGAATGAGGGATGGTATCTCTCGTCTCTGGTCTCGATATTCCAGGCTGCCTGCGAGGGCTACCCAGAAACGCCGGTGCTGGATTTCTCGGCAGGAGAAAGCAGCTTCTCTCAGCGCGTCAGGAAGGCGGGGCTGCGCCAGCGGGGTCTGCTCTGCTCTGGGCTTCGGCAAGTATGGCTGCTCCGTCTCGTCACCACCGCGTGTGTTTGCATAGGGCAATATCGGTAATATTTATACCTTTAAGGTGCCGAGATTGACGTAAGGATGGACATAGATACGTCAATAAGGATGTCATACGACTTGCTCGTTAGCACATTCTTTTGCTGAAGTTCTCGGTGAAATCAAAACAATGGCCGCAGGGTTTTGCCCAGGTTGTCATAGGTTTGATTTGTTATGAGAACTCCGTATGCCTTATCAGGGGCTGGAGGAATATCCCTTGTCTAATTAGATCGCAAGCGTTATGACCTAATCAGATAACACGTTCCTGTGCCGTAGTGTGACTGCGTCAGATAACGGTATCTGCATCATGGGGGTTTTCTGCCTCATGGGCTGACTGCTAGTTAACTTGTTGGTTTGTTTAACTAGAATAGGGTCAGGAATAGGGGGATCGATTCAGAACCTATAGGAATACATCACATAGATATGTCACTAAAAAGTGATCAATGAAAGCAAACTGCTCTCCAGCCTACCGACTGTACCAAAAGGTCTCATAAACAATGAGAGTTACTCCTTTGTGAACCCAAAGGGAATGGAGCATCAATATACGTACAGTAAACAAGAATTTTTCCCTTAGGGTGAAAAAGATTATACCATTGGGTACCCTCAACACACTGAACCAAGAATCATTCGGTTCCAATCATACCCCCTAATGGACTACAGTGAAATACTCACAAAAAGATTTAGTTAAAAAAGTTATGTGAAAAATATATATATATATATATGTATACTTATCCACCCTCCAAAACGATGAAAGGAAGGAGCCACACGCAGGGATTTAGCAGGAGAGGTTCTTTTTTAATGGAAACTGAGGCAGCTGGGCATAATGCATTTCGGTAATAACACCTTCTTCAGACACCCTTCTCTGCTGCTCCTCATGTCCGTAGTGCCCTGTTACAATGTTCATGACTGAATGACGAGTCCATTTGTAAACGCCACCCCAACCATGTGATCAACCGCCGAGTTGCAGTCAATGTCAAAACTCCAACTCCCAGAAGGCTGTGTATCTGGAATGCGTGTTGTGGGAAACCAAAGCCAATTCATTCGTTTGTTTGGCGTTTACAAACCGGGCACACTTGATGAAGTGCTCTTCTTAATGCCTTGACCCCTCGTATCCCCGCCAAAAACGTTCCAACCTTCCAAGCGCCAGGCCTCTGGGTAGTGATTTGGCGAGATTGCACCAAATTCTCCCGTGTAGTCACGGGCTGCCTTTTGCGCAGTGTCCCTTGGCTTAAGCGCTAAGTAGGTGAGCTGCCTGTGTGCCCATACCTGAGCTGACTCCATGTTCGCCAGGAAAGCAGGCAGCCTCTTGACGGAACGGCGGCTCCTTAACGTGTCTTCTGGCCGGCACGAATATACTCATCCACCCTCCAAAACGATGAAAGGAAGGAGCCACACGCAGGGATTTAGCAGGAGAGGTTCTTTTTTAATGGAAACTGAGGCAGCTGGGCATAATGCATTTCGGTAATAACACCTTCTTCAGACACCCTTCTCTGCCGCTCCTCATGTCCGTAGTGCCCTGTTACAATGTTCATGACTGAATGACGAGTCCATTTGTAAACGCCACCCCAACCATGTGATCAACCGCCGAGTTGCAGTCAATGTCAAAACTCCAACTCCCAGAAGGCTGTGTATCTGGAATGCGTGTTGTGGGAAACCAAAGCCAATTCTTTTCGTTTGTTTGGCGTTTACAAACCGGGCACACTTGATGAAGTGCTCTTCTTAATGCCTTGACCCCTCGTATCCCCGCCAAAAACTTTCCAACCTTCCAAGCGCCGGACCTCTGGGTAGTGATTTGGCGAGATTGCACCAAATTCTCCCGTGTCAAGTCAAGTCAAGTCAAATTAATTTATATAGCGCGCTACATACCCAGAGGGTCCCAAGGCGCTTGAGGAAGGGTGGGGAATTACTTGTCGAATATCCATGTTTTAAGTTGCTTTCTGAATGCTAGGTGGTTCTGAGTGAGGCGAAGGTGAGTGGGAAGTGAGTTCCAGGTTTTGGCTGCCAGGTAGGAGAAGGATCGTCCTCCCATGGTGGTTTTGTTTATGCGAGGTACCGCAGCCAGGGCTTGGTTGGAGGAGCGTAGTTGGCGGGAGGGGGTGTAGAAGGAAAGTCGGGTGTTGAGGCATTCGGGTCCAAGTTCGTAAAGTGCTTTGTGTGCGTGGGTTAGGAGGCGGAATGTTATCCTCTTATTGACGGGAAGCCAGTGGAGGTTTTTCAGGTGACTAGAGATGTGGTCTTTACGCGGGATGTCTAGTATGAGTCTGGCTGATGCGTTCTGGATGCGTTGTAGTTTTTTCTGAAGTTTTGCGGTGGTACCGGCGTATAGGGTGTTACCGTAGTCCAGGCGGCTCGTGACCAGTGCGTGGGTGACCGTTTTTCTAGTTTCGGTGGGGATCCAGCGAAATGTCTTTTTGAGCATGCGAAGAATGTTGAAGCAAGATGATGAAACGGCGTTAACTTGTCTGGTCATCGAGAGTGAGGAGTCCAGGATGACGCCCAGGTTCCGTGCGTGGTCCGTCGGGATGGGAGCTTTTCCTAAGGCCTCTGGCCACCAGGAGTCATCCCAAGCGGAGGGGGAGGTACCTAAGATAAGGACTTCAGTTTTGTCTGAGTTCAGTTTCAGACGGCTGATCTTCATCCACTCGGCTACTTCTTTCATTCCTTCATGTAGGTTGGTTTTGGCGGTGTTCGGGTCTTTGGTGAGTGAGAGGATCAGTTGAGTGTCATCAGCGTAGGAGATGATGTTGAGGTTGTGTTGTCGTGCGATGGTCGCGAGGGGGCTCATGTATACGTTGAAAAGGGTGGGGCTGAGTGAAGATCCTTGTGGCACGCCGCAAATGACTTCAGTGGCCTCTGACTTGAATGGTGGAAGGCTGACTCTCTGAGTTCTTCTGGTGAGGAACGAGGTGATTCCAGTGCTTTTCCTTGGATTCCGATGTTTCTGAGGCGTTGTAACAGGGTGCTATGACAGACTGTGTCGAAGGCTGCGGAGAGGTCGAGGAGGATGAGGGCGACTGTGTCTCCATTGTCCAGTAGAGTTCGAATGTCGTCTGTTGCTGCGATGAGTGCGGTCTCAGTGCTGTGTTTTGCTCGGAAGCCGGACTGTGAGGAGTCGAGGGATTTGTTGGTTTCGAGGAAGGCGGCGAGTTGGTTGTTGACAGCTTTCTCGATGACTTTGGCCGGAAATGGAAGGAGCGAGATGGGGCGGTAATTTTTGAGTTCGGTGGGGTCAGCTGTGGGTTTTTTCAGAAGGGCGCTGAGTTCGGCGTGTTTCCAGCTTTCCGGGAAGGTGGCGGAGTTGAGGGAGTAGTTGATGACGTCTTGGAGGTGTGGTGCTATGATGAAGTCTGCTTTGTTGAAGATGTGGTGAGGGCATGGGTCTGTTGGGGACCCTGAGTGGATGGAGTTCATCAGGCGGATGATGTCCTCGGTGGAGATTGGGTTCCAGTCGTTAAGGATGTTCAAGGGGGATGAAGGTACGGTAGAAGGTTGGGTGGGTTGGTCTCCGGGTTGGTTGTCGAAGCTGTTGTGGATGTCTGCGATTTTGTCGTGGAAGAACGAAGCTAGGGAGTCGCAAAGGGTTTGGGAGGGAGTGATGTCGTTGGAGTTGGCAGTAGGGTTGGTAAACTCTTTGACGATGTTGAATAATTCCTTGCTGTTGTGGGCGTTGTTGTCTAGTCGGTCTTTGAATGCGGCTTTCTTGACAGTTCGGATTAGTTGGTGGTGTATGCGGGTGGCGTTTTTGAAGGCGTCTCTGGTGTTGGTGTTTGGGTCTTTTTTCCAGGCCTTCTCAAGGGAGCGACAGAGTTTCTTGGATTTCTTGAGATCATCGTTGAACCAGGGTGCGTTTTTGGTGCCTAGTTTGATATGACGTTTTTTCAGAGGTGCTAGGTTGTCGGCGCTGTTGGTTAACCATTGAGTGAGGTTAATGGCTGCTTGGTTGGGGTTCGAAGAGTGGGTAGGGGGGTTTTGAAGCAGTGATGAGGAGATCTGGTCGATGGTGATTTTGTTCCAGTTTCTTCGCAGAGTAGGTTGAGGATGGTTGTGGGTTGTGGTCTTTTTGTAGACGAAGTGAACGCAGCTATGGTCCGTCCAATGGAGAACTGTGGTGTGACTGAAGGAGATATGTTTGCTGGAGGTGAATATGGGGTCGAGTGTGTGACCTGCGTAGTGAGTGGGGGTATTAACAAGTTGTTTGAGTCCGAGGTTGGCAAGATTGTCCAGAAGGGTGGTGGCGTTACTGTCTTTGCTATTTTCCAGGTGGAAGTTGAGGTCTCCCAATAGGATGTAGTCCTCGGAGGGGAGGGCGTGTGGGGTGATGAAGTCAGTGATGTCTTCACTGAATTGTGCACGGGGTCCTGGAGGTCGGTAGAGGAGGGTGCCTCTGAGTGTGGTCTTGGGGTCGGTGTGGATCTGGAAGTGAAGGTGTTCGGCGCTAGCAAGGTTGACGTCTGAGATGGTTGAGATGCGGATGGAATTCTTATAGACGATGGCTATGCCTCCTCCTGTTTGCTTGGTGTGGTCCTTACGGATGATCTTGTAGCCTTCCGGGATGGCAATGGTGATGTCTGGGGCTGAGGAGGCGTTCATCCAGGTTTCTGTTAGGAAGGCGACGTCCGGAGAGATGGTGTCCAGTAGATTCCAAAGGTCGATGGCGTGTCTGTGGATTGATCGGGTGTTGAGCAGGATGCATTTTAGGTGGTTGGTGTCAGGTCTGTGTTTGGTGTTAGTGGATGTGGAGTTGGTCTTGGTGCCGTCAAATTTGCAGGAGTTGCATGTGAAGGGTCCATGGGTGTGTCCAGGAGCGGCTTGGGCGCACTTGGGGAGACGGCCGGGGTTTAGGGCTAGGAGGGTGGAGGCGTCGTATGTGATGCGGGTGGGGTGTGTGGTATGGGGTGCAGGGGGTCTGGCGCTGGGCGCGGTCCAGGCACGGACGGGCGTAGACGGGCTTACCTTTGGCGCACCTTCGGCGCAACTGGGGCGCGACCGCTGCGCTTGAACGCTGCGCGAAAAGTTGTCAGTCATATGTGGAAATTCGGAGGGGGAGGGGCGAGGGGGGGGCCAACTGGGAGGCGGGAGCGGGGTGGGGCTCAGGTCAGGAAGGCAAAACAACAACACAAATCCAATTAAAATGGCCGCAAGGGTTCTAGTCACAGGGTTGGGGCTCAATGCACGTGAATACCGCTACGTTGAAGGTAATGGCGCAGGCACAGTAAGGCACAAATTTGCATGCAGCAGAGAAATAAGTGAAAGTAGAAGCGCACCTTGGCAGACAAGCGCTACGGAATATTTCTCGGCACTAATATGCAAATGAGGAGCAATGCGAGCAGTGCGAAGCCGTCAAGCGCAGGCAATGATAAAATAAATGTAAATGGAGAATCAAGGCAAAGCAGTCTAGCGCTACGATCTGTTGGCAGCAAAAATACAATTATTTCGGTGCAAGCGAGCAAGGCAGGTAAACTACTTATCAGTCTGGCGGTATGGGCAGCAGGGAGCAGCGATAGGAGCGACCTCTTCAGCGAAGAGCAGGGCGGTCACGGTCACGGTCGTGTAGTCACGGGCTGCCTTTTGCGCAGTGTCCCTTGGCTTAAGCGCTAAGTAGGTGAGCGTATATATATATATATACTGTTTATTAAAAAAGTTTAAAACACACATAGGTAAACACAAGATTACATATACATCAAGTCAATAAACAAGATAATAATAATAATAATAATACGACGAAACATACAATATTACAGGAGAAATCACAACAGAAGACAATAAAATCTGTCTTGTATTCAGTTAATTTGGTAACAGTTGATTCAACATAAGGTTTGGCAACACTTCCTCATCCCCTCATGAATGTTGACCACTCCAAATTTAACTTGCAATAAGGCGTCGACGCGTTTCGGCGGTGTTTGAAATATTCTAACCACCTTCTTCAGGACAATTTAATATTACTTCTCCTTTTTAATTAGCATAACCTAATATAAAAATAAAAGTAGAGTATTAATTTATCTCAATATTCCTAAACCGGTATAGAATTATTTACACAATTCAAATTTGTCATGTTGTTACACTCTCTGCTACTATAGAAGGCTTGTAACGTTTCTTTTCACATGATTCCCAGAATCCATAGAGTACTTTATTCAAAAGGGCATCAACAGCATGAGGTACTAACACTAACAGCTTGTGTGACAAAACTATTCCCTCACTCTGCCGTATTGACACAGCTGTTGCTGCAACTGAGCGAAAACACCCAGCTAATGCTCTAGCAACAGGATCAAGAACTGCTGAAAAATAAGCAAAAGGATGTTGCTTATCGCCGTGTAACTGAACTAAAACTGACAATGCACATCCATCTTTCTCGTGTACGTAAAGTGTGAAAAGCTTCGTGTAATCTGGTGTGCCTAACACTGGTGCTGAACAAAGGGCTTGACGTAACTGTCGAAAAGCACTTTCACATTCATCTGTCCATGGGAGAGGTACTGGAGTGTCCAAAAGCGCTAACAAAGGCTTAACAATGTGTGAAAATCCCAAAATCCACTGTCTACAAAAGGAAGACCCAAAAATGCACGTACTCCTTTCTGTGTGGTAGGAACTGGCGTGTCTAAAATTGCTTGTATTCAATCTGATGTCAATGCATGTCCCTCCTTAGACAAAAGGTGACCTAAGTAGGTTATCTTTGGTATACAGTATTGTAGCTTCTTTCTAGACACTTTATGGTGATGTGAAGCAAGAAAAGAAAGCAAGGACAGAGTACATTTTTCACACTGTTCTGGGGTGTCGGCTGCCAACAAGATGTCATCGACATATTGTAAGAGAGCTTCACCTTCGGGTAATGCAAAAGAATCAAGTTCTCTTTTTAATGCTTGACTGTAAATACCCGGACTCTCAGTATAGCCTTGAAGAACTCTACAAAATCTATACGATCGATTATTCAAAGTGAAACCGAACATATATCGGCTGTCAGAATGAATAGGGATCAAAAATAAAGCGTTCTTCAAGTCTATCACAGAAAATGTAGTGGCAGTCGGAGGAACCAAAGTAAGGAGTGTTGTGATGTCGGAAAACACAGGATACTGTGGTACGACAATCTTGTTCACTTCCCTCAAATCGATAATGAATCTGTAAACTCGTGTATCAGTGTCTCTTTTCAGGACTGGAAGAATCAGACTGTTGCAAACATTAAATGGGACTTCCTCAACAACCCCAACTTGGATGAGGTCATGTACAATTCGTATGAGTGCTTCTTCACCCTCCTGTGAGATCCTGTATTGCGGCAAACGGGGTAAAACAGCTCCCTCCTTGACACTAATCTGTACTGGTGGGATAACCATTTGACCCACATCAGTGTCACAAAGATTCAGGAAGTGAAGCTAATACAATATCTTCTTTAACAAAACAAATTATTTCAGGATCGGAGTGATTATCATTCAAAATGACACGCACTCCTTCAGGAGAACATCGTATTGTGGCTCTAAAATACTTCAACATGTCAAGACCCACAATATTGTCTGGTGTGTTTGGGGAAAGTAAAAACGGACATGGAGCACTAAATTTATCAACTTGAAATGCAAGAGTTGTGACAATGGGCTAAGGGAAGGTGTCCCATTGAAACCTATCGAAGTAATAGTCGTGCCAGACAGGGGAGCCCTCGGAACCAATTGTTTAGACAGAGCGCTACGAGTAGCTCCTGTATCAACCAGAAACTGATCAGTAGAACCCAAAACATGTGCTGTAACATAGGGACCCGTCTGATCTACTGGAACTTCAACTGATTCCTTACCCCTTCCTAGGCAATCCTATGCATGAGCAGAATCGTAAAGATCAGGGTGGACATAATCAGACATTTGATATTGATTTCGTCTATCAAAGTGTTTTGGCTATTCTGTGGTCGTACATTTGTATCAAATCGGGCACGATCATTCATATTTCCCCTAGGTCCCGAAAACCCTGAACGATTTCTCATTTGGCCCCACCCTCGTAAATTCTGCTGGGCGTGCAACAATGGGCAATCAGTCATCCAATGGCCAAACTGCTTACAATACGCACATTGATTAATAGACAAATTCGTACGAGTGTAGGGGGTATTAAAAGATCCTTGTCCGCCTCTATCGTAATTCCTATCGTGGCCTCTATCATAGCCTCTAGAGGGTGGACCGTAACCCTGGGCCAACATAACTTTTGTTTTTAACTCTTTAGATTTCTTAACCTCGTTACCCTTTGCTTCTAAATCTTGATGCTCATAATATTGAGCCATTGTTAAAACAGATGCTGGAGAGGATGTAGTCCAAGAACTTTCACTAGCTTTTAGGCGGCTGGCTATCCCTGGTAACAGATTCGTGACATATTTATCGACAAACAGATGCCTGCCGGTATCATCTGTTAAAGATTGACCGCTAAAATCATGAAAAGCTTCCTCAAAGCGTGTAAAGAAATCAGAAACTGATTCATCTGCCTTTTGTTTACACGCTGCTAAAACAGTCCAATCAATATTTTTAGGGTGAATAACTGTTTTAAGTTTAGTCAAAATTGCTGCAGGAAGATCTAGTATTAACTGATGTGGCTTTTGGGCGGGCTCTCTATCCGCATCTATTCGTTCCAAATCTTTCCATTCGGCACCAAGAATAGCACGTTCATCAATTTTACGAACAGTCCTCCACATATCTGGCGGCAGAATTAAACCGAAAAATAAATCTATATCACATAGGGTCATAGTACAAGAATTTAAAGCGCCTTCAACTACCTCATAAAAGGCTGCTGGATTTTTAAGCGGATCAGATAACGCTGCTTTAAGCGTCATTACGTCTGCTCTAGTCCAAGGAGTGTACACCCAATTATAAATAAAATATCCTTTAGAATCAACAGAATTTTTATTGTCACTATCACCGGTTCCTTTAGGAGGAACATACAAGTGCGCAGCTTCCCGCATAGGTCTCATTTCAACTGGTATTATCTTATCTGTTACAAAGATAGGAGACTGCGACCCTCCAGGCGGATTGGACTGTGGAGCGGCGTTCGTAATCTTTTTCTGCTCCTTCAGGTGGAACGCCTCATTTCGTAATTTAACCAATCGTCTAATCACGTCTTCTATCTGGGAAAAAACAAAGGAACCATCTGTAGCTGTTTACGATCATTTGCTATATCATTAGGTTCTAATACTGGAGAGTGTTTTCGAAACATTTCTACAACTTCATCAGCAAATGTCTCAGTAAAATACATCTGCTCCTTTTCTGACCAATCTTTCATAATAGCTAAACGATCAGGAGCAGAATTAGTGTTACGTAATGCTATACGAGCCGCTTGTCTGATTTCGGCCAAACACGCAGTAGTCAGCATGGATCGAGTGTCCCGCGCTTTTCGTTGGTCTGCGTCAGAATCCTCGTCGCTTTAGGCCGGAGCGGACGGAACGGCATACGGAGGTGGAGGTCAATCAAATAACAAAAAATCATCTTGCGGTTTATTAAGGACAGGATAGAGAGGCTGGCGGACAGGATGTTGGCCAGATACCTGCAACCTATGTTCTTTCTCCTCTCGCTCCTTTAACTCTCTTACTTCTTTCTTTCTCAACTCCAGCGCTTTCTCATACACATTCTTTCACTGTTCCTTTTCAATCAATGCTTGCTCACGCTTCTCTTGCTGACGTACTTCTTTTTCCCACATTCGCAAACTCTCAAACATATCACGTCTAGACCTTCGCTCAAACAAACATCGTTCCCCATACTCAACCTTTCGCGCATCAAATGACCCATGCAGTGGCCACCATAACTGAGGATCCTTTTTGGTATATTTGTGCCACAACGTGCTGTACATTATGACAGAAAGACCAAACTTCACATACATATCTCTATTAGGCGTCCCTTCCGGGGGAGCCGGCTGCGATTCCTCAAGTCGTAAACTGGTACCAAGCACTGGTAAAAGCAGCACAACTTTCGAAGTGCGCTAAAAACAGGCATGCCAAAAATAATGCAAAATATGCAGTATTATACGTAAAGTAGCGCTTAAAGTACTTTCTTAGTACGTTGCACCGTTCAATTCAAATAGTTGAAGAAAAATCTTCACATTACCTGCCTATATGAGTTGCAACACATATATTCATACAAAATTCCAAATATCAAATTCCAAATACAAAATTCCAAATACCAAATTAGACTAGTCTATTCCAAATACAAGTATGCCACAGTAAGTGTTCCTAAAACAACCTTATCATACAAGGGCATCCAAAACCTACAATAGGTGCCGCAAAACGGCTCTTACCAATCATAGGTTGTCCAGGTTCCAACTGCCAAGTTCTAAATTCGACCAAACGGTCACTGCACGGCAGACCAACAGAAGAGATCTCAGTCGAGGACCGGCGCCGCCTGGATGGTCAGATCAGAAAGAAGGGAAGAAACGCCTCGGATGCCAAGACTCGGGTCTCCTCTGGCAGCGATCGCGTCCTCAGCGAGGTTCCGAACCTTCATCACGACCAATCCTTCGGGCATCCTAGTCACCGATGAGCCCCACATTGGGCGCCAATTTTGTCGTGCAGGCCTCAGCCAGACCCGCTAGTGAAAGGGGTTCGCCCTTCTCCGCACGAAGTCCTCAGACCCAATTGAAAGAAGTTGGCACAGAAACTGGAAATAGAAAATGTAACATTTATTATACCTCATGAGGTGGTGCTACAATTCAAACAGTACCCTTCGGCATTGCAAGAAGTAGCACAATGAACTAACGACGCATGGTTTATTTATACCCACACAGGGGCTCAAAAGAAGGCGGTACGAAGCACAAGAGCACATTTTATGTACATATAAGGTAATATTGAGAAGCACGATCGATCAGTGGGAGGAGCTAACAGTCTTGGGGTCTCGGCTAACACATTCCAATCTAGGGCTAATCACTAACAGATGTGGACCCTAACGGTCAGCGGCAAAACAAGGGGACGCTAATAATAGCCTGTTGCTGGGCAGATTCAAGGGCCATGAGCAGAAAGATAGGACAACGCACATGGTTGACACGAGGTAGCATATGGCAGACAAAATGGCTGCCATGAATACTAAATGGAGTCCGTTAAATGTCAAGATAACGGCTAGAACTAAGATGTCTTTCGCTAACGCTCAACCTAATCGCTGTTAGATTATAACACTAATGCCAGCCAAAAACCAGAACAGCAAAAGTGGAGCACTTTGGCAAAAGGTTTGGGAGAAGACCACACTAGGGCTGACAGGTCTAACAACAGCCTTTCTAACCACCCCTCAGGCCAGATGAGGGTTGGCCCCAAATTGCCCCCTCCACATCCCCCTTTCTCCCACAGGTGGAGGAAACCCACTAGATCTCTGTAGTCAGGCTTCAAGGTGATGAGATTCTCGTGTCGATCAACACGAACTGGCACAAAATTCTGACAATTCACGCTAACTTGGACTGCAGCAACTTTTATTCCTCTGATTAGACATGAACTAGAGGACTGAAGCCATACCTCAGCTGCACACTTCATTTCTGTTCGAGAGAATATCAGCACCTTGAAACCTGACCACAGAGAGACCCCTAAGCAGAAATCCGACCTCAACCTCATACCTAATATCTGGGTGATGCATCCGCGCCTATTAGCTCACAGCATGGGACATTTGCCAAAAGCCTTGAAAACGTCCCAGGCCTGCGCACTGTCCAGTTATTGAAATATATGTTGGCTGGCCCAATCTGTCACTTGTACATTCCATTAGAAACACATTACTGATCTTACATTGTAGATTGTGACTTTAATCGCTTCATCAGGTATTACAGTTTCATCTATTTAAAATTACATTAAAAACTTGCTATCTACTCTATCCTCCACAAAAAATGTGTAGTGTATACCTTATGTGAAAAAAAGTTATGAAGGGGTAAGTACCAACTACTGTAAATGTAAAAAAAAAGGCATCAGCAGTTAATGAGTTAACAAGGACATCACAGGAGCATAGCTACAGCATGCATATCTGCCTTTGGTCACTGTCCCATTAATCTACCTGCCAGACGTATTTCTAATGGGGATGTAGCCACACAGGGAGCATATTAATAAGATGTTTCTTTCACATCATGGGCCTATGGAGGAGGAAGCCCCATGGAGGGGCTTAGAATGTGGGCCAAACAAATATGATGGGCAGCTACAAATGGAAAATGGCAGGCAGGCTAAATGAAAGGAGCATTAGTAAAGGCAGAGTAACTACACGTGGGGAGGTACTGCTGGAGAATGATTCATATTGAGGTCATTAAATAGGGCCCGGTAGGAAAAGCGTGAGGGATGTCGGAGTGGTAAGAGACGAGTAACAGTCATGCCATGATAGAGAAGAGGACCCTTTGTACGGATGTATAGAATGTATGTCAGATTTTGCTTCAGGCAATATAATGATCGAACATTATCTGTTATTAAAGGAAGACAAATCACGGTGTGTGTCACAAGTTACGGAAAGATAAGTTCGCTGTAGTAACGAGTACAATAACTCCTTAATGGTCTAATGTTTGCCTGCTCACTAGTCCTCACATAAAGTACAACAGCAGTTTCCGGGAAGCAGCGTGTGTACTAATCAATTCCGAGATCGTCCAACCTGCACTAGTGACGCACTCCAGCACCCCCATCCGCTCACCAAAATTCTAATTACTTCAAAATTAGAAAACGCACAGAAATGTCTCCTTGGATGCGTTTGCTTCGAAGGAAAAGGGTACTGAGGTAATCCTTCGCAAAAGATATGAAAGCAAGCCAGCCCACAGATGTACAGCACGCACTTTCAACCGGAATTTGCTTCACAGTCGTTTAATTTACACTTAAACCTTGGAACAGGTGAGAGCGATACAAAAGCAAGATATTATGTCTTGGAAACCAAAAGGCTGAAGCAAACGTGGAGCGGATATTGAAGTTCACGACAGAGAAAAAATAGGTTAAACTGTAACAGTCCAATTCCTGCGAAAGCAAAGTGGGCAAGCAAGCGTCGGCGAAATAAAGGGGAAGCGGGGTCATCCTGTTCTGTGAGATATTAATTAGATACAGAAAAGGAGAGAGCGAGCGCGCGCGTCCACTACGACGGTGGTATATGTACTGCCTGAGACGATGGGTTCTTGGATGCTTCAGTCCCACTCCCCTACCCAGAGAATAGCACTACTGCAGCTCATCTGGAGACAAAAAAGCCAGTGCCCCTCCTGCCAGGAAATGACCCTGCATGCCATCGCATATTTCCATCCATACCCAAGCGCAGGATGACTAGGATGCGGGTAAGGGGCTGCAGGCAGTCAATTCGCAGCCCCTTCTCCTAGTAAGCATCGGCACCTGCACCGAGATAGAGGGAGGCTGAGATTCCGTCTCTCCCGGAGACAAGCCTGCTGACTGAGTTGGGCGGGGAGACCTCCGCAACCCAGGCCTGCCATTGGACGAGAGGGCCCGCTCGGAGGCGACCATTGGCTGGCGGCGGCGTCCGTCGCCCGGGCCTCGTCCATCGCTGCCACTGTAGTACCGCTCCTGGTGGCGGTGCAGCCGCGCTCGGGGCTCTGCTGCTGGGGATTAGTCAGAGGATGCTGGAGCGGAGGAGAGGAGAGGAGAGGGCTGGACCGCGGGAGCCGCAGTACCACTGACTGGGAAGGAGGCACCTGCTGAGGGTGAGTCAAGCTGGGCGCGGATGTGTGAACCGAGGCAGCGGGGGCTGCCAGGAGGGTGCCCGCGGCGGTGCAGCTATCACACAGCGCCAAGGGCATGGGAGGTGGATGGAGAGCGGGCCATGTGCGGCTAGCCTGTGACCAGCAGCGGGAGGGAAGCACTGCAGCAGGCAGGGTGCCCAGTTCCCCGCTCCACGTCCCCACCGCCAGACCACAGGAGGGAGGCAACACTGACTCACAAACGGCACCCCAAAATGAACTTTGTGTCTGCAGTTGGAATTCTACCTATCGGGGCTCCGGTGCTGCGGGACGGCGAGGCAGCCGTAGCACCAGTACATGCTGCCCTGACATGATGCACAGAATACTGTCCCACAGCATGCTCCCCTCACTCGTCGCTGTATCCCAGTTTCAAGCAGGGGTCCTTCTGCTCACGGCAACACTGTCACTTGCAACCCTTTACCCTTCGCCCAAATAAAATCGCCCAGCTAGAATAAACGTTGTAACCCTTTCACAAAATGCACTTTCCTGAAGTAGCTAAGGAGAAGCTGCGACTGCTAAACGCAGTGTCGCTTCAGGGAGCACCTGTCCCAGATGCTATGCACAGCGCCTCAGCACAGCGCCTTCTCACTGCCGCTGCGTTCAGCACTAGGCGAACCATTAGAATGACAATTGAATTGAGCTCCACAGCAATACTCACAGTGTGCGCTGTGTTGCCTTAGTTACAAGTTCTGACCTTTAGAAAACTACTTTATTATTAATTTGCAAAAACGCTGCATCTTCGGGGCGTTCTTTTTGTTAAAAAAAGGCAAACACAGATAGGTGACTGTCACTGTGTGTTTATCCCGGTGTGTCCACTTTTGTGCCTTTTGCGTTTGGAGTCATGCATGCGTTGTGAAACTACTGGCAGGTGATACTCCTCCTAAATGAATACAATAACAATAAACATACAAAATTCATATAGCTACAAGCGAGCTGAAATACTGCAAACCCTGCAAGGCGTTAAATACCTCCAACGCTGCAATTCATACACGATTAGCGATTTATCGCCATGAGGTCATGAAAGTAGTAACAGGCACTGCGCTAACCGACACCTGCCTAATTTAACAAAGGTATATATAGCGACGAGTCGATCTGTTAGAACCTGCATGCGTGGCATCCTCAACCCAGAAGGAATGGCACAAGTAAGCTCTTTCTGGTTTCGACAGGGTATGAAGCGCTACACAGATGCTTCAGTGCAACACATACACGCATGAGCTCGGTGAAGGGGTGATTTTGAAATGCAAGACTAGAAAATAACAGCTGCATCGCTATCTACTCCCCTTATGTATGTCCAAGCACTCAGGTAACCCTGATAACAGCAAAGGGCTCACTGGTGGACAGAGCAGTAAAAAGAGACAGAGCAGATCCGATCAATGCTTTCCTTTCAGAGTAGCACCGCTTCTGCTCAAATAAAATACGAGCGTGCACGCAGACAACCCATTCTCTCACCCTGCTGTTTCCGGAGGCCAATATGCATTTAAAGTGGTATAAAACATATTGCCAATTAAGAAAACTACTTTAACCTTCTGTTGCTTGCTGAACGTGCCTTTTTCTTTCACTTTTAAATAGAGCTATCTGCGCTAACTTCCCTTCTTTACGGTCCCCAGAAGATGGGGATTGCTGGCTGACTGAATATGAATTAGTTTTATGAAGAGAAAGAAACGCTAGAATCTGTTTGACGTTTTTGTGTTCATATTTAGAAGTCGTTTGAGCACGATAGCCCCGCCCCCTCACATGTGCATGCATTTGGCCGTGGGTTCTTTAAAGTGGGAAGTGGAGGTGTGCGAGCGAGTTGTTGCTGTGCTGTGGAAAAATGCACAAACAAAGCTCATGAAAGAGTAACAAACATGGCAATGGAAACAGCTATTACTGTACACGCACACTGACCTTGTCTTGATGACAAACTCTTATTATGGTGCAAGTAAACATTAACCTGCTCGACCAATAAAGCATCCATGGCGTGGAATACAAAAAGACAACTTGGAAGCAGTGAGAGCCGAATGGGTTCAACGATTTCCTTTACCAGTGCTTACATTTTTTTCTGTATTATCTCGATCTCTATTGCTGTTAATATACTACTAGATAATTCATCCCTTGGCGGTCCCTGGAACAGTAGTTGTTTGTTGTAGATATTATGCTGCCTTTTATTCATCCGGGAAATTGATCTGCCTTTTAATGTGCATATTCTTTTTATGGCACCGGAAATCATTCCTGGCTTTTAGAAACCAACTTACATCTCAGCACAGTCAGTGCTTGTGAAAAGCACACTTAGCAATTCTCAAACTTGGAATACATTTCATTTCGCCAGAACACCATCGGAATGTGAGTGAATGATAGTAAATTATAGTAAAATGATTCTAATCGGTCTCTCGGTTTTTTGAAAGATATCAAATGCAGGAACATCTCATTTTACAAAGCACTCAAAACAATACCATATAATTTATGCACCTAGGAAACACAGCAACGCACATTGAACGTTTATATGGAAATGTAAGCAATACAAAATGAGGAGAGCAGAAGTGAGGATTTAAATATGTGCGATACAGCTCATTTGGGGAATTGCCCAGAAGAGTATAGAGATGCAGAAGCCTATTTGAAAGTTCTTTTGTCTCATATTCTGGGAACAGACTCAAAATAGCTCAATATAAACAATTTTAACATTTCAAAGGGTCCATTAAGGTGGGGTGGAGAGTGTACCACCCCTCCCGATTACAAGTTTTCCCAGGTCCAGGAAAGCATCCAGTAAAACGCCATGTGTTTCTGCCCAAAGAGAGGGCCTGGAATCGCGAACTGTATGTCATTCCCCATTTAACATGTGAAAACTTCTGATGCCCGGCAGTTAAGTAAGAGATACTGTCTAGAACAGTTATCTCACAAAAGCCTAGTTTACAGATGCCACTATGAGAATGCCAAGAACCTTGTCAAGGCCCTGGCTGTCTCACATGATAAGAGGCCATGGATGGAAGCAAGGATGCTCTCATTGGGAGGCTTGTAGGACCAGGGTGCATTAACTCCTGTGGGGAGAGGAGTTGGCCCAACAGCTACAGCAGTGGACCTCAAATCTGGGGAACCGGGTTCGAGTCTCGGCAAGGACGCGCAACATCCTGCGATTTTGGGCAAATCACAATCTCCCAGTGCCTTACCAAAAAAATGTATGTGACCTCATGTAAAGCAACTGGTGCTCTTGTAAAGCGCTCTGATACCCGATACCTCCGGGTCAAGTTCGCGCTATATAAAACTCTGTAAAAAAAAAAAAAAAGGAATAGTGGAAAAAGATGGGGTGAACCAGGGCCAATTCCTGACACACAGGGGGACTGACACACGTGGTTTGTACTGTATTGGGGCAGGAGGAAGCCGTAATTGGGGGTATTACAGTACTTGCTAACTCATAGATACTGAAGGCTGGCTGTGACAATGTTTTATACTGCCCTGTGGAGGCAGTTTACGCCCCAGTGCCTGGAAATTCATGACAGATGGTGTATCTGTTTGACCCAAAAGTTATCCAACAAGCAATGAGCACCAGCCAAGGAGTTCATTAAAAAGTGTCCCATAATCCCAGGCGGAAATTCAGATGGTTCCATTTTCTGCACCGGGCCTACCTTACAACAAGCATATAGGTCTCATGTTCCTGGGGGCATACTCACAATGTCCCAGTTGTGGGCAGCTGGAGGCACATTTTTACTACATGGTGTGAGAGGGCCTTCTTGTTGCAAAGGTATTGGAGGAGGTATTGAAGATGGCGTCTGAAGTAATTGGAAGGGAGGGTACAGCTCTCTGCATGTTATGATTAAAGAAAGCCCAGATCTTCAAAAAACAAGTAGAACTGCCAGTTGTGGACCCGACCTTTATATCATATAAACGCGGCTTCACCATGAGGTAGAAGGGCACAATGGTCTCAATTGTACGACTATGACTCAACGACTTAATAAAATGGTCAGTGACTGAATTGGTCATAGTCAATGCCATAGCCAGGATGCGGGGTCTGGCTCCAGGGCTAGAGACATGAAACACATATATTGCTAAACTGGATGCGAAATCAGGGATGATGGACAGGTGGGCTGCTTTGGTCTGGCTACTCCACGGGGACTATTAACAGAATACCGAAGCACACAAGAAAGTCCGAAAGTATAACATGCATTACAAATGAAAAAAATCTTCTGTTGTAAAATTGAGGTTGTATTTGTAAGTGACCTATTCTTTCCGCAGTCATTCACGTTCTTTGCTCAGGATGTTATCTTCAGTACAGATAGGCAGCCTATCACACCGGAAGTAGAATTGTCTTGTGCTAGCTCTGTGAATTGAAACTGTGTTGCAGGTCTCGTTGGCCCTCAGGTAGGATTCTGGAAAACATTTTAATTATGAGGGGAAAGACGTGTACCTCTGGCTTGAATTAGAGAATGTGTGTGTGTGTGCCCTTGGTCAGATCTCTTCCTTCTTTCTGCCCCCACTTCTTTGTCATGGGTACAGGGACCCGCCCAACACAGCAATATTCTTCCTAGTAAGTCTAGGTAGTCTATAGGTTTAAACTTGTTATTACTAATCTTTCTAGTAGACTGTTAAAGCTCTCGTTGTAGTACTGTGTGGAGAACAGGACTGCATATAGGGCACTCATACTATCCTTAATGGTCGTTGGCCTTCATATGAGGCGCGGTGCCGTTGTAGTGCCTCACAATCGTACACTGAATTCTCTTTGGCTGTATCTACCAAAACTTTAGGAAGAGTAATATGGAAAAAAGTAAACACACACACGCCCAGCTGACTCTTGGGCAAGCCCTAGAGGTGTAGCATTAAAGAAGCAGCAATTCCCTAACCATTCTAGAGGGTGTGGGATCTACCACAGGGGCAGCTTTTAGCTGTCCTGGTAAACATGTAATTGTTACATTACAAAGAGGGCATACAAATTAAACAATTCTAGGTTTGGGAAGAGTTGTAGGGAGCATGCCACTGACGCCAGCCTATAGGCAAGACACGGGAGGGTGGGGGACTTTAAGGAAACCAGCCCCACCCTTAAGCAAATCAGGGGATCTCTTGGAATAATGTGGCCATCACACAACTACCCACCATCTTGCAGGGGTGGGCAAGGTTATTTTTTACACCCAGGTTAAGGATCTGAAGACTGTCCTTTAAACCAGTCTAGGAGAAGTCTGAGTTCTGTATTTAACCCCCCAGACAGTCAAGGCGAGGTAGGGTTGGGTTACTATCGTTTAGTAATCTCTGTCTGGCTTGCATGACAGGCTGGTGTTAGAACTTTTTAAGTGGCAAGCTCAAAGGCATAATCACTTATGCATAATGCAGTATCAGCTCTTCTATTCGCCTACCTCTTTTTTTCCACCCAGTGTTCATGAACAGCAAAATATATTAAAAAAAGATAAGATATATCCAAAGCTATTTGATCAGACACTCTCTTTGGCCTTGTATCCATAGAATTGTTTTTCATGTGGTCCAAGACTGAATGCAGTGAAGTAGTGTGGCTCACTGGTTAGAGGCGGCAGACCCGAGAGCAGAGGACGGCCCGGGACCAGGGTTCGATTCCCGGCGCGGCAGGTTTCTGGACCAGGGTCAGCGGACTCGATAATTCTCTCGCCTCGGTGCCCACTCTGATCAGCGATCACACTCGGCAACTCTGGGCATTAGCTTGCCTCATCTTCACTAACGGCCCCACCAGACCGCTGGGGATGCCTGGTCTCACCCTGGAGATACCCATTAAGGGACCATCTCTCAGGGAAGCCAGGAAGGGTTTCGCAGCGGTCGAAGCGCCTTGGGACCCTACGGGTAAGTAGTGCGCTATATAAATGCCTATACATACTATACATACAGTGTTTAAATCTGTGACTCCCTCTAGCTATGTCTGAGCATGTACACGCACTCAAGTCAGCCTCACTCAGGCCAAAATAACATAGGAGTCCCACAGGATGTTTTAAGGCCTCATTTATGGTCTGGCTGGTAGCCCACCAGGTTAGCAGAGGCCACAGATTTATCTTCTCTGACTGAGGACTGCCTACCTGATTGAGAGATATCTGCATGCCTGGTGGGATCATTGTTCCTTCAGCTGAGCCACTGCTGAGGCACCTCTATTGAATTCGCTGACCCTTTCCTGAACAGGTAGCGTGTTTAATGCACCTGCATGGCAAAATATTATGTTCTTCAAGCACAAACCCTCCAGAATTAGATTTTGCTTTTGCACACCAAAATATTAATATCCCCAATGTGAAGGGAGGTTTTGCTACCAGGCACCGACATGACAATCCCAGGTAGGGAAATGAAGTGACTATTACCACACTCTAAATAGGGAAATGACAGCTGTCCCATGACCCGGACATCCTGTGGTGAATAGGCTACTAGATGGGTTTCTGCCAGCAGAGTTCTATCTCAAAATGGGGTGTAGGAGCTAAAACTTTGGTGGCAGGGTGCCACTCCCCTTTATGCTGGGTGCAACATGCCACCAAACTCTAAATGACCCTCATTGTTAGACGTTTACCGTCCCCAGTGGCTGCATATAAATTATTGTTTCCCTGATTTCTAGGGAACGAATCAAGTTAACTTTTTATAAGTTAGTCATTATTATCAATTTCTTAATTTTCCTAGTTTCAAATAAAAAAAATATATACACACACACACACACACCCACACACATACTCGGTCTGGACATAATCAAAGATGAATAAAGATGTATGTAAAAGCAGCACTCATACTTCAAACATATGTCTGCGGAAACAAAAGCCCTCTAATAGAAAACGAAAAAGTGAAAAGAGGGGGGGAACGATGGACAAAAGCTAAAGGGAAATACAAGAGGCAAAGGAAAGTACCTTTCTAGTATTTTTTTCACACATATAACACGGAGGCTGCTGTAGCCAACGCAATGCAAAAAGAACAATTGATGAACAGAATGCATAACAATGTCATACATTCACCACACTACAGAGATCTGGGCCTAAATCCATCGTTTTTTTTGCTCACCATGCCATGATCATACTGACATGTGGGTAACTTGATTGCATTGTAAATATTGTCCGCCACTGGGCATCATTTTGGATATGACTAGAGGCACTGTTTCTCTCCTCCTTCCACATGGAGTATGTGTTGCAAAATATCAGATTTTCTATTTTATGCGAACCTCTGTTAATTGTGTCTGCTGTATGGAAGCAGTGACTTTTTATATGTAAATACTGTATTCAATACTGATTTGGGATGTGCATATACCAGGATGCTTTATTATATGTATTTTCCATGCATTTGTTAATGAATATGTAACAGGCAGATTTTTTTTGTAATGAACTCATAAGCAATGAGCACCTTATGCTTAGTCTTGTCACTATTTCTATTGTGAAAGTGAAGCTTACTCGTATTTAAGGGTGGTAGGGCACTGTTCACTTGTATGTGTGGCTTTGACTAAGACCGGCAGGTTGAAACGTGTCAGCCTACCGATTAAAATATTGTGGGAATTGACATCCTGGAGTGCCAGCTGCCCCCGCTGCCAAGCACCAGCCTTGTGAGGTGGACTCGATTGGGTATTCAGCAGTGAACATTTGAGGTATATATATATATATGTATAAAAATCGTGACCTTCCGTCTAGTGTCTGATACTCAGCTTTCATCTACGCAGCCCCTCCATGTTGTATTTGAAATCCCCACTTAAACAAAAGCCATTAGTATGCCTTTGCATGTATGAGCCTCACCATCTCATGTTTTTCCTTCCTGACCCAAATCATCTGATTCTCCCTCGACTTCCCCTCCACTTTCCTGATCCTTCATTTTACCTTCTACTTACATTTGCCTGCTTGTCTGTGACTCCTCTTGTGAGGTGTGGTTGTGTTTCCTCTACCACTCACCCAATACCCCCCCACTCAGGACTCTTCGGGTCCTCCACACATTTCCTGCCCTGTGGATCCTGCTGTTGTCCCCCAGACACCTTTAGCTTCCTTGGAGTTTTCGAGTATATCATGGCCCTTACTATAATCCATCAGCGTTCATCTCTTCTACTCAATCTGCCCACCCGAAGGTTGTGGGATTTGTAGTCATGAGTTGCCTCCTAAAGATCAATTGGTTTCATGCACCGATACCAGTAATCTGTAGAAGAAAAGACAATTGGCCTGCAGGCACCAAGTTTAGTGGCAAAACCAAGCAAAGTCCATCCATGTAAAATTGCCTTGTCACTTTGCCACAAATGAAATGACCGGAAACCCAAGTGTTTGAACAGTAGGATGGTTAAACAAATGACTCATTTGGGGTGATCTCATTTTGTCACTTTCGTACCGCCTGAACTTGCTTTGTTGTTTATGAATAATTGTCTTTATTATCAGGTGGCACGATCAGTTGCCTAGCTTCACCAGCGAGGCACGTGTACTCTTCCATTATTTAGTTCTGGATTTTGTGTCTCAGTTGCTGCATTTTGCATTGCTGTAGCACTGAAATTACCTTTCTATACCTACAGCCTTATAAAAATGATAATGTGTATTAATAATATAGGATAATGGATGCCATTTTCGAACAGTATAAGTGGTAAAGAGTATTTTAATGTATGCATGTCAGAATGTATAGGAATGTTTCCATCTGATGTCCCATGGCTCATTTGATCAATCCTCCTTTGTTAGTGTCTTGCTTGCCAGGCGAGAAGGTTCTTCTGCTTTACCTGCTGGAATATTAACAAACTGCATGCAATTCTGTACATTGTGCCTGCAAATGCATCATTCTTGCAGGAATGCACTCACCTTATGTACAACAGAACCCGACATAGAAAATGGACATGATATCCTTAAGTACAAGGCAGAAAAACATGCTAAGTCTTCCCCAAGAGGTAAAGGAGGCGAAACGTCTTTAACTGGGTATTTTATTGAGGTCTTTAACTGGATATTTTATTGAGGTATTCATTGAGTTGCCATGACAAACACGTGTTTTACTTTTTTTCAATTAGTATAGTATTTTTTGAAGCACGTGAACATAGGACCATACTGAATAAATTGTTAGAAAGTATTACCGTATTTTCTGTGGAATTGGAGGTAATATGTGAAGAGGGGTGGTAAACATAACATCGTTTGGAGGGTACAGTCACGGAACGGGGAAGATACTTTATAGCGGAAAGTGAATACCAGAGTCTTGGAGCAAGAAATACGAGAGCAAAACCACATGGATTCCTGGGAAGATGGGTAGCTGTGGACAAGACAGAAGATCAAGAGAAACAGAGCCAGATTATGGACAACAAAGTAAGGAACTAGGTGATTAGGTTGGTGGGGAGGAGCAAAGTAGCAATGGCATAGCAAACGCCCCCGTGGTGTGGGGGGCCCCCGACCTTTGGGGCCCCCTCTGGCACTGGCAGGCCCGTGGCTTGAGAGCTCAGGACTGGGTCCGGAGCGTGGGGAGCCCCTGCATGGACTTTGCAGGGGGGGGCGCTCAAGTTTCGTTACGCCATTGCAATGTAGAGCAAACCTTGGAAAAAGATAAATACATAATGAAATTAGTAGAACACATAGGGAGTGATGAAGTCACAGTAGCATCCAGCAAAAGAGTATGGAAAAATTTGGAAAATGCCTGAGAAAAGGGCCGGCTTTAGTGTTGGTTGCGCCCGATGCGACAATCATTTTTCGCACCATGACTGCCTCCTCGGATTCTCTTGCTACCACCGGACAAAGGTGCCCATCATCTCTCCAATCATAAGTTATTGTGAAACACATCGCCCCCCTGAGGTCAGTGCTCAGTGCAGCAGCACTGGTAGCACTGCCCTACAGCCCACCTTGCCCGGGAACAAACATGTACAACAAAGCCACACATAGTTTGTGCTGTTTAGTAAGAACCAAATGCATCCAAAAGTAAAGATGTGGAGTTCCTAAGAGGGACAGATGTGCATTAGCTGGAACTATACTCTATATACTGACACCAAGCCGGCAATTATTCAAATGTTGCCAATGCGCACACGACTCGTGTCTATCGAACTTGTATAGCATTGTGACATGTGGCCTTACATCCCAAAAGGAGGCTTTATGCCATAAATACTGCTTTGACAGCAATAGTCGGGTATTTAAATACAAATAAAGATGTATCTACAATATTTACTTACGCACTGACCATAGATAAGTAAGAAAAAGGTGAATCAATCACTTAATTTCTATCATTCATATTTATGTCACAGACTGAAAAAGAGAAGGGTTTGCACCACTATTTCTATCAAATCCCCCAGCATGCCATCTACCTCCGCTAGACACCAGTGTGTGGCGCTGGGTAATGTACCTTTCTGGAGTGTGGTATATGCTGATGCCATACCATACCCAACCATCTTATCTGCCAACACTTTTTGGTCCCTGCAGTGAGATGTCCCATTCTGACATTGATGTGAAAATCTCAACAAATGGTGTTGATGGGTGGGATGAGTGCCTGGAACGCACTCTACAGCATGGCATATGATGGTATGGAGCAGCCATGTGCCGGGTGCACAGTGACTGTGTTTGTATAAATTAAAAGTCTGATAACATATGTGAGTAATAACTGTGGGGGATCTTAAGAATGGCCTGTTTATTAAACCCTTTCCCTTTTATATGAATCATGGTTTCTAAGTCCTGCCACACATGCGTCGGGGAGCAACATTGAGTGAGTGATGGACAGGAATGAGGGGACACTAATACCGAATTGTATCTCAATTGACAACATCCTTGTTTACATCCGCATGGGAGGGAGACTCTTATGTTTTGGATGTTCCTGATGGGCAGATCATCAATCCCTTAATAATAGGCCCCATTCCATGCAGAATCAATGACAAGCAGATTCCCGAGTGACCCTTCAGTAGCCTTTAATGAAATTTAAGACACCCTTTAATCACCCATCAGTGATCCTTCAGTGCCAGTGGGACAGCATACTTTATTTCACTGCATACCGATTCTCCCTTCTGCATGCTTTACTCTGCAGAATTAATCAAACCACTCATACATCTGTTATCCCTCCTTCCATTCTCCACAGTCAATGAACCTGAGTTGTGCATTACTGTTTTACAGGCATTTCTTTTAATGCTTACGCCGCTTATAACCCAGATAATTATGACATTAAACGTTAGCTAAAAGGGTGATTTTTCCACTGCAAATGCCGAATAAAAAATAGCAGGTGCACACAATGTATGCCTAAAAATGCACTCATTATCATAAAGTACGACGGGTCTGTGGTGAAAATAACTTGTAAATGATTAGATTCCAGTTGATTTGAAGATTAAAAGTGTCACACGCTGGAATGGCCATCTATATATAGTAGTTGCTGAACGAGAATGTGGTGATTTATGGCAATCTGTAGGTGATCATTGTCTCCAATATGTTGTCATTTTGAGCTTGTTTATAATTAGGAAGCTTCATTTTTGTCTTACATTCTATATGTTGGTGCAGCAGCTGAGTGTTGAATTGCATCTGCGCACTACATCTGTGCATACGCTGAATATCAAAGGCTTGACTCCCGCGGGGTGCTATGTGAAGATTCTCTTGTTATTTTAACTCATTGAATTAATGAAGTGTGCTTCCCAGAGGACCCCCAAAATAGCCGTGCCTAATTCTAGAAACCATGCTCCACTATCTTGCCTTTTAAAACATTTTGTGGGAAAAAAAAATCTGAATATTTTCATTTTTATCACTTCGGTTTTGAAGGTGTATTTTAGTATTTTATAATGTAAATTAAAAATGTTTTTTTGCAAAATTTCACAATAAGAATAAGGATTGGAAAATCCAATAAATCAGTTTTTTGTTAAGAGAAGTGTTGTTTAATAGTTAAGCTAGTGTGTGTGTGTGTGTATGTGTGTGTGTGGTTCCCCTGCCGTCCAAGAAAGAACATTCCATGATGTAACAACCTTCTGGGCTACAGCAAGATAGAAGGTGGAAGTGAGTTCCCTTTGCTGCTTAAACGGCATTAGGTGAAGTAAATTGTACCCTCAAAAAAGTGAGCTATGAAAAGGAGCCGAAGATGAAGTTTGAGTTGAAAGCGGTGAAGTTAAAAAGGGCATACACAACACAATATGGCACTGTATATACTTTTGCTCGAATTTGGAAAAAATGCTAAAAATCATGTGTAGGTTGAATCAAATAAAATGGGGGCTAGGTGAAATTCATGGCTCTCTGCCCCTCATGTAGTTCCATAGTAATGGAATTACATCTGTTAAGATTGCAACCTTGTCTACAAACGTTGATGTAGATGAGTGACTCACAAACAGAGAAGTGATTAAGCAATTCTGCAAGGTTACATATAAGTGCTGAACAATACTGTAAAATAAGGGCAAACGGCTACTGTTTTGTAGATAACAAGTATCTGTTGTAGCACAAAACAATTGAATGAAAATAAAAAAGCTGATAGGTTTGTTTAGTCATTTTCTTTGTTATTAGCAGTTGTTAGAGATAGAGTTGTAAAGGAACGATGTTTTATTTTTTACTTTCAACAATGGTATATAATTTTGTGTTTATCTTGTTGTACATTGCTTCATGAGCAGAAGAATTAAAAAAAGGATTTATTTGAAAGACAATGGAAACATGCTTTGACAAAAAAAGGACGATTAGATATACTTATATTATACAACATGGACATTTTTATAAATATGCATATATTAGTAAAAGTAGTATATATTTTGTACGTATATATATTAGTGGAAGGTTTGTAAATACTTAAAAAAGAGAATGGCTGTTTAGTATGTTTAAGGTGTGTTTGCAAATTGTTGAAGGCATGGTGGTTGTTAATAATTAATCAGCAGCTTTTGTTTACAAAAATGTATGGGCTATGTAATGATAATTTGGTAGTAGTGGAAAATGCACAAAGGGCCATGTTTATGTCTTAGAAAAATCTTTACATTGTCACCTAAAAATGTACAACTAATAATATATTATCATGAGAGCAAATTAAAAGAGGAAATCCGGTTTATTTCCCTTTGCGTCAAACCTGCTGGACCTGTGCCTTGCCTTTTATGGTATGACAGTGCCTTGGCAGTTACTACGTTCAGTCATCTGGGTATTCGTGTATACCACTCCTCAAAAGATTTATTTGACAGTAATCCTACACGATCAGTATCATCTTTCCAAGCCCAGGTGGCATTCTGGAGGACATTAGCATTGTCAGTGGTGAGTCGGGTTGCTCTGTTGAAAATGGCGGTCCTTCTAGACTCTTATACTATTTTCCTAATCTCTCTATTTGCGTTCCGGCCAAATTCTTCAGAGATTTTGACAAACAAATATGGGAATTCATTTGGAATGCCGGGCCCGGCAGGGTGGCTTTGATGAAACTGTTTGCACCCCTAGATCAGGGCGGTTTGGCAGTACCAAACTTGGAATTATACCAACTGGCAGCCCAGCTCCAATGGATGTCTAAGGGACTCTTAAGACTAAACCTGAGTGATACAGCCACCACGTTGCCACCCTGGTCAATGCCTCATATTGGTAATCTATTCACCCATCACCCGTGCTGTCACACCGAACCCCCTGTTGCTGGCAGTTGCACACCATTTCTACCGACGGAATCTCTACATGACTCGTTCCATCATTCCATATGCAACAGCACTACTAGACACACAGGCTTTACATCTGCAGCAGAGCTCGTTCCCTGGCACGCTACTGGCCTCCATACATTACGGGATCAATATAACAAGGGCGTTTCATTCTCTTACTCAGATCTAGTGGGCCACACTGACTTACTATCAGGGCAATTCCTACTATACAATTCACTTCTGGCAGCGCAAACTCATGCATGGAGCGATATGACCACAGTCTCACTGAGTAATACAATATTTACAAGTTATGGGGATGGGTAGCCACATAATACACTGGTTAACTGCTTCATTGTTGACTCATACAATGCATACGCAATTGCGAGCCTGTCGGGAAGACAGTCTTACTCATTCTTATACAGATAGGGAGTGGGCAGAGATACTAGCTGGGCCCACCCACCTCCAGCAAAATGCGAGATTTTGGTCAATACAATTTTGCATTGTACATAGAGCATATCTCACTCCCGTCAAAATAAACCGATATTTTCATTGTGACGATGCTGTCTGCCCCCGATGTGCACTACCCAATGCTGATTTGCGCCACATGTTATGGCATTGTCCCGCCCTGCCCACCTACTGGCGGCAAATCGCGATCCAGCTATCTTCTTGTACAGAATGTCTAGCATTACATACTTGGGAGACATGTGTGCTGAGTCAATTTCCTAGAACCAAAAAGCATAAGATAACTTCCAGATTCCTTGCCTTGAGCTTCTTAACTGCCAAGCAGCTTATCAATTGCAGATGGAGGTCCCCAGACCCTCCCCCAATCGGGGCCTGGTTGCAGTCTTTTCTTGTGTGCGCTCATGTGTAAGGTACAGCGCTACACAGGAACAATGCCCTGGAGTTTCGCAAAAACCAGGTAGCCCATAATTGGGACAAAATACTAGCAGAGTTAAGGCATTGATACAGGAAGTCGAGGAGGGCACTTGCGGTTATTGAAAGGGTTGGGATTGGCGGGACACAGTGGCATTCTCACATTTGACTGAGACATTATAGAACTGATCTGCCTCTTCATTAGTGTAGGACATGCAGGAAGAAGTTACTGCTCTTATATGCACGATGACAGATGTACATTACCACTGCCAGATGTGGGTTGGGAGAAAAAACAAATGCAAATCACTGCGCTTATAGACTCCAGTTGTTCATTTTGTTCGAGTTTTATTCTTATTATAAACTAGAATCTTGCAATGTGCGCTGTGCCTAGAAACAGTTTTGACAATTACATCACAAACATATGTACAACAGCATGAATATGTAGGTGGGAAGGGGGCGATTGTGTTTCGTTAATCCTGGCTTCACGTCTAAACCGTCAAATGTTGACCTTGAAATGTCAGTTGTACATTCTGTATAGGTTGAATCTGGAGTCACATCTCCAGTTGCATTTTGTATAAGATGATTTGCTGTCAATGAATGATATAATTAATAAAGAGATTCAAACAAAAACATATATATATACCCACCTGAAAAAAAATAATGAGAGCATGGATATACAGACGCCTCTAGTAAATAACATTGTGTCTTTATGATAAGCTAAGGCATCCACACAGCACCCACATTACCAAATAAAATATTACAGGGCCAGCAATTTGAATAAGTTTGAATACTTAATTTTTTTAAAATTATAATCATGCTTTACATTCAGTCATATCTCAAATCACATCAATGAAAGGACCCTTTTTATCACAAAATTTAAATATCATTAATTGCCTCTTGCAACAACATTACAAGTATAAAAGAGTAAATCCATAAATTTATTTCATTTCAAATCAAATAATTATTTTTTTGTAAACAAACATCAATATAGCACTGTTGTAGAAGTCAACCTCTCCAATATCAGTAAGAAGAAACAGTTTTGGCATTCCCTTATGGTAGCCACAATTAGGTACGCTGGTTTCTAGCTCAATTTGCTGAGGCTGCACTCGTACATTTTACAAAGTTTTCAGTCATTTTAAACTGCCACCATTAGGTGCAAACCTCACTGCATTTTAACTTGTTGACACACCTTTGTAGTATGTGAAGCCCTGGGCCACAATAATGCCCTAAGTCAACAATGTTAATAAATCATAGAGCACACACTGACTTTAAATTACAGGCTACATATCATGTGACGTCTAGTATCCAATAAAAACAAACTCGATTTTCTACCACCAAATCCTCAAAGAACAGACATGGTGCAATGTAGCTATCCACAAAATGGCATGGTCTTGATGGGCTGCCCATCTAAGAAATGGCTCACCATGAAAAATGCACAAAAGCCAATGATTGAAAGGGGCCCACTCTCTTCCTGTTTTTCTTCTTCTTGTACTTTTTTGAAGACTAGATAACATGAGGAAACACAGAGCAAAACTGTCTGTAGACAGACTCAATAAAGGGACAATCTTGTTCTTCCTTTGAGTACCTGTAGTATTAGGCATGACTCTAATTCAGCATAGGCACAATAGACAAGTCAATCCAGGCTTGAGTGCCCAAAGGGATTAACGACTACAGCAGTAGTCCATCTTCGAAGAAATCGTCTCAGACCACAATGCTAGTATCACAGTGAAGTTTCTATGCAATGACTGTAGACAGAGCCATAGTGCAATGCTATGGGAGATCTGCTGAAGTGACAGTTCAGGCTGTTAAAAGTTTTCTTCCTTGAGCATGATAGTGATGCATTAGAATGGGATGCTGAAGGCAGAGTGATGGGATACGCAAGACATTGAGTCTACCTGCGTAAGTAATCTTTTTGAAATTATCTCTCTCCAGTCATGTTGCATTGTATGTCCGATGGGTGCATGGCACATTTCAACAAAATACATTTAATTGGTTAAATATTTTTCAGAACTGATTTGGCCATTGCTAGAAATGGGTGTCTCTAGTTGGCAGTGCGATGCACAGTCATAGTAGGGACACTTCCTTCCAGTTAGGCTGAGTAAAGTATACACCAAAGTTTGACTGTGGTCACCCTCTGGTAGTTTGACGCAGAGATGTCAGGCTAAAACACAGAGGCAATCTGTAAAGCATTTGTAAATAACCCTCAGTAAAACAGTGAGAACACCAAAAACGGACACCACTCCACTTTAGAAAAATAGAGTATCTTTATTTAAACCAAACAAGACCAAAACTGCAAAAATCAAACCTACATATATCAAAATATTACTTTTAAAAGGTAAAAACGTTCTGTCCATAGGAAACTATGGATGCGTCACTTTCAGCACAAAGTACCTGGGTTGCATGAAAATCACAAGCAAAAACAGCCACAGGGATGGTGATTAGTTGGTTCCTTACAAGCAGGGAAAGTGATGCGTCGGTTTCTTGCTCTAGGGAAGGTGATGCGTCAGTTCCTTACTCCCACTCAGGGGGGATGATGTGTCGGTTCCTTAATGAAGACTTGTCCTGACTTTAACATACACTGCACCTTGCCCATGGGATTATCTTGAGTCTACTTTAGGGGTGTCTTACATGTAAGAAAAGGAAAGGTTAGGTAATGGCAAGTGGGTGCACTTGCCATGTGGACATGGCAGTGAAAAACTGTGTGCGCAGACACTGCAGTGGCAGGTCTTATTTGCAGGGCTACTCATGTGGATGGCACAACCAGTGCTGCAAGCCCAATAGTAGCATTTGATTTACAGGCCCTGGCACACACAGTGCACTTTACAAGGGACTTACAAGTAAATCAAATATGCCAATCGAGGATAACCAATAATAATCACAATTTACACAGAGAGCATCTGCACTTTAGCACTTATCAGCACTGGTAAACTGCTCAGAGTCCTATAGAAATAGGGGGCAAAAGGCAAAACGTTTGAAGATAAACCTGCAAAAAGGGCCAGGTCTAACACCCACCAATAGTGTTAATTAATCCCACAACCTAATGCAAATCGAGCTCCATCTGTGTGTGCACCTACCAATGGTGTAATTAGTGCATAGGATGTGTAAGAGCTCCATGGAAGTAATGCCTTCTTCTGGACACCTACCAATACAAGGGTGTAGACTTGGTGTTTCTTCTGAGTGCTCACACATAATGATTTGCCAGATTTTGTTAGGGCGAGCATGACATTTAGCTTCTGGCCAGCAAAACAGATGGTGTGCATATTGTGCGAGAGCAAGACAACGCATACGTAGAACGGTTCCCCTTCTAGTGTGTGAATACACTTGGCTATTCATCATGAATGATGTTTGTGGGTCAGAAGATTGAACATAGATACACTTTTACTTTTTATATTACCAGCCATTTATTGCGTTTTGCATCACTTTTGGCAGGCTATAGTAATGGGATTGCTATTCATACTGAGGACCATACAGTCCTCGAATTGAAGGCTTTGGTAACAGGACAATAGCTCCCTGTGAAGATAAATGACTGGGAATATTCTGAGATTAAGTCCTTTATTTCAAATTAGTGCTAATGTTTAACTTTTCACTTTGTAGGGTTATCTCCATGCAGTTACTCTTAATCGTGTACCAGTTGCCTGTTTGTATCTACCACCTGTCATTCTGTTTTGATTAGTTCAGTACAGCCCACAGTAGATTAAACACGATACTTTGGTGCACTAAATTGGGCAAACAAACTGTCCATGCGATCCTTCTCCCCCCGTGTTCTCGAATGTAGATTTGCCATTACTTAAAACAGTTGCTGACACACAAAGAAATACTTTAGCAGTACAGAAAATCGAAAAGCTCTGCACTCAGTTTCCTCCATACTCAGATTATTCACTGACTTTCTTTTAGTTTCATTGGCTATGTATGTCAGCTGGTAGAAACACCTTGTAACGTCTTCCAACATCTGACCCAAACATACTTTGGATGTTTACAAATATACATTAAGTGCAAGCTTGAACCACCTTTTCTTCAAGCCGCTGTGACAAAAAACCCCAACACATATGAATGCTTCATTCACTAAGTTTTCCTCCTGCTTTTTAATCAGTCAATGAAATAGTCAACTTCCAAACCCTAAAGTGCTCGTTGATTCTCTGCGGACCTGCCTCAGGTAAAGATTAATGGAGGTGATGGTGAAGAAAAACACCACTCTGGTGAAACCACCCTAATTGTAAAATAATGTAATACTGTCATCATTTTTTGTCTCCTTCCGCACACGTCTATAGTAGTGATTCTTATTATTTTTCTATTTTTTAACCACCTCCGTCCCACCATGACTTATACTAGCGTTATGATACTGAATATGTATAGCTTCAATAAATAACATAGTTACATGTTCGAGAGTGTCCTACCACCACCAAGGCCTGGACGTATGAGCTACAGTTAACTCATAAGAAAGAACATTGCATCTCTGTATACTGTGCCAACCCATCATCAGATATTCTTTTTCGTGTACACTGTCCCAGGTTTGAGAGCTTCTCTTTCGGCCATCTCCAAGGTTGAAAAGTTGATTGTAAGCTTTCTTGACCATGTTACTGTTAAGAAACCGATGCAGCAACAGTAATTCAAGCAATTTACAGCAGTCAGTTTTATGTAAGGTTCTCTCACACGTCATAGTCAATGGTATGAAAATGGTATCAGGACGTTTCCAAACATTACATAAGACCTTTCTATTCTAGCAGGATGTACTTTACTAGTTCCTTCTTTAAATAGTACATGCACCTAGAAATTGATGAATATACATCAAAGCAATGAGTACTGCTCAATCAAGCAGCAAATGCTCCACTGCTGAGCATGACCTCAATTTTGTGTAAAGGTTCTTCTAAGTGATATTATATGGAGAAGTCGTAGAAACTACCAAGATCGATTTCTATGTTTAGATGTGCCCATACATCAATGTTATGCCCTGACGTTTTCAAAAGGACTCCTTGTACTTATGATATAAAAACAATTATAATCCTCATTCTGTTTCACCCCAGTCTGCTGGGATAACATTTTTAAATAGGCATCTAGCAATATGTGTGCAGAATAATGTGAGAAAAGATGGAATGAGCCACCGTATGAATATAATCTCTCTCTTTTTGCCCCATGTAAAAATGTGGTTAGGCACTAGATAGGCATCACCAGATAACTAATGATGTCCTTGCCAACCCAATCAATATGCAGAGTTTCTGGGAAGACTGTTCATCCATTTCACCTGCAAGAACAGTAACATAGTCTTAGCTTACTAGATTCTAAGAAGACCAGCATATTAGACACAGAGTTCCTGTAATGAAGATATTTTCCCCTAGAACTGAATCTCTTGTTACACCCAGTCATCTGAGTATCCCAGAGGCAGAGGGCATCTGGAAAGCCTACATTTGAGATGTTGTATGTTTGACAGTCAATACATCTGTAGCAAATTCTGAATGCACTTTCAGGTGGTAAAAAAGGGGAAAGGAGAAGGTGGCATGCTTTACTCAGTGATGGTGAGGATATACAATAATAGGTGCCTCTCAAACAACTCTTCAGTTTAGCCGTGCCAAGCATTGAACAAGTTCTGTAGAGATGACAGGGAGAGTCACTCTCTGGAGCATTATACAGTGAAAGCTCAGTTTTTGATTAGTACAGCACATAAAGACTTGGACCAGCACTGAGTACCACATTCAGTCTTGTAAATAAATAGTGCCCAGCTTCAGAAGTCTCTTTTGCTACTTTTTCATGTTCCTTCAGTTCCAAATAATGAACACCAAGTGAATGTGCAGCGGTCTTGTTTGTCCCTGTTTTGCTCTGTGTTTGATGCCTCGTATCTTTAAGAAGGATCAGAGGATCCCATTGTGGGAGTGCTACTGCGTTTTATACTCCCACCATTTTGGGGCCTGATAGCCCCACTCCACAAAGGTCAGACTGTGCTCTCTGTACCTGTGTCTTGTCACTTCAGGCTTGCTTTCACTGTCAGTTGTCATAGTATGCCTTCAAGTCTCCCTAGCACCTCCAAAAGGCCTCTGTTATGTAGGGCAAATTCTCACTCAATCTCCCAGTAGTTTATAATTTCTGTTCAAAAGAGGGAAATTTGTTATGAAGATTTTCCACTGTAAATTCACTGCTGGAGCAAAAAGCATGACCTGAAACCATTGCTTTTGCAGGCCTGGGCATATTCTCCACTGGTCGATAACATGTAATAGGCCTCTATTTGGCCGAGACAATTTTCCATCTTCTTTAATCAGGTCAAAATGTTGCAAAAACATAGTTAGCCAAATGGTTAATTTACGTGTCATCTTATCATATAGGCAAACCAGCTAACTAATTTTGGGATGCACTCATCCGTGTACTCGATCATGCTAAGGACAAACATGACGGCGGTTATTCTACCCATTTACAATAAAAGAAAAAATGAGGTTAAATAAAGGTTCTTTTGGGCTGTAAAGCTACTTTAAAACATTTCAGTCTGTTTGTATCCTAAAACAGTAATTATACTATATTGTTGTTCTGACTTCCCCATCCTGGTTAGCTGAGAGTACCTCAGTTTAAGACTTGAAGATTCAGAATAACGTTGATACTGTGGATGGTGTGTAACATTTTAAGTTAACCACAGCTGCCCAAACAAATGTGAAGGTATTTTAGAAGTGGGTGTTTGTTTGAACTGTCTACAAGGTGAAGACCCTGTGATTGACCGTGCACATCATAGGTGATGATCATTGACACGTAAGGCCTCATTATGAGAAGACTCAGAAAGCCTCCGACCACAGGTCAGTGGCTTTCTGAGTCTCATCACAGGTTTCACTTTCACGATGCAAGTGGTCGAAAGTGAAACATGCTGGTCAACCCGGCTGGATTCCGACGGGCTGAAGGAGCCCGTCGACCAGTCGGTGGCCTGGCCGGAATCCCTATGAATGCCGTTTCCGCCGTAGGGATTACGATGCGGGTTACCAAAAGGTTTTCCAATTCGGGCTTTCCGACATGGAAAGCCGGTCGGAAATAACCCAGGAACAAGTACTCTGTTCCACCAGTGGAGTTTGCAGAGTTTTACCAACTCCGCGCTCCGCTAGGAACACGAAGTTGCTGCAAAACTCTGACTCGGTGGCGGATCAGAGTACATCCCAGCCCCCTTTTTAACATTTTTTTAAAAAACACTTACCTTCTCGTCTGCCTGCCCTCCTCCTCGCCCCGGTGGCTCCCTTCTTTCGTCATCCTTCTCCTCGTGTCCCTGTACGTATTAAGCCTTGCGTGAACTGCGCATGCACGCAAGATGTAATACATATGGGGACGCGAGGAGAAGAACGCCGGAAGAAGGAGACACCGCAGCGAGGAGGGCAGGCAGAAGAGAAGGTAAGTGAGGATACATATTTTTAACCCGTTTCGTGGGGCCAGTGCGGAGTGGAGCGTAGTTCCACTGCGTTTTTTTTTAACTCTGTCGAACTACACAGAGCACCACTCTGCATACTCTGCCCAGGGTTAGTAGGAAAGAGGCTTTGGGGCCCCCTATCAGGGTCTCTTAAATCTGAAGCCTCTGGGAGGGGGCACCTATGGTGCCCACCTGTTATTCCCTGCACCTTGAGGTGCCTGCCACGTGGTGCAGAGATGTACAGATTCTCCCATTACTCTATGGGAGCTTGTGCTACGACCGGTTTATGGCTTCAGTACAAGCTCCCATGGAGAAATGGGAGTATGCAACCACACCATGTGCAGTCGCATTGTAATTCTGCAGTCTGGTCAGCCGAACGGAGGAAGGTCGGTCCCGATTCCACATCGGTGTCGGTAAGACATCGTAATAAGGACCCTAATACTACTAGGAGCATGATTACAGGTGGCCCTTTATATTGTGATTGCTGTGCAAACATCTGTTTCTGCTGAGATCACAATTTTAAGTGGTGCACCCTTTTCAACAGGTCAAACCTGCTGCAATTCAAGAGGGTACAAAAAGGTGCGGGATTTGTTGGGACATACCAGATTTTGGTGTTGCGAGTACGGAAACATGCCTATTACTTTCCAAAACATCAGGTAGAAGATAATTATCTACTTCAATGAACTCCAAACAACTCAGAGGCAAATTTTATGGAGGGCAATGATCACATCCACTGGGTACTAGTAATCAAGCCCTAGTGTCTTATCAGTCCATTCTAAGTACAATTGATTTTAGCTCACGCTGCACTCTATGTTGCATTTGTGGAACGAAAAAATATTGCTTTGGGTTTGTTATGTGTAGTAATACATGTGCATAAAATGCAAGGATTCTTCTTTACATATATTGAAAAATTGATACAAGTTATATTGTTGAAAATTGATAGAGGTGGGGAGTTAAATAGTTTTATTGACAGGAATGTTCTATATTTTTGATGTATGTCAGCATTTGGCTATTGAATGATTTTATTCAATTTATTATGGAAAAGAAATTCATTTATATGTTCATATGGGATTTTGAAGTGCTGTAGGCAAATCAAATTGTCAGCATTTTTAATTGAAAAACGACATAGATGGTTTTGTGTCTTTGACACTTGCCTGATGTACATTTCATAATTTGAGATATCTAGGGAAGAGGAGATACATCTATTGTCTTGGGTATGGAAACCTCGTGAAGGAGTTTGAGAGCTTGCTAATAGACGACTTCTACTGGTACAGAGAATTTGTTCCAAAACCATGTATTTACGGTTCTGCACAAGTAGAGACAACTTTGCATGTAACCTTTTTGGCTCAACAAATTTTACCAGTCGCTTTTGCTCGGTGATTGACGCATTACATATAATTTTATAGCGTTTTACACTACTGGACAAACATGATACTTGAAAAGTTCCTGTTCATCTTCATCATTTCTTCCATCCTAAAAAAACGTGGGTGCGGTAAAACCAAAAACGAGTAACTGATCGCAAAGAAGAGGCAGTCCATTTCAGTCAACTCTCCATGGGCATGTTGGAGCTCTTGGCATTTGATTATCTGATGTGTTCATTAAGTCACCAGTTTCCTTTTCTCAATGCCCCAGTCTGTTTGATGTAGTGACCAACATCCTGCCAAGGAGCATGGGCCACTATTATGGCACTGACCGTGAATGCTGACGTAAAGGTGTCCTGCCCTTGCAGCCATGTGTGCCTTCGTTCACTGCTATGTGCTATGACATGCACAGCATTTTCAATTCATTAACATTAATAAGGTGGGTTGTATGTTCAGCATTTCCATTCACAATGTCCTTCACAGCTAACTTTCTTATATACCTTTGGTGACGCATTGCACAAGCAAAAGCATAGACTCGCATCTGTCTAGGATACCTGTTTGTGTGGTTCACTGGTTTGGACACATCGCGGATGGCGTCAACGTTGGAAGCCATTAGCAACTAGGGAACTGATTGCCTCCATAACAAACCATGTAGCCACAAGTTAGTAAACTGTGTTGGTGGCTAGTCTGAGCTCTCAACTTTACTTTTCATAATTTTTAACAGAACTGTTGGAAATGAACGAGGCAGTTAGGCTCAGAGTCACCCTTCCACCCTCCCGGGGAAACGCCCAATGCCCACTAGGGCCAGTCCAGCCCTGGTTAGGCTTCCCTACACTGCACAATGTCAAATCTGCGCTTCTTTAAGATTCTGAAAATGTGAATTTCATCATCTGAACTATAACCGTAATTGCTGACGTAGGTTGATCGCAATAGAGTATTCTGAATTTGGGTTATGGACGAAGAAAGAGTTCCAAAACCTAGCGGACACGCAGACACCATATAGAATGTTGTACATTTTTGCTATGTCCACACTCATTTATTGTAAAGTTTTCCATTTTAGTAGGCCCACACCTTTAGTAGTGAGAGGCCCACTTTAGCTGAAAGACTCAGTACATCAAACGTATTGCATATTTAGATCAAAAGAATAATAAATAGAGAAAGCGTAAGAAGCTTTTTATGTCCCACATATGTTGTTCCCAGTGGGCTGATGCATTAATGCTACTGTGTTCACCTTCATCAGCGCATTATGAATGATGTTTATTTTTAGGTGATGAGTTAAGAGGCTTTTGCCTGGGAAACAAAATCCAGCATTTATTACTGGAACCGGTATTGTTTTGAATTCGGTGATTGTCAGCATTTGAAATAATTAGTTTGTTTTTCATTTTCGATCCGCACCTGAAAATTTGTGAAAGACAATCTCAAGACATAGACTGACATCTTTTATAAGCCCACAATATTGTTTTGTGATCACATCTGCCAGGATGAATGACAGAAATAGCATCTCAGATGACATCAAACTGATTGAGCTTGAACTCTGTGCACGCTGAGGGCCCAGGCTCACATAAATCCATCTCATGCCACAGTGCACAGCTTTATTTATATTCGACAACATTGAACTAAAAGTTGCATTTTCATTACTTCCCCTCCCTTCATATTTATTCAGATATGTTGTTTTCGCAATTCAGCTGTTGGATTGTTCAAACATTTGCTTGGGAACACTAGACAGTACTCTTGAATTATATAATAATATGCTGTAGTAACAAATATTTCAAAAGTGTCATTATTTGCATCTTTTGTATGCATTCCGCTAAAAGGTTGAAATTAGTCAAGAAATGGTGCCTTACATTTTTTTATGTTTTCCAGAAAGTAAGAAACTGCCTAATTTTATTTTATGCATCAATTTCCAGCACGCAAAGGGAATCAAACAGAAGACAACTTGGGGCTGCATTACGGATATGCCGCACTTTTCTTGTTTGCGTCACGGCACACCTTTCAAAACGTGGGCCGGTGCAAACAAGGACAGTGCACCGTATTAGAATGAATGCGCTGCGCCCAGGGAAGCTGAAAACATGCGCCGTCCACAGGGCAGCCGCAAACTTGCGCTGCTCCCAAGGCAGGGCATTTAAGTGAGATACGGAGCAGCAATTTAAAAGCTGCTCCATGTTTCATTGTGCAGGCGGCATCCCAACCAGGGGCGATGGGTGACATTTGAAAGTGGTGGGGCGCAAAGCGATTCGCATACAGCACCGTAGCGAGCGAGCGCAGCGAGCGAGCCCGAACCCCAAAAGGGGGGTTTGGGGGGATAACCCCCCTCCAAGAAAATTTTGAAAACAAAGAAAAAAAATCATGCATTTTCAAGCAAATTTGAGAAAGCAGGAAGGTTAATAAAGCAATTGTGAAAGTGCAGTTATTACATTAATAGATGGCATAACATAGGTAGCTGCTTATTCAGTATAACCACAGAGCTTCATACATTCACACTTGTAAAAGCCTCTAATGTGAGCCATGATGTCTTGCCTAAGGCGCAAACTGGACTGATTAGGGTAATGCATTTTAAATATAAAATGGAAATGTGAAAGGAGTGTGTAGGAAGACTTCATGGACATTGTTGGTAATTTAAACACCATTATTCAGCTCATGGATATCTTCAAATAGTTATGCGCGGCAGCTTGCCTCTCTAAAGGCATAGAAAATCCTCTGAAACATCACACATGATGCATTCTAAAATGTTACAAGTCATGCACTAGGCTGCCTTTTTAAGTACATTAAGCACGTACAGGGATAATATTACAGAGTAAAAATATTTGATGTAAACAAGGGAGTAGCCAGAAAAAGAAAATATGCCCCAGACAGGCTTAGAGGGAGAGCTCCCCCTGAGGGAGTTCTAAAACATATTTCCTGCCCCATCACCCTTTGCATAACTTCAACACTCTGAAACACGTCGCTTCATAAACATGGGCAAGAAACTTGATGGAGCTGTGAGGTCCTGCGACAAAGGCAGCGTTACTCCCTATAAGCCGGGAAGCTTAGTGTTCCTGAATGACATGCATACATGTGTACCAAAGTTGTGATGTACCCGTCAATAAAACAAGGTATATAACGCATGCTTAGGTAAAACATACTTTCACCGATGGCTATCTTAACGCGGAAAAGCGGATGCTATTGTTATCCAACTCAACGGTATTTATTTTATCGACCTTAGAAAAATGAAAGGCTAAGTGGGCAAGCTAGGATTGGAACATGTGATCATGGAGTCCAACAGAGAGCTATGACATAAATGCTTTAGACCACAGACCATCGCTGTTTTGGAGATGTGTTGGTGGGAGGGGCAGAGAGGGCATGGCCACAGACTACTACTGGATAGTTTTGCATGTCTTAAATCTAAGTAAATCTAAGTAATACTGCAACACCTAGAGACAAGGCCACTGGAATTATACGGCAGGGAAGGACCAAAGTATGTGGCAGGGTTGGCTAGATTATGCATCAAGAAAAGTCAAATTGTGCAGTGTAATGTATTACTTCATAGCTTTGACAGTTTTACACATGGTAACGGCGTTAAGGCAAATATTTAACCTTACTAATCCCCGATTATGCAGAAAATGCTGCGGCAACAGAATCGCATAATTCTGGTGGTCTTGCCTATAGGTGTGAAACAAACTAGTGATGTAGAGACCTTGTCTGAATGTTGCAAGTGACCTCTAACCTTCAGAGCTCGCAGTGTCACTTGAACTTTGCCAGAGACGTCCAGCGCATTAAGCCTCTGACAGTGACGCATAGGCTTGGCAGTGGCAGAAATCAAGCAACGTTCTTTAAAACTGGAAGATCTGGCTACAAAGGTGGACTAGAAATAAGTTAGTTGAAAAGTTGCAGAACCGCCATGATCCTAATATTCAAGTGATCTACATTTTGAGAAACCTGTAAAAAATGCAAAATTGATCCCTCTGCTATCATCGGCGCAGCTATCAAACTCAGCTTTCATGTGAACTACACTGGACGCCTTCTCTCAAAGTCAACACATACATGATAATAATAACAAATAACAATTCATGCCTTTTTGCAAACGCGTCACATAACCCACACAGCAATAACTCCTCCAACAACGTTATGAGTGCTATCAGCAGAAGCAGCCTATCCAGATGAACGTGATTATCGACAGTTAATCAAAGAAAGCAGTTACACAGAATGCATAGTTTATATCTGAATCACCTTAGAGGGATGATCATCTTATAAAAACAGATATTCAGTAATGTTCACATTGTAAAAATCAGCATTTGCATTTCACCAATTCATGCACTCTTGCATTTCAGAGGTTGCTGAAAGGCTGTGCATAGGAGAAGTTTTCATCACAACACTGTAGCTCTGCAAGAAACGCCAGACACAGACGGCTGCTCAGAGCCAATGTCTGAATCAATCTAGCAAGTTTAGAACTTTACACTGGCAATGGGATTGTGCGGGGTCTGCCAGTGTTTGGTTGAGCAAGTGATCAATAAAGTAAATTCCTGGTTCAATTGTTAGCACCATGCCTTCCTGAAGAATCCGTCCAGTACGCAAGCTTTTGAGACCAGGCTCCGTACTCCGTTCAACTCCCTCTGGGTAGCCTCCAACATCATGCATGTCAATGCCAAGAAAATGTCCCAGACCATGTTGCATAAATATTGCACCCAGATGAACTTTCACCATGTCATCCACGTTGCCTTTCAATATGCCAATTTTGGTCAGTTCTTCCAGATGAACTCTGTCTGCTAGACGATGCATATCTGGCCAGGCAACACCTGGTTTTACTGCCTTCATGACAGCACGTATGTTAACAGTTGTCATGTCTCCAAGCGTAACATAAAACAGCAATTTGTAATTATTTCTGCTACATCTGCTGTGGGACTCAAAACCGTTCCAAAACGGTCACTGCTCAGGGTTCAAAGAACTCACGTGGGCTCTCTTCCTCCGTAGGGTTGATGAAGGACGTTGCCATTTTTGCCTGCTTATGCCGGCTGTAAAGCCCATCTGTTTCCTGTTACTAATTTTTACAATTAACATGCACTCATCACCAGCTCGAAGAACACACTCATGAACCTCCTGCGTAGGAGTTTCGGACCTCGAGAGTGCCCCGATCACAGGTTAAGAACCACTGTCCTAAATCATTCACAAGGCCTACGGCGCTAAATGTCTGGCTACATCCAGTAATTAGGACATTTTGACCAGAAACCTGCACTTTGCCTCTTATCGCCGGTCCCCGCCACAAGCCTCAAAAAGAAAAAGCATAGAAGAAGATCCATCAGGGTTCAGGGACTGAAAGTCTGGAACAACCTGGAAGCACAACTCACAGAACCGTGGCGGCGTGGCTGAATAAAGCTTCCTTTAGTTAAGTAAATCACTGCTAAATGACCTCTTCACATTGGTATTTAATTGAGCACCTTCAAACTCCTGGGGTCGGTGTCAGCCATACCGCTACCGGTGTCTGGTGATCACACCATTCCATCACCCTATTTTCACTTTTACTTCAGAACATTTCGTACTTTTGTTGGAGGTGCTAAGGTATATGGCAAAATGAAGACATTCTTAACACTTGAAGTCCTCTTTATAATGGGTAAGTCTGTGAAAAGAAAGGCAGAACAACTGTGCCATGCAAATGTCACTGTGAAATATTGGAGCTCAGTGAATGCAGACATCGCCAGCAGAAAAGGGTTTTCGGCTTGCTGCCACTGTTAATTCATTGCTCTTATTGAAAGATTGTCCCTTCTCCTTATTTTTTTGGGCGGTGCTGAAGACAGTGATGAAGGACAAGCATTTTTTTTTGCGATCGTAATTTCCCACTGCGATCACAGGGGATTGAAACAAGAGATTCCACGGCTCGGAACACCTCATACATCCTGGGGGGATGGTAAAACACATTTTCAGTTTCTAATGGCTACTCATATATCTGGACCACAGCATTTGCAGATTTCCTCGGCAGAAAGAAAATAAATCCTTGCACTTTTGCCAAGCTGCGTTTTATGTGCTCAGAATTAAATCACTACTTGCTGCAGGCCAGTAACACACCTCACACAGACTCCCATCAACTCAGCAGCTGTGGACAAAGTGAGAGAAGGCTGCATTACATATGGATTGGTAACCCAGAGGCAAAGGTTTCTACATGCCTGCACTGAACCACTGAACCACCGATTCTAAAGCGGGCCAACGGGAGAGCTGCCGCGTGTACGAAACAGCAAAACAGTTAAGGTGATGTAAAGGCAATCGTGAGGGGGGAAAAGTAACATGAACATTTACAAAAGACGAACTGTGATCGACTTGCACGAATAAATTCCATCAGGAAGTGAGGGTGAACCACTCCCTTGGGTGTCACGATGATTTCAGAGTTGTTCTCGAGTTGTTGCCAGAGTAAACGCAGACAGTTCCCATGCACGCCCTTGGTTTGCAAGACTGCATTAAAACTGGTTTACAGCAGCAGGCCTAGTTTATACCAGGCTACATAGCGCCATTACGTATTCCACACTAGGCGTCATCACCACGTGCTCACAGCTAGTCAAACAGCGCCTTTCTGCACGTTCACTGTATAGTGTGACGCTAATACGAGCTTGTGTGTCATACATCACCTGTATGCGCTGGTACAGCACTTCACAGTACATGTGTGAGCTTATACCACGGTGGGAAGCATGCCCACCGTGCCCTGCTGCACCAGTCCACACTATACCGTGCCCTGCATCATCAGGGTGCACTATACCGTGCCATGCTGCACCATGATGCACTATTATACCGTTCCCTTCAGCACCAGTCCACACTATATCGTGCCATGCTGCACCAGGGTGCCCTATACCGTGCCATGCTGCACCAGGGTGCACTATTATACCGTTCCCTTCAGCACCAGTCCACACTATACCGTGCCCTGCAGCACCAGTCCACACTATACCGTGCCATGCTGCACCAGGGTGCACTATACCGTGCCATGCTGCACCAGGGTGCACTATACCGTGCCCTGCTGCACCAGGGTGCACTATACCGTGCCCTGCTGCACCAGGGTGCACTGTGACCTTCAGCGCCAGTCTGCATTGTACTATGCCCTGCAGCACCAGGCCGCCTTACAACGTGCTGGACAGCACCAGCCTGCACTTCCATGATACGACGCTGCACCAATCTGCACTTCCACATCACAGTCTCTCTTCCCACTTATTTAAGCGCCAAGAGTCGTTGCGCTTGTGATAAGCACTATGCCTTTGGCTTCACGCGGCGCTGTCCTGTTGATAGGAAGTTCTACTTTGGAGTTTCTTGGAAAGTGACATTGAAGATGGGGCGAGAACCGTGTCCTGTGCGCACCGTTTTATGTAGTTTCACCAACATTTGTTTTCTTGCTCAGTCACCAAGCGAGCCATTTCTATTTAGTACTTGGTTAGACAAAAAGGGTTCGGATGTTACCTATATTTGCCCTGAGCGTGTAATTGATTCAACAGTTGCTCCAATGAACCGGTGCAGAAACATAATTTGCTTCGACTTTCATGTTTCTGCACCTGCGTGTTGTGCAAATGTCCGTTTCTTTTTGGTCAGTTCATCCGTGCAAGAGTCAGCTTTGTATATGTCAGTTGGTGCAATGTCGGTGCAAAGGCAGTGCACTGTAGCTAGTTAGACTATATAATCCCAAAGGGACGCATTTTATCATACACCTCTGGAACCTTCAAACCTACAGCTATAAATTATTCTGTGCCGCTAGCGCTCATCAACCCAACGAGCTGTCTTTTTTTTCTTGGCCTCGGTCTCCTGGCGCGAAATGCAGTGGAAAGGGTGTGATATGAACATTTCAGCCCAGACTCAGAATGCCTTCTGCGGTCGCCCAGCTGTGCCCCTCCCCAAGATGCGAAGTAATAAATTTGCTTCTAATGCGCTTAGCGTGAAGGCGCCCAGGCACTTTGTTAACCATCTGTATTGCTTCTAGAGGCATGTCTCGGGGTTCCATACGGTTCGTTCACTTCTGCACCTACCTGCCGGTGTCTGCGCTGTCTGAGGAGTCGGACTGCCTTCCTTTCTCGACCCCGAACACCTCGGGCTTCCCCCTTCCTTGGACTTCCCGCCTCTATGACTCAGCAACGAATGCCGGGCCACCCCCACGCGCGGCATCCAATGGGATGCTGCGCCGGTGGACCAGCCAATCCTGGCGCAGGGGGGGCACATTTTGCCCTCGCCCTGTCGCCCTTTGGAAACCCGGGCTGTGGCACTGTGGCACTGGCAGGCGAACAAGCACCCCTGGGTCCCGCTGGGGAACTTATAGTGCGCATGCTTGAGAAAGTTTTCAACTTTCTCAAGCATGCGCACTGTAAGTTCCCCAGACTGCGCACTACGTCTGCTGCAGCCTGAGTGTGTGGACTGTCACTCAAGCTGCAGCAGGCCACCCCCCCTGGCAATTCCCAGCGGCAGATTGTTCAGAGAGTGTACTTTATTTAGATACGGCCGGCAGCCGCGATGCGTCCATGGTGGCTGGTGGGGCTACGCCCCTACGCCCCAATGGACGCACCGCTGCTGATCCCAACTGCACTTTTTAGGGTCTTCGAGATCCCCTTGCAGGTGAGTGGTTCATGGCACCCTCCTTTGCCCCCAGAGTGCTATCTTTAGGAGGCACACTCTCTGTGTGCCACCTTTTTGTGGAGTGCTTCCAGTGCCCCTCTTAAAGGCATGTTTGCTCTGTGCCCACATCAGTAATTTGGTGCAGACTCAGAGGGAAAGTGATCCCCTCATTTTTATAGGACCACTCCTCCATGCAAATTAGGGAACACCCTCTTATGATAGCACTGGGGCAATATGTACGCCATCTCTAGCTGTATTACAAAAGGAAACGCACACACATCTGAGGCCGTTCTGTAATACCATTGTGCCCCAGGGGGATTCAAAGTGGGCGCACATGCCCATTGCACCCCCAGTGCACAATGTATAAGGACCCTGATATTCAGCAGAAAATATGGGCAGATGTATAAAAAGTGCAAAGCGGTTGTACAAAATGTTTGCAAATTGAGCTTAGACTTTTTGTGACCTGTTGTTAGTTTTGCTATTTGAATTATGAACTATTAAGTTGCATCACAAAATCTCGAGTAGCAGGAGGTTGCAGAACAATCTGCCTAATGAATATCATTTAGGCAGAATGAAGTTTGTGACCCCTGTGAGTGACTACAAAAATAGGGTTGGTAGACTGCAGGGAACAGCAGACCACAATCCCTGCGTTCCCAAAAAAGAAACATTTTTAAACAAGCATTTGCAATGCAATACGTTTTGCATTTACGCAAGACCTATTGCATTGCAAATAGTAGACATCATGACAACAGGAGGGAGGGTGGGCAGGTGAGAAGGCACGGCCAACAGGAGGGCGGGAGGCGAGAAGGCACGGACAACAGAAGGGCAGGCGGGGGGAGAAGGCTCGGACAACAGGAAGCAGGCGGGGGCGAGCGGTCAGGACAACGGGAGGGAGGGAGAGTAAAGAAGGCACCAAAGCACGTCGTGCCTGCAGTAGAAGAACCTCATTAAAGGAAATAGTGTTCACAGTCTAAATAACACGCACCATGTAACAACCGAAGTAAAGGGGCCAGTCGCCATGGGAGTTGACAAATGACGAGGAGGCGGTACTAAGGAGGGACTAACAAGCCTTTCAATGAATCAGAAGCCAGCATTTAGGATAGACAATTACAGATGCCAATGGCAAATTTGGGCGGTGCTTCTATTCACATACTCGCACTGGCTCTAGGCTCGACCTAAAAAGCAGACTGTGTCCCTCAAGGAACAAATTCCGCTTTAAAACAATAAGTTTCTCATTTGGGGAAATATCAGGCACAATAGGCAGCAGTCCTTTGGACTACTACCGGCTATCCCTGAGGCTTCTGACTTGATATATGAAGGGAAGGATCTCCCCAAGAGACCCCATTACCTTTGCTAACCAGCTACCGCCTCTATTAAGGTGCCAGTAACTGGTCAGTGGCTTGCAACCACAATTGCAGCCATAAACTATTGATATATTTCATACAGACTTGCAATTGTGAAGAAACACCACTTTCACGCTTCTTTCTAGTTGACATTTTGTGTGGGCCGCTAAAGCTGTTATATGCATAATTCATCGTAAAAAACATTTTGCATTAGCAAACACAGTGATTTTGTCAATCTCAGGGTTGGTGAATACAAAATGGTTTTGTACATCAGGCCCATGAAGTTGCAATACCCTGGAGAATAGACAGAAAATCTCTTCTATATAAATATACAGCATAAGAGAAGCAGAGAATATTTTTTGAATGCTAAATAATGTTTCTTCTGGTTATATTGGTAACTGAACAAAGCTAACACTAACAGGACTTATTGAGATTAATTCTCATTCTGAATCAATGCATTTATGGGTGGAATTTGGATGTCTATATGCTTATATGTGCTATTGGGCCTTGCTGTTTCCAAGTAACTGGCTGTATTTGCAAGTTTATGTACTTTATTTAGGTACTAGCAGCCCGTCCCGACGTTGTCCGGGAGCAATTAGGCTTCGGGGCCCCCGCCCGCCCCGACGTTGTCCGTGGGTCCCCCGGAGCCTTCCTCCATATATTGCAGTATTATACCTCTATGTTTAGTTTGTACGCTTTTGTAACCTGCACACATAACTTTTTCCTCCTGTAATGCACCGTTTGGATCACTTTTTTAATGCTCCGTTTGCTTCCTCTTGCTACCTGCACGCGTCACTTTTTCCTCCCATACCTCTATGTTTACTTTCTACGCTTTTTTAACCTGCACACGTAACTTTTTCCTCCTGTAATGCACCATTTGGCTCACTTTTGTAATGCTCCGTTTGCTTCCTCTTGCTCACGATGTACGCTTTTGTAACCTGCACACGTAACTTTTTCCTCCTGTAATGCACCGTGTGGCTCACTTTTGTAATGCTCCGTTTGCTTCCTCTTGCTCACGATTTTCATTTTTGATTCATTTTTCCGCCGCTCACCGCTCCTAAATAAATAAATAAATAACCTACCTCATCCGCCGCTCACCGCTCCTCACCGCCTGTCCGCCGCTCCTCACCGCCTGTCCGCCGCACCGCCTGTCCGCCGCTCCTCGCCGCTCCTCGCCGCTCCTCGCCGCTCCTCACCGCTCCTCCACGCGCCATGTTCGCCGGTCCTCCTCGCGCTCCTGCACGCCGCTCCTCCCCGCGCTCCTCACGTCGGGCAAGCACGTCGCGGCCTGGCACTTCTTCCAAGGGACTACTTTTTTTTCGTTAAATTTTTTAAATAACGTATATTTATTACGTTTATATAGCCTATGTCCATCTGCACACCCTGACGATTACAACGATGTATCTGGTGTGTGGATTGGCGCTGTGGTTCCCGAGTTTACCCGCCTCAAAGGTTCAAAGTTCTTCCTTTATAATAGTAGTATAGATTTGTGTTGTGTGAAATATACATCCGAAACTTTGGGAAAAAATGTGCAGAAACTGGCATGGAAATGCAGGTTAGAATCCATGCATTCCAGTTTTTCCCCACCTCTGGAATTTCCAGGACCCTGGTAACAGTAGTTAAGGGAGGGGAAACAATGGTATTTTAAACAGGACACTTATAATAAGGACCTAGGTACTTTAACATAACTAATTGGATAAACAGGTTTGTTTCACTTTAACATTAAGGCCAATCCTGGAGAGCAACATGTCTTTTTCACACTCCATATCACAGGGCTGGCACGTAGTGAGTGGAAAAAGAATTTGGTGCAGGATCGGATGTTGAATATCAATTTGTGCTTTTGTGCACACTTTTCATATGACTTATAAACATTTCGTATTTACACAGTAAACAACAGAACCCATTTGCATATCTAAAGGAAACACGCGTTAGGCAGGTCTAAACTGACCACAGTTCAAAACATGCAGGTGGGAGATACCAAAAAAGATTGGGCGGCATATTACCGACAACTAGCGATAATGTTTGTCTCTAACTTGTTTAGAGACAAAAATTATCGCCGCACATCGGCGATTTTTATCGCAGATAAACCTTGCTATTAGCAAGGTTTATCGCAAATGCGATAAAAAACGGCCGCAATGCATGAATATCGCTGAAAAGTCAGCGATATTCATGCATTATCGAGCAAATGCTCTTAGCCATGTTATCCACCTCCCATTGGATAACATGGTGAAGAACTGCTCAGGGCAGGTGTTAGCTTTTGGAGATATTCGCGCTTAGCGCGAATATCTCCAAAAGTTGGTAATAGGAGATAGCGATGTTAGCGACTGTTTCCAGTCGCTAACATCTTGGCACGCCCACTTTGCATGTCATTAGTGATAAATATCACTGACATGCAAAGCGGGGCCCAAGATGCTCGCTATCTCCTATTAGCTGTCACTAACTGGTGTTAGCGACAGCTTGGTAATAGGGAGATAATTTTATCTCCGCTTTCTTGGCTTTTAAAGCCAAAAAAGCGGAGATAAACCCCCTTGATAATATGCCCCTGGATTCCTTACAATGATGCTGGAAAGACAGCATATCTCTTTTATTAAGGTGACAGTAGAGTCCGTGCACATGGCCACTGTCTTTACTAGTGTGTTGCAGGTTAGACTTGAACAGGTGTTTACACAAAAAAGTATGCAGGGTGAGTAGGAAATGCTGCTGTCTGACTCAGCCTAACATCTGTGCACAGAGAGCACTGCACAGATGGGACACAGATTAAATTGGTTGTGGACTTTAAAGTCTTATAATTCATTTGGGAATCTAAAGAGAAATGTCCCCTTTCACTTCAGCTGAATTTTAAATCTGTATTGTTTTAATAGGTTTGCATTTTATGTAAAGTTTATCTCAAATATACAAATATATATTTTGATTGACATATAGTAGAAAGGTGATTTATTAGTCCTTTTATTTCAGTTACTGTGTCATATACCTACTCTTATCTGGAGTCAAATTTACTCGAATTGAATTTATTCGTGTACTTAGGAAATCAGGCATATTTCCCTGTGCCAACCTCATTAAAATTCACGTTTTGAGGTGTCCTACTAGACACACATATTACTATGCTAGCCAGCAGAGGAAAGAGCAGGGGTGAAATCTATATAAACTGATTAGCAAAATCTCCCTGTCGTGAGTTGCAGGACGTTTTCACATGAGACACAGGGAGGACAGACAGATTTCTGGTTTCACCACTACAGGGGGTTTCCTTCAATCCTTTGAGGAAAGTAAGCAAACCTGAATTGGCTGAGCTTGGCTGAGAGAACATGGTTACTGCAGGCTCACCCTCAGTTTACAATTAGCTTTTTCCCTAGAAGGTTTAGCAATGGCTTGGCATCCATTTTGCTGATCCTTGGAAGTGTGAGCTGGTGGATAGGGATGATGTGTCATCAGTTGATGATTGGATTAGAACTTCCTCTGCATGAGGAATACAGGATGATAGGAAAAAGAGCAAGAAGAGAAGGATGAACAGAATGCTGATTAACTTTTGCTTGGAGTTTTAAAGGCCCATACAGGACTTATTCTCCTAAGATATTTGTGGGCCCTTTCTTCGGAAATAGTGGCACTAGGTCCCTAACTCCCTCTCAGGACTGGTGAAAGGTGGATTTGCAGGAGGTCCTGAGTAGGGTTTTCCCCTTGGATTTCTATGACAGACCTCTTTGTGAGAAAGCAAAAGACACACATATGATGGACATCAATCAAACATTCAACCCCAGTCAAGAGATCTGGGCAGTGCTTTAAACGGAAAAAAAAGTGCAGGAACTCATTAAATTGAGTTAGGGGTGTGGCTAGTGAGCTTAGTGGGCGGGGTTAGAGGCGGGGTGAGACATGATGATAGAAACACTTCTATTGAGTATTGATTTTTCCCTTGCATTGCCCTTGACAGCACACAAACCAGCAGACAAACACTCTCTATCAATCTTCACATCTCTAATCTCGCAATCCCTCCCCCACTCACTTCTCTCCCATTTGTATTGATTTCTCTTGCTGCCCCGTTCTCTTTACCCCTAAGGTATCCTATAATTCTCTACTATCACTCTTTCGATTTCTAATCAGCCATCTCCGTGCCTCTGTTACTCTCTCCATAGCCGTCTCGATCTCTTTCCCATCTCTGTCTGCACTTACCCCTTCTGTTTCTTTTTTCCCCTTTAAACTCTCCTCTGCTCCTTCTATCTCTGGCCCCTCACTCTTTAACTTCTTTTACCTCATTCTCCTTCCTCTTCCCTCGGCAGAAGGCCACACGGCAGGAGAGCTTGCAATGGCAGACAGTGCGCACTGCAGGGTCGTGAGCATATGCAGAGTCCAGTTGGGCAGAGGTTAGGGGAAGAACAATACTGGCCTCTGATGGGCAGGTTAGTAGACCTCCTCCCACCTCACCTGGGCTCCAGGCAGGCTGCGTAGGCCATCTCCACCACCTCATCCCTGTCAATGTCCCAGCAGGTGGGCAGGGGTGGGGGTGGAATTGCCCATTGGCCCAACAAATGTCCCCTCCAATCTTCTCTTTATCACACAAAATCCTCTCGTTTGCCACATCTCCTCTCCAACAGCATTGATTCACTACACTTCCTAAATAGGCTGCCACATCCTCACCTTTCTCACTCTCCTAACCCCTTTCTCTGTCTCGCATATTACATCTATTTTTTTTCTCGCACATCCCTTCTTTCTCCATTTTTTTACACCTTCCTCCACTTCACAGCGTACGCATGACTGACTCCCTTCCTCACTATCGTCACCTTCAGACTTTTCTCGAAACGTTCTTAAAATTAATTTTCCACATTTTTTTACTGCTTTTCACCCCCTTGTAACTTTCTCCTGTAACCACATCCCCTCTTATCAACTTGCTGTCTGTCTCACACACACTCTACACTGACTTTCTCACATCAGCACCTCACAAAACTTTGCCTACAGACACCTTCTCTTAAATCCAACTTTACCTCATTAATCCTTATCAGACATCTCTTCCTCCTGACTCTCTGAGGCCATAACGTCCCTCAAACTCTTCCTTCTCTCTTTCGTGCAGCTCTACTTCTTATTCGCATCTCCTATTTCTCTCCCTCAGTTTATCAGACACACTCTGTTTCTCATGCTGTCGATCACTCAGGCATGTTTTAAATGATAAATGTACAAACGTACACAGGCAAAAAATCTGTGCTCCACAATTCGATAAAACTGACATAGTGGCCTTGCTTTTGATGTCAGTTGACAGTTGAGCAAACCAAGCACATGGCTGAAGATTTAAGTAAGTGCAGTGATAATATCAAGCTAAACATGGTTATTTACTTATTAAAAAAAGGAGCAAATACAAATTCACGCCATTTCGAAATTGCTAGACGTGTGTATTCTTCCATTTTAGTTATTAAAGGGTTTAACTTATGCAGTTTGGGCCAAAGGGGTACAGTCTTATCCGGTGCAGCCCAGCCACCTCCTCAGTAAATACCCTCCAGTCAAGTGGACAGGGGTGGGGGCGGAATTGCAAGAGGAAGTGCGTCAGGCCTCAGTGGGAGGCCAAGCATTTAATGACACGGTCACCTATGCAGGCTGTCTTCCCTCCCACCCATTCAGGCTGCACACATCACTGTGCCCCTGGCAGCCGATGTTTAATACACTAACAACAATTCGACCCAGCATGGAGGCCTGGCAGGGGGTGGTTGAGGACAATGAGAGCTTCAGGAGCAGAGGCCCTTTTACCCCTGTGGCAGGCCTCCAGCAGGCGCCAAAACGGCAAACATGCTGCGAAATAAACGGGCCACAGCTGGCCCACAGGCACCTCCCAGCATCTGATCAGAGTACCGGTACTCTCCTTAGCCACTGGAAAAGTACCGGTACTCTGCGTAGTAAAAACAAGAAGTGCCAGTACTCAGTACCTGTGAGCACCGGCCCATTTAAAGCACTGGATCTGGGTTAAATCCATCATTCTTTAGCTCACTTCGCCACACCAGTTTAGACTCAGACATATGCAAATCAGTCTTGACACTGTGCCTCATTGGATTTAACCCAGATCTAAGTTCAGTCTGGACTGCTCCATGAGGCACAGGTTCAAGACTGATTTGCATATGGCTGGGTGAATAAACAGCCTAGCATTCACATACAAAGGCCTGAAACCCATGATAACTACTCAGTTTACATCAATTTATTTTCACATTTGTTGAAAGGAGGGACAGTTTCAGTGATTTCCAGCTCCAGTAAGTGAGCACATTTTTTTTCTCTTCTAAGATTTGTTCAAGTCTAGTTGGTGCTCAGACATTTAGCAGCCCCTCTCATCTTCTAACAATCCTGAATGCATGTTGCTTGTAATCCATAGGCATTTAAAATAAATACATTCTAGATATAAGCTGGCTCATTTAATTACAAATTCGTTTTGTTTAGCAGTGACCTATCTCCATCTAGTCACTTCAGAACAATAGGTTGCCATCAGTTTTGACTTCACACATTTGAGCTTGTTCCTGTACTCCTTCAGCTTCTTTGATTCTAATGTTGGAGATTTTAGAGGGGTTGGCAGAGAGTCAGGGTTGGTGTTGCCACAGGCATACATTGCAGGCAATTCAACCCCAGAAATTTCAATCTGCTCCATCACATAACGAAATGTCACTGCACCATCCCCTCGTTAGCTGACAGCACACTCCAGGAAGTACCAGCTGGGTGCCTATAAGCTGGTGTAAGCAGATGTCTAGTGAGTGCAGGAAGCAGGACTAAATAGCAATGCTGTTTTGATGCACGTGGAAGCTCACCAAGTGCAGCTAAGAGTTCAAAATTCACGCTATACTGTGAACGTTTAAAGGCACTTTTAGAAATGAGGATGCATTAATCTTCCCATCTCCATCCCATGCAAAGCCAACGCTAGCAAAGTATTAACTTAACATTGATCTGAGGTAATTAGGAATTTGAAGACATAACCATGTAAGTGAAGTGAAAATTATCAACGTTAGTGTCATATAAGACTCCTGAACTAAATAACTAAATAAATAAATAAATAAATAAGTTAAATGTCCAGTGACTGCAGATGATGGAAAACCTGATGAATAACAGGCAAGAAGCATTGGAGAGAACGCACAGGTGTTTATTGAAGGCATAAAGTTCATTAGCATTGACTGCCCAGATAAACACTGCACACAATATTTCCTTGTTCTAGACTTTGTGACGAGGGTCACTTCGCCACTACTGTCACGCATGGAATAGTTGTGCAGCAAACCACAGATGCGTTTCCATGGCAACCGGAGCTGCGCGCGGTGACTGCAAACGTACATGAGACTGTTCAGCTAATGCACACGCTGCCTTGCCACAACAGCCGTGACCTCTGCTGCTCACAGCCTCATCCGGCTGGTAACTCGTGATTGACGAACAGTGGGCGGCCCATCTCTCTGTGAGCCTCTTAACCATGCGCAGGCACCAGGATCCCCGGGAGCCCGAGAAGCGCCTTCAAAACAGCTCGTAAATTGGGTTCATTATTCAGGAGGCATGGTGTGTTTGTTCTGCCACGGTGCTTTGACTTCGGCCTCGAGGCTCGGCTTTTCTTTTAGTCAGTGTGTTTTGGCCAAATCATATTACTCACTTGAGCCTTTCGGTGAAAGAAACAATATCATGTCGTGTTATTAGATTGAACGATTCTCCTGTGGGAAAAGCGTGTTGTTGTATTGTAGTTTACTTTGCAATCGTATAAATCAATGTGAAAATCAAAGGTATGAAGATGCGTGTAATCCATGTCTGCTGATGAATTGGAACTACAATTTTAAATGTTGTTCGTCACTGAGAAGTTTCCTCTGAACTTATTTCATAATCATAATACACATTACTTCCCCTTTCTTGGTCTCACTTTGAAAATGGTTGAGATTAAGAACGACATGTTTTCTGTAGGAAAATGGAAACAAGGGCCCCCACGACTGCGGCCACAGCCTCTGTCACTAGGGCGGAGGCACTTTGCGAATTAGGCCCAGCGATTTGTAACCCTACAGACTGTTCCAGTGGCGGCTCGTATCATTTGAAAATGGTGAGGCGTAAAAGTTGTGTAGGAGTTTAAAAGTAGCAAACGAGCATAGAGAGTGAGCCTGGAAGGAGTGGGGTAGAAGGCAGCTTTAGCAATGATGGACACGCAGCCCCGGAAGTACAGGGCTGACACTGAACACGCCAGGGGCTGCTTTAAAATCAGACGCCCCTTTGCGTCAACAATGGGTGGTCCATGAGGACCTCCGAGTATTGCAAACCACGCCTGGCACAATGTCAGCCCGCATAGCTTGCTTACAAGTCACAATGAATGGCACATGCGCAAATAGGCATGTGTCTTCTGGAAACTGCCTGACCTTCTGTCTCATTTGACAACATCTGTGTTAGCGAGCATCAGGCAAACAAAGGCACTGTTTTATTAAATAAATGTGGATGGTAATTGCTTTTTGCAATTAGCATCCACATTGCTGTACAAAATTAGAAGGGCATGGCCCCTCCGCCATTACCTGGAACCACCACTGTTTTAACCCACACACACTGGTGCCTTTCAGTTTGGTGTTATGTCTAGCCAACACACATATATAGCTGGCTGCGATGACGTATTGTCTACAGTACTAAACATATTACGGGATTTATGTCTGCACTTTGCTCACGAACCTATGGCTTAAGTGCCATGCCAATTTGATACTCCTGATTTCATGACTTTAATTCGTATTCTTTTTAGTGTTCAGTGCTTAAAGCATATTTTCTTTACCATCGTTTTGTTTGGAAGAGTCTTAGCATTCCTCTGCTGATATCAGGAAACTAGTTTTTAATTTTGTCTTTGCACTCAATGGAAGCACATCTTTTTCCTGCTTTCTTCCCTGTCCACTCTCATCCTGATTCCCACCAACTCCTTGCTCCTCTGTTTTTTTTCACCCCTCCCTACCTGGACCCCACTTCATTGTTTTTACACTTGCTTTTGGAAGGGCCCATCAGCTACACACTGCTACAGGGGCTTGCTTCCAGTGCTTACGTTGAGCTGGTGGTTGCCAGTAGGGCCCACCAGCACTCCTTTTTTGGGACCATCATTTATTTTCTTCAAAGCTTTATGGTCCAGAACAGAAGAGGGAAAGCATACAATGGGGAAAGAAAGGGAAAGATGCCAAATCCGTCACAAAAGGAGACAGCAGGGACCTGCATGGCTGAGATTAAGGGTCAGGGTGTAACTGATTGTCGATTAAAGAGGCATGCAGTACTTAATGTGTAAAGAGAATGAGTTCTGGTTCTCAAAGCTGAGCTAGGAAGCCAGCCGCCATCACTACTGAATGGATGCATAGTCTTCAATCCGCCATCGGCCTTATTCATCCACTACCAGACACATCTTCAACTTTTTCTCACTCTTCAAGTGCCTCCCTTCTTTCTGTTTGACATTTTTTCTATTTTTCTCTTGTGCCTTCTTTCCCCTTCGTTTTTCCCCCTCTAGCTCTCTGGAAATGTCTAATTGGAAAAAATAAGTGCCCATCCCCAAATATGAGTGTGGCTCCCACTGGCAACCACCAGCTCAAAGTTAGCATTGGAGGCATGAGGTAGATTCCAGACTTGATATTCAGCCTGCTGTGCAGGTGCGGGTTTCTCAGCAGAGCTTTGGACACAGGAATTTATTCTTCCACAAATTAAGCACTGCTCAATTCCCTACTTGCCCATTGTTCAGCTCCGTCTCCCTTCATGGCCCCACTTAGTAATGATCTTTTTTATTTTTTCTGAGGGGGCCAGCCTCAGCACACTGCTTCTGAGATGTTCACTACTGGGTACTGGTAAAGTATATATAAAGTATTTTATTATTATATATATATATTATATATATATATATGTATATATATATATATATATTTATATATAAATATATAAATATTATATATATAAAAAAAAAAAAAATATATATATATATATATATATATAAAGGCAGCCCTCCCTTCACAAATTATCTCTTTACATACCACTTCAGAATTGCTGTCTGCCTTCTTAGTGTCTGATTACGATGTCGGGCGGAAGGCCATCTGACAGCTTGTTAAAGGTTTCACCTGACATCAATGGTTTCACTCTGACCGCCATATTGCAATGAAGGCGGTCGGAGGGAAACCTGTGGAGGGATTCTGCTGCACTTCCAACGGGCTCCTTGAGCCCGTCGGAACATCGGAAAGACTCATAATCCCATGATGACGCCGGAGCCAGCCTCGGCTCCACCGTCGGGATTATGATGTCACTTTCCCACAGCCTTTCCATGTTAAACTTTCTGATAAGGAAAGGCTGCCGAAAGTGACTTTGGGGACCCCTAGCAGGGCTCCCTTCTGCTATAGGACCTGGTGGGCACCTATGAAGAAGAAGAAATTCTTTATTTGTTTTTTTACAACCATAAAATTTAACACTTTTAAAAAAAAATTGCTACTGTATGTTAAAAACCAATTTCACGATAAAATACATAATTATGTCTTGATATGTACTAAAGAAGAAAATTGTAATACTCATTAAATAACAGTGTTCATAATAAAGTGCATCATTATGTCTGGATAAATACAAGATTTTCCAACTCGTAATAACCATTTTCCCAGATTCAATGTCTGCTTTTTAAAGAGTGAGTCAATCATGGTTAAAAACTTTACCCCTCGACAGATTAAAATATTTAATGACCCCCGGCCCAGTGGGTAATAGTCTGCCTACAGGTACGTATCTTGAGCTCTTTTAAGATTGATTTTAAAAGCATTTTTCTCGCTTCACTGACTGCAAGACAGACACACATCATGTGGCAAAGGGACTCTTTGTGATATCCACATAATCTGCAAGTTGCATTATCATATTTCCCTTTCCAACTTGGTTGCAAGTCCTTAGTTACGTATACTCCAAACCGATACAGCATATACTTCTTTTTTAGAAACAATCTGAAGTGAGCCTCTAGATAAGCTTGCGGTTTTAATTTTACATATGAATTTATCACTGTCCAGGAGTGCCGTCTTTTTGCCATTGTGTTTTTGTCTTCTAGGAAAGATAATTGTTTTGCGGAGCCGTTGCATACTCTGTTGAACACCACTCTCTCCATCTTGCTGTCCCATGCCTCTTGAATGTCCAATTCTACCAGAGCAATTCTTAGAAGTTCGCCCCATGAACACAGGTTTTTTTGATCAAACTGGGCCCTTATTACTGTCCAGCTTAGATTGTTCAGGGAGCCGGGTTCTGAAGAGCGAAGATTCCAACATTATTTCACAAAAACAGATTGCCTCTGGAATTTCTGATTTTGAAGTCCAAATTCCAGGCAAATCTGTGCTGGTGACGCTGCTCTCGGGAGAAGAAAAATAGCTTTATACACTTTTGTCTGTAAATCATTTAAAATTCCGGATTCCCGACCATGCCATATTTCTAATCCGTAAGCCAATGCTGGAAGTAATTGTGCTGCCATTGTTTTTAAAAGATGACTGTAAGATGGGCAACTCAATTTTATTTGTAGCTGTTTGTATGCAAAAATTAAAGTTTGTGCTTTTGCTCTTATTGCACTTTTTTGATCCTTAAAGGACATACATCGCCCTAAATTGATACCCAAATACTTATAGCTGCCTATTTCCTCTATTTCCTTACCATTGGCGTACCACTTAAATTTTCTTTTGGATCTTGGGCCTACTACACGCACCATCTTTGTTTTTTTTCCTGTTTATCTCCAGCCCCTTTTGGTCGAAGTAATTAGTCAGGTGGTCAATGAATCTTTGTAATCCAATAGGAGTTTGGCTTAAGACCACTATGTCATCTGCGTATTGTAGGTACTGTATGTGGTCCTAAGCCGATTTCGGGGGATGGCCATTTACTTTTGACAAATGGTTGTCTAGGTCTGCAAGGTACAAGTTAAAAAGGCTCGGGCCAAGACACACCCCTGTTTCAGGCCATTTATTATATTGATCCTAGATGATGCTATGCTGCCATCTCCCAGCTTAACCTGGGGCCCAGGTTTCGCTATGGAGGGATATTATTGAGTTAATTAGTTGTTGTGGTACCCCATCCTTTCAATTTTATCCATAGTCGTTCACGTGAAACTCTATAAATGGGCCAATTTTAAATCTATGTAGCATACAAATAGACCTGATTTATTTAAAATTGCTTTTTCTGTAAGGAGTGCAGTTGCTGCCAGGTTTGTGCTTGTACCCATTTCTTGCCTAAAACCAGTTTGATATTTGGGAATTATACCTTTCTCCTCCATCCAGTCCTGTATATGTAGTAGTAGACAGGAGGCATAGAGTTTTGCATCAACATCCGTCAGGGCGATGAGCCTGTAATTACTAGGCTTATTGCGATTTCCGTTTTTATATATAGGATGAAATATACTCCCTCTCCAGGAATTAATTATCCTATTTTATGAATACAAATAATTAAAGAGCATAGTAAGAAAATTTGCCCAAATTTCTGCATCATGTTTGAAGATTGCGTTTTAAAGTCCATTAGGCCCTGTAGCTCCCTCCGTTTTCAATTTTTTTATTACTTTTTTTAGTCGATTGTTGTCAGTTAAGATGTTTGAGCCAGTATGAATTGAATCCTGTGCACTTTTTTCCAAATTGAACTTTATTGTGGTGGAGTAAAATTTCTTCACGTTGTACTATTTTCCCTGAAGAGGGGTCAATGTCAATTTTTGTGTTTTTTTCCTCCTGCAGGGTGTCTGGCCCAGGTTCCAATTTCATCGACACTTTATGGTTTATATTATTATATACATTTTGTATATGTAGTTCACAACTTTTCTCACTTATTCCTGCTTTTTGCAACATTCCAGTTCCCTTAGTTAACTTGTTTATTATGCCCCAGAATTCACAACTGTTAGGCAATTTGCTGGCCCTGAGTAATTTTTCCCAGAGCTTTTCCTTACTTTCCTTTTTTGCCACTCTACACCTCTATCTAAAGTTCTTCCTCATGTATTTAATATTGTTGTTCGTAGCCGGCTTTCCAGATTTTAAGGCCATAAATACTTTACTCGATTCCCTTGTAATTTCTCTTTTTAGGTTACGCAGCTGTATGTCGAACCATGGTTCATAAGTTCCATTTTGTGGACCTTGACGTCCCGGTAGAACAGGAAATTTATTTAGAAGAAATGTTCCCAGTTGTTCCCAAAAATCTACTGGTGCTTGGCATACAGTGCAGGGATGTTCAGAAACATACATTTTTCAATGCCATCTTGTGCTGCAGGCCTTTTCCACCCGCCGCACAAGCTGCCATTGAATAATGGATGTTTCCAATCACCAATAGGGAGGTTGCATCCAAATTCTGCGGTTGGAACCGCCAACCTATGGTCGGGCGGATCCAGTCCGCTACACAACATCATAATGAGGCCGTATGTGTTGATTTCCCTAAAACTATTAGGGTCGCTCCCTTTAAATTGACTAATTGACAAAAAGAAAGCTGCTATTGTGTCTTTTAGCTCCACTGATACGGAATTGTTCACAGCCTTTCATAGTTGCAGAGCAGCTCCGCAACTACTGCAAAAGCAGGCTGCTGCAGAGAGTAGACAATTACTTCTATGGCACTAATGCTAGCAACAAAAGATATGTGACAATGGATCATATATGATTTAGAGTGGAGAGGCTCTTTGAACAGCACTGTTATAAAGGCCCTAAACTATTGTTATGCACCATAATGTATTCTGTGCACAAACAGTAGCTATGTTAAAATGCAGCAAGGTCTGTCCTGTATGTAACCTATTAACCTAAATAACAGCAGTGCATCACACAGGATGATTGGTACAGTAAATTAATATAATAGTTTGAACAAAAAGTTACTAGATGGCCGCCGAGTATGCATGCGCACTCATACATGCACCTGTGACCATTTTGTAATGATTTTTGTTATACTTTAACCCCCCAAAAAAATCTAAAATGACTGCTTCTGTGCGTATCCAATAACACACATGGTAGTCTGTGGGTGCTCATGACACATGGGCAGTCACTCTGGAATGGTTTGGCTTGGTATTCTAAAACAAACAAGTATTGTCAAAGTATAAAGCTTTGCACCAGCATAACAAAGTCAAAACATACTGAATTTGCCAGTGCTTGTTTTTGTATGCTAGGACCTGGAACTTTCCCCTATATTGCTTTGCACTTTCTGATTAGTCCTGTGCAATTTTTTAATTTTCATATAAATTATATTTTCTTCCATTATGTTCATTAATGACTGATTAACAAAGCATTAAATACTTTACTTGTGTCACATTACCGTTTAGTCACCTAGAAATCTCAGCTTAGTTTAAAACCTGGAAAACACTCCATATCCTCTATTCTTTTGTTTGTTTTTTCTGTGTAGGTGAATTACAATTGGACTGCTGAGCAAACTTACATTATTTTTAATGTGGTCCACTGAGGTGTTGTAGGAACATTTAATCCCCAGTAATATTTAACAGTGTTTTTTCATTAAATACCTTTATAAAGCGAGAAGTACTCCTAGCAATATGCAGCTTAAATGAAATGTTCCTGCTGTGGGTTTCCTTTTTATAATCCCACTTGTAGCAAAGGCAAGAGGCTACACTATGCACTAGACACTCTCTACCTGAAAGGTCTTGGCTAGCAAGAGCCGCCATGTTGTTGACAATCATCCATCCAGGGTTTTTTTACATTCCTAAATTAAAATAATACAAAATGACCTGGAAGTCCTATCCATTTACTTCAGAATCTTGAAATCATAAACGCACAAACCATAAGTGTAAAACAAAACTGCAGTAATGTTGGAACTTGCCCATTTTTGCAAGGTTATCCTAGAACTCTTTGCCTTCTTTCTGTATTTTTTCTGACCTGTTTTTGTTGGTTTTATTACTCTCGGCACTTTACCACTGCTGATCAGTGCTACATGTGCATGTGCTCTCTCTTGTAAACTTTGTAAGATTGGTCTGCCTGTTTGGCATAATAATTTACTTGTAAGTCCCTTGTACAGCGGCATCCCATATACCCAGGGCATGTAAATGAAATTCTACCAGTGGGCCTGCAGCATTGCCTGTGTCACACACACCGAAGTAGCCTTTCAACCATGTCTCAGGCATATGCCGTTGCAGGGCCTGCGCACATACAGCTAGATTCATGAAAGGAAATTGCGCTCGCAATAGCTGCGAATTCGCAATTCCGCTCGCAATTTGAAGGGAAGGAATTCAAGAAACCCAAACAACCAAAATAGCGAATTCGCAATTTAAAAATAGCGAATTCGCTATTAAATTTGCAGAATCCTGGAGGATGGGCATTTGCGAATCGGAAATTGCGAGGACCCATGGATTCTGCGAATTTAATAGCGAATTCACAAATATGCCATTCAAGAAAATACGCTAAAAGCGAAAAACCTGAAAATCGCTATTTGCGACGCACAATTTAAGAAGAACTCAAATCAGGTGGTAACCAGTACTGAATTTTTTTTTTTTTTCAAAAAACAGGTCACTCCCAACAGGTGCAGGGCTGATCAAACACATTTAAGGACATGCAGCTGGAGCCTGGTGATTCCCACAATGCCTGGACTTTACATGCTGGTGTGGCGGCGTAGGCTGCAGCGGCTGCACGCAACAGACGGAGGATACAGGAGCGGATATTCCGCCAGCGGGTCACCCTTCTGGGCCAAACCAGGGAGCAAATCTATGCCAAGTACCGCCTGAGTGGGGCAATGATAATCAAGCTCATCCGGGACCTAGACCCCCTGATTCAGCACCCTACAAGGAGGACCAATGCCGTGCCCACACATGTGCAGGTATTGTGCTGCCTGCACCTCCTGGCCTCCGGAAGCTTCCAGGGGATGGTCGCTGTTGCAGGGGGGATATCCCAGCCCACCATGTCCCGCTGCCTAAGGAGTTTCCTGGAGGCAATGCTGACCCGGCTACACCACTATATATCATTCCCCACCAGCCAACAGGACCTCAATGATACAAAGCTGCAATTTTACAATGTAGCCCAATTCCCACACGTCATTGGATGTATTGACTGTACGCACGTCCATATTTGCCCACCTGCTGAGACGGAGTACATGTACCGCAACCGGAAATGCTACCACTCCCTCAACATCCAGATGGTGTGCAATGCCAAAACAATAATCACAGACATTGTGGCACAGTACCCAGGGAGCACACATGACTCCTTCATCTTCAGGCACAGCGGGATCCACACACGACTGGCCAGGGGAGACTTTGGGGAAGGATACCTACTGGGTAAGTACACATGCCCCAAATGTGTACGTTGTGATCATGTAGCTGCGCAGAACAGGCACTCACTCTCTGCTCCTTACATACAGGTGACAGCGGCTATGCTCTCCGTGAGTACCTCCTCACCCCATTACCTCAACCCTGCAACTCCACAACAACGGCGATTTAATGCATCACACATTCGTACAAGGAACTGTATTTAGAGGACATTTGGCCTGTTGAAAAGCAGGTTCCGCATACTGCACAAGACAGGTGGGGCCATGAAATACGATCCTGAGGTCTGCTGCCGCATCGTGGCCGTGTGTGCCATCCTTCACAACATTGCTACCAAGCGCAGGATCCCAGTTGACATCTCTGGCAGTGAGTCAGAAGGGGACAATCGCCCACCTGCACATGTGCGTCACGCACGCGGGGAGAACCCAGCAGAAGGACACAGGCGCCTCAACCAAATCTGCATGAACTATTTCTAGGGCACCCACTCCCCACACCCATAACTCAACTCATGCATGACGACATTAATAATGACATGAGGCACTTTACGTTATTCAGAATTTTAGTTACTGTTACTACACAATAAACATGGCATTCTGAAAAGTGTGAAAAGATTGACATATTGCGTCATATGTCCAGGTTAGTCTGTATGGCATGCTTTTTGCGTCAGCATGTGGCCTCATTGCAATGCACAACAGTTCAGTGGCGTCTCCGGGTAGTTGCCCCTGACCTCCTCTCAACGTCCTCCTCCAGATTCTGCCGTGCGGCAGCAGAGGGCCTGCTGCTGCGGTGGGGTGCTACAACCGGTGGTATGGACTGACTGCTGTGGCTTGATGTTGCCTCACTGTTGTCGTCTGTCCCCCCCGCCTGGCCATGGCCAGTGGCCTGCATGCCCTGCATGGCTGTTGCTATGTTCTCCAGGGCTGTTGCGACGTCCTGGCAGCACTGCACCATTTGGCCCTGCATGGCCAGGGAGCGTCGCGAGAGCTGGGAGGTGGCGTTCCAAAAAACGTGATTTGACCGCGTGTACGCCGACAGGCGGGTCAATAGTTGGCGGTGTCTGCGGCGATTGACATTCCGCTGCCTGGACATTGCCTGAGTGTTGGCCTCCACAGCTGCTGTCATATGTGCCACATTACGTGCCGTCTTGTCCAGTTGGAGGTGGATGGCGGCTAGGTGTCGGGCCTGGGTCTGGTGCACACTCAGCATCCTGCGCTCTATAGAGAGCCCACCTGCTCGCACAATTCTGCCCCTGCCAGCGCGGGATGTGTTGGTGCGCGGCTCCCTGAGCAGACCACTCGTCTGGCTCCTCACAGCCGCAGGGCGGCGGGTTTGTTGGCGACCTGCTGCTGGTGTTGCAGGCCCCACTGGTGGCTGTGTGCTGCGTGGTGCTACAGCAGCGCCTGTTGTCACGGGGGTGGCACGGGCCACAGGGGCGGTGGTGGGATGACCGCTGTTGTGGCAGGTTGCCCTGATGGTCCGGGCTGTGGGGTATGATGTGTATCCCCCTCCGTGTCCTCCGTGTTCTCCTCTATCACCAGGGCCTCGCTCTCTGAGCTGGGGACATCAGCGCCACCTGGGTGTGAAGTGGACGTTGATTAGTGACATGTTCCGTACACAGTTAGGCTTGCTACATGCATGCAGTCTACCATTCCCTGTCTCGCTGCAGGATTGACTCTTACTGGACATGTCAGGCTCTATGGTACAGGTGGTAATTGTGGGCAGATTACATGTCCCACAATGCAATAGCGCTATGGAGCTGTACTTTGGCTGCATGATTGGGGTTTGTTATGGGATGCACTGGAGTCATGGACGATGTTAGGGGACGGGGTTGCAGTCGCATGGCGCTTACCTGGTGTGTCTTGGGTGGGTCGGGAGGAGTCAAACTGGGTCACACCCACGCAGGCCTGTGGATTGATGGTCTCCTCCACTTGGTCCTCCGGTGGGACAGTGGGCTCCCCTCCACCTGTCGCTAATTGCTCCCCCAGCCTCTCAGCAATCTTTTCTTTTGCCCGCCCTCTTAAGTCATACCAGCGCTTTTTCAGCTCGTCCACCGAGCACTGGGTCACCCCCACGGCGTTCACTTTGGCGCAGATGCGCAGCCATATGCGCCGTTTGTCCGCCTCTGGTACCCTTCGGGAGTCACTGCCAAATAGGCGGTTGTGATCCTTGGACACACCTTCAATTAGGTGTTCAAGCTCCTGCTCCGAAAACTTTATTTTGCGCTTTCTCCCACTGGTGGAAGGTCCTGCTGCATCCTGTGCCATGCTTGCCACTGTGCTGTCTCCTGCTGTAGTCCTGTGGGAATGCTGGAGGGGAGCTCTGCAACTGCTGAATGTACTTCAGTCTCTCACTGCTGAATGAGGGTGGGAGCTGCCTACTTCCTGGTTGTGATGTCATCACTGTGCTCAGGATGCGACTTCCCGTTTTTGCGATCTCGCAGTTAGCGAGATCGCTATTTGCGATATCGGTAATAGCGAATTCGCAATTTCAACAGGGGTATCGGCGGAATCTGCGATTTTTTTACCGATTTCTGGCTTCTCGCAATCGGCGATTGCGACCGCTTGCGAATCGCATTTTTAAATCGGAAAACTTCATGAATGCCGTTCTGCGAATTCTAAATTGCGATTCGCATTTACTCGCAATTTGAAATTCGCAGAATTGGACATTGATGAATCTAGGTGATAGTTTACTACCCCAGTGATGTGGCATTTAAATTGGTTGCCACGTCTGGAACTCCCTGTTTACTACATATGGCCCCCTAAGGTAGTGTTTGAAGTGCCCCCCAAACACAATGACTTTTGAACTATAAGTACAGGGGCTGTGACCCCATGAATTTAGACGCTGGGTGGACTTGTATCTAGATGCTGCTGGTTCTGTATGCTGCCCCACAGAATTGCTGTGCTGCCAGGGAACTGCAATCTGGACTTTGCCTTGTTCTGTTGGCCTGCTGAATGGACTGCCTCTTTGCCTGCAAGGACCCTGTGTGCTGACCTTAGCCTGCTTCCTGCTTGGGACCCCTGTGATCTCCAAGGGCTGTGTGACTTGCCCTGTGTGATGTGAAACAGCATGTGGTGAGCTCTGTACTTTTCACCCTGTTATTTTAACAGCACGTGTGGAGCGCTGTTCCTGGTCTGAAGAGCACTTTCCCCTTCAGCTATCTTGGCGAGCGCTCCTCTTTGCAGTCAGCGTGGGCAAGGCTGAGTTCACGTCAAGCCTGCTGAGGGCAGCCATGCTGGAGATCCACTGCGTCATTCTGGCACTCTGCTTTATGGTTGAAATCCCTGGTACTGTACTGTCTAGTGTTCACGGTGGGTGGGGTCCTGCGAGGGAAGCCGCACCCACCCCTCTCTACACTTTCCGGTGATGGTCCCTGCAACTGAAAACAGTCTCAGGCACCCCAGCACCGATTGGCCTCCCCTCGAAGCAGCGCGGTGCTGAGGGCAGTAGGTGGAAGCTGCAGAGGGAACCAAAGGGAGGAGGAAGTGAAGGGACTCACCGTGTCTCGCACCCCCAAGAGAGGAGGTGAGCATCTCCAAGGGAGGCGGGCTGCCCCTCCTGCACCTTGTGTACATTTCTATGGTAACCCGAACACGAGTGCAGTGGCCGCAACACGCAATCGCGGATGGCTGCCCTGCCTCAAATACACCCGCAGGAAACTCCTGTCCTGTCCCCCATGCGCAGTGGTGGTACATTCCTGGGGGGGGGGGCCTGCTGCCTCGGTAGTAGCAGCATCGGATCTTGGTATAAGAATGGGGTGAGACCTCAAAAGAAGCTCTCGATTCCTGAGCAGGGAGGACTTCCCAGAAAATACCGCATTCCCTGGTGTAGGTGGGCTTGGGGCCCAGAAGCCTACCAGGAAGGGAAGAGAGTTATCACATAACCCATAATAAGAGTGCAGGGGCGTGTTCTGGGTGGAGTTTCTTGTTATGATGATAGTCCCTGTGCATTTTGCCTCACAATAATGGCCTTGTGTCCTACCTGATGTAATGTTGTTGCTTCTATTTTGCAATAGTCAGGAAGTGGCATCCATGTGTTCAGTAATGGTGGTATGCCTAATGTTGGCATGACATTTCATAATGTGTGCACCCTATGAGCTTGCTTTAGTGCACTACACGTGTTATGACAATTGCCAATGGCAAAATGATTCATGATCTATGTGACGTGATGACAAGTGCCTCGTGGCGCAGTGATTTATGTGATTGTGGTCTAATGTGTTCTATGCATGATACAAAGGATATTTTTATATACCCTTGTGTGGAGTCTCTTTTTGTAGTGTTCCTAGTGTTTCACTGGTGTGTGTGTGTGTGTGTTGCGCAAACGCTTTACACATTGCCTCTGGGATAAGCCTGGCTGGTGTGCCAAGCTACCAAGGGGGTGAGCAGGGGTTATCTTGGGTATGTAACTCCTTTACCCTGACCCTGACTAGAATGGTGGGTTCTGCCTGGCTTAGGTGTGTACCCTAGCCAACCCTATTTCTAACAAACAAGTAAAATAAAATTAAATGCAAAGTGACCTGGAGGTCCTATCCATTTACTAATATTAGAATATTGAAATCATACACGCACAAACCATAAGTGTAAAATGAAATTTGTTCTACTAAGGATCTGCATTTCCATTTCAATAACAATAGGACATGCTGGCCTGCGACTCAGAATCCCCCAGTTTCCCACGGATCTCTTCCAAAAAAGGCTAGTTCCTGTATCAGGACTCCACAAATGCCAGCAGTAACTAAGGTATCATTGTGTACTCTTTGTACTCTAATACCATTTCAAATTTGAGATATTGCCCCCCCTTTGGCCACCTCAGAAACCTCCTATTGGCTGCTCCGAGACAAAACTGAAGGAAACGGAGACAACTATAAATATGACACAGCTCCTGGATGTGTTTACTTCCGTTGCATGCAGCTGCCTTCATGACCAATGGTACTTTAGATAAAAAGGCAGTGTTAGGAGTACAAAAGACTATGAGGGGCAGCAACCACTTCCCTTGGCTAACCTCATGATGCATTTATATGTCTCCTTCATTATTACTCAGCTGAGAATGGGGTCTTTTAGAAGCTGGCAATAATACATGCATTTTTGAATCAGAAAGAAAAGTATCAACACATAGGTAGGTTGGTTGTCCATTATAATAATAAGAAGGAATGTACATCTCTTCCAGAAATTGAGCGGTTTGATCAGATAATTTTTAACATCATGGGTCAGTTTATGTTGTGTAGATGCATTCATTTTGTACTGCAGCAAAGTAATTATGCAGTGTCAATTGGGAATTTTTCAATAATTTGAACCAATTTCGCATTGGCCAGTGGTTGAAAAAGTTATATTTTTGCTCTTCATGTTTTAGAAAATGCCGTTGAGAGTTGCACTGCAGCAGTCCAATCTAACATTATAAATCTACTAGCTTCAGGTACTTTGAAACCAAACCTTTGTCCAGTTTACCTTTTTTTTTACACAGGAAGACTCTTGCAAATCAATTGTTATCCAAAATCCTTTTTAAGGTGGTGTGTAGTACAACCTTGTCATGTGGTCACACGGGCTACAGGAAGAATAAGTTAGTTCTAAGAGGTATTTTTAAAATCCTTTTACATTTACTGGATTTATCACATATTCCACTGTCTGCTGCATTATTTACACAGTGTTACAAAAAATGTTGTTTCTAGCTCAAATGGATCAGAAGTTCATAAGAAAATGTGCCAGCTGAGCTTATGGGTAGTGAAATATTATCTTCAAAGGTTAATATGTAATATTTTAGTTGTTGAATGATGCATTCATGCAGTAAACTTGTACTAAAGAGGTGAGACCTTTGCCTAGATAGTATTAAATGCCCTAGTTGATAGACTGCGGAATGGCTTTTGTCCAAAGCATGTATAAAATTATGTACATGTTTGAATGGTGGAAATGATGATTGCTTCTTTCTCATGAAAATGTTTGCTTTATTATTCATGCAAAGACACACTATACAACAGAAACCAAGGACAGTATGAAAGCATGATCTGTATATATAGAAAAAAAGAGCCACTCTTTTTATTACATGAAATTTGCAAAAAAGTCTTATTTTCTCCTTATTGCAGCATTTTATGTTTTACACAAATGTCTTTACACTGCAGAATAAAGAGTGTGAATAAAGTGAAGCTCATATGCTTTCAAACAAAGTCAATATTAGTTGGCGAACAACATTTTCTTAGAAACCTTTGTATTTTCAGTAGTGTTAATATTCCTTTTGTATAAATCTATGTTAAAATGTAAAAATATTTAGAAAGGGTTAACCCCTTCGACGCTCATGACGAGCTGGGCTCGTCATGAGGTAGCCTCCCAGCACGCTCATGACGAGCCCAGCTCGTCATGAATAATGGGTTTTTTAAAATCCCAGCGCAGGAAGGGAAAATGTGCCGCGAGGATGTGGTTAATGAAAGTCCTTCATAATGGTCATGGTGATGCATGGTTTGCCTTATTCCTGCTGTAAAGTTGAATCACCCTTATTGCATAATTTTGTCATTCACTGTTTCATTATTCCAATAGCCCTGATCATAACTCAAAGGAAATGTAAAATTGTCTTTCAGCCTGAGATAGACCAATCAAATGTCATCGGTGTAGGAGTAACACAAGAGAGTGAAAGATTACTCTATCTAAAACCCTTCCCTTATGTTCCCTGTTGTGAAGTTTTCTCCCAGAGTCTAGTGTCAAGATGCCTGGTAATTCTTTCCATGGTTGACTTTCCACAATGTATTATACTTGGTCTGAAGTTCTGTAGTTCATACAGATTCACAGGGTGTAGCTTACACATTTTCTCTGTAAAGTTGAAAAGTTCCACAGTTTATTCATAATGTGAGGCACCGAGACACTACTCACGACCTCAAGATTCAGCTTGACTGACTGAATTCTACGAGCTCATACTCACGACCACTCGCATTAGGTTGGCCTGCTCATGACAATATGATCTTGATACACATGCACGGGCCGAAGACTCTGGTTTTCAAAAGTTTCTCTCCTCATGCTCATTGAAGGAATACTGCTGGTTGCTCCAAGGGCTTCAGTTAAAGTGCGTAGAACCAACTCTTGTACCTGTGCCAGCAACTAGACCGTGCTAGGATTAGTTTCTCCACCACAGACAACACAGAACAGGAGCCTGCTGCATGGGCAAATTATTTTCCTGAAAGGATATTGTCATGCAAGAAGGTATTTAGCCGTTTTTAGCTTTCTGCCAATGGTGATGATGTTAAAACCTACCGAATTCCTGACAGTACCCCCTCTCAAAAAACATCATAGGTTTGCTTTGATTCTTTTCATGAAAGGCTAGTACTAGTTTTGGGGCATGTACATTTGAATTAGGTTCCTATGATCTTTCTTCAGGACCAAAACCTTACCAGTCCAATAAAAAAGCTTCCCTTTTTAGAATTTGGAATCTAGAATCTGGTGTACTTCAAACTCTTCTGCATAGTTTACTAAGACTGAAGCCGGGGGGTGGAGGGAAGGGCGGGGGATATTAGATCTTAAGTCACCAGGGCTTTTGTTTATCAATGAGACATGAAAAACAGGGTGTATCTTTAGATAGGAAGGTAATTTAATTTTCACAGCCACTGAACTTATCATTTGATGCACTTTAAATAGACCCACAAATCTTGGCTGGAACTGGCGGTTTCCTTTCAAATATAAATGGCGACTGGACAGCCAAACCTTGTCTCCTCTTTTAAGAGTGGGTCCTTCTCTTCTCTTTTTATCAGTCTGAATTTTGTAGGATTGCTTAGCTTTTGCTAAATTCTCTCTAGTTTTTAGGTAAGACTTTTGTACTTCCCTCACACATTCTTCAGCTGCTGGAACTGCCTCTTGCTCCTGGCCCATTATTGAATTTGGATGTCTCCCAAAGTTTAGATAAAAGGGGTGAAACCTGTGGCGCTATGTGTAGCATTATTATAAGCAAATTCTGCGGCCCACACTAAGTCTGTTCATTCTTTTTCCTGATCTAAAAGATAAAGTTGTAAGTATTGTTCTAACTCTTGATTGAACCTCTCAGTTTGCCCGCCTGCCTCTGGGTGATAGCTGGTTGAAAAACGAGAGTCAATTCCCAATTGTTTAATGAAGGCCTTCCAGAAATGGGAGACAAACTCGGAGCCCCTATCAGAAATCAAAAACATTTTGGAATTCCGTGAACTCTCACTATGGGATGTGTAAACAACCTAGCTACTTGTGATGGACTAGGAACCTTTTTCAAGGGAAGAAAATGAGCAATCTTGGAAAAAAGTGTCTACAAATACCATGATCTTATGACCTTGGCTGGGAGATAGGTCCACAATAAGATGCATGGAAACTGTGCTCCCAGGGTGGGGTGCAGTTGGTAATGCAAACTTTTTGCTCTGGATTATTGGCTTTTCTTCGGGGATTGACTCCGAGGAACTCTGTATCAATTCTGGATAAAGCTTTTCCATTTATCACCCCTGGCCGATATATGATTACAAAATCTAAATCTGCAAAATCCAGTGGACAGCGCCATTGTCTTGCTGACAGAGTTCGTGCAGATGTTTGGAATTGTATGTTTCGGTGGTCAGTGTAGACCATCACCTTGTGTTGTGGACCCAATAAATAGTGTCTCCATTCCAGAAAAGCTTCTTTGACAGCCAATAGTTCCTTATGGTTTAATTCATTTCAGGGAATGTAAGCTTTCGCAAATAAAAGGCCACTGGGTGCAATTGTCCGGCGCTGACATGTCTCTGGGATAAGACCCCACCAAGTGCTGAATCTGAACTCTGAGGCACCTGCTTCCATGTAATAAGGCTCTTCATGATTCGGATGTAACAAAATTGGAGCTGATGTGAAAGTGTTCCTAGGGAATTGAAAGGCTAAATCCGCATTTTGGGCCCATTCAAACTTGACTCCTTTCTTCAACAGACAAGGGATGGGACTAATCTTTTGAGAGAAGTTTGAAATGAATCTTTGGTAGAAATTCACAAATCCCAGCAAACTTTCTTTTATACTTTTTGGGAGAGACCAATTTTGAACTTCTTTCACCTTGGCAGGATCCATGCTGATTCCATCTGGAGATAAAATGAACCCCAAGAGCTCCACCTGCTTCACATGAAAAGCACATTTCTCCAATTTCACATAAAGATTGTGTTCCAATAATCTCTTCAAAATTGATCTGACATGTAATACATGTTCTTCATTGCTTCTGGAGAAAATCAGGATGTCATCAATGTACACCACGGCTATCCTATCCAAGAAAACCAAAGTCTCGGGCACACGTAACTGGGTAAATGCAATGTTTTGCCAAAGTCTCTTGTATTCAATATTGTTTAGCATATATGATCCACACAAGTTGCTCTTCAAATCTTTATAATCACAACCAGCCAACATGTGTTTTGTCACAATGTGAAGTATCCTGTGACTTCTTCAGAGCTGTTAGAAAAGCGTCGGTCTGGTGAGGAAAGTATAATTGGACAAGTCCTTGGACTAATTGAGTATCGGGAAAAACGAAATCGAGGTTTCAGAATGCCGGAGACCTCTGATAAAAGGAGATGTAGATGGTCCACTTGCAATTTGAAATAACGGGAGTATCGGAGATCTCCACTTGAAAAGCACCTGTGTATTAAAATGCAGCGGGTTCACCGTAGGAGCGAATCTGTAGCAGGTGCGCTTCAGAACGGCAACATGCACTGGTTCACCTCTGCTCCGGAGGTGCTGAAATGCTGCTGGAACATTACAAAGCCCATAGGGCATCACTTAGTATTCAAAAGTCCAAACCGCGTACGAAAGGTGGTTTTCCGCTCAAGACCCTGGAAATCTGAATCAAATGATACCCTCCTCTTAAGTCACATTTTTTATATATCTTGGCATCTTTTACTTGGTCTAGAAGCACAGACACTGACGGGAGTGGATAAAGATTTTTGATGGTCGTTTGGTTAAATGCTCGATAGTCAATGCAAGTGTGGAGATCTCAAGTCTTTAAGGGATGAAAATCAAAAGTGAGGAGACTGGGGACTCAGAAGGGCATATGAACGCATTGGTCAAATACTTGCCCAGATATTCCTTTAAAGAAGTATTTTCCACTTCAGTTAGAGCATATGACCGCAATGCAAGACTGCTCCTGGTTCCAGATCTATCTAACAATCGTATGGTCTGTGAGGTGGCAAATTCTTAGCTTCCTTCTTACCAAACACTCTGGCCAAGTCTTGATGTTCATTTGGAATTTCCTTTGTCTCCAAGGCACAGATGACTGCTGGTATGGTGGCCAAACAAACTGGAGAAGACTCTTGGATTCTCTGTATGTTTTCCAAAACAATTTTCTTTGCAATATGAGGAATCCATAACCACTGTTCTTTGATTGCAATCAATTCTTGGATTATGCTTTGTGAGCCAAGGCAAGCCCAAAATCAATTGGAATTGTGGTGCATCAACGAGATTAAATACAATTTTTTCTTGATGGCCGTTTAATCCTTTCAGAAAAATAGATTCTGTCTCATGAGTGATAGAACCAGAGGAGAGATTTATGCCATCAACAGCTCTTACTGCTTCTAAAACTCTTTTCTATACAAATTAAACTCCAATCTTCCTTGCATATTTTATATCGCAAAAATTGCCTGTGGCACCAGAGTCAGTCATGGCTGAGACTCCAGATATGTCCACATTCTGAAATTTAGCTGTAAATGATACCACTAGATGAGGTGACTCCGACTGCAAGGTATTGGCAACATGTTGCATGGTTGGAGTTGTCCCAGTATTTGCTTCCATCAGGGCAACTCCCTTTACTGATGGAGCTTGCCTTTTCCAGACTGCCCAATTTTGGGTTCATAGACACTTCTTGACAAAATGCCCTGAAGCCCGGCACCACAGACATAATTTATTCAATCTCCGCTTGTCTTTTTCTCCCTTTGAAAGAGGTCCTCGAATAGAACCAATCTGCATTGGTTCTTCCATAGAAACATTCTCAGTAGTTTTATTATTTTCATGCTTTATTCTATCAAATCTGAGGGGGGGGGAAGTGTACGAAACTCCAGACCCTTCTCAAATCTTTGTTTGTTTAATCGATGATCAATTTGCAACAGTAAATCAATCAGTTCTGAAATTTCTGTTGGTCTGCTGGGAACTTGAGCTAGAGCATCCTTCAGGTCATCTTTAAGCCCTCAATAGAAAATTGCACTTCCTTTGGCATCTGGCCAATTTGTCTCTGCAATGAGCTTATTGAACTGTGCTATATAAGCCACTAACTCCCTGCTACTTTGTTTCAGCTCTAACAATTCTTTGTCTGCGGCTTGAGCTGCTATGCGACAATCGAATATTCGTAAAAATGTGACTTTGATTTCTTAAAACGTATAAAGAATTAGAGGGTTTCTTGAAACAATGGGCACTGACCACGCAGCGGCATCCCCAGTCAGATAAGACAGTATATAAATGCCACCTTAGATTAATCCTGAGTCAAAAAAGATTTGTGCTTTATGGGGATCCCCTTCAAATTGCCCCGGCTGCGCTAAATGAATTATTGGAGAGATTGCATGTACTGCTTGAGTGGACACCCTGAGGTTTACAAGGTGTTGGGAATGTATATATTTAGGATTTGAATTAAGTTCCTTTGGCAATAGTTCCTTCACGGTTGACTTTCCCACAATGTCTTATACTTTGTCTGAAGATTCTGTAGTTCATATGAGTTCACAGGGTGTAGCTTACTAAGCTTCACTGTAATGGTCAAAGGTTCCACAGTTTATTCATAATATGAGGCACAGAGACACTACTCATCACCTCGAGTCAGCTTGACTGACTAAATTCTGCAAGACACTACTCATGACCACTCGCATTAGGTTGGCTCTGCTCACGGCAATAAGATCTTGATACACATGCGCAGGCCAAAGACTCTGGTTTTCAAAAGTTTCTCAGACTGGAATTCTCATGCGCACTGGAGAAACACTGCCAGTTGCTCCAAGAGCTTCAGTTGAAGTGCACAGAGCTTTGCGCACGCTCATCAACTCTTGTTTCTGTGCCAGAAACGATACCGCGCGAGGAATAGTTTCTCCACCATGGCGGCCATCTTAGATTTCTTGCAAGGCTTTCTTTGAACACTCTTTAAGAAAACAGAGAACAGGAGCCTGATGCATCGGCGTCATCTTTTCCTGAAAGGATATTGTCATGCAAGAAGGTATTTAGCTCTTTCTGCCAGTGGTGATGATGTTACAACCTACCGAATTCCTGACACCAAGTAATATTATCAGATACAAACTCCAAGAAGCCTCAATTAGTATTTATAAGCTAATTGGTTGTGTGGCAAAATACCAACCACAAAAATATTGTGGTACAAAACATTGTAATCAAAACATTGACCGCAAAAATATGAACTTTAGATACACATAAAATTTAGGATAAAAATGTTGTGGTCAAATGTGTTGTGACCCAAAGTATCAGTATTACAATGGTAATTATACATTTTTAATTGTAATTAATATTATTATGTTTATAAGAATATAATTCTTTAAAAAATATTGGTTCCGATAAACGCCATTTGGTGCGTTGCTCCTAATTTAGGGCATTTCTAAACACAAGTGCTTAAGAGGATAAATCAACAGTGTCTGCCAATACAGTCAGGGAGCAGAGATCCAAATAAGTGTTTGATGAAAACTCTGAAACAATGGAGCAATGAAACAGTAACAGTGACAGGAAGGAGAGTCACGGAGTTGATTTAATAACTAAACTGAAGATGTTGGAGAAGCTATCTCGTAATGAGCTGACCAAGTGGTGGGAGAGCAAATCTCTACAATATGTGGAGGTTGGAAGAATCCCAAGAGAGTTATGACTTTTGATTGCACGAGCTTCGAAAACCCACATCCAGTAATGCTTAAGGAATGGGCACAAAGTAATGTGGAAGCTTCTTTGCGATTGGTACAATTTTTAATCAAGTATGCTGACAATGACAGACAAATATTCATGGTGGAAATAGAGACGTTAAATGCAGCACTGTGAGAAGAAGTGGATCAGGAAAAGGTTAACAAATTTGTGTCAGAAATGAAAGTGAGTTTAAACAAAGATGGAGAGACCATAATTAATCATTAAACACAGAAAGTTAAAAGCGACAATTATGACTATGAGAAAGGGCTAATATTAATCTTTTCCCAAAGGTTTGATACCATTAGGAGACAACGATTTTCTGAAAGCAACAAAGGCAAAACGAAACAGCTTCAGAAATTAGCTCATAAGTATTTCACAACTGAAAAGAGCAACTCGCAGGACGTTGCATCAGTTGTTCATGAGCTGTTTTTTTCACAGTTAGACAGAACTCAACATTTAAGGCACAGGAGGAAAGTACGATCAAAAAGAGGAGGACTAGAAAAAGATAGAGAAGTAGACAAAAAACTACTGCGCTAGGAACAAAAGTGAAATGAAGGAACAGCTGGAAATAAGTGGTGGTCACACAGTGATCATTAATTTATGTGATATTAATTTAAATACAGTTTAGGAATACATTCTGGCATTAGGCTTGTCATTCTGCCCCGAAATAAGTTTCGGTTACACACAAACATGAGTAGATATGTACAAATGTATTAGGAAGCTGAATCTCAAGAAATATGCTATGCAAGTAGGACAGAACAAACGAATGAAGGGCATAAGAACAGAAAATAAATCTGAAAATCTGAAAGTGTCAGACATGAATTTGATGGGAACTTAATAAATTAGAGTATGAAATACAAGGGATTCAAGGGGGGATAACAGAGGAAGAAATAATTTAAACAATGAATGTTAAGGAATAATTTCAACAATGAATTTAGATATGCATGGAGAAGCAGCAACTCCTTCTAAACATAACTCCCCCTTTGTCTCTAATTTGCAAAGAGACCGTCTGGGCGTATATGCGGAGTCAGTCACCCAAGGAATTAAGATTACATATCTTAAAGGGTAAACAATGAACAAGACCAAGTGGCAAAACAAGAGTACATAATGATCTTATAAGGAAATTGAAGACCAACAAAAGGGTGGTAATAAGCAGTGCCGACAAAGGTGGAAATATATTTCTGTGGTCCTTGAAGCTATACTTGGAAGAAGTCTTGAAATAATTAAGCAATGCTGATTTCTATATGAAAGCTTCTAATCAAAGAGTTATAGAGGTGAAACAGAGTATCATAGTAAACTGACAGTGTGGCGCAATGCAGGTTACTACCACAGGAAAAATATTTGTTTCTGAGAAATGACAATCCAAAGATGCCAATTCTTTATTGAACGCACAAGATGCACAAAGATTTAACAAAACCACTGGGTCATCCAATTATATCGGCTGTTGATAGCATGATTGAGAACACTTTGAAATATGGACTATTTCCTGCAAGATTATGCAAAAAATCAACCATCCTCTATACAAGGTTTTTTAAGACAGTTTTTGATATTACATGGGAGGAGGAATATGTTTTTTTTATTTCCTTGGATATAACCTTGCTATATACCAGCATTTTTCACAGTGATGGTCTAAGAGTGATACAACCTTTTCTAAGGGCTAAACCTTTGGCTTTGGCTTACTCAGTCCAGTTAGGTCTCAATAATTTAAATCTGAGCAAAGCCCTTGGTAGTTGTTGCACAAATCAGATAGGTTTAACTTGGGAGAATGTGTAAAGAATTTATCATTACCGAAAAGATAAAAAGAAGAAACTACACTACAATAAAATTCCCACTAAAATTTATAAAAATTTAACTTCTTTTAATGAACAAATAGACACCAAAATGGCAAAGATCTGATGTAGATAAAATGCAGATACGATTTGTTGAAGTTTAAAATAATTATAGCATCAAAAAGCACAAAGCACCAACCACGGGTGTCTGGTCAGGCTAGACCAGGCCAAAATCAAAAGGTGAGGCCAACCTTGATGGAGCATGGGTCAGATACAGGGACTAGATTTGTCCAGGTGAAAAGTTTATCTCCTGACTTAGTCATTTTTCTGGTGAAAAGTTCTCGACAACAAGGTCTGTGGTGGGGTGGGGTGCAGGCTGAATCCAAAAAGGGGTCGTATATGGTGGCCAGCTGAAGTGCAGGTTTTCAGTGAGATCCTCAGCACTTGTGGAAAGTTTGAGACTCTTAACATCGAAAGTGGGAAAACTCAGAGCTGGTGTAGTCCTAAGCCAGGCTCCAGGAAGGTATTCTTATCGAGTTCCTGCTCGGCATTGGTCCAGGTGATGTCCTCTACATTCAGACTTAAAAGCTTTTCAGGAAGTCAGGATCCTTTCAGTGGGGCAAAGCAGCAAGTTGAATCTGACTATCTGTTTGATGGCTGCAGCTTGGTGGTGGTCAAATGGTAGCATCTGATTTTTTTGCAGAAAGTTTGTAAGTGTCCTGTCTTGTATTCTTTGATAAGACGATAGGGTAGTCCAACAGCAGCCTAGGTCCAGGACCTTTTGAGCACCACTTGGGGGTTGGAACTCAATCTCCAAGAAGCCACCAGCAGGGTCCAAGGCAAACAGCTACTGTTGTGTCCCAAACGTATTCATAGCAGTCGCTCCTTCTCCTTCTTGGCTCCCCACCATTGGAATCGGCTGCTGTCATACATTTGCTCTTGCACTGAATTACCTCATTTTAGAGAACTTCTGAAAACCTGGCTGTTTAATCTTTAACCATGGCATTGCTCTGCAAATTGCTATCTGATTCTATAGCGCTGAGAGATGCCCGTAGGGATGATTTGTTGCGCCGTACAAATAATAAATGTAAATGTAAATCCAGTTGGGAACTGGTTGGCTGGGCTCAGCAGAGATTTGAGTGTCTTGTATCTTTTGTGTTCCTGGACCTCAACAGGAGCCCAGGCATCTAACCTTTGGAGTTCACGCTTCGGGACTGGGTACAATGGGAGAGCAGGTGCAGCCCTTGGAGTTCTCTCCACCAATTCAACAGCAAGGACACTCCTTCTTTTGTCTTCTACACGTCCAGAGGTGTTTTAAAGAGGGTACTAAGGGTGCCTCTTTTATGCCCAGTGCCAGCCTGTGGGTGTGGAAACTCCTAGTCACTCTCTAACCAATGGGAAAAAGTTCCTGTGGGTGCCGTTACTCATATTTACATGTTTTACTGTAAACTATCCCACGTTGCTCTAACATGGCTGGAACTTTCTTTTACTGTGCAGAGCTCCTGGCACACCCTGAAATGTATCCTAGGGAAATGAGAAACTGACCCTGCAAACCAGTTCTGGAACTGGTTCACCCACCCCTTTGGGATTTGTGCCACTTTGAGTACTTAGACAATGGCAGGCTTAGGTGTGAGTCACATCTGCTTGTGATTGGAGATGTCCCTTAGAGGTTTGTACATTTGGTGGGCGCACCCCCAGGCCACCCTGTCAGGAGGCACCTTCTCCCAGCCAAGGTCCTTTTGTTCCCTTTCTTGAGAGCCATTCACACCTCCCAGCAGGCTGTCAGGTGACAACTGGGGATTATCTCTGAAAAGGCTAGTACACCCTTTAGGCAAGAAAAAACTATTTTTCAAAAAACTGCATTCACAAAATAGTCAAAATCCAACTTGACCATTAGATTGAGTTTTAAATTATTAATCATTTAGTCCTTGAATCATGGTTCTGGTTGTTCTCAAAAAGCATGCACCCTGTGCTTTTCTATGGGAGTGCCATCCTTGCCACAATGAAAAACAACTTAAGAGGTGGTTTATTGCCAGGACATGTAAAACATAGGAGCGTATGTCCTACTTTTTGAGTATTATATACCTAATCCTATGGACATTTAGGGCCTAACCTGGGTTTGGCATATCAGTATAAAAAATGAAGATTTAGGCCTGTTGAACTTGCAGTTTTAAAATTGCACACTTGGGCAGCAGGTGCGGGCCTGGAAACATACTTTGCCTGGTCACTTTAGTTGTCACACAATAGGTGCTGCAGTCCACTACAGGCATTTAACTTATAGGCCCTGGGCACACATAGTACCATACACAAGGGACTTATAGGCAAGTTAAATATCCCAATCAGGCATTGGCCAACTCTGCATGTTTTTAGTGGTCAGGGCATATACATTGGGCGCTGGACGGCAGTACCCCAGTGCTCAGAGTCCCAACATCAGCAAAAAGTGGGTTAGAGGGAGGATAACCAAGCAGAAAGGCATTTTCTTACAACTGCTACTCACAATGATTTTAGTGAGTGGCTAAGATACGCTGACCCATTGTACTGTGCTGTATGCTGTAGTGGGTGGAGGAAAATATGAATGACACAACAACAGACCAATGGATGAAAAGGGCTAGCTAACAGCCCTTTAAACTATTTACATTATATATATATAAACATTTTGGCTAATGCCAGAGATAAAGAGGCAAGCAGGGGTGGGGGAAGTCCATGGCTAAAGTAAGAGAGGTATCAGGCGAACAGTTACATCACGAGTACCCTCATGATTTAATGACCATGATAAGCCTAATTAAGTAGTGAAAGAAGTTCCAAGGAGAGAAATAAATAATCTAGTTTCTAGGCTGAAGGACCGGACTGGCAGAGAGTAGGAGTGTGGCGGCAGAGAGACAGTATGTGGGAAGATGGTAGCTTTTCTCAGGGAAAAACTGTGCCCAGCAACAATTGGAAGCATGACAGAGGGACTTACAGTGAAATCTTTTATATACTGAGGAAAAGGCCTTGAAAACAAGTCTGGTGTATTTTGATGTTCTGTGGGGGTGAAGAGAGAGATCAAATATTTAATCTGTTGCAGTGATAATGGAGTCTTTAAAAAAAGTACACTAAAAATAATATTTAAAAAAGAGAAAGTGAATGTTTAAAATAAAAATACATACAAAATCTTTAAAATTGCTATTAATTAAAAACTAAATGCAAAGTGGCTTACCTGAGTGCCAGGAGGAGCAGACCACATTCTGAATTTGGCCTCAACTCCATCAAACACCTGCACCCACTGATGATGGGAGCCCAGTTTGATTACATTACTGGTCTTTCTACAAAGTGGCATATAGGGATGGGGCAGTTGAATAACTGCTACAAGGATGTCCTCCAGGCTTTATAATTATATTTGAAGCACTGTCCATGAACCATTCAGGATGGCCCTTACATAATGTACTTTTTGTACCTGTTCACTTCCTGTTAAGTTACTTGACATCCACTGTGACTTGATGGTGCCATTTAGAATATGGCATCTTCTTTTACATGCATCTGCTGGAAGCTGTAGGTCAAAAGAGAAGATGAAAGGACGAGTGAATGTTGCTGCATAGAGAAATCTGAGAGATATGAGGTCTTCCCGCGCTAATTTGGAAAAATATTTAAGAAGGATAATGGAGAAGATTTAAGCAGGGGAGAAACAAGGTAGAAACAGCAAGATGTTAAACAGAGGAAATCATTTTTTAGAATAACACTGATTCTTGTGAGGCAAGGTAAGCAGCGGTGGATTCAATTGACGTTTTTTTAAGATGGAAGGGGAGTTCCTAATAACTGGTCAAGAAGGAACATTGAACCAAGAATAAAACTATAGCCACAGACTGAAGCTTAAAAAATGGAGTATTAAACTTAGTTGTCCACATCTACGCAGTGTTGAGCATGTTTATTGAAGGTGATGAGTCCTCTTGGAGTGTACCATAATTTCCCAGTAATTCCTCATCAGATAAAAGAACATTAGAAAGTGAGAAGTTAAGCATTTGAGCAAATTTAAAGAGTTTTTACAGCATTTCTGAGGATCAACAGAAAGCAGCTAAAACATTAGACCCAACAATCTGATTAGATCTGCCAACAGGCCATAGGTAAAGATTGAACAATAATAATATAAAGAGCTGCGTCATATCAACACCACTTTTGAGAAAGGTTTCAACCGAATGATGTTTGGTCTGGATCAGATAAATGTCAAAGCATGAAGTGTTCATGTTGGACTTGGCCCTTTCTGCAGGGTCATCCCCAAGCTTTTTGCCTTCACCCATCTGTTTTCTAAACTCATTTGTGCTGCTTTTTAGAAATCTGTGCACTTTACCACTGCTAACCAGTGCTAAAATGCTTGTTCTCTCTCTTTTGAACATGGTAAAATTGGCTTACTCCAATTGGTACATTTAATTTACTTGGAAGCCCTTAGTAAAGTGGTAATATGTGTACCCAGGGCCTGTAAGTGAAATGCTACTAGTGGGCCCGATGCACTGATTGTGCCACCCACTTAAGTAGCCTCTAAAACATATCTCAGTCCTGCAGTTGCAGCCTGTGTAAACATTTTGATAGGCCTACACCTTCCTTTTTAATGCCTATAAGCCACCTCTAGGTACAGCCCTGCCTCCCCCATAGGATAACATTGGGTTAACTTATTACATTTTATAAGTGATAATTTTCAATTGGGAGCAGGTAGGAATGTTGAGCTTGGTGTCTAAATAAATATAAATTAAAGTCCTCATTAATAGTAAAGTTGGATTTTAAGTCACAATTCTAAAAATGCCTCGTTTAGAACGTTTAAATTTGTTTGTACCTGTAGCCTGTTTACTGTGTCACATGATTAGCTGCAGCTGGCAGTTGGTATTTGTTTATTGCCACCAGACAGTGAGACAAAGAGAAGTTGAAGTGATCTCTGACTTGATGAGGGGAAAGATATATCACTTCTCACACCTGCACAACAGAAAGGCTCTGCTTTGGCACACTCACAAAGGGTTTTAAATTCATATTTTAGGACCTCAGACAAGCTGGGGTCAAGGCAGGGAGGCAGGAAACTCAAAACACCTCTGGGGGTGGAAACATCCGAACCTTCTCCTATTTCAAAACTGCCAACAGTTATAAATATTGGTCCCTTTGACTCAACTCTTCCGTATACCTCTGGATCTGTGGAGGACACAGAAGGACTGCTGTGCCGATCTGTAAGATGGACTGCTTATCTGCTGCCCTGCTGCCTGAGTAAGAAGGACTGGCCCTGCACCTTGAACCCAGGACCACAAGAGTCACATCTAAGACCTTCGATGTTTTTGGTTTGGAACTGGTCTATCCCAGAACTAATAGAGTATAAGGGTGCATTGAGGGATTTAGTGAAGACCAATGTTGCCCTCAAAACCACTTGATTACACTATATCTCAACATGGTGTAGGAGAATGGGGCTGAGCAGACTCTGGGATAGTCCTGAGAAAATCAGAATATCAGGATTCTAAACTCAAAACCAGGCAGTGGGCCTTCCTCCATGACCAACAACTAGCAACAGCTTCTTTATCTCATCTGGCCAATCAGTTCTTTGAATTCAACCCTAGCCCAAAGTTTGAAGTTTTTATTGATACAATTTCTCCTCCCCTGGCCAAAAGTCTGTGTGTGAGATTTCGGGTGGGTAGCCTGCCACTAAAAACGTTTATGAGTAAGTGGGCAAGAGAGCAAAATTCAGACAAATGCTCTGCCTGTGGGGAAGTTCCTGATACGGTGGAACACATTTTATTTTTCTGGCCAGAATACCATGGGCCCCGTAGGAAATAGATAAGCCCTGTCTGTTTAAATCCGAGGTTGATTCTTAAAAAATTGCATACAGAATATTAAAAACTGACACCTCTGAGGCAATAGTCTTTTCTGTAAGTCGGTTTTTAGCCAATGTTTGGCACACATACTCTAAGGTTGTATTCTAGTGAGAGGAAGAGTATACTACTAACTTTGTAGAATTGAATTCTGATAGATGGGGTTCATATGACTTTCTTCAGTTAGATTGTAATACTGTACGCTCACTAAGTTAAGTAAAGATGCATTATTCCTCTGCTAGATTTGCCAGATTTTCACAGATGGTATGTCAGAAGAATACTGATATTCCTATTATATTTTAATTGATTCTTTCTTTTTCTTAGCACTTTTAAACCTGTGAGAAAATTTTAATGGCTTAGTCTACTCACTTTACCTTTTATATTGCATGATTGTTTTTTAGACTTGTAATTATACATATGTTTTGCCTATGTACTCTTTGATGGTTCTTGGCAAACCAAATAAAGCTTATTTGAATTGACTCCAAGGGCCAGTTGGCTGGCCTCCTGATCAAATGTCTCTGGGGAGGCTTGGCGTCGACTGTAATGGTAGCGTAGTTTGGGAGCTCCAGCAGGGCCCGGGCATTACCTTGACAATCCAGCATCAATCGGCAACCCTAAAGACAACCCTTCTGCCGGTCGGACCCCTGACTGTGCAGACTGATGGTGGGTCCGATTTCGCGGCTCCAACTGCTAGCAATACTTTGAAATTTGGGCTGTCAAGAGAACGCGCAGTGCAAACCCGACATTGGCAGTAAGGGGCGGAGTCACGTCACAGGTGGCGAGGCCCTGCGGCTGGGGAGCCGTGATACAGCAGAGCAGCGGCTTACAGCCTGAAACCGCAGTGCACATCGGAGCCCCTGAGAGGCACATGGAACCACGGACCGGGCACCAAATTGAACACTGAGGTGAGTCCCGGGGGGAATTGCTGGCGAAAGTCCTTCCCCCTCCCTCAAGCGTGAGGCGCGCAATGATATGAAAGCCCGAGATCCTTCTTTGAAACGGGATAGTGGGAGCTGGAAAGGAGGCAACATCCCATAACTTGGCAAACTGGCAATATACCATTGGAAACAGTATAGATCTACAGAGAGGCGTGGAAAAGATATTTGACAGACATGACGCCTGAACCTAACCAGCCACGCCATGGCAGGCATGAATTTATGCGCCAGCTACTACATGCCACACGATTGTCCATGAAAGCAAAGATCCTGCCTAGCTGTGAGGCAGAGGAAAAAGTAGGCAGCGGCTATGCGTCAGGCCTCTAGGGCAGCACCAGGAACGTAACAATCGGGGAGCAATAGACTCGGTGTAACACCGGAGGATAGCGGAGGAGGAGTAGCGACAAGAAGACAACCAGGTGTACCACAAACAAAGAACAGACTGCTCTGACCTTGTGAACCCCCTTCCGTCCCTCCCTCCCCCCAATGTGGGATCCCATTTGAGCTTCTACCGGAGCCATCAAGACACTGTATCTGTCAGAACAAACTCTTGCCACCCTGCGACACATTGGGTTTAGTAAGTCACAAGACCACTCTAGTACAAGACAATCGATAACCTGGGATGCTGCCGTGGTTCCGACAATACTACTTGGCATCTGGATTCACTACTCCGCGTCAACATGACGAAACTGAAAGGCAGCAGTACCTCCATTTAGGTTAACAAGATCGATAAATACGCAGTGCTACAGCAGCTTGCGACCGACTTCGGAATGCATGAGGAGGACACAACTGCGGAAGAGCCCTCCCTAGGCTCCATAATGGCAGCAATACGAGCAGTCGGAACTAACTTAGAGACCAAAATTGTTACGGTCATGATCGAAATGAACCTTATGCGGCCAGATATGCGAAAGACGTCTGAAAGAGTCACAGCCACTGAAGAAAATGTGCATGCACTGCAAGACGTAACACGTGAATTGGAGAAAAAGGTGCAAAAACTGATTCACCAGCATAGAGAAATGGCACTACACCTGGACGATCAGGAAGGGCAGGCCCGTCGTAACAACATACAAGTGGTGGGTGTGCCCGAAGGGGCGGAAGGATCCAGCGTGGACCTCTTCCTAGAAGATCTTATTCTCAATCACCTCAAGCCCAAGACACTCTCCCCGCTATTTTCTATTGAGAGGGCAAACAGAGCCCCAATCCCAAAACCACAGCCTGGGGCACCGCCTCACACTATCATTGCCCGTCTTTTGAATTTTCGCGACTGGGATGCAATCCTTCAAGCAGCTAGGGTGAAAGGCGACCTCCCTTACGATAATGCGATGATCAGATTCTTCCCCGATTTCACCCTGAAAGTGCAGCGAGACCGTCGTTCCTTTGAAGGCATCAAACGGGTGCTCAGGCACAAGGGACTTAAATACATGATGTTTTTCCCAGCTAAACTGAAAGTACTGGATGGGGACAAATTCTGTTTTTTTACAATACCAGAAGACGTACAACATTGGCTTGAAGGGGGTCCTGCTGCTTCCCAACGCCGAAGAGAAGAAACTGCCAATAGGACCGCCGAGTATCACTCCAAAGACTCTTAGTGCAGGTTTGGAGACAGACAACGCTCCCCGTCAAGATCCAGAAGCTCCAGATCTTGTAGTCCTGGCAGTCACATTGCACACTCCGGGAAATGAAGAACTGCTGGGACCATAATGGTCTGTATATATTTCATTTACTGTCCTGAGCATGATGATGGGTAGAAAGATCCTGGTCTGAATGCCTCTGCGGCTCACTACGAACAAACTTGGGACGCACCGTTTCAGTGGGAAGTAGTGACTATTGTCTGCATCATTATGGGACTACAATGTGAATTTTGGAATGTGGCGGGCCCGGGAGAGAGAGACTATTAGGCGCTAACACCGCATGACCCTCCGTTTATGGTTTTTCTTTGTTGGAGATCATAGGCACTCTGCTGTTGGGATGGTGGGTAGTTCTGAACCTACTAGGCAAGGATGCAGGGAGGGAAGATGAGTTTGGGGGGAGGAGGGTTGGAAAGACATTACCGATATCTGTTTCCTTTCAAGATAGGAATGTTCTTTATGTTATAGTTCTAAAGGTTATTGATCTGCAACTATCTTCGTATATTCACTTCAGAAATGTGCGCACATTGACCTTCACACCTAGACATATCAAGACTACAAGCACACCCAATGACATCACTTGACCCAACGGCACAACGCACCACACGGCCAATGCTGTCCTTCCTCTTTTGGAATGTCAATGGCCTGAGGGACACGATAAAACGGGGGCTGGTATTACAATACTTAAAACGCATGTCACCGGCTGTCATACTGCTACAGGAGACACACTTAACAGGCTCCATGTGTAAGGCCCTTGACAGATAGGGGTTTCAACTGGTGTCACATTCAGAGTTCACCACCGGATCTCGGGGGGTAGGGAATCTGATACCAAAACGGTTACCCCTCATCATCCATTATAACTTTAGAGATGATCAAGGCTGATTTACGGCAATCTCGATTTAATGGGAGGGACGTAGGATCAATTTTGTATCTGTCTACATACCGCCTGCGCTACTATCCCGCGCCCTCCAAGACCTGGGTAAATTTCTCCTAACGTTGCCAGAAGGGGACTTAGTAATAGGAGGCGACTGCAACATGACCACAGATGACGTACTAGACGGCACACCTAGTCGCCCACAAAAAAAAGTCTCAGTGGAGAACGTCTCCAACCATCTTAAACTCAGCACCTGGACTCAATCTGTTGCAAATCTTGTCCTGCAAGTTGTGCCCCTCCCAGTCCTGGACCCTTGGAAGTGGACCTGAAGGTGCTCTGCCAACCCAGTTGTGGTCCTGTGGGCAGAACCGATACAGCGAGATGCATCTCCTTGCAGCTCTGTTTCGGAACCCCACTGCACGACACATCTCGATGGTATCCTCGACAGCAATGCAGGACTCCTCCTCATAAGCCCCGCAACTTCTTCAGAGCCACCAGAGCATGACACATCTTCAACATAGAACTTCACATTGCATGCTCCTCATTGACAGTAGCCTAAATGAAACACGGGCTCACATTGCAGCCTGAAGCTCCTTGGAACCATGGCTATGCAATGCAGCCTTAATGCGGTATCTCGTAATCCTGTGCAACCTGGACTTAACTGTACTATTTTTCAGTCGGCTTAACTTGCTCCCTGTATCCGGCCCATGCTCCAATCTCAGTCAGCCTGAACTTGTGAGTTTATCCCAGTCTGGAGGGACCAGATAACCACATTTGGTTCTTTGTGCTTCCAGACACTATTTATATCTAAAAAAATTAAATTACATATCTGTGGTCCTACTGATCTAATGTTGGTGTTAAATAATTTATTTCATTTTACTATATTTATTTCGATATTGGTGTGGTATTTTTCTCGTGTTGTGTTTTATTACTGTTTGAAGTGCTGCATAAATACTTTACACATTATCTCTTAGTTGAGCCTGACTGCCTACGTGCCAAGGGTTAAGGGTTAAGCACAGGCTAATTTGTTGATTTGCTTGTGTTGCACCCTAACAGAGATTGTGGTTGCTGCTTGGGTAGGGTTTCACCATCCTCAACCAGTAACCCTAGTTCCAACAGTTGAATAAAACAGCTGGAGTGATTTGCCGCTGCTGTTTGTGAATCAACCCAAAAGTACCTTAAGAAAAAACAGGTGTTGTGCATTAACAAAACTCAGTGTACAACCCATTGCGGAAAGAGCATGGGAGCGATATCATATCTCAAGCTAGAGGTGCATCAGTTGAGCTATGTGTGGGGCCAGCACTGGTATAATTAAGAGGCATTATTGGTAGAACTGGTTGTGAATATCAGTACTGAATTACACAATAATGTTGCAGGCAGGAATCACGAGCAAGCTGTGAGTGGCTCATGCTAATCTGTTACTTTACACGTTTTTTTAAAAAAAACAGCTACTCTTTGCCATTCAATAATGGTTCTCATTTTGTCAAGCAGAATAATAGGTGTCTGAGACAGACTTGCAAGGGATTCGCACCTCTTGATGGCATGCAGAACTCAAAAGCAAGTGCTTCTGTCGTTGAGGTATTTTGCCACGTGAGACATGCTATAAAACGGGATTCTTGTTCTTAGGTAAGGCTCTGCCATACTGTTTTTTTCCTCACAATAGCACAAATTGAATTAGACAGTCCTGATAGGCTTGGAGGGAGTGCATAGAACGGAGCACGGTGGATGACACCAATATGTTTGATGTGCCCAAGGGGAGTGGGGAGTCGGGAAAGCATCGCTCCTGTCAAAAGAAAGTCATTCAGGAGCAGTTAGTAATGACCTGAAGCCTAAAACAACAGCCGAGTGCACATTATCTGACAGGCTGCCTGGAAACGTACCTGCATTTTCAAAGCCAGATAATGTTTCATGTCATTGCAGTGTTGGGAAAAGAAAGATCAATCCATTTCTGAAGTCGAAATCCTACTTATAAAACTGAAAAGGTGGAATACATTTTAAATATTCCTATAGATGCAAATAAAACCAATTTATTACTGAAGCAAAATGAAAAACATAAGCAGGAATTATGCTTATGATGCCAGTGGGAAGACCTAGGATTCTTAAACTAATGTTTCAGATTATTTTATGAATACTATTTTGTCAGTAAAGTTATAGAAATAAAACACCAGGTCGTATTTCTGACCTTTTTTGGTAATTTGGTGGATGCAGTACATCTGAGACCTCGATTACGAGTGCCAGAGGATCATCTCTGTTATTTTTCTGTCCCAGAAGTACTGTTCCAGTAATTGCGGGGATGAGGAAATCAGTGGCGTAGCAAGGTGGGGGGAAAGGGGATGCGGTCCGCCCCGTGCAGCATGAGTTATGTGGGTGGCGGGCCCCCTACCCTTACCTGCGGCCATCGCGGGGCAGCAAACACAGGAATCAGCAGCACCCCCTGCTCTTACATGCAGCTGCCGCGGGGCGGCAAACGCTGGAATAGCCAGGGCACCCACCGATCTTACATGTGGCCCCCGCAGGGCTGCAAAAGCAGGGACATCCACAGGCGGCAAAAGGTCTAGCTATGCCACTGGAGGAAACCATGCGGATTACAAGATTTTTCGGAATGACATGCAGAAATCGCTTTTTCTATAACAATGCATGCATGTTTTCCCCAGTCTTTTACGTGAAAATTACCGCTGCATTAAGCAGCCAAAAACTCATTGTAAAAAACAGTCACTTGTAAATCTATAACTTCTTAAGGAACCTAAGAAATTATGGGATCTAACCAGTGCTTTAAATGGTCCGGTACTGTCCGGTACGGAGTATCGGCACTTTTTTATTTTGAGGAGGAGAGTACCGCCACTTCTCATGAGAAATGCAATACCTTTAATTGGAGAGTACCGGCACTTCTCAGAAACAAGCAGGTACTCTGGTACAGAGTATCTGCACTTTCAATTTTTCATTTCAAGCACTGGATCTAACGTCTCAATAGACCCCCCACCCTCCCCCCGCTGTACACATTATGGGCCTTCATTTTTCATGGAAGGACTCATACAACTTTGACATAAACATAGAACTTCTCATCATCCTACAGCAGACATTCTTCATTTAAAAATGTCTTTTTCACATTTACTTGGATTGTTCTCCTCTTCCTTTAGTCCTGCTACTCAAGTATTTCAATCGTAAATACTATTTAGCTTGCAGAATGGGCAGCATTTTATCCAAAATAGCTCAGTCATTTCAGTTTGCTTGTTTTCTTCTCTTCTTTGCCTCTTGGCATCACTAATACTCACCGCTTATGCCAAGGACACTTCATAGCATTGGCAATCATCTAAAAAAAAAAAATAGCATGAATTAGCATAGTTGTTGTTTGGATCGAAGTGAGAATATTTTCAATTGGAAGATATTCAGCATTGAAGATGTCCCATATTTGCCTGCAGTGAATATACATAAATACATTTTTGTCATATTTAGTCTGGCAGCCTAACTTGAAACCTTGAAACCTGTAAAAACTCTTTAAATGTAGTTCCTTGAATTCGCTCGTCATTTAAGTGCAACTCTAAAACTGGTCATGTGAAGGCGTTGCAGCTAGTTATTGTTTTTTGTCACCGGGGTCAGAAGGAGATAGGCCACAAGGTTGGGGGTCTATTGTTCCATTGAATATCACACGCTCTGTTACACTTTTTTAATTTTGTCATACACACGTCACACCTGCTGTCCTAACGAGGATCTACGTATGGAGCACTTCACATGATAACCATTGGCATTGCAATGGCTGTTGTGTAGTTATGTAAACGTGGTCTACATTTTTAGGTCTCGCCTATGCAGTGCGCATGCGCTGCATAGGAAAAAGACATGTAGCAATCGCTTTGGTTTTTGTCCCAAAACGAACACGTGTTGCATTTCCTTCAATGGCAACACGTGCACATTTGACAATTCCCTTGCGGGAGCGAGCTTGACACCATATGTTTGTAATTAACTTGCAAACACATGGTGCCCATGGCTCGCTCCCGCAAGGGAAACGCTTTCACTTTTGCCAACACTTTTGTAGGCGCGCGCACTTGTTATTAAACCTTTGTGGCCTGATGCTTATTTCAGCAAAACAGGGATGTGCCTCCATCGTTTAGGCCCAATAACTTGAACAGTTTCTCTCTGCATGAGGGGTGGGAGGTTCTTTAGAATGATAACTGTGCCTTATAATCCAAGCAAGACCGATTTGCAAGACTTTCCAATCAATATCAGGGACCATGAATGTAAACTGATCTCTGCTTGTTAAAACTGCCTGCTGGTCTCGAACTTTTTATATCGAGCAGCAGTCATGTCAATAACTCCCACATCGCTCAATTATTTCTCATTTTTGTCCAAAATACAGAACTTTTGAATGCTTCCGCCTCTGCCAGTCGCACAGTTAAGAGTCTTTCCCGCAAAAGCCTTCTATCACGTCACAAGTCACCAGTGGAAAGATTTTCAGAACCTATACTCAGCAAAGATTGACGTCACTGTCTACAGACAGCTTGGTCTGTGTGAGCTGAGTGTGTACACGCGCACCTAGCCATAACACTGCTAAGCCCAGAATAGCAGAGCACTTACGAATCTCGTGGGTGGCGCCCTCTTGGGTGTTCTCGCTCTTTGAGGGGTGCAGAAACCTGCTCAAAATGTTCTTGGGGTCCTGCAGGCCCTTCATGGTGCCCTGCTCTCTCCCCTCTCAGCTCTGGATGTGTTGTTTCGGCCCCTCTCCCCGAAGCTAGACTAGACTGGGCTAACTTGGACTGGAGTCCGGTCTGAGGTGCAAGCGGCGGTGCCTCTGCTCTCTCTGGCCTTTCTCGATCCTCTGTCAGGGTGTGTGCAGGGGGGTGGGACAAGCATGGCATGCTTACAGCCGTGGCACGCAGCAGCAACTAAAACCACAGACAGCGCACACACACATGAAACCGGTTAGTTCACTTTGTTGTCAACACTGTTGTGAAAAATATTAGTTTTTTTATGGAAAGACCTGCGACTGCTAAGCAATGACCGATGAGTTGAAGACCACCAGCAAGAAGATCCTCGCAGGTAAATATCGTATATTATTAAAGCTGTTTGCAAATGCTTTCAAAAGTGTTCATAAAGGATGCCTGCAGGATAAATATATCGAAATACATTTTTTATTCTTTTGAACATGTCTTCTAGTTTGGATGAGTTTTTATTTCATTTATTCACCCACCCAGTTCTTTAAACTGAACTATAGCAGTGCTGATACTCACTATTTAGAGTACCTGCTTGCTCCTGAGAAGTGCCGGCCGGTACTCCCCCATTACATGTATTGCAGCAGTGCTGGTACTATCCCTTTCAAATGAAAGAAGTACAGGTACTCAGTACGGGACACTACCCGCCCATTTAAAGCACTGCCCCCACCCTCTTAAGAAATGTACACGTTTCGTGATATTGAGTCCTTAAACTTGTATGCACCATCAAACTACTATTGTTGAGGTGGTAACATAATACAAATACAATTTTATGCAAAAGGGGTGAGGCAATAAGTAATACATTTATTGTATAGTTAATTAAAACCATAACAACTTAAAAGGAAAAATGGTGCACCGAATTTTCAAAATACTCAATGAACATTAAAATTAGCAAAATTCCATTGGTCGGGTAATCTGAGCAATATACTTTGTTTAAAATGCAGGGCCTATAGGTCTAACCAGTTCTAAAATATGCAATATAATTCTTGAGATAAAACATCATAACATGACCACTAAAATTCATAGTCAATGTAAGAAGTTGTTCACAGTACAAGGAAAGCAATGCATACACTGAGCTGTTTTATAAATACAGTGACCTATATAACATGCCCCATATTGCCTTTCAATATACACCAATAAAATAATACTGTATAAAAGGAAAACGTGTTTTGTGCTGACTAGATCTATCACTCCTATTACCTCCAGCATATCCTCATGGTACCTCCCTCTCCAAGGGGGAGATGCAAAATGCACGGATACCCAAAAGAAACGCCCAATATAGTCTTCATTAGTGCAATCTTAAATCCCATAATCTTGCTTACCCCATAAGGTATCTATGCATTAAAGCATCTTATACTAATAACTAGAATAGTAATAACTCTTTAAGACTCTGCTGCTAAAACCTTATAGTTAACACGAAAGAGACAGAGTATGAATGACTTTGCTTGTTATTGGCTGTCTTCCATGCAGAATGTGGAATGGCGTCATCCCAAAGGAAGAAACTTCAATCTTGAATAACAGGATTGCTTCTTTTAGTTGGATGGACCAGGGGCTACCTGGGTTTTCATAGATGGTTTTCAAAATGCTTTTTACAGAGCTCTTAGGAGCTGTCCTGCACTTGATGTAATATTTTAGCATAGATGCCTTACACTCGATTGTTTGAGTTACTAGCCCCAGCTCTAGTCTTAATCTGCAGCGTCGGACATGTCGCGGTTGGTGGAATAGTTCTTTGTATCCTCTGATGTAACATAACTCCAGAGTAAACTCCAATGCACTAGGATAGGCAAATGACAATACTGCAGGGCTGGAGTTAAGATTGCCTTTGTTACTCTTAAGATAGAGGCAGCAGAGGCACTACTTAATAAGCAATTTAATTGGCCACGCCCATATGTAATGGCGGCCGCCTTTTTTTAAGGTCTTTTCTTTTGGAGTCTGATTGCTTTTCAGAAATAACCAGGCAGCGCTAATTTATGCCCCCCCCCCCCCCCCCCCCAGTTGAAATTTGGGCATACCCTCCTGTTCCAATAGTTGCTTTTGTAAGTTCTCCATAAACCTTCCCCACTCCAGAGAGCACATTCTGGTTGAATTGAAGTTAATGTAAGCTCCAATGCTTTTTACTAGGTATTTACCATAGGTTTACAATCAGATAGGTACTTAATTCTTCTGACTAGCTTTGCGGTCTCTTCCCCTGTTGAGTTGCCCACCTTGATGAATTTGTCGGCTGATTGTACTGCAAGTCTCAGCGTGTTCTTTAATGGGTTATGGTCACTTTCTGGTCTAACTGATATGTCAAAGGGGCCCAGTCGGGCAGCCAAACCTTCAGATAAACCAGCATTGGCATAGCCAATAGGTCTCGCCTGTGGGACCTTCTAAGTGTTTAGCTATGCAACAGTTGATGTTGTTGCACCAAGGATATTGTGCTGCATAACAAAATACTTATAAGGTCCCTAAAGGGAGACCTATTGGCTATGCCAATGCTTGTTATGATTTGCGAGCACTATCTGCGTAAAGTGGAACATGGTTACAAGGCAATTTTTTTAATGTTTGGCCTATGTGCGTCATCCAATAAAAATCGACACATGCGAAGCTCATGGTTTCCACATCACATTTAAAGGGAATCCCAAGATTTTTAAATGGTTGAGCTTCAGCTGTCTCTGCTACCAGAAGTTTCTGACCCAACACCCTGCCTTGCACTGCCAGACAGAACACAGTGATGGTCACATCACACCATCACCGATTTCCCTGCTCGAGACCACCATGCCAGGCATAAGTCTCCTTGGCAGATAGAGCAAACAAAGGCTACAATAGAGAGGGTCACTGATTTTCGAAAAAATAATCCACTATTAGGTGTGTGATTTTTAAAAGCTGGGCGCAAAAACTTGGCACCCACGCTTTAAAGTTCTTTGCCTTTAGTGCAACCTACACTCTTTCGGCTGCTTTGAAAGCAAACTGATCCCAGCCAGGAAGTCTAAATCAGACAGACGGTAGCCTGCCAGGCGAGCTGAGGCCATCACCTCCACTGACCTGGCATGTTGTCCAACAGTCTTGCCTAAACTTTTAAAGGCCCCTCTCACAGAGTAAATGTATTTAATAGTGTATTTCTTGACTTGGTTACTTTATTTCTGTTTCAATGTGTAAGGCATTTCTCTGCTTGATTAAGAGCTGCACTGTCAATATATATGGCTGAGAAGTTACTGCGCCTTTCAAGAATGACATTTTCACATGTATCTACAGTATGATATAAATAGAGTTCTTTGTGAATGGTTGATTAAATATATGCTGTAAAGCATTTTTACAACTTGACATTTTCTCATTCCAAAATAAACGTTACCATATTGTGCAAATGGGTCGCCTGTGGTTTACTGTGCAGTTCTTTTGCAAACAAACAATCGTTGATATTTATGACAACCAGGATCCCTAACTAGACTTTGCTGTTATGTTCTACTGTGGTATATTTACTAAAAATACTAGCTGACTTTATCCGAAACATTTAGCAATAGATATTTTTTCATTGTTGCATGTGATTTCATAGAAAACTGTTTCATGCAATACCAGGACTGAGAAACCATTTCACCTAATGGACATTTTCAAGATGAATGGCATTTTCTATTGCATCAAAATCAATTCATGGAATGCTTTGTTTTCAAACTTGACTTTTGCTTACTTATTTTTAAGGTGTAAATTCAGTGGTTCCTTTCAGAAGCAATTTTGTCAGAGTTATTTCTTTCAATGCTTTTTATTCAGAGGACCCTATTTCATATTTATATATTTTAAAGTATCAAACAATTATTTCAGATGCTTTTAATTCTCTGAGTACTCACCAACTCAAAATACCATCCAAGTTTGATGCCCGCACAGCCCCTAAACACCATCCATCCCTACCATTAAAAACCACTCTACATGCATCCAAGATCCCTAACTTCACCCATCCCTGAACCCTAAAAGCTCTTTCTAGCTCTAAACTCCACCCATTCCTGAACCCTAAAATACGCATCACTGCACCTAAATACCACCCACCCTGACCCCTAAGCTCCAGCCATCCCTATACCATAAATGCCTTCTACTCCTAAACTCAATTGATTCTTGATCTCTGAACCCTAAAACTCCTTGCTACCCCTACAACTCCACTCATCCCTGAACCCTAAAGCCCCTTGCTACCCTAATCTCTACCCATTCTTGAATGCTAAAAGCCCCTTTCTGCATCTAAACTCCACCCACATCTGAACCCTAAAACAAACCTTCACCACCCATAAACACAACTCATCCCTGACCCATAAAAACCCCTCAGCACCCCTGAACTCCACCCATCATGTACCCTGAAAATCCTTTCTACAGCGCAAATCCACACAACCCTGATCCCTTAAGACCCCTCACCACCCTAAACCCCACCCATTCCTGAACACTAAAATCCATCAACTTCACTATCCCTGAGCCTTAAAACCGCTCACCACCCCTAAACTCTACCCTTTCCTGAACTATAAAAACCCTTCACCACCCTAAACTCTGCCCATCACTGAATCCTAAAAACCCTCACCATCACTAAACTCCACTCATCTGTGTACCCCAAAAATCCCTCACTATCCCTAAACTCCACTAATTCCGAAGTCCTAAAAAACCCTTTCTATGTCTGAACTCCACCCGTTCCTGACACCTAAAAATCTGTATTCACCACCTAAACATTGTCCATCCCTGAACTCAAAAATCTTGCACTACTCCTAAACTTTACACAAGGTTAATGTAATTTTGAATTTTCTTTAAAATTATCTTTCCTTCAAAATGTTTCCTTAAATTTTGGATTGATTTATATTTCCTTAAAAATGTTTTTCCATGATTTGGTTTCCTCCAATGTGGTTTCTTAGTTTTAATTTTTCCATTGATTCACTTACATCAATGCTATAAATAGTATTTCAACCCAACTGGGGATGTAAGATTTATGGGCTTCAAGTACAAGTACAGTGGAATTGGGGTGGTATGTGCCACATTCAGTAAATGCTCATGCTCTGGTTTTAGATATTTTCTGGAACAGGAAATGTGACACATTCAGAGTTTTATGGATGGGAAGGAGGAATAACATATAAAATATACAATGAAATCCAGCAGGAGAAAATTTAAGGATGCAATAAATACTACTAGAAATGTCAATCTCTGTCCAATGCACTAATTAACATTAAGAAACTAAACACAAAATATAGCAATATCTTGTAAAAACATTTACATTTGCATATGGAGATTTGATTTCTTCTCTACATGACATAAAAGAGCAACAGTATCAAAATATTAATAAATATAACTTTGCTTGCAATGTGATGTCAAATATTTGGTGCATTAATATACAAAATATTGCTTTGTGAAAGATGACATCAAAAACACCATCAGGGTAAAGGAAGAAGTGATGTTAAAGGTAAAATGGAATGACCTGGAAGTGATCAACCAAATAAAATTAAGTTATTACTATTTATCTAAATTATCTCTGTATGTATGCAACATGTTCTGAGTGAGCTTTTCACTTACCATACCTTCAGCCTCTCACTTTCGTACTCAAGAAAAAAACAGTGGATAAGATGAATACAACATCTATCTCTCCCCTTTGAGTCTTACATCCAGGCACTAAAGAAAACAGGTGAGGATGCCTTAAGAAGATAAAGGGTTGGCTTTATTCCCTAATCATTGTGTATATTTTCTATCTTGTTCAGTGCTGCTGAGATTAGCCTCTGTACTCAGTAAACATTTAACTAAAGATGATAGTAGCCTGACCGTGCCTTTAAGAAGGTACCCATGTCACTTCTTCTAAATAACCACCAAATGCACTTTTAAAGACAGGAAAGCCAGTGAAGGAGTAAGAAATCAGCAGGACACTCCTTGTTAAACACTGTACAAAGAAAACTGGTATGTAGTAATTGTTCAAATCTTTGTAATACGATACTCTCTTAAACATTAAGGTAGGAAAATAGCTCTAAAATGTTGTGTCTTTTTCTTTTTCTTTCTAATACGATACTCTCTTAAACTTTAAGGTAGGAAAAGAGCTCTAAAATGTAAAATGTCTTGTCCGTTGTCATGCTAACCTTCGACTTGATAAATCTGACAAGGTGCTTCAAGAACAAACTGCAATACTGTCTTCAATAGGTTATTAATTCAAATGTATGTCAGTTTTAAATGGCTGCCAAATATGAGTGAGTTCAGCATTTACTAGTAAAGGTTGCCTCCTTAGGAGTGGTTTCTGATGGTTGCTGTTTACTTATTTACTTGATACATTTGTATTAGGCAAATTACTGTAAATGGTACAATTCTGCATTGCAAATACACCAAGGATACATCCAAGAGGTAAATTAGATAATACAAAAACTAAGCAAAAGATCTAATTAGTAGTTTGGTGTAGGAATTAAAGAGAGGTAAGCTAGTCTAGTTTCTTTGGGTAAAAAGTTTGATTTGTAATATATCTTACAAGGTAGGAGCAATGTTTGAAATCTCTAAGGCGATTGAGCTTTGGAGGAGTCTATTATCTAGCTACATTAGGAAAAGGTGTACTTTATGTAGTTTCCTTTTTTTGTGGAATATAATTTTATTGTCAGCAAGGGAACAACATTACATATTATCTTTAGAGTATCTTATACCGTACCATCAATACAATATAACAACCATATTAAGAAAACATCCCGGCACAAGTCATTCTTAAGAAAGTACAGTACCGATGATACTGTAAGTAATTTTATAATAAACTTAAATCTGTATCCATATTACAAGGAAGTTTCTCTTCAAATTAATTATTATACATTCACTCAATCACATCTGTTGGGCTTATGTATCAATTGCCAGTTGCCCCCATATAGCCTCCAATTTTCTCAAAGAACAAGTTCCTCTTGCCCTAGCAAAAGCTTTCTCCATCTCGTAAATTTCCCTTACAGTGACCCACCATTCGCCTATGGAGGGAGGTTTAGGAGAGATCGAAGCAATGGTAAGTCAGGCAGCCACTAGTAAAATTACATTTAGCCTCTTCAACCCTTCGGTCTCTTCTTTGTAGCCCAGCATAATTTCTATTACTGTAGGGGGAGAATCTACCCCTAGTTGTTCCCTCATCATCTGAGCTATCTTCTGCCAAAACAAAAGGGTTCTAACTCTGGGCAGGTAGCAAACGTTTAATAGGTCTGCAGCATATATTCCACATTTGGGGCATTTTTTGCGATCTCCTCTTTGGCGCTGCTGAGCCCAGCTGGTAAATTCTCTGGTGTATAGTAAAGCATTTATATTGTACTAAATTGCTGTAGTCTTAAGTTAACAGAGTGAATTGACTCTTCTATAGTTCCTAATGCCTGAGTGATAATTGTGGGTGTAACATTTACTCCTAAAATCTTAGTCCATCACACAGCAAGTTTTTCACATCCATTCCGCCTAAAATTGCTGAGACACTGATGTATAATACTGATTATTGATTTTGATTTTTCCGCGTGTTAGCAATACCATATCTCTGACCTAGACACTGCCGTTAAGGCTAGATGTTTCACAAAGTAGTCCCTAATTTGAAGATACTTAGAAAACCTTTGGGTAGGAACATTGTAAAGAAGCTGTAAATTCTCAAAGGTTCTAAAGCCCTTGCTATCACATAAATCACTAAATTGTTGAATCCCATACCTTGCTCATCGTCTACCAACAGTGTCTTGAAATACAGTTGGCAGCATGGGATTACCCCACAGTGGTAGTTTGTTGTGAAACAACAACAGAGTACATTTAGCAGCCATAGCCCGCCATATATACACACTATCTCTAATATTCTTGAACCTAACCTTTTTGAAATAGTTGGGGTCATTAGTTTTGTATAGAAACATTTGACATTCAGATCCCAACAGCAACCTGTGAAAAAAACCTTGGTTTTCGGGATCTAAAAGACTACGGAGACGTCCCGCAAATACTGCCCAAAAATACATTTTAAAATCCGGAAAACCAGGCCCCCCCCGGTTATACAGGAGTTTGAGTATATCTATTTTCCGTTGAGCTGTTTTTGTACCCCCAGATAAAGCTGCCTAATATACCTTCTAGTTTCCTAAAAAAGTATTAGAAACAAGGAGAGGAATTAAGCGGAATAAGTATAAAAACTTAGGAAGTATCTTTATTTTTATAATGTTGCACATGCCTACAATTCCAGCTGGGAGCTTATGCCAATTCTTAAGTCGCCTATTTGTAGCTTCTAACAAGGGCTCATAATTCCACATAGGTATACTCTTGATCTGCGCTGATATATGCACCCCAAGGTATGTTGCTACTGAGCACACCCCCACTACGGGTCTGTCAGGCTGAAAGTTGAGAATCACTTGTGTTTTTTGAACATTCAGCTTATAGCCTGACAGAAGACCAAATGTGCTTGCCTCCTCTTCAATAAAACTCATTGCTGGTGCTGGGTCAGTAGTAAAAACAGCAATATCGTTTGCATAGGCAAATAACTTAAAGCTGGCCTGTCCCGGAAATCAGAGGCGCAATTCTTATATTAGAGTGTAGCGCCCAAATAAATGGCTCAATATAGAGAGCAAACAGTAGGGGGGAGAGAGGGGATCCCTGTCTGGTGCCACCTAATATAGGGAAGGATAGTGATTGTAGCACAGCATAAAGTAGTTTAGCCTGAGGTTAATAATACAGAGCCGGTACCCATTGATTAAATTTCCCTCTAAGCGGAAAAAGTTGCGAGTGTGGCCCATAAATAGTCCCAGACCACCCAATCAAAAGTATTCTCGGTGTCTAAAAGAACCATACCTAAATTTGTTGTTGTCTTTTTAGCAAGGTCAAAAGCCCCAACTGCAGTATTAACATGCGCAGTGGTATCCCTTCCATGGATAAAGCCATGCTGCTGTCTGGATACTAACCCGGGCATTATTGGAGTGAGACGGGTAGCCAAAATATTTTACATCTGAATTAATTAGAGAAATCGGCCGATAAGAGCCACATTCCTCTGGGGGTTTATCTTTTTATTTTAAAAAGACTATATTTGTCACGTTCCAAGTTCCTGGGATCCTACCACTAAAGCCAAAATGTTGTATAACAGCCCCCATAGGCTGAACTATAAGGCTCTTGAAGGTTTTATAAAACTCTGCAGGTATAGAATCCTCCCCTGCAGCCTTTCCAGAAGGGAGAGAAGAAATTGCCTCCTTTATTTCATCATGTGAAATTTCCTCCTCCAATAAAGCCAATTCTGCCTCACTCAAAACTGATAGAACACAGTTCAAGTACTGCTGCATATCCTTCTGTTCTGGTACTATAGGTTGTCTGTACAGTTTCTGATGAAACCTGGAAAATTGATTCAAAATTGCCTGCAAAGATGTCTGTAAAACATCATTTGTTCCTTTTATAGCTTTTATCCCGGTTTTAGCCCTTTTGTCTGCTACTTGATGGGCAAGCACTTTCCTGATGTGCTCCCCATATTCATACCGTAAAACCCTGTGGTTATTGTATTTTACGGCAGTTTTATCCCTTAATGACCGACTCATAGCTGCCCTTGCATCAACCAGAGAAATATACAATTGCTCTTGGTCACCAAACCTTCGTTGAATTTTACCTTTTTAAAAATATCCGCTGAGCGCATTCTGGCACACACTTTCCACTCTGTGTAATCTTGAATTTAAAATTGTACCCAGAGCGAGGTTTTCGTCTTTCGTCTTCCCTCTGACTGAAAGGGAGGACACCACTTCCTGTTTGTACTGCTGGCGGTTAGCGCTCTAGCAGCTGAGTGTACCGGGGCTATTTAGGCAGAGCCTGATCTCTTAGACGCTGCGGTAAGGGGTTGTGGCAGGACCTCCTGTCCCGCTAGCTAGCCTGTGAATATTTTCTTGAGCCCTGTAATTGCTGATTATTTGTTTTAATCTTCCGTGAACAAAACGGAATTTTACCTTTTTAAAAATATCCGCTGAGCGTATTCTGGCCCACACTTTCCACTCTGTGTAATCTTGAATTTAAAATTGTACCCAGAGCGAGGTTTTCGTCTTTCGTCTTCCCTCTGACTGAAAGGGGAGGACACCACTTCCTGTTTGTACTGCTGGCGGTTAGCGCTCTAGCAGCTGAGTGTACCGGGGCTATTTAGGCAGAGCCTGATCTCTTAGAAGCTGCGGTAAGGGGTTGTGGCAGGACCTCCTGTCCCGCTAGCTAGCCTGTGAATATTTTCTTGAGCCCTGTAATTGCTGATTATTTGTTTTAATCTTCCGTGAACAAAACGGAATTTTACCTTTTTAAAAATATCCGCTGAGCGCATTCTGGCACACACTTTCCACTCTGTGTAATCTTGAATTTAAAATTGTACCCAGAGCGAGGTTTTCGTCTTTCGTCTTCCCTCTGACTGAAAGGGGAGGACACCACTTCCTGTTTGTACTGCTGGCGGTTAGCGCTCTAGCAGCTGAGTGTACCGGGGCTATTTAGCCCTCGCCCCCCTCCGAGCGCGCAGCGGTCACGCGCAGGGGTGCCGAAGACAACGCCGAAGACTAGCCAAAGAGTAGCCCGTCTGCGCCCGTCTGCGCCAGGACGGGGCTTGGGGCCATCCTCCCTGCCCTTTCCATTATGGACCGCCCCGTATCCATTCCTCGCATCAGGTATGCATCACATACTCTTAGGGCATTACAACCTCTGCGACAACACTGTTGTAAAAATAAAACGCTCATATGTCCTGAGGGTCCCTTCTCTTGTATTAAATGCGGCTTTCAAGCCACGCACACCCACATTATCCCCGGACGGCCCACAGAGAACACTGATACTCAGGGAAGCTGGGATAGCTTTTTGCTAAATGTCAGATCACTCCCTAAACACTGTATTGAACTATGGGACACTATCTATAATACTCAACCCAAGATATGTTTCTTAACTGAAACATGGCTGAAACCCCACACTATCCCTACTATTACCCTTGGGATACCTATGGGATATAAAATCCTTCGCCTTGACCGCCCTGTGAAAGTGGGAGGTGGGATCGCTATTATATACAGAGACACTCTGAATATTAGAGTCCTAGAACAAGTGATGCTCCCTACTATGGAAGTACTCATCTTTCATCTAAAAATAAATTCAAAAACACAATGGAAAGGAGCCCTAGTTTACCGTCCACCTGGACCTAATGCTGGTTTCTCCCTTGCCCTCACTGAATTATTAGCCCCCCATCTGAAAGCTAATGAAAACTTCATTTTACTTGGAGATTTTAACTTTCATATCGACACTGCTGACCATCAGGATACTAATGTATTCCTCACTGATCTCGCCATGCTAGGGTTACATCCCAGAAATAGTGGCCCTACTCACTCGGGTGGTCACACTTTGGACCTGATTCTCACTACCCAACCCAATGTCCATTGTTATCCCCCCAAACATATTAATTGGTCGGACCATAAACGGATTGACTTCTCCATACCACATTTATCTAATTCCAAGAACCGCCCAGCTACTCACCCTATTAAACGTAGGCCTTGGCACAAGATTACTCTTCCCAAACTCACTCAAACATGGGAACAGCCGCTACTCACCAATCTCGACAACATCGACACTGCTCTCTCCATGTTTAATTCCACTCTAATGACAGCCATTGACTCCTTAGCCCCTCAGAAAAATGCAAAAAAAACCACCATTGCGAAAAGGGAAACATGGTATACGGAAGACCTTAAAATAGAAAAGAAGAGATGCAGAAAACTGGAAAATTTTTGGAGACGCACGGGCAACAGGGAAGATAAGAGCCGCTACCTTGAGGCTATGTCCTCCTATTACAAAAATATTAAAAAAGCAAGAAAAACAAGTCTGACCACTCAAATTGCAGTGGCTGGCAACTCCACAAGAGAGCTATTTAAAATCATTCAAACTTTCACCAGCCCCGAAGTATGTGAAAGCCCTGACACCTTCACCCAAGAACTTTGCGACGAAATATCCCAGTTCTTTGAGGATAAAATAGAAGGTATATACAAAAAAATCACTACTGTCTCAGACTCCCTGGAAACTAATGCCTTTGAAACCTCCTCGCAATCGACTTCTGGAGAAACTCTTCTGGATATTCCAGAAATAACCACTAAGGAGCTGACCACACTCATTAACCAAACTAAGTCCGGTTCTCCCGCCGACCTAATACCTGCCAAATTCATCTCCCCGCTAATTGAGATACTAGGTCCTCATATTCAGAAACTTCTCAACCTATCCTTTACCAAAGGCCAGCTCCCACTCGCCTGGAAGGAAGCGGTAGTGAACCCCATATGTAAAAATTCCACCTTGCCCTGGTCTGCACTCTCCAACCTTCGCCCGATTTCTCTCCTTCCTTTCATCAGCAAACTGGCAGAAAAGCACGTTAACACCACTCTTTCCAACTTTATCGAAGCAACAGGGGGCCTGGACCAATCCCAATCTGGATTCAGGCCCAACCACAGCACGGAATCGGCCCTCCTCTCTGTGACAGACCAGATCAAAATGTCACAAGACAAAGGGGGCTCTATGATTCTTGTGCTGTTGGACCTGTCTGCAGCCTTCGATACCGTGTCTCATAACACCCTGTTGAACCGGTTGCAAGGAGTGGGAATCGGAGGCGTAGCACTATCTTGGTTGGAGAGTTTCCTTTCCGGGAGGTCGCAATCTATCAGCCTGGGCCCCTTCAGTTCCATCTCTAGGGGGCTCACAAAGGGGGTGCCACAGGGCTCTTGCCTCAGCCCTACATTGTTTAATGCCTATGTGGCCCCCCTTGCTGAGATTGTGCGGAAATATGGGTTCATACCGGTTTCCTACGCCGACGACACCCAGCTCCTCTACCCTTTCAGCTCCCTTGGCCTCAAAACCAAGGAGAACTTTGCTGAGGGTATGAGAGCGGTGTCACACTGGATGGCGAGGAATTGCCTCCAGTGTAATGTAACAAAAACAGAGGTCTTGCTCTTTGGCAAAGCAAGTATCCTTTGGTCCCCTGACTGGTGGCCACTAGACCTTGGCCCAGTACCTGTACCCAAACCTCACGTTAAAAATCTCGGAGTGAAGCTGGATCAAAAACTTACCCTAAAAGATCACACAAACTATATTGCGGGTCTGTGCTTTCACACCATTGGTCTGCTCAGGCGTGTCTTTCCTTTTCTCCCGGCCACATGTAGAAAGACACTTGTACAGGCCTTGGTAACTAGTCGTCTGGACTACTGTAACGGCCTGCTAACATTAGCTAATGCTGATGCTGTAGGCCGCTTGCAGGTAGTCCAGAACACGGCTGCAAGACTGGTCATGGGTGTACCCGCCAGGACTCCTTCTAAGCCCTTGCTGAAAGAACTGCACTGGCTTCCCATACGGCAGCGCATCAATTTTAAGATCTGTTGCACGGTGCATAAATGCCTGTATGGAGCAAGCCCTAAATACCTATCCCAGTCCCTGGAACTGTACCAGCCCAGCAGGTCCCTCCGCTCATGCAATCAAGCCCTATTAAAACCTCCTACCACAAAGAAAATTAGACAAGGAGACCATGCTTTCTCCTCTGTTGGCCCCGCCCTCTGGAACAGTCTTCCCATTGACCTAAGAACTAACACAAATCACTTGTCTTTTAGAAAGACACTGAAAACCCTTCTTTACCAAGAGGCATTTCTATCCACATAACTCTCCAGGCTGCTCATTCTGGGAAAAATTCCTCAGCTGGCAAAGCGCGGAGATACCCTCATGGGATTGATTCCGACGCTATAGAAGAATTTAAAATAAATAAAATAAAATAAATAAACCACATCAACATTTTGGATTTCAATAGCGGGCAAAGCTTGAGAAGCTACTGTAACTGAAGTTTCTAGCTCTTAATTCTGCCACCAAATGAATTGCTGAATGACCCCTATTACGGACGCTTTCATAGTATCCCAAACAACTAAAGGAGAATCCGTCCCCATGTTCTCCATAAGGAAATCCTCTAGTTTTTGATTGAAAGTGGCCACATATCTACTATCTGTAAGTAAATAGTGTGGGAATGAAAAGATCTAACTGTCATTCGGTCAGCTTCGATGTTAGAGGACAATGGTATAGGATTATGGTTGGAGGTGATCCTAGGACACACTTCCATGGCTGCCGATTCCAATATGTTCTCCGAGACCCATGCCATATCAATTCTAGAATATTGCCTATGCTGGGCATAGTAATATCTATAGCCTGGGAGAGTTGGGTGAAGTTGGCGGCAAGCATCCCTTATACCCTGCAGCAGCCCCATTTCTAATATTGCAGACCTCACTTTCCCCATTTTAGAGGTAGCAGCTCTGTTTGTTGAGTCAAAAGAATAATCCATTACACAATTGAATTCCCCCAAACATTCACCCTGCCAATCTAACAGCTCAAAATTAGAAAAAATCAAAAATAGTGGAGTCGTCAATATTGGGACTATATACTACCCAAAAAGTATATTTCCTTCTCCATATCTCTAAATACGCTAGGGCCCACCTTCAGCCAAGGTGTTAATGATTCAATGTTCAAATTTCGTATCCACTAATATAGCTATGACATTTATGGAAGTATTCTGAGTTGTATACACAACTATCTGATTCCCCAAATGCTTGAAAGGACCCCAGACTTTATAGGCCAGGCGTCTCTGTAAGTAATACACAAAATATGTCCTCACCCTCAAGCCACTGGATATCTTGTCTTATTAAAGGAAAAATGTGGGATTGTTCAAGTTTATCCAATACCCAACTCTTGTGTAGTACACTTATATGCTACAATCACAGTGTTCTTTAAAAAGTATGTAAAACATGAACAAATCAACTACCATCCAGAAACCCACAATACATATAGTGAAAAATATGTGGGAAGAGAGAGAGTCCCTCACGGTAGAACCGCCAATAGGGTTGCTGGTTAGCAATTACCAGTAGACCCAATTATCATCATAGGTAGCTCTCTCTCTTACAGTGGAAAAAAGTGAGACAAAGAAAAGAGACTGGACAACAATTAACAGTGCTCTTTCTCCACGGAAACCACCGGAAGTACTGGTTACTTGTGTAGTAGTGTGGTAGAACAGACAACACTTACTAATGTGTATAAACATATACATAAACAATCTGTATCTGGACAGGTACAGAGGACTGTCTTTTAAGTTTCCTTACCTGGTTGAATTTAGGTGACGATTGCTTAAAGTTCTCTTGGTCGATCAGCAATACCTCTGCTGTGTACTTGGATGTGGACATTGTGGCCGTTGAACAGAGGTTGGCCACGAGTGTACACCATAAGAAAACTGATAAAAATTTCCTACTCCACTACCGGTCATTCCACCCGCGTGCCTTGCGGGATAATCTCCCTGTAGGGCAATTTTTGCGCTATCGGCGCAATTGCTCAACCACTGAATCCTTTATGGAACAATCTGAAGAACTTGTTAATAGACTAGCAGAGAGAGCATATCCTATGAGAGTGGTGAAGCAAGCCCATAAACGAGCCCTCAATACTCCTCGTGAAGCACTCTTGGAAAGGAATAGCAAGGCTAAACAAGACTGCATACCAGTGGTGACGACTTTTGATCCGTTATCCACAAAAATAAGACAAATAGTGAGAAGACACTGAACTATTCTTAACACCAGCACCAGTAAGATGCCATCCCCCCGGTTTGCCTTTAAAAGAGCTGCTAATCTTAAGGACAAACTGGTTCACACACAGACTCCAATCACCCCTTAAGTGTTTACCCTTCCAGCTGGGCACCATCCATGTACATGCTGCTCAGTGTGTTGCCTGACTCAAACTACGAAGGCTGTCACATTGAGAGATGGGAGAACTTGGCACCTGACCAAATTTAGTAACTGCAACACTGTTAACGTGATTTACAGACTGACATGTGACTGTGGTCTGCATTACATAGGCCTTACATCTAGAAATGTGAAGGTTCGCATACAAGAGCACCTCAGCACTATAAAACCTAAGAAACTGACCACCCGCTTGGTACAACATTTCAGTGAGAAGTGTCATGCCCCCAGGGATCTCAGATAGGTGGTTCTTAAGAGGGTCATTGGCGAAGGCCACAATATTGAGAACATATTAGCCAGGAAGGAGGCTAGATGGATTTACCAAGAACAAGTTGATAGGGAGGGCCTGAACGATTCCATTGAATGAAATAAGATCAGCAAGCGCTGATTTCAGTATCTCACTAGATTTCGTATACCAGGAAAATACCTTGGCTGTATTCACACCCTCTTCTTTGGGTTGGTGGAACCGATGAAGTACGTATAAGGAATCATTTGACCTCCTATGGTTTAGCCCCCTTTCACTATGAGCATCTTGAGGTCAACACCTGACGAACGAACATCATAACACATATTACTGGAATTGCCAACAATGAATGACTGCTTTTGGTGAATGGGCGAGTTGCGTGTTCTGGGTCATTGCCGTAAATTCTTCCTTTTCTGTTCATTTGTAATAAGGCTATCCTGGTATGACTATGGAACATGGGATTCGTTGTTGTTAATAACTTTATTGACTCCATGACACAATTCTAAGATGGTGCCTTTAGTTACATGGGTTGCCGGCGATTAGATAGCTCTGATGGACGCATCATATTCAATACACGACAAGGATAGTACTAAATCATGAATGTTCCCTGAGACTCATATGGATTACCATCGCCAGCATGGCTTGTCTGTCTGAATTACGGCGGTGTTGGTGTGAGGTGCTTTTGATTTTACAAGACAAGTTGGCGCTGTGAAATTGCATAATGGATTGTAGTGTGGCGCTTGGATTGGCCATTTTTCTCCTGATGGCTGCTATCGCGGAGTTAATCTGGCATGATTATAGTTGATTGCGAATTACGATAGATAGGGATTTAGACTATCTCTCCCCAGTCCAATATGGCCGCCACCGTGACTCGCTGTCTAAGGCAACCCCACTATGGTGAATTGGTACGTGCTCACGTGATGGGCGGGACAAGGCGGGAAGTTAAATCTACGAGGTACCGGTTCGCTTTTGTCCGTGTTGATTTTACAACGCCGGTGCTGAATGGATGCGGTAAGCGCGTCGAGATGGGCTGGTAATGGTCGGTAATTATGGTTTTTGGGTCACATTGATCTCGCTGGGTTACGTGCATACTAAACTATGGATCACGGTGAGCCCTCGCACAGTTACGATGTTTGTAATGGTTGGAAAGCCGTGGGTGAGTGCACTGTGTATTTGGAATCATGGTTGTAATAGTGATGTTAACTAGATTCAGCCGACTGATATGATTGTGACCAAAAACAATATGGAGAGTCTTTGGCGAGCAGAGGATATATACTCGCTCTGCCTTATTTAATTCCCGTTTTACATTCACAGAAGACCAGACTGCAGCGGGTTTTCATATGGACGCGTGATCAATTGACACTGTGTTCCTAACCAAGAGGGTTGCAGGTACGCTGGCACGACGCAACCTCCAGGTGATTATGTCCCAAACTATCTAAGCGCCACTGTATTGCAATTTTAACTGTCCTGGCCTTTGGCACAGGCCGTTTTGGACACAATGGCTCAACAATGTGTTTTTATGTTAATCTCTACCATCACAGGTGTAAATAAGGAAGTGGAATTATGAGAAGATAACCCCCGTTTGCCCTGAAGAAGTTGCACTAAATTAGAGCAACGAAACATGTTGGCGACATCTAATAACATTGGGATTGGTTTAGTGTGAACCAATTTTTACATTTAGAGAGCGTGCAGCCCAGAATAAAAGTACGAGTGGCCAGCTAGCTCTTTAATTTTAATGGTGAGAAACACATTTTATTTTTTCACTGGGGTTGTTTAGGTATATGTTTATACACATTAGTAAGTGTTGTCTGTTCTACCGCACTACTACACGAGTAACCAGTACTTCCGGTGGTTTCCGTGGAGAAAGAGCACTGTTAATTGTTGTCCAGTCTCTTTTCTTTGTCTCACTTTTTTCCACTGCAAGAGAGAGAGCAACCTATGATGATAATTGGGTCTACTGGTAATGGCTAACAAGCAACCCTATTGGCGGTTCTACCGTGAGGGACTCTCTCTCTTCCCACATATTTTTCACTATATGTATTGTGGGTTTCTGGATGGTAGTTGATTTGTTCATGTTTTACATACTTTTTAAAGAACACTGTGATTGTAGCATATAAGTGTATTACACAAGAGTTGGGTATTGGATAAACTTGAACAATCCCACATTTTTGCTTTAATAAGACAAGATATCCAGTGGCTTGAGGGTGAGGCCATATTTTGTGTATTGCACTTTGAGTGGGGGGCGGCCTCTTTCCCTTTTCTCCCCCTGGGCTCCTAGTAGATTGATGTCTCTGTAAGTAAGACAAACTGAGGCCTATACATCTTCAGTTCCTCACGAACAAGTTGTCTCTTAATTCCTCTATTTAGACCTGAGACATTCCAGGCCATACACCTAGTCTGCAACATGATAAATGATATTCATGTCTCCGTGATTCCTAAATAATACATTCTCTCTGCCTAGCCTCCTGCTGTGTCTATTTGCTCTTTTTCGAGTACTGTACTCCCTATTGCATTCTAATACCCCTTTCTCCCGGTGTTTCTGTGCCCCCTGCTGACATTATCATCTGCCTTCCCCGCCTCCATCCCACCCAAACCACCCATCCCTCTCGAACCCCACCCCCAACCCCGTCTCATCTGGAGGAATATTCCCCTTGTAGTTTCCTAAATTATAGGAAGATGGTCCGCACTGTCAGCTGTTAGGAAAGTGAGTTACAGCACATGCTTGCCACTCCAGTGAAGGATTTCTTCTGGCTTCAATTTCACGATTTAAAGTTGCTTGAGCCTTCTTGATCCCATGGTTCACCCAAGCTAGTAAGTTGTCTAAGTATAATGCATTTTCAGAGGGATGGCGCTGAACTAAATTCAATCTATTTTAACTTGATCCTTGTTTAAGTTGGTAAGCATAGTAATTCTGTTACAATATGTAAATCATAGTCATTTTGTTCTTGGATGAGATGAGCATGGCAATAAAATGAAAAATTACTTTAAGGGCAAGATTATGGGTCTGTCGGTCCACTGATTACAATTCAGGCAGTGGGACCACCATGGAGCCGCTGCCAGGGAACTGACATTTCCTGGTGGTGGCCCGGCAGTCCAGAGGCCGCAATATGCTTGGCGGGACCACTGTAGTCCTGCTAAGCATATTACAAGTTTCCTCTCCACCAGGGTTTAAAAGGAGGTTCTTACTCGATAAAAACCTTGGTGGAGAGGAAACAAAGGGGGCCATACAGGGCCCCTTGTGCCTCAAGCCCTGTGGACGCATGCACGGTGGAACAACAATTGCCCCTCTGTGTGCATGCACACCAGTTCCTGCACGGCATGGACCTTAAAGTTCATGCCGTGCAGGAACAGTTTTTGGCATTCTCAATGGTGTTCCCATTGCGATGCCTGTTTTTTAAGGCACCGCCGTGGGAACGCCAAAAAGCCCGTCAGACATGAGTTTAACTCAGAATCTGGCAGGCGGCCCGCCCCTCGGTTTTGCAGTGCGGCAGCATGGCAGACCCGCCGATGCATCGTTAAACTCATAATCAGGCCCAAAGTGTGAAAGAAAGCTTCAGAACTTCTGGCCAGAATGACATTTCCAAAGTCTAGGCGACAGATTGGTAACAAGTGGGCTACTATATCCAGTTGGTTTGTGAATAAAAAGGTATTTTACATTTTGTAGAGAGTGGACTTAAAAATGACATGTCTGGGCATGTTTGTTAGTAATGAAGCATAGTAAATGTATCGCATGGGCAGGGGGAGAACAAAATCATAGTAGATTGAGTTCTTAAAGAAGTGCATGTCAAATTTACTTTGTAGTTTGGATATGAGGAGAATTTGTTTTTTTCAGGTTCATCTGCAGGAGGTTGTCAAGCAACTACTTTTGTAGTTGTTGAGATATTTGGTATTTATATACCATTTTGCACAGAGTCGCCAAGAAGATAAACAGTAATCATAAAGTGAGCATGTACTAGTCATGTAGGATAACCAATACATAAATAAGTGTTTGTATTTCAAAATTCTGGAGACATTTTTATAAACTGAAACCTTTGACAATTGTGCCAGTTACGGTGAAGCATGTTGATTTTGGATAAATTCATAAAAACAAAAATCTCGTCTAAGTTTTTTTTTCCAGATTGTTTAAGCAATTGTAATTTTAAAGATTCCCTAAAAGAAACTTTTTAATTCTCGGGTCAAGATTCTTAAAATTCGTTTGAGATTGGCTTAGCAACATAGAAACTGGGTAAAGAACAAACTTTTTAAGTACTGCTTTAGGCCAACTTTTTCTGTTAAAAAAGTAATGAAATAGTCCTGTCTTTAGTTATATTGGGTGAAGATTTTGTGTGAGTTTAAGTGAATGGTAAAATATTTTTGGAGGGACTGACACATTATAGACCACTGTATTTTATTGTGAAAGCTGTCATATATGTGAAATTATATAATCTAATTTACACAACAGTACAGTAAGGCAACTCCAGTCTTGTCCAGATTCAATTAGTAACCAGAGACTTCTGACTATTTTGCAACAGTCTGTAAGAAGAGTGATTGGCAGGGCCTGATAATTAAAATATCTGCTGCATAATCCGAACCATTTATCTTAGTGCATTAAGTGAAATCCATTTGATATTTTCATTTCTTCAAAATATGTTTTGTGAAGTTTTAGGGCTAAACCCAAAGGTAAATGGGATCAGGTCATCTTTGAAAAGTTTCTTGTGATCAAACATACTTTTCATAAATATGCAGGCATTATGTTCACTGTACAATATGTCTACCATAAATGCATGAACCTCAATTAATTCCCTGTTTTTCAAAGTTGTTTCAAACCTTCTCCCCGTCTCCATGTAATCCCTTCTTGTGAAATGTTGTTGAACTGTAAACCACCCTGTTAGAAGTAGGGGTATTTAGTTGGCAAAGGTAGGTACTTTATCCAAGTAGGGACCCTTGCTTCTAGTCAGGGTAAAGGGGATACAACTTTAGATAACCTCTGCCCCCCCCCCTTGGTTGCTTGGCACGAGCTGACAGGCTTATCACAAAATTAATGTGTAAAGTATGTGTACCCAAAACACACAGCAATACAGTGATAACACCATGATGGACAATACAGTAGTATCTTTATCTAAACTCAACATGACCAAAATGTCAAAAATCTAACATACAGGTAGTAAAATAGCACTTAAAAACTGTTACTTTCAAAATAAAGTTTGTAGAAAACAAATAGCTCCATCTGGGGCTATTGCTACATCTTGATAGCAATAAATCCAAAGTACGGCGCTGATTGCAATGAGCGGGGCATCGACCATGGAGTCACACGGACCCTCAGACAAACAGTCTTGGAAATGAAGTCTATGATATGATGATGCACGCCGTCCTGGAGGTGAGGTGTCTGTGCTGAGCGGCCAGCACCCAGGCTGTCACGGGGAGGTGAAGTGTTGTGTCCACAAGGAGGCGACGCGTCAAATCCAGGACAGGGGAAGTCCATTGTGTCGGTGGCGAGGCATCGGTTGCAGTGACAGTGCGAAGTCAGAAAGTTTGTGCAGTCACCCTCGTCGGTTATCAGCACCGCAATAACCAGATGCAGGCACTGGTGATGACGGAGTCTGTGCGAGTGCTGGCGTCAGGAATGCAGATAATTGCAGGCGTCGAAGGACGTCGGAGTTGTGGTGCAGGCTGGGCGGTGAGTCGTGCACTTAACAAGCGGTGCCCCTGGCCTCGGTGCAGGCCGCGGCATCACTGCAGCATTGATGAGGTTGTCAGAGACAGGTTTTCTTACTTATCTTAGGTTTGTCACAGCTCCCATCAGCAGGACCAACCTCCAGAGGCACAACAACTGTCATAGGCATCTCATGGCAGGTAAGAACTCTCAGTAATCGAGTTCAGGGGAGATGGGGAGTGAAGTCCTTGTGTCCCTGCGACTTCAGAACAGGAGACCAGCACACACAGGGCCTTGGAGATTCTTCTTCAAGCAGGTTCACATCAAAGTTCCATTCTTTGACCTTTCCTTGGCAAAAGCAGCAACTGCAAGCCAACCCCACACAGCACACAGCACACAGCACACAGCAAAGGGGCATTACTCCTCCACACAGCTCTCCAGCTCTTCTCCTTAGCAAAGGTTTCTCTTGAGTCCAGAAGTGATCTAAAATGCCGGGGTTTAAGGTCTACTACATATACCTCATTTTGTCTTTGTTCTTTTTGTGCCAGAGTCTCTGAGCCCAGAGCAAACCATTTCTGTCCTCACTGGTGCAGTATGACCACAGGGGGTGGAGACAGCATTGTGCAAGGGAGACGGGCCCTATTCAGTTCCAAAGAAAACTCCTCCTACTACTCTAAATGCAGCCAAGCCCCATTCAGCTCAGCTCTGAGTCATCCAGGAAGGGCCAGGCACACCGCAACCCCCCTCCCAGTGGCTGTTGAATCCGGGGACGGCGGCGAGGGTAGGTGTCCCAGCGCGTACTCCAACTGAGACAAGTAAGTTGTTTCCATTCACGGGGAAGGATGGACCACATGGCCTACCTACTCGTTCCAACGATCACCTGCTAAGACTTTCTGGGAATACACGGAAGTAATGGCATCTCCTTCTGGCGGGGAGCCGCTATAGCCCGGGACAACCAGAGAGGGTTTGTCAGCACACTTCGATGTGCGGCATGCTTTCCTCCGGTGTCTCCCCAGGGTGTCGGTGGTCTCCTCCTTCCCGGCGGTTGGTTAATAATATTTCTATGTATCCGCACCCTCCCTCTTACATGGCAGCTCAATTGCCACAAACGCAGCCTTAAACCTTGGCCCTTTTTGTCAATTTGTATATTACGCAGGGCTCCTACTACTGAGGAGCCCTTACGACGTGCCTGTCCCTGTTGAGGCACCTCGCACCAATTAGAGAGGTGAGTCAGGATATATAATTAATGGCATTGACAATAACTACGTCAGCTTTAGTTGCCCATAACCACAGGGTGATTTGAGCTACTGTTATTGCTTTTGAAACAACGCATGCACTAACACCACTGAGTGCAAGTAATGCATGAATGAGAGAGAATTTTAAGTGTTTTTAGCCTTAATGATTTTACAATTGCAGTGTAACATCAATGATACAAGGAGGTCTGGACCACATGGGATGCCAATAGGCATAGGTTGGAGTCACTTTGAAACTACATATAGTCCCTCCTTGTTGACTTCCCCTTTTATTTATATTCTTTTTCTCCCTAGGTCCTCATACAATGACTACATGAGCTTCGATATGTAATCGGTCCTGATTGGTAGCACATCATTAGAAGCACCATTCAGTGTAGATATCAAACATCACTTTCTCACAGCTTTTTACATATGTCGGTCCTGAAGAATTGCCACGGTACTTTATGAACCAACAGGGCAAGAAACATGTTGACCCAGAGAGTAGAGCACAATACCAATTGAATAACCCCTGCTAGGGTAGTGCCACTCCATTAGATATACTTTTAATGAGGTGGATTACCAGCCTGAATAAAGCTTATTGACTTGGACTATCCAACCTCTTTTAATTACAGCACACACTCACTGCACCACACCATATCTACACACCCACGGGCCAAAAACCCCCACTTCATCATACGGCAAAGGAACAAAAGATCTCCGACAAAGAGCCCTTTCGCGGGTGCCCGTTGAGCATTGCAGCGCCGGCCCAACGATGAGCAGGTCCATATGATGAAGCATGACACCTAGCTTGCTGGGTGTGTGAGGACCCTAGTTCCGCAAAAGCGGGATCCTACCATCCCACTACCTCCTTTTTTTAACCCTTACTCCAACTCCACCATCACTAAATAGCTGGTGGGTGACACCCATCCCAGAGGAACAGCTTCCAACTTTCTAAAACTGGCATTTTCAAACACACAATTTAAAAAACATTTTTACTAAAAGATATGTTACTAAATTCTGAGTTCATGCAGCCTAAACTTCTCCATTTTGTCCCAATGGAAAGTCATACTTGTAAGATGTTACAAAGTATATTCCATTCTATCCTATGGGACAGATAGCCTTTCAATAGTGAAAAACAAAATTGGCAGTATTTCACTATCAGGACATGTCACACACATCAATACTTGTCCTACCTTTCACATACATTGCACTCTGCCCGGGGGGGGTACCTTGGGCCTAACATGTAATAAAGGGAAAGGTTATGGTCTGGCAAGTGGGTGCACTTGCCAGGTTGATATGGCAAGCACGGAGAACCAATTGTAATAACAATTTACACAGGGAGCACTTGCACTTTGACACTGATTAGCAGTGGCAAAGTGCCCAAAGCATCTAAGCCAGGAAAAATGAAATCTACCACAGCATCAAAAATACAGGAGGTAGAGGCAAAAAGTCAGGGGAAACCACTCCAAAGATGCCAAGTCTAACTGACCCCCATACTGACCGGTCCAGGTACACTACATAAATGACTAAATAAATAAATGAATAAATAAATATGATGAGTTGTGAATACTCATTAGAAAATGAAATACATTTTATCAAAAGTTTAACCGGACGTCTGAGGCACTATAAACTTTTCAGACATGGCAGTGTTGCACATAGATCCCCATTAGGAGTTCCATAGTATCTCTACTGGGAGGTACTGGGTCTGGAACTAATGATAATGGGAGGTATCTCCCCGTCAGATAACAGGAATTACAAGTTATTTCACCAGAATGTAAAGTAACTTGAACTCTGTAATACCAGGTCCAATGGCACTTGTTTCCCCCCATCTAGAGCAAGTAACAGATAAAAGCCCACGAACATTAATCACCTGCTTTGAGCATGTGGTATATGTTGCAGGAGGGGCTTTTTTCCCTTGTTGGGAGACTAAAGGGAAGGGGCAGAGAGCAGCAGGAATGCAGTTTCCTTTTTATTTCAACTGAGGAAAGCTGCTTCTGCTCCCTCCAGCAGAAGGATGCAGGCAGTGGTCGGGTGCAGAAGCTGCCCACAGCCCTTGCAGTTCCACAGGGAAAGTCTGGGCCCAATGTCTCAGAGCCCACAATAACAAGGTCCTCATTTTGAAGGCCTGGCAATTCCAGACCTAGACAAACTGCAAAAAACCTAGTTGCCCAAAGCAATGACTCTCCACCCTAGGCTTACCACTCCAGCAGTTCTTAATGGGGCCCTTAGTGATCTGTTTACCCTGCATTTGTAAAGCGCAAACTAATTATTTGTGAGGGTCTCAAGGTGCTAGGGACCATGGGGTAGACTAAGTGAGCTATTGCCCAGAGTCACATGATGCTGAGCTGATCTGCCTCCTGCGCTGGGGATCGAATTGTAAGGCCCACGCCCCGGAGTCAAAGCTCCCTGGCTGCTGCGCCACACCTCTTTTCTGAACATCTAAAATTCCTTTTTAGTAAAGGGTGGTATTGTATAACATTTCATTTGCTTTGCTAGTATCTTGTCACAACACAGTGGATATCTACATGTCAATTTTAAATATATACATTGTATAGATGACTATATTTTCGTATGATTAAATAAATGCATCATGTCATTGCTGTCTTCCAATCAGAGAACAGACTACACAAAAGAACCAAGGTTCTTCTTCTTAACTGAATATTGATGGGAACAAACTGTACATTTAGCAAGGCTTTGTGCGAGTGCAAAGTCAAAAAAAGTGCTGCTAATTGAAGTAAAATCTTGATGACAATTTACTTTCCTGATCAGAAATTATAGGAAAACAGTGGCTTGTGCTACTTTGCAATACTTTGCTTTAAGAGGCATTCCATGAGTGGTACATGGACGTTTCCATGCAAACGCTTATGGATTTTGATGCAAGAAGTATCTACTAACAGTAATAACAATTCATCGAGGCAGAAATTAAAAAGGGGAAATGTTTTAATTTCTCCTTACTTTTCAAACATTGTATATGTGTATATGTGTTCTGACTTTTTCGACATTGCATGTGTGTTGTACTCTACAGTACACATCCAATGTGGGAAACGTATTAAAGTCATTCTAAGTATTGGGTTTTGTACTGGAGGCATACCCTTCCAAAACAAAACCTATACTAGACATAGGACACATACCCTTGCACTATGGTGCAAATGGCTTTGCATTAGAGGTGGGTGGAACTCGCTAAATTTGACTCTGAGGTAATCCACGGAGTTACCTAACAACTGAGTGAGATTTCGCAGAGTTATGCCAATGGGAGGAAATAGGCACATCGTTCTGTGATTTAGCACTGGACGCGTGTTCTGTGCTGCAAAATCAGTGGGTCAGCACCATACAGCGTGCCAGAGGGCACAGCTACCTGTGTTGATTTTGCTGCTGCTCAAGTAGAATTTCTACCTGGGTGGCAGGCGTCTGACTGCAAATGACTTGACACCACCCACGTTATCAAATCTTACCGGATGTTCTCCTAGAGACTGGAATTTGCAATAAGGGATGCCAAATCTCACTTGCACTTGCCAACTTACCATTCTGGAGCCTTGCGCCAGAAAAAATTCTGCCAGGCGGCAATTGATGGAATTTGGCTGTAAAGAGAAAAATGCAGAGTCGCCAAAATTCTGGCCGTTCCACTACTAGAATGGAATATTTTGCACACCCGTAGTTTGGATGGCCAATGCTTGGCTCAAATAATGTCACCCCAGGAAAAAAAAAAAACAGTTCAATATCTCTGTACATATTGTGCTGTCCTGCTCTTTCCCTCTTACACTACGTTGCATGTCAGATTTCTAAATCTGATCCAAGTGTGAGTATTAATTCTCTTATTAATATGTAACTTTAATTTTCTCCAAAGAAATCATGTTTAAACCCCATTAGTAAAGATGAGGTACCCACATTTATAGGATCACAATTTGTAATTATGTTAGGTTGATGCACCGTGTGTGAATACAATTAACATTGCGTCAAATGTATACATAACCTGCTAATTGTCCTAACTTCCTGATTCACTTTCTCCCCTAAATATGCATTTTCGTTGGTATTGACCCTGATGCTCACATAACAGGAAGACGTTCATTTTTGGCCTGTTTCTCATTACATCTCACAAAGTCACTACATTGGGTAGTGGCAACGTACACTAGGCTTTAAATCGATTCAGTGTAAATATTGAAATTGTATCTATTTCTATTTCCTGTTTCACAGTACTGGCTGGTCGATTCACTACACTTGGACGCATGTACATACTTCATTTTAATGCACAAGTTTAAATTCCACTTATTGTGCTACCATGTGAGACAGCAGGTGCTGTCAAGCATGTTGCTGCATACACCACCAATCGGCTTTGTTCTTTCAGAAGTCTAATAAAGCACCCTTTTATCACTTTATCCCAGGGCTTTGGGGTACATCTAGGTATTGTGACCAAAATACCTAACTTGAGCTTAACTAAGTGTACTTCACCTGGAATCCATGGCACCCAGTCCACTCCTCTGCTCTTGCAAACCTGTTATCTATATGAAGGTCATTCATCATTTCAACCCAATCAATAGTAAAATAGTTTAATGTCTCTGCTATGAGATGATTGGAAATGTTGGCTAGTTTAATTTTCCCAAGAAAAGGCATGTTATATCCTTTGAAACATTTTGTCTGCCATTATATTTGTAGCACAAGTAGGAACCCTCAATGCTGTGACAGCCAGAGTGAGTAATGTATGTTCTGCTCTCGAAGTGTAAACAGAACCATTTTTGAGACCACAGTAGCCTAAGAGTTCCAAGGAACCGAAAGCGCTGCACATTATAGGTAACGGCTGTCCACTCAGAGCTAGGTATCATAATATTTGTAATGATCCAAGCATGGGATACATATATATATATATATATATATATATATATATATATATATATATATATATATATATATATATATATATCCTACTGGCGGTCGCCAGTAGGTATATATAGTTAGGATTTTTTCTCTATGGGATTTTTGAAAATTCTATGTCTAATAACTTTGGCGTTTGTGGACGGAATTGGCTGAAATTTTCAGGAAAATGGCACATTTTGTTTCTGAGCAGCCCTTGAAAATTTGGGGGGGGTTCGTCAAGGGGGGGCCGAGAAAAAAGGGGGGTCCCAAAACGTGTTTTTAACATTGAGTTTTCCATAGGGCGGTTGGCCTCACTTTTAGCCCGAACGGCTGAATGGATTTGCACGAAACTTGGCAAAATTGTAGGGACTGGTAGCCCGATGTGCCTTTTGTAGGTCTCAATATATGTGCTACAGTGGATTTTGAGAAATTAACGTTTAAAAAAAGATATATATCTGTAGCAGCGGACCGGGCAGCGCTCCAGTACGCGTACTTTTCGCGCAACGGAGCTTTGTGAAGCGAAGCTGATTGGTTCTCCAGCGTCTGTAAACATTCCAAACAGTCCGTAGCGGCTGCCATCTTGTCTCTCGGTAGGATCGAGAGAGAAGAGGAGGCCAAAGCGAAGGGGCAAATGACCATAAGGGGGCATAGTAGATCCTCGCTGACCCCCTAGGTTTGATGTGGAGGTTTTAAAAGGGCCCCGCGGGGCAAAAAAAAAAAATAATAATAATAATCGAACGGCTGAATGGATTTGCACGAAACTTGGTAAAATATTAGGGACTGGTAGTCCGATGTGCCTTTGCTAGGTCTCAATATATGTGCTCCAGTGGATTTTGAGAAATTAACGTTCAAAAAAAGATATATATCTGTAACAGCGCTCCGCTTCGTGTACTTTTCGCGTTACGGAGGTTTGCGAAGCTGATTGGTTCTTCGGCGTCTGTAAACATTCCAAACAGTCCGTAGCGGCCGCCATCTTGTCTCTCGGTAGGATCGAGAGACAAGAGGAGGCCAAAGCGAAGGGGCAAATGACCATAAGGGGGCATAGTAGATCGTCCCTGACCCCCTAGGTTTGATGTGGAGGCTTTGAAAGGGTCTCGCAGGGCAAAAAAAAAAATATACCGTTTTTTTAGTTTTTTTGCGTGGAGTGCGCCCGGTTCGCGAACCGGGAAGCGTTCTGGGGAGCGTACTTTCTTGAAAATTAGTGAAAAAAGTTAGAGTAAAATAATAATTGTGAGTGATCAGATGTAGGGTAGCTCTGAGAAGAGCTTTTGGGTTTATGGTACATTTAGGTACTTATAAGTAGGTACCAATGCACAGTCTTAAATTCAGAGTGAAAATTCTGTTGCCCTCATCTGAGAAGTGAACTCCATCTCCTCTGTAGATATCTTGCATGTAGTAACGCAAGTTATTGTTGTACAGGGAGCCCATTCCATGGTCTCTCATGTAAGCTGAAACAGATTTGTTTACATGCTTCCTCGATTTCTCAATTTGTGGACAAAATTGGTTCGACCACCTCCATTTTTGTCTTTGGCATATATTTGAATATACCAAGGCAGTCTGAGGAAAAAGTGCCATCAATTGCTCAAAGGTGTCCTTTAAAAGCATTTCCAGACCTACCCCAGTCAAAGTGCCCAAATCATTACCTCCACAGTGCACAATTAACAGGTCAGGTTTTGGCAAATGCATAAAGGTTTTCACCAATGGTATCAATTGGTGACATTTTAATCCTCTGTGGCCAAACCACTTAATTTCCACATCTTGTAAATTGAGGTTAGGTAAATTCCTGTTTTCAGCGTACCTTTGAGCCCAATAGATATAACTATGTCCAACAATCCAGACAGAAAACATGGCGAGAGAAGGTTCTCCTGCAGTCAGATGAAGTGTGGCAATGAAATGGCAGTTGAAAAAATGAGAGTGTAAAATGAAAAAAACTGAGGAGTTTCTGTGTTAATGAAGCAGTAAGAGTGATTGGTGGATTTTGATTGCTGAAAACAGAAAGTTAGTGTGCATGGATGAGTTCGTTGAAAGATGTATTTTGAGTGGCGAAGAAAAAATCATTAAATGAAAGAATGCTCTGGATATGCAGGTGCACTGAGAGTTCAGAGTTCAATTGCAACATTGTTGTGTGAACTTGGAAACACCAGAGGTCTTGCAAGAGGTGGTTGCTATGCAGAAAAAGCAGAGAGGGGGCAGGGTTTTGCTTTGAAAAAAAGTGAGGGAAGAGTTTTGATTGGTGTGACATGAGAGATATGTGTGAGGAATTACAGCATTTCTGTGCTTTTGATAGCTGCAGACTCTGGAGTGCATACCTTTTGCTCTGCTGAAGACAAATTGGTGTGTTTCTGAGACTGTTTTGAAACTCAAAGTATGAATATATAAAAAAAAAGAAAATCGTTTTTGAGGTAAAGGAATGTTTTCAAAATTTATGTGCGCCATATGCCCCCAAATTTCTTTTTCGGGGGTGCAGCAGGGTGTTCTTGAGACACCCCTGCACCCTCGGAAAAATTCGTAATTTGCGATGGGGTAATTGCTAATCGCAAATTGCACCTTCATTCCTATGGGCCTCCTGCTGCATGGAAATGAATGGGTAATTTGTAATTAGCAAATAGGTCATCGCAAACTAGGAATGGTAAAGAATCGCTATTTATTCCTTAAAGTTCGCTATTTAGGAAATGCAAAAAACTTTGATGATACATATGGCGGTTCATCTCTAACAAGATAAGAAGCATAGGGATAGATTTATGATGACTGGCGCATCACCAGGGATGTGTTAGTCATTCTGTGCCGCTGTTCTGTCACCTATGGTGTGCTGCATTTACAATGTGGCGCATCATGGGGCAAAAACAGCACAGATGCGTGACGTATCTGTGCCCTAAAGGTGGCGCATTGCTGGAGTTGTATCGCAAGTGTGATGAAGCTCCAGCAAGGCTCAGGGGTGCCCCTGTCGCAGGGTTTCTGTTCTCACACAGAACTGTGGACAGAGGATTGGAACCTCGGCGAATTAGGGTGTCCCAAAACTCACCTTAGTAATCAAAACCCCTTAGCAAGCTAGGTACAGTGTCACATTGGATATAACAAACTCTCAATGTTTAGACAATCCAGAATATGAACTTATAGTACCTCAGGATACGTGGAACTCATGAACAGTCGGTCGTTATATATTTCTTAGAAACCAGAACATGGAGTTAAGAAGAACACATGTGTATTTGAAATGTTTATTTACTAATGCCGTCTTCTCAGGCGTAGTATCTTAGATAATACAAGTACACATATTATCAGTAGCAAAATTACCAGCATAGTTACTAGTACATAAAAAGCGAATGGTGACAGTATGTTAACATGCTGTAAATGAATAAGAGTTAGCAACACTTATAAGCAGCCGCGGGCCGTGGAGGAAGTTACGGTGGGGCAGGGAGGCGGGGAGGGGGAGGGGCAGGGTGGAGAGGGCTCCACCCTGCCCCTCCCCCTCCCCGCCTCCCTGCCCCACCGTAACTCCCTCCACGGCCCGCGGCTGCTTATATCTCACCCTCCCTAATACACATATTATATTATTTGCTAAGAAGGTCTCTTTGTGTTGGTTTAGGGCGTGCCCATACTTTAGTGTCTTAGATTTGAAGGAATCACATCAGCATACACCAGCTCTCTCTTCATGTGAACCGCATCAACTGTTGTGTATGTGTGTTCGGCAAAGCAATATAAAACCCGCCTCATGCCCAGAATTGGCAGAAGTTGCACTTATGTTATGAGTATGAAGTCGTGGAGATCAGACCTCATAACAATTCTGTATCGTGTTGTTCTTGAAACTTCAGCACTCGCTGTACAGATATAGTTTAACAAGCAAAGCAGATAGTAGAGCAAGAACATATTATTCTCATGTAAACCACGATGAACTACTAGGTTGAAAGCTAAAGCAACAACTAAGTGTCGTGTGCAGAAGTTGCAAAAAAGGAAAAATGGCGTTTAAACCGGTAATGAGCCCATGCTAACTTAACACGGTGTAAAGATATCCAGGACCTAGATGACACCTCCCCATGATCCGGAAACGAACTGAATAAGATAATAGAAGTGCCATCTCATGAGAGCAGATTGCAAGTTTATATGTGGACGGTCCGCAAGGTAAAGCATTAAAAACTAGGAAAATTTAATGCTAAAGAAAAATAAAACAGCCAAGTACTTTATCGAGTCTTGAGCCAATAGGCAAGCTAAATAATAAAAACTTGACAAATAAGTCAATGAATTGTCAATGAAATGCTAGTACTCAGCATATCAAACATGAAAAAGGTCTATGACATAACTGTGTATGCAAAATAAGCTGCAACAGCCTCCAATAGGAAGTCACCGTCTTCATCCGAAAAGAGTTCAGCCATCCAATTTAAAAGCGGAAAAGAACATACGTGCTCTCCCAGCACCGGATCCTCTATCACCATCAGAGGACAGCTCGGTGGGTTTTCAAGAAAGCTCTGTTCCAAGAAAGACTGTGTTGCCGCCAGTAAATTCCAGGGACCAATTAGTCCATGCATCAATGCCACAGCCATAATCCTTTCGCCAGGACAAACCAACTCGTGAGTAATGATAGGAGTCATCAGCTGATTAAAGTCGACGTCAGGAGAAACCGGTCCGCAGAGACACAAATCAATGGCCCAATCGAAATCACAGGTCAGGCAGTGAAATACAGGCTGGACACAGGTGAAGTAGGAGAATCGAAAAGATAATCCATATGCCGTGCTTAATATCGCCAACGGCATTGTGCCATAATATTCTAGCATGCGATTGCGGAACAGTGTCAGCAGCTGCAGGGCGGGAGCTTGCACAGGAGGGACATCCATATTTAAAAATGTAAAAAAGCACAAGAGCGTCCGCTGGTAATGCAAGTAAAAATGGGAATCCACGAAGCAGAGTGGAAAAAATAGAATGAAAGAAAGCAGGGATGACTCCAAAGATTTTCTCAAATGAAGTCACGAGACCACTGGTAACAACTTTAAAAAAGTGCGCCAGGGCTTTTGTGGAGGACGCGTTAAAGATAGTCCGAACCATCTTGCTGAAATGGAAAGGCAAATCTGTATTGAAAAGGGTCTGCACCTCTGTACGGGTGTTCGCTATGTGAAGCACGAAAGTTTCACGGGCCGAACTCAAGGCCACCTCTCTCTGAGACAAAAGAGCTCTTATTCTTGCCATGCCGTTGAAATCTGCTCCCAAGGTTGGTATTTGTGGCGAGATTGAAAACTCCCTATGTTCATGTGTGGGAGGAAATAGAACATTTCTGCAGCAAATAACCCGTTCACTTACTGTTACGATAAAAGGAATACTTTTAATTAACCCAGAACAATCTTCATTATTGAGCATCAAATAGCTACCATTTTCCAACAACTTGAACGTGGGGATGATAGCAGGAACTGGCGTGCCTTGCAACACGCAAGCCATATTTGGTCGGTGTTTGTTGCATGAACCGTGTAACTGTATGTGCCTACACATTAGTGAATGATGTGGCGTCTCAGTGCATTCCTCTCCATTCAGATAAACTTCTTGATCATCTTTGAAACATCTGTATGTGTATGGAAGCGACCAGACCTCATGAAGAAAAGCACTACCTAAAGGTTCATAACGACCTATTGGTATATATTTCATACAATTTGAAAACTTATATAAAGCAAAAGGCAGCGTTATTAAACCGTGGATAAGGCACGTTGCCAAAAAACCCGCAATCCTCTGCTGATGATGTCACTGAGCATGTCATGAATGATGTAATATGTGACATCATCAGCAGTGGATTACGGGTAATAGTATCTCTAGTTTACTCCCTTATAGCTGTCTTTCTTTTAACATAAGTGTCTGTTTCCTTCCCTTATACTTACTGTTCTTTTTTAAAAAAAAAATTTTTGGTTCACTTCCGGTTCGCGTACCGGCGAGCGAACTGGGAAGCGAACTACGAGAAATAGAGGTTGGCACAGTTCCAAATATTGTACCAATTTTTTAATAACGGGGAGGTAGTTCTGAAAAGAACTTTTTTTTTATTGTTTTTGTTGTTTTATATTTTTTTTATTATTTTTCTGAACATTTTTTTACTTTTTTTAAATTTTTCTGAACAGTTTTATATTTTTTTGGGTTTTTCTTGGAGGGGGCAATGAAAACGATTCATTGTAAAGGGCTCAACAGGAGCAACAAAACAAAAAAAAAGTATTTATTATTTTGGGCGTTTCGTACAAACTTGCATATGATAGTCAATAGCTCTGTTGATCAGAGTGATGCTTCTTTCTCCGTAGCAAATGAATCCATCGCAATGTACGCAGACGTGTTTTACTTCACCAAATCTCATTTGTATATTTGGCACCATCTCCCTGCCCTCTGGTCCCGTTACTTCCGGTACAACAGATCTTCTGGCCATAATAGGGAGATTATCTAGGTCGTTCCGAAACTGTGCAGCACTGTAGTTGTTAGGATGCCACCTAGTCATATGGCGATGCATTGTGTAGTTTCCGAAACTGTATTTTTTCTCGGTCCCTCTGGACAGTCTATCTTGACATATAAGGCAAGTTACGTATCTTGCATTTACTTTTTTCTGACCTTTGGGAATTTTTAAAAATTGCCAAATGAAGTTTTCTTTCCGGTGAGACGTCCTGGGCTCCTCAGGCAAAAACTGCCTCTCTTCGTGCTCGTCGTCCTGTTCCTCTTCTTCCTCTTCTTGTTGAATTATAACTTGAGCAGGTGGTCCACTCTTCCTTGGATGTGGTGGAGGTGGTGGGGAAGCACCAGCTGAAGCTACTAAAGAAGCCATTGCTCACTGGTAACAAAGGGTCTTTCTCTCACAATGATGAAAGTCAGAGTGAGGAAAGAAGGAGGGATTTTCATCATTTGGGAAAAACAAGAGTTCTCAACCAATGAAAAGTGTTCATTTTAGATTATATGACCTAGTCTTACATCATTAGGAAACCAAAAGTGAAATGAACCAATGAAAAGTGTTATTACCAAGTCACATGACCTGCTGTGTTTACGTTAAGCGCTTTGCAGGGCCTCCCGGTTTGCTTCCAGAAACCTGCGCTTTGCGACTCGCTTCGCGTACCAGTTCGCTAACGTAGCACGTCATATGACGTATCACGCGACAACGTGAAACGTCATGCGGACGGGAGGCGTCACGATGTTGTTTTCTAACGCGGCAGTTGCGGTAAAGAAACGTTTACCGGCTCGCGGTCTATTTCGCGGCATCAAGGTCAGCTAACGGGAAGCTTCCCGATTCGCGAAGCGGGAACGAAGAAAAAAAAATATTTAAATTTTTTTTTATTCATAAACATATAAAATATATTTTTGGATTTAAAGAAGAATACATTTTACAGCTACAGATATTAGCTGTTAAAAAACCAATGAAATTCACTGAAAAAACCATAGGTTATAGACCATATATAGTTAGGAATTAGCATTTACAAAACCTTGAAAATTCACTGAAAAAACCATAGGTTATAGACCATATATAGTTAGGAATTAGCATTTACAAAACCTTATTTTACTCACACAAAACCATTGAAATTCCATATATAGTTAGTTGCACTAACTATATATCGCGCACCCGCAATCCACTGCTGATGATGTCACATATTACATCATTCATGACATGGTCAGTGACATCACTGATGACATCACTGATGACATCTCAAATGACATCACTGATGACATCTCATTTGACATCAATGACCACATCACTGATGATATCATTCATGTGACAATACAATGCATCTCCTCACATTTTAATATAACCTCTGTTTCACCCAGTGTTAAATACAGAGTATAATTTTTGAAACCATTGACACACCAATACTAGTTACTACATACGCACTCACTGATTCCTATGTCTACACACACATTCACTCATTCACCCATACAATCATTCATACATACAATCACTCATCTTTACAACACTATCATATGCACTCATACACCTATACAGACACTCACAGTCTGCCACTCATCCATGGAGTTACTCACACACCTAGTCAGTCCTGTAAAGAATCTATGACACTTCCATTTTCTTGTCTATACAGTTAAACATAGAGCACCTTACATTTTCAAACATATACTAACACATACTTACCTTCTTATACAATCATTGATACAAGTACACATTGATCTGCACAGAGTCACACACCTCCCAGCCAGCCACACACACACTCAGTCTCCCATACAAATACTTGGACAATCAATCAGTAACCCATATAGTTAATCATATAGCTACTGATCAACACATGCAGCAGTTTACAGAACAACAGACATAATGATGCACAAATTAAGACAGTTTAGTCACTAACCCATGCACTCAGTGAGACACATTTAATCACTCACTCATACATTCAGTCATGCACCTACTAAATCCTTTGTCCAGACACTTATACTTCCACTCATTCTTCAATATGTAAGACACATTTTAACTTTACAGAAACATACAGTCACTGGATGTTGTCATCAGTGATGTCATCAGTGATGTCATCAGTGATGTCATTTGAGATGTCATCAGTGATGTCATCAGTGATGTCACTGACCATGTCATGAATGATGTAATATGTGACATCATCAGCAGTGGATTGCGGGTGCGCGATATATAGTTAGTGCAACTAACTATATATGGAATTTCAATGGTTTTGTGTGAGTAAAATAAGGTTTTGTAAATGCTAATTCCTAACTATATATGGTCTATAACCTATGGTTTTTTCAGTGAATTTTCAAGGTTTTGTAAATGCTAATTCCTAACTATATATGGTCTATAACCTATGGTTTTTTCAGTGAATATATATATATATATATAAAGAAAGGCAAAACAGGGTCCTTCTGGGATCCATACTCCTGAGTCAGGTGGCGCCCGTTGTTCGGCGGCCCACAAAAGCCGAATTAGAATAATAATCCAAACTTGCTTCAAAGCAAAAAAGGTCAGCAAAGATGATTTATTATCAGTACCCACGCTACGCGTTTCGACACAGCTTGTGTCTTGATCACACGTGATATATATAGGAGGAGAGTAGATGCAACATGTGAACATTACCAACAATTCCTTATACATATTGAAGTCACAGAAGGAAGCAAACCTTTATCTGCATTAGACTACGTTCAAAAATTATTTGAAGCGGATAGCAAAGTCTCTACAAATTAAGGTCTCTACAAATTGCTGGAGACGATACGTATACCAGTACACAGACCTATCATTCCCTTGACCCCTTGAGCATTACTTATTATAGGAAAGTGGGTTATTAGTAGCTGGAGGTTTTGTAATAATACCACAATCACTAATAGGGCCAGTAAATTCTCAGTAAATGAATCCTAGCTCAACCCTTGGTAACTTAGCAAATGACCAGTCAGGATTAAATTAGGAGAAAGGTATGTGTAAAGCACTTAATACCATTAAAACAGTAAATAAATAAAAGACACAAACAATAAGAAAATAATATTTGTATCTTCAAAACAACATCAAAATGCTAAACATCCAATGTAGGGAACTAGAGATATGAATTTCTATATATTTAGGTACCAATAGGACCAAAATAGCACCAACTGAGGGAATCTGGTTGCACTGGACCGGTACAAAGTCATATGTTAAGGACGATTGCGATGCATCACAGGCTAGGCAGAGGACCAAGTTAGGCCCATTGAGTATTGTACCGTGAGTCTTTGGTGCCTAGTCTGTGCACCATTGCTTACAAGGCTTTGCGATGTCTGGCATTGGTTCCAAGGAGCTGCGAGGATTGCGATGCAAGGTCCTGCGTTTTGCCGCGTTGCACTGCGTCGGTTCCAATGAAACTGTGTGGTGAGGCCTTACGAGGTTTCATGTCGACTTTCATCGGTTCTGTTGACACTGTGTGCGCAGGGCTTTGCATTTGTTTTGTTCAAGCTGGCAACTGAGCAGTGAGACTTTGCGAGGCTTCAAGTCGTCTCTCGTCAGTTCCAATGAGACTGCCAGCTGATTTTTGGTTCCTTTGGGGAGATAAGTCATTTTTAGCACTGGCCAAGGGATCAGAGGCTCTGGGTTGCAACTTGGGACAAGGACTCAATCTCCCACAGTGCATTTGTGCAGTGCAGGACAAGCCTAGTTACAACTGCTCAGCTGGGGTGTAGTCTCATTGGCTTTGCAGGTGACTTCTTCAACTCTTTTGTACCTGCTTCTGGTCAGGAAGTCCACTCCTTTTCTTTGGAGGCGGCACAGTCTGTTCTTTGTGGAACCTTTTGAGTGCCGCAGGTGCAGTCTTTCAGAGTGCAGTCCACTTTTGGTACAGCCCAGGGGGCCAGCAGGGCAGTCCTTATTCTCTTCTTCTTTTCCAGGCAGTGATCTGAAGCACTCCTGCAACTCTTCCCGATGTATCCTCCATTCCGGGATGGCAGGAGGGTGAGCACCCTAACTAATAGGGGTAAATATACCTCCCTCTGCTATGCACATTTTCGGTGAAGTGTGGCATCGTTCTGGCCAAGAATGCAAACTTCTCCCAAAAAACAAAATGGAGAAACCTCTGTTAGGATTGTGTCTCTGTGTAACCCAACCCAGAGGTGTGGCTAACCAGTGACTACACTCCCTTTCCAGTCCCTATCAAAGTCTAATCAGGACGCTTTCATCTGGCTAGAGATCAAAGAAGTGGGGGTGGTCTGGGTCCTATGTCATCCGTTTTCAGCAGAGGCTCCTGCCTTTGAAGTCCAGCTTATCTACCCAGTCCCTTTCCTCTCCATGGATTCTCCAGGAAAAGGATCTCCTCTCAAATGGTGGTATTGTTACAGCCTCTTCACACCTACACTGGGAGCAGCTTGTCTCAGGCTGTCAAAGGCTGACCAATCAGAAGAGGCTGCTACAGTGATTTAGGTAACTTCAGAATAGTTATTTATTTTCTTGCCGTGCCTTGCCTTTCTTTTGAAATACTGCTGGGAGACCCTCTCTTGAGATTCTGTTGTCCTGTTGGAGGAAGGTGGTGCAGGACATTGCAGCGCCGCCGCACCAAGCTGATACCTGTCACAACACCCCAGGCGAGGACTTCAGCCCCCAGGGTGCACCGGTAACTCTCCAGCAGCTACGAGTGTGGGGGAGGCGTGGTTACCGAGCATAAAGCGCTGCCTCTCCCCCCGCAGCATGGGAGTCATTTTTTTTCTGGCCGTGCCTTGCCTTTCTTTTGAAATATTGCTGGGAGACCCTCACTTGACTTGTTGAAGGAAGGTGGTGCAGGACATTGCAGCACCGCCGCACCAAGCTGATACCTGTCACAACACCCCGGGTGAGGACTACAGCCCCTAGGGTGCACGGGTAACTCTCCAGCTGCTGCGAGTGAGGGGGAGGCGTGTTCACCGCGCATAAAGGGCTGCCTCTCCACCCCCAGGGGTGGAACGCATGCTGGACGACACCCGGGGGAAGCCCGAAACAAGGGCGGGCTCGTCTGAGTCCCTCAGAGGCTGGAGGAGGCTGGACTGGGCTACCCCACTAACGTCTGATTTGTAAGACTCTGTGACATTTAAGTACATAGTGTACTATATTTGCTTAAGTGCCGTACTATGAGTAAATGTAAAGCAGGAGTGGGTATGGGGGTTGTAGGTACATTGGACGCCTTTCTTTCTAGAGCAGAATCGGCATTAATGCATGAGATTCAATTGACCAAGCGAAGGCTTTCACTTGAACCTCCAAAATCTCTCGGCACCCTTAGCTCTAATAGTTCCTGTACTCAAGCCCCTCACACTAGTTCCGATAGGAATACCCCCAAGTCCAGCCAGCTGCCCATACTACATTCTTCGCACCCTTCTCCCAACCTAGCTAGGCAACCTAGTACCTCTATGGTTACTACTAGGGGTCAGAAGTCTAATCAGGTAACGAATGGTGAACCACCGTAGAAAAAAAAGGAAAGCACAAGGGCCTCAAAAGCCTAATCCCCCGCCCCTTAGAGCAGCAAGGCGGAAGATAGTGGCTAAAGTCATCGTGGGAAGCTTACAATCAAAAACTATGCCCCTCAACACAAGCCCTTCCATCCGCCCCCCCCCCCAACTGGTCCCATAGATCCAACGCACCCCCCCTATATGGATCAGCTCCATATGCGGATTAAAGAGAAACTTTCCTGCTTTGATTGAACCACTACATAAAAGGCTGATCTCGATAGAAGAAAGACTCTGCAAAATAGAACAGGGTATTTGTAGCAGCCCCCTCAAAAGTCTTAAAGGGTTGAAGGATGGTAGGCCTACAACACAGGCAGAGTGGAGTAATGTAACCAAGCCAAAAGGTGCCCAGACTAGTGAATATTCCCTCCGGCCCCCAGCAGGTTTAACTTTAGAAGGCAACCAAAACCAAAACACAATCTAACCCAAGGGGGTGTATCCCTGCCATTGACATCACAGAAAGGGAAGCAATGTATTAGAACCTGGCCCCCCGTGCGCCCTGATGACGGTACCCGTAATAAACATGATCTTTTACATCTCTCCCCGGAAGCCATGCCGCACACAGTTGTTTTGGCCAATGTTCCAGTGCTCTCTGATAATGCCAGGGAGCACTGGTCTACATTGAGAAACAAGGCATTACACCTGCTTAGTAGCAGGACTGGTATAAAAGAATACCTTAGTGAATTAAAAATGATTCACAGAATCCCCTGGGTAGGGAAATCCCTTAAGACTCTATCTGGTGATTGCGTGGTTTTGAGTTTCCGCTCCTCACAGTTGTTTTTGCATATTCTGGAGCATGCTGGGAACAGCTTTATTAAGGCGTACGATATTAACATCCTTCCCTGTTTTTTGTTTTTCCAACCAAATAGTATTAGGCACAATGAGAGGAAAGGGACTTCACAAGCAACTGGTTACTATAACCATTCTGTTACCACAAGTAATCACTTTGAGATTCTTAATCCATTAGAAGATATAGATTGACAGGATATGCTCGAGAGCCCCCCTCCCTCAGGTTCCCTAAGCCATTTGAGCCATCTAAGGAACAGTTCAGGTCCGCCTATGTATTACATAGCTGGACCAACAATGGGTGGGGTAACAGTGGAGGCTTAGGCCATCCACATCAGCAACATGGATACAACTGAGGGAGTGTGCCCAACGAAGATGGATATGAATACTGGTGCAGGGGCGGGGGTGATAGGCTCTACATGCGTCCCACAAACAAATAACATCATACCACTTAGTCCTGGCCTGATATCACCAGCCAATGATCTTTCATTTGATTAGCAGGCGCATGCTAGTAATGCTAATCTAGGACCTTTAAACTTACATATGTCAATAGTTTCCTGGAATATTGCAGGCTTAGTATCAAAAACCTCCTTGAACATGAACATGAGTTAGTGGTCAATGTGGAGAAAACGAAGTTTATGGTACTCCACAAACACAAAGTTATAAAAGGAAGAGTGTAGATAAACAATGTCTCCTTGGCTCAGACAGAGGTTTTCACTTACCTGGGGATAACACTAGGTAGGAGACTGAACTGGAGTGGTCAACTGATATGGACAGCCACGACATATGGGTATTTCAAGAAACTTGGTCCATGACCCAAATATATCACTTAGGTTTCATTAACTTTTCTAAACCTGCAGTAGGTGGGCAGAAGTGTAGACCCAAGGGTGGTCTTACCTGTTGGGTTAGACAGCAAGTTGGGTACAAGGTGGAAGAAGTGTACATAGATAGTCCAGATGTTATGGTCCTGAGCTTGACGTCCTGCTTGTCAATGTCTACGCTCGAGGGCTGTCTGGGGAAGGAGATCAAATGCAGTCACCCTCCTTGAAAGCTTCTTAGACACTACCCGTGGTTGTGGTAATTTGTTAATAGCAGGAGGCTTTAACTGCTCTTTTGAACCACTGGACAATTAAGATAGATTGCTTAGTGCTGAGGTGGATGCCCAATGAAATATCCCGCAACTAGAGCTATGCCCTATTCAAGTCAAGTGGACTGAAGCTGTACTTCAACTAAAAGGGCTGTGCCTGGAAAGGGGACTGAGGGCAACCAACGGGAGGTCACAGTCTGATAGAAAGGGTGCACACACCTTTAACAATGGTCTGAGGAGTAGCCAGATACATTATATATTTTTAATTGTTGAATTCTGGTCATCCCTTTTAGACATGGTGGAGCAGGAGAGGACAGAAAGCGACCATAACCCGCTAGTACTCCACCTGCTGGCGCCAGGTTTAAGAGGCCATAATGATAACATTGTTTAGTACATTACAGCTGACACCAGGCTCACAAATGATATGAGGAGAGTAAGATGGGCTAGGATCGCTGATGGCGACAGGGACTGGGAAAAGATGAAGGAACTGGTAGCCTGTTCGCTAATTACTTTAAGTAGCTGTGACTCACAGGAGGCTATCATCCAGATTATTACCCAGACTCACAATGAATTGTTCTTCCAACTGAAACAATTTTTTATAAAAACTTACAAATCCAGGAAAGACTCCGGTCCAAAGGCAGCATCCTGGTATAATAAATCCTGTAGAGAGGCCTTCAGGCTGTTATCAAGGGCGATACAATCTAATGTTATGGGTGACATTAAAACAGCCAGGGCCAGGTATAAGATAATGCAATTGCAAGCCAAAAAGGACTGGCACGAGAAACGTTGGAAAGATTTGCTCGATGCCAGTGAAGGGAACAACATGGTCGAATTCTGGCAACTTGTTAAAAGGGGTGGTGGCGAATCGAACCAGATCCCGACTAACCATGTTTCTCCTGAACAGTGGGTCACCCATTTTGAGCCAGAGTTTACTACTCTTATTCATAGTGATGACCCACTCCATCGGGCTACTCCAAGCAGTATCCTATGTTTTACTATTGCTGAGGTTGAGTCTGTACTTCATTCGATCCCGGTAGGTAGGGCCCCAGGTCCTGATTGTATACCTGCAGACCTGTTCGTAAACGACAGGGATCTCTGGGTCACCTACATAAAATTACTGGCGAATGCCATAGCCAGTAGCGCACCCATTCCTGATACATGGGCAGGTGCCGAGATCTTTCCTAAAAATAAAAAGGGTGATCGTTCAGTACCAATCAACTACAGGCCAATAAGCCTCATTGACTCAATCCAGAAGGTAGTGGCCAGGTTGGTTTTAGGTAGAATTCAGGACTGGATGGCAGAGATGGATATTTTTACACCATTGCAGGCGGGGTTTTGAGCGCATACAAGCTCTATCGACCACTTCTTTAGGTTTGTGCTGATTTACTGGAGGGTAGTCATTATCGGAGGTGGCACAATCTACGCGGCATTTGTAGATTTGAAATCCACGTTTGATTTAGTTCCCCATACCAAAATGTGGAGATATTTTATGGATATGGGAATGCCGTTGGAAATACTATCCTTTCTTGTAAAATTGCATGAAACAAACCACGCTCAGGTCCAATGGGGAAAGCAGGGGCAGGTCACAGATAGGTTTGCTGTCAACAAGGGGGTTAGACAAGGGTGCGTTTTAGCACCAGCCCTGTTTTCCTTATTTGTAAACAGAGTTGTTCAGTATTACACCTCTTATCCCACTGATGCTCCAACGTTAGCAGGTATGAAGATACCGCTACTCATGTTCACGGACGACACCCTAATTATATCTAAGACCCAACAGGACCTTTCAAGCAGCTTTATCTCAGAACATGAACATGAGTTAGTGGTCAATGTGGAGAAAACGAAGTTTATGGTACTCCACAAACACAAAGTTATAAAAGGAAGAGTGTAGATAAACAATGTCTCCTTGGCTCAGACAGAGGTTTTCACTTACCTGGGGATAACACTAGGTAGGAGACTGAACTGGAGTGGCAGCCCCAAATAAACTCGCTTTCTCTCAAACATGCACAACTGGCCGGTGCATTAATTAAACAACAGAGGCTCTCACAGTCCAAACCCATTACCCCAGCGCTAAAGATCTACAGCTCTAAAATCAGTTCCTCCATATTGTATGGAGCCAAAATCTGGGCCTATGAAAATTTATCACCTCTGGCCTTAGCACAGAATAAATGTGTTAGATCTTTAATAAGCCTCCCTCAATCCACCCCACTAGGGACTTTATATTTAGACCTGGGGGGTCAGAGTGTAGAGGATCTGGCCCGCTTTAGACCAATTGCATACTGGAGAAGGCTTTGGACAACACCTGAGCTTCCATTATATGCCAAGGCATTTACTGAAGTTAGGGCGATGGGTCATTCATGTAGGATTCCATGGTTAACCAATTTAAAATCTACCTTATCCAATATGGGGATGAGCTCTTTATTGGTGGCCCCTGAGGACACCCTATTCCCATCTAAAAGGGACCTCAAGGCACCATATTGGAACATGGTAAATCCAAGCAACTTACATCAACCGTGGGGCCCTCTATGGTGAGAGATTTCTTGGAGCTCAAAGAGGAACCCAAAGTGAGCCATATTGGGATCTAATCACTAGACCTAATGATAGGAAGTTATACCATCAGTTCAGATTGGGTTCGCTTTCAGTCAAAGCTCTCACTAGTAGATGGCAGCCCTGACTGATGATAAATGTTTTTTTGTCCAGCCCAAACTGAAACACTTGCCCATATTCTTTTTGTATGTCCAGCCTATAAGTCTCCCAGGAACAAATGGCTAAAACCAATCTGAATGAATTTGGGCACCAGATGTGCCATGGTGGCCTTCAGGATCCTAGTGACCAATACCAAGGAATGCTTGGTGATTGCAGTGGCCAGGTTTCTGTGTTGGATGTGGGCTATTCGAGCCAAAAAAGAAAATCCAAATGCTCCATAGTCTTTTTAGACTGTCCATAGGAGGATTAAGTCTTGGTGTGTTAGATACATTCCCTACATAGGTTGGCAAGCGTGTATAGGATGCCATTACGGGTGAGTTTATTGTATAATCATGGGCTTAGCAGCTTGTATCAGATGAATTATATATGGTAGTCATTTAACTCTGTTTTTAAGTTTTTTTTAAATCTAATCAAATTCATTATTTTATCACAGGTTTTTATCTTGCTGAGATGTTATCGTGATGATGTATCAAAATCTGCAAATGGTACACGATGCTAATGCTTTTAAATATTTTTTTTGCTGTATTCTGTCTTTTATGATTGAAACAAATCGAAATAAAGACTATATTGAATTTAATTGAATTGAGTAGTTAGTTCCAAAACAACTTTTCTCTAATAGTTCTATTAAATCCAGCCGTGGCAAGTTGTTGGGTTTAATGAAACTATTAATTTGATATTTTGACTGATATGTCTAGCTAACTTCAATCAAAAGTTAGATTTTCTTAAGTTTTATAAAGCCTTTCCCATTTTAGCCTATTGGGCTAGCAGCACCACAATAGGGAAAAACTACTTTGGACTATTTTAACATCCCAAGGGATTTAAAACATATTTTATATTATCTCTATTTTTTATATTTATGCACCTTGCCCTTGGGTACCTATGGCAGATCTTAGGGGTGACGTGAAAGTAATAAAAAAGTAGTTTTGGAATTTGGAAATGCTTTTAATTCCAAACTCGACTTTGGACACAGTTTTATTTTAAACTAGCCTGCAAGGTTGGCCTGGCCTTAAAATGATATAAACAGTGGTTCTGTTGAATTACGACTTCTGTCAAATCCAAAAGTTTTCCATCACTGGTGCTCGCCCAAGTGTTTCTGATGCAAGTCTTTTCATGTAGAGAGCACAATGATTGAAACCTGTTCCCTTTGGTTTAACCACAACCTGGGTCACTGAGTTTTCATGGGGCTCAACTTCAGGGGTTATTAGTTCCCACAGGAAAAGCAATACTGCCATTAGCCTGCACCATTGCACACCTACAAGGAAAAAGTGATGGCTAAGCATTCTGTGGCATGTTTGTTAATGATAAGGTTGCGACTTCATGTCATCTTATGACTATTCTAACCACAATTCTTTCTGCATATACTTTATTTGAAGGCATTTATTGCTTCTGCGCTTATTTATGACTTTTTTATCTACTTCCTGTGATTTTCAGAAGAGACAACTGATATTGTTCAATATTTCCTGTGATAATATCAGTGTGAAAAATTTCCTTCAAATCAATGATGCCCATGCATTCCTCATTTATTATTTTTTACTTCCCAAAGTTTCAACACAACAAGCGTTTTTTATATAAACAAGAGTTTTAGGCAAGAGAAGCTCTGACCACCTGGTAGATGTGCCCTTACCTCAATGAAAGGCAAAATAGGGATGGTAAATCATATTAGTAATGTTACTGCTGCTTTCTAAAATCAGTATCTGTAATTCAGATTTCCTTACTTAAATACACATGTAACAATACATGATAATATTCCAACTGGGATGAATCCATCTTGATCATATACTCACATTTAAAGAGTTTGTATTCACATACATGCGTATTCTGTGCAGATAATGTCTTCGGTAAATGACATTGAGCTCTGTATACAGAGCAGGAAGCACTCTGTAGTATAATTGAAGATGCTCTAAGGCCTCTTCCTCAGTATTGTTCCATCAACTGGCTCTCAAAATAAAGTGTTCTCTGAGGGGGGTGTGCACATGGTGCAGTTATTGAACATTCATTGGGCTGAGCCACAACCAATGGAGATGAAAAATACAGGGGAGATGGGATCCACAGTCCACTGTCGAATCCCACTGTCACTGATGATGAATGAACTTAAACACCATCACTTTAGTAAGTAATCCACACCTAGAAGGTCCTTTTCTGGCAATGCTTCTACAGTTTGGACAATTATTTATGACTACAATAGCTAGCTTTCTTCTTATAGATATTGTATCAAGATTGCAAAACGTTTTCCTAGAAAGTAGGTTTTTCCATTGTTAAGTTGCATTATCTCTTGTCTCTCTCCCAATATCGTACTACCTTACCTGTTTTCTTTTACTCCTCTTCTCATTAAAGATCTCAAACTTGACTCTCCTACATCCCCTAATGTGCGTCCTCATATACAGACCTCCAGACCATATGCAACACTTCCCACAGCTCTAGACAAACTGATCTCCCCTTTTGTGATCAACCAAGCAAATATAATGCTAATAGGCAATCTCAACTACTGAGCATATGAGGAAAAGGGTGGCAACTATCAACAGTTCTATCCAACCTTCTCAATAGCCTGAATTTAGGTTAGCACATATCTTTTCCCACTCATATCAAAGCTCACACCCTTGACCAAGTGTGGACTACAAACCTGTCCTTGAGCAATCTTACAATCTTCCCCTGCGTATGGTCAGATCACCACCTGATTACATTCACACTAGTAGATCGTATTCCCCCTACACCTCCCTCATGTCTCAAAACCTTCTCGAGGAACTGGTCTCGAGTAGACCTGACCTCCTTTTTTGACTCAGAAAATTCCTTCCCAGTATTAAAGAACAACATAGATTACTATGGGAAAGAGGTCACTGATTCGCTAGTAGAGCCAGCAATACACATGTCACCCTCTGTAAAACTATACAGACAAGACAACTCAATACCTCTAAAGGGTTCTCATAATATCTGAAACCTGCCAAACAGGATTTACGTCGCTGCGAACGCAAATGGCAGAACAACTATTCAGTCGACACTAAGGAAACCTATGTAAAACATCTTAAAGAGTATGAATCACTTATCAGGAAAGCTCAATCCACCTTCTTTACCTACAAAATTCTGAATTCCAGTAATAAATCTAAAGAGATCTTCAGCATCAACACTGAATTCTCTAACCCGGACAGGGTCACTAAACCTATCTTACCAACCCAAAACCTTTGTGATTTTCTCAGCTCATTCTTTATTAACAAAATTTAAATTACTAAAAAAATAACATTCCTCCTAGCTCTCAACTCAATGTAACTCTACCAGAAGATAGGAATACTTTGACTCTATCTACCTTTCCGGACATCAGCAAGGACAGCCTCATGGACTAGCTGACTAACGTCAAAGGAGCTCCCCAATGATACCTGCCCCCTGAGTGTCCTAAAAACTGTATTTACTCTCTTTGCTGACCCAGCAGGCTCTTTTCTCAACCTGTCTCTCAATCAAGGAAGTGTCTGCAGTTCATTTAAAGAGGCAATAATGGTACCTCTCCAAAAGGAAACTGGTAAGGACCCATTTAATTAAAAAAATATACCGTCCCATCTCTCCTACTTCCCTACCTTGCAAAAATACTAGAAGCACACACAGCTCGCAACCTCTTTTCTTCGTTAGGGGAATCTAACTTCCCCGACCCCTGCCAAGCGGGTTTCTATCCAGCCCATTTCAAGGAAGCAGTCATCCTCTCAGTGTTGGATGACTTATGGTAGGAAGTTGACAAAGGTCTCACTCAAGCGCTGATCCTCCTACACTTGTTGCCGTCATTTGATATGGTTGACCATAACCTCTTAGTGGACCATGTCAACGCTGCAGGATTCAGCACTCAACTTGATAATTTTCTCCTTAAAAGACAGATCACAAGCAGTCTGCTGACCCCTTTCAGTTAATCTAAATTAAATTTGAATTGTGGTGCACCTCAAGGTTTTTCTCTGTCCTCACGTCTCTTTAACCTATACATTCGCCCCCTTTGTGCACTATCTAAAAAAATTAAGGTTAACATTTATAACTGCACTGATGATATACAACTTCCATAATTCCCCGGAATCTAAAAAGGTCTTCAAAGACACAATGCTGTTAATTTGTGAATGAAGAACAGCAACAACTTAAACTTAAACTCTGATAAAACAGAGATAGTCATCACCAAAAACAAGCTTGACCCTTGTAGCCCCTCATTCTGGCCTTCAGCGATGGGTGCTCCCCCTAACCCAAGAAGTTGGTAAAGAGCATTGTGCCTCTAATTGATGAAGAACTCACCCTGAAACCTCAACTTGGAACTGTAATCTCCTGTTTCTTACAACTACACAACATAAGAAAATTGGGATATTACTTACTGTGGAGGCACTGGTCCAAGTTATATTCACCCTGGTCATATCATGAATAGATTATGCTAACTCTCTCTACCTGGGTCTCCCTAAATGCCTGACTCACAGCCTTCAAATGGTCCAGAACTAGGCAGCACATCTGGAACTCCATGCCCCTGGAAATTAGGATGACCCCCAGCTGCATGAAATTCAGACAACTGTTGAAAACATGGCTCTTTAAACAAGCGTATTACTAGTTCTTGAGCAGACACCTGGACTGTGTTACTTAAGCTCCAAGAAACCACTCTGAGTATGTGCGCTCTACTAATACCAGTATCATAACATTCCAGATATCGGAATGTCCTCTACCTACTTTTGGCAAACCATTGCTGTTTTCCTCTTCCCTTCCTCCATTCCTCAGGTCCTGCTAACTCATTAGGACTACAAGCCAGTAGTCTTTCTCTTTCTCTTAAGACATATGATTCCCCTGCCCAGCAACATGAGTACTTGCAGTAAACTACGTTATATGAATCTCAACCATATATTTTCATTACATATTATTCTCTCCATAAAGGATGTGCAGAATAGGGTGTTTTTTTATCAGTGCCATCACACTGAATTCACTTACAGTGTGTAGTAAATACCTTCTATCTTATATCTGAATTTTCAACATGAAAATGAGGGCTAACATTCAGAATTCATTTTTAAGATGCCACATTTTGCATATTTTTCTATTTTAGGCTATTTACCCTGATACATTTTGGCAGAATATGACTTGACAGACTCGTTAGGGAAAACCTGTGAATGTGATAATTATCACTCTTAATTTCTTAACCTCTTAGGTTCCAATTATGGCTGGCCCGAAAAAAGGTCCAATATTTATTGCACCTGATATATTTAACACTGCTGGAATTGAAATTGTTTGGTGGCAATAAAAGATACTCATAGATTTACTGTGTGTACACGTGTGGCTGCATAGAATGGAAATGGCATAGACCTTACAGGCAAGTGTGGTTGTGTATGTTGAAAGTTATATGGTTACTATTGAGTTGAATCCTTCAACTGACTTGCCTCCACCATGGTGTGTCCTTACTCTGTAAGTGTACAACACGTTAAGAAGAACTTAACGTATGGTTGGTAGGATGAATACAGTGAGACCCATCAATCGGATGAGAGAGTGTAATGCAATGAAAAAAATATGGAGCAGAGAGTGCATTAAGTAGTAGTGGAGTTAAAATCAAGGCCAGAGATTAACCATGGGATTGAGGACTGTGTATGGGTCATGATTTGGAAGCATTCAATGTATTAGATATTTCAGATAAATAAAATATAGTATTTTCTGTTAACAGGACATTTGTCATATTTAAATAACAACCCATTATCATGATTACCATGGACATATGCCAGTTTTTGCAAATAAGAGAGATAAACTACATTCGGTTCTGTAGCTGTCTGACAAATGCGTGTGAATAATATATTGACTTGGCAAAAAATAAATCTCAGCAATTTATATAGTGTACCTTATAATATATTGAAGCAATTATATTGTTACATGTAATAATTAATTCAAATATTATACTGATCTATTTTACTTAGATTTCAATTCGTTCAGTACTTTCTAAGACCACAAGATAGAATTGATGGATTTCTGTCATTCTTCAACATTAGTAAATGTGTGTGCCTGCTTTTGTGGGTATGTGTGTGTGTGTTTATTGCATGAAAATGTTACAGAATGGAAAACTTGAAAGCATTAAGTAATTGTGAAGTTGTTTGAATTACAGCATTCAGGTCTTCTCAGCTGCACAGATCATGGTCTTTCTATCGTGCTGTGGGAACAGGGGATGTTAGCTCCTGGAGTGAACATCTTGCATTGTGCAGTTAAATGTCCTGTATGTAATTTGCTGAGTGAATCTAGTGCTTGAATGTGTCTACCCAAGGGGGAGCTCTGTTTTGAAAGGAACCCAGCCAAAGTTGTAATCTTCCTTCATCCAGTATTCCAAATCTGCAATTGTCTCCAACTGACATAACTATCTTGCAAGGACTGTGTAGTGCAACATTGATTTTCATGTAGGCTTTGTCTGAGTGGGAGGTGGCTTACTCCCAGGTTGCGATCCGTTGGCAGCTCCATGTTGCATGGGCTTTCACCCTATTAATACATAGGTTATGTTTCATCCTTTCTCACTTTTCCGTTCCAGAATGTCTTCCAGAACAGGGGAGCCTGTGCTGGAAGTTGAGGGTCGCTGGGCTCCAGTTTAGTATTTTCTTTACTCCACTGTTTTTAAAACCATAGAGCTGATTTGCGCTCAGTGTTCAGCCACACCCTAGCCCCGCCTCTTCATGTGGGCCATGAAAAAGGACAGAGTTAGGCATCCACGCAGCATTCAGCATTGATTTCCATGTAGGACCTTGGTGTCTGTTTGGGAGGTGCCTGGTTCTGGGCTGCGCTCTGTTGGAAGCGCCTTATTGCAAAGCATGTCTGTGTTATCCACGCCTCGACAGCACCATGCACTAGAACCCCTGGTCTTTTCACCCCACAGACATACCCGAAGGAACAACTTCTCGGGCTAAACAAAGAACCAAGTATAAACAATATATCCTAAAATATAAAAACTTGATCATAATAAATAAATCAAACTACTTCACTGAAAAAATGAATCTAACCAAAAACCTCTACCAAGGAATTATTCAAAATAGTTAAACTGCTCTCCTGTCCTAATCCCCCAAGCACTCTGGTACCCAACCAAGCTCTGAATGATCCTCTTTGAACTCTGCCCTTTTTAATATTTATGTGGCACCACTGGCCAAACTGCTCAGATACTTTGCTTTTCCACAGTTTTTGTGCGTGGATGACACACAAATTTTAGTCTCGATCTTTCGTGATCCCAGCGTGGTTGCCAAACTCTTCATTAATTGTATGCAAGAGGTAGTGGGCTGGATGGGAGACAATTGACTCAAGTTAAACTCTGAGAAGACATATGTCCTTGTTTCTGGAAATGATACAGCTTTTTGGAATCCAACATGGTGGCCACAAGAGTTGGGGGCCCTTCCCCCACAGTTACCAAAGACAGAAATTGGGAGTTGGTCTTTTATAGAAATCTTGCTTTCTCAGAGCAGATCAATCAATTTAAGTCATCAAGCTTTTATCTTTTAAGAACTTTGAAAAAGATCCTCCCTTTCATTCTCCTGATCTCCAGGATCGACTACTGTCATGCCCTTTATATGGGCATTCCACAAAGGCAGCTAAACAAATTGCAAATGCTCCAAAATGCAGCAGCCCACCTTCTAATGAAGATCCCGAAATCTACTTTGCTTTCTTAAACTATTGCGGAGCTACACTGGCTATCAGTCTGGAAATAAGTAGCCTTTAAGGCGTTCTGCTTGGCACACTAAGCACTTTGTGATTCTGTTCCAAACTATTTGAGAAATACATTCTTTTGGCATATCCCTAGAAAAACCCTTAGCTCTGCTTTCACTGAATCATTGCAAAAAATCAAGAAAACATCCTGGGGATGAAGTAGTCTTTGTGTTGAAACTGTTAAACTGTGAAATAGGATGCCTTTGTGTTTCACAGCTCAGCTCATCCTTCTGCATTTTAGAAATCAGCTCAAAACCTGGCTCTTCTCACATTGTTTGCCCCTTCAGTATATTCTTTCATTATTTGCACAGACCTGTTTTTCTAGGATCAATAAAGGACGCTAGCACCAAAGCGCCTGAGGGCAATCAGGCGCTTTACAAACTATAAATATCAATATCAATATTGCTTTGCCCCAGGTGTTAGGAAGACGCATTCTTCATTTGGGTTTCCCATGATTCCTGGTCTCTATTGAGGAACTATCTTCCGTTGCTCAGCTGTAGCCCACAAAGACCATTCTGTGTTACTATTTATTTGATAAAGTGTAGGCCAAAGGTAACTCCAATGAAAAAGAGTATTGTTTGACGAGACACTCAAACCTACCATAGCTGTCACGACAAATAAAAAAAGTCAACTCTTTATATGTGCCCCAGCTACAATTACTACCACCTCCTTCTAGGATCAACCTTAGTTTCTTCTCTTCCTCTAACAGAGAGCCACCTCATATTGATATGCCTTTAATCCCTGTTCACTGTGGACAGCCATATGTACTGGACTCACATGGGAACTGGGACACTTGCTATGTTAAATTACTGCCTGGTGGTTTAGGAAGACATAGCTGCCAAGGTTTCAGATTGCTATGTGTGACATTTTCATAATTGTAGTGCAATTATGAGTGACATTTCAACAAATATGAGTGACACTATTTGCGAGCAAAATCAAGCAATGAAGATGAGGGAAACATATAAATATAAAGAATTATACTAAAATTATGAAAATGACACACATAGCAATCTGAAACCTTGACAGCTATCTAATAAACTTCAAATCTGACCTTAGCACGAACATTTAAAATGGCAGCAGCTTTCATTTTTTACTCTTACCAAGTTTAACGAGTCACAGTGCTGCAGCTGAAAATCTAAAGACTACTGGGGATGGGTCCCGAGTCTGTCACACTCCTTGGACGCAGGCAGCTGCTGGCAATCTGGACACATTTCAGGTAGTGATGGCCGTGATATAATCTGCTAAATGGCACTGTTGTCTCGAGAGCTGTGCTTGTTGTGCCTTTTAAAGACACACTGCACCTACTCTCAGACTCATGTTGTGTGGGACACAACCTTCAGAGATCCCCCACAACAGGGACTAAAAAGGCAGGAAGTGTCGAGGTCAGGTGACAGGCCGACCACCGAACTCCTCCTGTAATTATCTAATTTGGCACAGGGGCGGCAATGAACTCTTGGAAGCCAGGCGAGCAGGAAATTCTGATTTTAAAAGTAAGTGTGCCATCGATGTGCACTCTGTCTCTAGTCTTCACCCCAGGCTGCTGGCACTCGAGTCGATGGCCGGGACGAGTCAACTCGAGTGCCAGCAGCCGAAGAAGATAAATGTTTTATGAAAAGAGAACTGTCAAAGTGGTGCTATAACGTCACTGTTGACAATGGACACTTTCTCTTGACAGTACAGAGATTGTTCTGTCTTTGACTGACACATAATTCAAATGGCCCTGTAAGCAGCATGCCGTGTATTGTGTAATGTAGTGAGAATACCCATTGTTCTTGGATTCTTTTTTTTCAGCTATTAAATAAACGTTTTCCTTTAAGAGTGCTTCTCATCTTTAGGGAACTTTATTGTCCCAATCATAAATATCTTAGCACTCATTTGGGGTGCGCAAATAATGCAATATCAAACAAAGTGTAATTCCTTAGTTTATGAGTGGGTATGTTTCCAGAGAGCCACACACTTACATTTTCCTTGAAACTCTTTAGCAATGCAGGAGAAAGGACTAGGGGCCCGATGTAGGTCGGTCGGTAACGGCCGAAAATCGGTATTTTCGGCCGTTACCGACCGGTATTTAGTAAATGGTATGTAGGGCCCAGAATTTTACAGATTCTGTAAATTTACCGATCGGTAAATTTACCGAATCTGTAAAATACCGAATCGGTATTTATACCTATTCGGTATTTTTGATATGTAGGTGGGACTCTTCTGAGTCCCACAAGCCTTACAGAATCGGTATTTTAACATGAAATCCAACTTCATGGTAAAAAACTGATTCCGGTGTGCATGCACATGTGTGCATGCACACCTGTGCCATATGACAGGCAGACCTGCCCTTAGGGCAGGTATGCCTGCCACATGGCCCCCGAATCTTTTTTGGGGGTGCTAGAGGGTGTCAAAGTGACACCCCCGGCACCGTTGTCAAAATCGGTATTTACCGATTCGGTAAATACCGACCGGTAATGCCCCATTCATTCCTATGGGCTTCAAAGCCCATAGGAATGAATGGGGCATTACCGGTCGGTATTTACCGATTCGGTAAATACAGATATTTACCGATTCGGTAAAAGGAACATCTGGATGTTCCTACATATCCACCCCTTAGATTTACCGATTTTTAATTACCGAATCGGTAGGATTCGGTAATTAAAAATCGGTAAATCTATTTTACCTACATCTGGGCCTAAATCCTGCTGGTGACAGCATAACTTTGTTTTCTGAAGAGGGGAATTGAAATTCTAAAGGCTGTTCTAGCTTTTCCTCTGGATACTTCTTTAACAGGGAAATAATTTGTTCTCTTGAAAAAGGGTTCAAAGTAGTTTCCAGTGTGGCGGCAGGGCACACTGGTTCAAACTAACACAAGATGATGCTTGCCACATGGAAATGCACAGCGGCAGTCCATTCCTAAGTAAAACCCAGAAGCCCTGCCTATGGAGAAGGCCATGAATGTGCGTGTGCACTAGTATCGTGCACACTCGTGTAACTTTGCGAGGGAATTGATCTTGTGTATGTTTGATGCTATATTCTAAAGTACATGTATACAAATGATCATTGGATGTTCCCAATGTATACATTTAACAATAAATGTATTTTGCGGGAATTTTTTATCCATGTTTCTAGCTGCTAACATGCATCTAGAGTTATGCATTATGGAATCAACTATTTGTGATTCTTCTTCTGTTCACATCCACGTCATTAAAATGAATTAACTTTTGAATGCATTTAGCTGGACAAAACTAATGCGTGCTTCCAGATGTAATTAAATAAATTCCTCCTTTTGTGACTTTCATCAACCAGGTGGGTATGCATAGGATAATGTAAACAACTGTACATTTAAAAGATATTGTAAGTCATAGATGAATTCCGTGAACATAGAGATGCGCGAGTGCATTTTTTAAAGGCAAGGAACTCGAACGGACTTGTTGTATTCATAAAATGCACCCAGTCGGGGATTATGCTATTCAGTATAATCACTCGGCAAGAGCAGGCAATAATGCTCCAAACCATTTGTTAGAAAAGGGGTCGATTAGGATGGCGGACGGAAATGGCTACTGTCCGCCATGGTGGGGGAAATTTAACTCCCGGCCGCGCCGCGGAGATTCCGCGTTTGGGATTAGGATATTCATGTCACGAAACTCCGACCGCGGCGGACGGATCATAACCAACACCGTCCGCGGTGGACGGAACACATCCAACTCCGTCCGCGGCGGACGGAGTCCTATGAACAACCACTGCCGCGGACGGAAATGACCGCGGAAAATAACACATGTACCGCCATACCTGTGAATACTCCGTGACCGCAATTAGGATTAATCCGCCCGGTCCACGGAACTCACAGCCATCCACGTCCGCGGCGGAAAGAATGCTACGATAACCACAGCATCACTGCGGAAGGCCAACACGCACAACATCCCTAGCGGCAAACAAATGTCAGGAAGCCTACCGCTAGTCCAAAGCAAACATACCAACATTGACAAGCAACCCCCCCCCCAACATCAAGCACAAGCCGCCATGACACGTCCCAATTATCCAATAATGCACACTAGTCAACACGCCCACCTACCACCTGACTGCCAACAACCATTGAGACACGACTATAAAATGACACACACACGCTACCACAATCCTTTGCATCACAGCATTGCTGCTAGCAAGAGGCCAACATCGAGATACTGCAAACTCACATAGAAGACACACAACCACCACCCTACCACACCCACCACACAAACACCCACCACACAAATCCTACACATCACACACCACACACCTGCACCCCCCAACTCACTCAACTCACACACTGAGCACCACACACCATGGCACCCAAAAAAAAAACCAAATTCACGGAGACAGAGTTGAGGGTAATGGTAGATGAAATACTCCGTGTTGGGCCCCACATCTTCGGGGCCCAAGTCCAGTGGCGCAAAAGAACCACATGTGGCTCGGGGACTGTGCCGAGGACGAAGCATGACATCCAGAGGCGGTGGCATGACCTGAAGACCAGGGTCAAGGGCATCCGAGCCAAAAACTTTGCCCAAGCCAATCATACTGGCGGTGGCACACCCCCGGAGCCCATACCCTACACCGATTGGGAGGAGAAGGTGCTGGTGATACTACACCCAGAGAGCTTAGACGGACTTGATGAAGGAGAAGAGACTGGTGAGTACAAACCAAGCACCACGATCAGCACAACATGGTCAGGCTCACACAACTGAGAAGAAACATCTCCTATGCCCCAACCCATGCACGTTGGACACCAACTCACTAACATGTCCATGGCTCCCAACAGGCCCCCATGCTCACAGGGAGGGTGGTGGTGGTGGTGGTGGAGGGCGGGGTGTGTGAGAGGCCCAAACTACAACTCCCAACAGGCCCCCATGCACACGGGGAGGGTGGTGGTGGTGGTGGTGGTGGTGGAGGGCGGGGTGTGTGAGAGGCCCAAACTACAACTCCCAACAGGCCCCCATGCTCACAGGGAGGGTGGTGGTGGTGGTGGTGGAGGGCGGGGTGTGTGAGAGGCCCAAACTACAACTCCCAACAGGCCCCCATGCTCACAGGGAGGGTGGTGGTGGTGGTGGTGGAGGGCGGGGTGTGTGAGAGGCCCAAACTACAACTCCCAACAGGCCCCATGCTCACAGGGAGGGTGGTGGTGGTGGTGGTGGAGGGCGGGGTGTGTGAGAGGCCCAAACTACAACTCCCAACAGGCCCCCATGCACACGGGGAGGGTGGTGGTGGTGGTGGTGGTGGAGGGTGGGGTGTGTGCGACAGGAAACAGAAATGTCTACAAATCTACATAACCATGTAATGTCCACATCACTGACCAGCTCTATCTTGTCCCTCAGGTGATCGTCAACTGACTGGGGAAACCAGTACCCGGCCGCCAGCCTCGCCTCCCACACCTACAGGACTCTCTGCTGACGAGGACACAGGCAGCTCCGGTGCGGAGGATGGAGCGGGACCAAGCACGCAGCCAGGGCCATCTGGCTCACAGGGACTCCCGGGACCGACCAACGTCGCAAGTGTCACACCAGCGACACCTGTCTCTGTGATCTGCACAGTCCCCACCACCACCAGTACCACCAGTACCACCAGTACCACCAGCACCACCACTCCTGCCGGTGCCACCCAGCCTAACCCAGCGCACAACGCTGGTCCATCGGCCCCACACACAAGCAGGGTGAGTGGGCCACAGGCAACGGGACATCAGCCAATCAGGCGAGCCACACACCGCCGTGCAGAGGAAGGACAGCTACCCCAGCCAGTGGCACAGTCCCTACAAGCCCTTGCCAGGTGCCAGACGTCATACGACCGGTCCCAGGCAAACGCAGATCGTGCGCACCAGGACTCGGTGGACAACAACAACATCCAGCGCGAAATCTGTGGCATCCTTGGCCAGATGTTGCAGATCATGGGCCAGCAGGCAACGATGTGGAGGGAATGGGTTGCCCGGAACAACCCCCCCCCTCCACCAAGTGTCGTAGCGCCACCGCCACCGTCACCTCCGCCTCCACCGCCACCTCTGCCTCCACCGCCACCGTCACCTCCGCCTCCACCGCCGCCACCACCACCTGTGCCCCTGGCGACGGATGTGGCCCTTCAACAACCTGCCCTCCCAGCTGACTCTGTACCACCTCAGAGACGGAGGGGCCGGCCGAGGCAGGAAGTGGCTGAGAGCAGTGTTGGAGCGCCATCCACACGCTCCAAGAGGGGACGACCATGACAATGTCACCGCCTGTGCCAGACATTCACCCAGCTAAGTATCCTGTCCCACAGACAATCATTCCCACTGGTCTGCTGGACTACCCTGACACCCCCCAATGTGGTGTCAGCACGGACATTTCATCTGCCATTACCTTCAACTCCAACTCCCTCCACCCCACTTACTTGTAAATATTCACCAGCACAGAAGCACAACCTGTAAATAAATAGCACTTACTCACACAATGATGTTTTGCCTCCATGTTTATTCACATGATTGCCTTCAGAAACAGACGTAAACAGGTTCAGGGATGACAGTCGTACATGATCATGGCGCTGCGGGAGTGACCTAGAGAAAATCAGAGACAGCAAACACACGTCAGGAAACAGATTCACACACATCACAACACAATGCACAGCAACATTACACAAACGACAACCATCACAAAAGCATGGGATGAGAGCACACACATCATGGAGACTTGTATGTCCAAAGAAATGAAGACACACATAAGCAACCATCACAAACAAGAACACCCAGCTGATTAACCCCACATCCACACAACACCAGCAAACATACATGAGGCATTGTCAACCGTCACTAGAGGTAGTAACTCACATTCAAGGGAAGTAGCGATCTATGAGCTGGTGCCTCTGGTCCACACCTTCCTCCTCACCACTATCCTCATCAGTCGACATGGGTGGGATGGGAGGCCGAGGAACTCCTTCGTCTTCAGGGTCCAACAGCAGTTCTATGTCATTGCGTACTGCCAGGTTGTGGAGCATGCAGCAGGCAATCACGATCCTGCATACTGTTCCTGGTGAGTAAGGCAGGGCCCCTCCGGTCTTATCGAGGCACCGAAACCGAGACTTTAGCAGTCCAAAGGTACGTTCGATGACTCTCCGTGTCCTTCCATGTGCATCATTGTACCGCATTTCACCCGCTGTTCTCGGATTACGTAGGGGACTGAGGAGCCAGGGCCGGTTTGGGTAAGCCGAGTCGCCTATGTAGGGGGATGACAGAGACAAACATCACAACAAGATATGGTGGGTACCCCATGCAACACAGAGATCACAAGAGTCCCCACTGCACACTCACCAACAAGCCACGCTTGACCGGGTCGCAGATTAGCCATGAGTCGTGGGACATTGCTGCTCCGCATGATGTGGGCGTCATGTGCAGATCCAGGAAATCTTGCACACACATGTGAGATTATGTTGTTTGCCAGGCACACCACCTGCACGTTCAGCGAATGGAAATGTTTGCGATTCCTGAACACTTGTTCCCGTGCCCGTGGTGGAATGATTGCGATGTGTGTGCCATCAATTGAGCCCACAACGTGAGGTATGTGGCCCAGGGCATAGAAATCAGCTTTGACAGCTGGCAACTCTTCCGGACGTGGGAAATGGATGTAGTCATCCTTGTACAGCATCATAGCTGTTAAGACATCCCGAAGAACCGTGCTGAACATGGCCTGTGACATCCCCCCGGCATGTCCAACTGTATACTGAAATGTGCCAGTAGCAAAGAAATGGAGTACCGCCATGACCTTTGCAGTGGGTGTAATCGACCCAGGATACGTCCTACGTGGCTGCAGATGAGGAGACAATTGAGCCACAAGCTCCAGCAACCGACGTCGATCCAGCCGGAATTTCCGAATCACCTCCTCGCCAACCATATCCTCCAGCACAGTGTATGGCCGATGCACATTTGTAGCCCTCCTGTGTGGGAGAGAGATGTAACTTAGGTCAACTTGCAAACGACGCATACGTGTACAACTCCATCACATGTGAACCTTACTGACAATACTTCAGTCTGCACCCTAATGTTTAGTAGCCACATCACAGACACACATGCAACTGCATGCACACAAACGATAATTATACACACGCCATGTCATCAAGCACACATGCCAACACCAAGAATGATGTACATACGGTAATTACATGCATGGTGACACAACGTACAAAACACATACACGGAATGCATGTGTACCACCACCACTGTAGTCACCTCACCAGAACAAGACACAGACAACAGATGCATAATTTGGGCACACAGCCGTGATGTACTGTGTAGTTGTGAAGATGTAAGAACGTATGTAGGGTCACACCCGACGTCAACACGTACAAATGCACATCTGTTGCCCATTGTGTGCCCACCGATGGACATTGCATGGACACACATGCTACATTGTATGACATATGACCTTTCCCTATCACGCTCACATCCCTCATGACGCTACTGCACACAACACATCACGGTGCAGCGTCTGACAAGATAACATAATTGGCGCCGCCATGGCGGTGCTCAACTTCCGCTACTTCCCAAAGTCCAGACGCGGCCAGCGTCCCTCTTCCCATTGGCTGCATGTGCGGGGACCGTCACGGGCACACATCGGCAACCGCACGTGCAAGCCTCAGGCACGGATGCTTCAGTTGCAACAATGTTCTATCACTGGCGCCTCCATGGCGGGGCACGTACTCAGCGGGGGAGGTGCAGGCCTATACACCCTTTAGATGTACTCAATGGACATGCCAGTTCATGACCCCCCTTACAGTCACATTGCATCATCCACCATACACCGGCCGGAGCGGCCGGGCCTAGGACGGCCGTGGCCGGCCATGAACGCTACCGCCGTGCCCGGCCATGAACACTACCGCCGTGCCCGGCCATGAACACTACCGCCGTGCCCGGCCATGAACACTACCGCCGTGCCCGGCCATGAACACTACCGCCGTGGCCGGCCATGAACACTACCGCCGTGCCCGGCCATGTACACAACCGCCGTGCCCGGCCATGTACACAACCGCCGTGGCCGGCCATGAACACTACCGCCGTGCCCGGCCATGTACACAACCGCCATGCCCGGCATGCGGTTGTGTTCATGGCCGGGCACGGCGGTTGTGTTCATGGCCGGGCACAGCGGTAGTGTTCATGGCCGGCCACGGCCGTCCTAGGCCCGGCCGCTCCGGCCGGTGTACGATGGATGATGCAATGTGACTGTAAGGGGGGTCATGAACTGGCATGTCCATTGAGTACATCTAAAGGGTGTATAGGCCTGCACCTCCCCCGCTGAGTACGTGCACCGCCATGGAGGCGCCAGTGATAGAACATTGTTGCAACTGAAGCATCCGTGCCTGAGGCTTGCACGTGCGGTTGCCGATGTGTGCCCGTGACGGTCCCCGCACATGCAGCCAATGGGAAGAGGGACGCTGGCTGCATATGGCCAATCGCAAGTAGCGGAAGCTGGGCACCGCAACAACAGGGCCAGTAATTGGCCCATCTCACGATCACGCTTCCAGGGCTGACCAATTGCTGGCGACGTATGCCACTGACACGTGCTGAGGGCCCTATATATGTGTGTTGGGCAAAATGACACTTCCTACCCTGGGGACCAGTGCTGCCTGTTCACCTCGACCTGCTGCTGCTCCTGAGCTGACCACCGACTGCTGCCTGTGACCATCACCTCGACCTGCTGCTGCTGCTGAGCTGACCACCGACTGCTGCCTGTGACCATCACCTCGACCTGCTGCTGCTGCTGAGCTGACCACCGACTGCTGCTGTAGTGCCATACTCCGTGATCTTGCCATGTCGAGAGGCAAAGAGATCCGGTCTCGACCCTTCACCGCCGCGGAGCTTGATGTCTTCGTGGACGGTGTACTCCGCAACTATGGACGCCTCTACGGCGCACCAGGACAGGTGGTAAGTGCAGTGTGGGACATGTTGGTGTGCATGAGGGGGCCAAATAATCTGGCCTATTTCTATCTTAGCTGTGTAGTGTGGGCTAGACATATGTTCCTGATTGTGCATGGCTGCTGACAGTTACGTCTTGCCCCTATGTGTGTGACAGGCCACCTGTCCACTGACTGAAACCCTTTTGTCTCCCATCATGGTAGGTCAAGCTGCACCTTCGCAAGGACCTGTGGAGGAGCATAGCACGGGAAGTACGGGCATTGGGGGTGTGCAACAGACGACATACACACTGCCACAAACGCTGGGACGACATTTCCAGGCTAAGCAAGAATGTAGCGGAAGTAACACTGGGCCTGATTCCAAGGACGCCCCGTCTGGCCCGACGCTCCATGACCCCTCTCATGCACCGTATCATTGCAGTGACGCATCCTGAACTGGCCGAACGTCTGAGTGCCGATCAACAGCAAACTAGCGGTGAGCAAACTGTCTGTGTAGGAAACCTGTGAGTGCTATGCATGTATTGGTGCACAGACACACTATTGAGTTCCGTGTTGCGTATGTATGTCTGTGATGCCATTTTGGTCCCATTGGGTGGTTCTCATTTGACATCCAGGTCCGCCATGTTGACACGCCACTTGCTTAGTAGTTGAGTGTTGAGGCACATCCCCTAGTGGTCCATGGCCCCATGGCAGGAAATGTGAGGATGACTGGTAGAGGTGGGCCATGTGCAGGATGAGGGCTACAAAATCTTTGTCAGCTATGTAATTTGCGAATCCTGTTCCTTCTGTACGTCAGTCTGCCCATGACTCACACATCTTTTATGTGCATTTCAGGTATGACAGAGGACACTCAGCCACAGACGGCGGAGAGTAGTCGAGGAAATGAGTCCGGCTCAGACTTCGCACACACGCAGACTGACACAGAGGAGGCCAGCGCCGGAGAGGGGGACAGGACCGTCCCTGAGGACTCGCATGTGGAGACACCATCGTCCTCCTCGTCGGACACTCTTGGTGAGCCTGCACTGTTGTCACAGACTGGGAGTGGGCACTCTTCACCTTCTGTCGGAAGTAAGCACACAGGGCCCACACTTCCACAAACTGCACCATGTACTGTTCGTGGCCGGAGGAGTAGGGGGAGCAGAGTGGCGTTCGGTGCAGGCACCGCTGCCCCTGCCACGGTGAGCCAAAATGCACTGTGTGCTGAGGCCGTTGATCTGCTGCGACAGCTGTGTGTGGGGCAGACCAATATGACAAATGCTTTCCAGGACCATGATAGGAAGTTGGGGCAGGTGGTGGCTTTCATGGAAGGGATGCATGGCGATCTTGCAGGTCTACACAGGACAGTGCAGTCATTGGCAAGCAGTGTGTCGTCTGCAATAGTACAGTCGCATGAACAGGGTGCTACTTCGGTTTCCCCATCTACACCACTGGATGTCTCAGGGGGTAGTGAATATTCTGAGCAGGACTCAAATACAGGTTATTACACTAGAAGCAGCGTCAGACAGCACGTCAGGGCACGCAGGGCACAGACCCCATCCCCTAGATCAGCTAAATCTGTTCAATTAGACAACGTCAGATACACTGGAGTACACACACAGGATCCGCAATTGTTGTTGGGGGACATGCCTTCAGGAGCTACACAGGCATTCAACACAAAAGGTACTCCCAAGGCAAGGGATACTCACATGTCCATGGACTGTACCTTGGACAAGGCCAGTCAGAAGACAAAGGCACCTACTAGGAGCAGGGAGACTCCCAAGGGCAGGCCCACAGCAGAGGAAAGGGACACTCCCAGGGACAGTGACAAGACAAATGCACCTACTAAGAGCAGGGAGACTCCCAAGGGCAGGCCCACAGCAGAGGAAAGGGACACTCCCAGGGACAGTGACAAGACAAAGGCACCTACTAAGAGCAGGGAGACTCCCAAGGGCAGGCCCACAGCAGAGGAAAGGGACACTCCCAGGGACAGTGACAAGACAAACGCACCTCCTAAGAGCAGGGAGACTCCCAAGGGCAGGCCCACAGCAGAGGAAAGGGACACTCCCAGGGACAGTGACAAGACTAAGGCACCTCCTAAGAGCAGGGAGACTCCCAAGGGCAGGCCCACAGCAGAGGAAAGGGACGCTCCCAGGGACAGTGACAAGACTAAGGCACCTCCTAAGAGCAGGGAGACTCCCAAGGGCAGGCCCACAGCAGAGGAAAGGGACGCTCCCAGGGACAGTGACAAGACTAAGGCACCTCCTAAGAGCAGGGAGACTCCCAAGGGCAGGCCCACAGCAAAGCAAGGTCCATCTCCCAAGGGCAGGGACACACACAGAGAGCAGGTGTCTACTGGAGACAGGTGCACCACAGACGACAAGTCTGCTGGCAGGAACAGGGCGGCGACCAGGGCACAGGCTACATCCAGAGACAACACTCCACCTAAGGATAAGGCACATCCTACGGACAAGGCATCTAGCATGGACAATGGCGCAATCAAGGACAGGCATACTTCACCCCTGGCTGCACTGAGGCTGATGTTTTCTACTACACGCCAAACTGATGTCTCCGCCGCGGAGTCCCCCCATACCTCCACTCCCATCCAGGCCAGTCAGAAGCAGAGGAGGGTGTCCCCTGTTGTTGCATCCCCCATTACACATGATTCCGAGTCCAGGCGGCAGGCACAGAGCAAACGACAAGCAGGCTCCAGCACGTCCCCAGAAACCAGATCCCCGGCAGCAGATGCTCCACCTATGGTGGGTGGTGATTGTTTGGCGTCCCCACCACTTGGCAGTCCTGTCCTGTCCAGGGTGCACACACACATCCCTAAGAAACGCAGACACACACCATTGACACCTGCCAACCCCGATTTGGCTCTAGGTCAGCTATCCCCAGCTCCCAGGCCCACCCTGCCTCCAGGCCCATACAGCCCTGTGGCTCATCATTTCAGTTGTCACAGTGGCGCTGGTGCAGTTGACTCTCATGTATCAGATGGTGGCACAGTGTCAGTTGTGCCCTCTCCTGTTGCAGGTCCTGGCAGTGTATCTGGGTCTATGGCTCACGTGTCAGTTAGAAGATCTGTGGCTGTGTTGCACACTCCTGTTTCTGGTGCTGGCAGTCTGTCTGGGTCCGTGGCCCATGTGTGTGTCACTCGGGCTGTGGCTGTGTCTCACACTCCTGTTGCTGGTGCTGCCAGTGTGTCTGGGTCCGTGGCCCATGTGTGTGTCACTCGGGCTGTGGCTGTGTCTCACACTCCTGTTGCTGGTGCTGCCAGTGTGTCTGGGTCCGTGGCCCATGTGTGTGTCACTCGGGCTGTGGCTGTGTCTCACACTCCTGTTGCTGGTGCTGCCAGTGTGTCCGAGGCAGGTAGTTCACGCAGTCCCCCTGATTCTGTGATGTGAGGTGCTGAACACTTCACTCAAATGTTATTTCACATGGTGTGTCAATTGAGAACTGCGTGGCACTCTTGTGGTTCCTGTGACGGGTTGGTAGGGACACGTACTTGTGCAGCCTATGATGTTCCTGCTCTGTACTCTACAATGCCCTGTTGATGCTCTGATACTGCATTCTGCCCTCTCGTTACCTGCCTATGATGTACCCGCTCTGTACTCTACAATGCCCTGTTGATGCTCTGATACTGCATTCTGCCCTCTCGTTACCTGCCTATGATGTACCTGCTCTGTACTCTACAATGCCCTGTTGATGCTCTGATACTGCATACTGCCCTCTCGTTACCTGCCTATGATGTACCTGCTCTGTACTCTACAATGCCCTGTTGATGCTCTGATACTGCATACTGCCCTCTCGTTACCTGCCTATGATGTACCTGCTCTGTACTCTACAATGCCCTGTTGATGCTCTGTTACTGCATTCTGCACTCTCACGTGCTGCCTCTGATGGAGCTGTTCTGTGCAATGGACTGTTGATGCACTTGGCCCCTCTCACGTGCTGCCTCTGATGGAGCTGTTCTGTGCAATGGACTGTTGATGCACTTGGCCCCTCTCACGTGCTGCCTCTGATGGAGCTGTTCTGTGCAATGGACTGTTGATGCACTTGGCCCCTCTCACGTGCTGCCTCTGATGGAGCTGTTCTGTGCAATGGACTGTTGATGCACTTGGCCCCTCTCACGTGCTGCCTCTGATGGAGATGTTCTGTGCAATGGACTGTTGATGCACTTGGCCCCTCTCACGTGCTGCCTCTGATGGAGCTGTTCTGTGCAATGGACTGTTGATGCACTTGGCCCCTCTCACGTGCTGCCTCTGATGGAGCTGTTCTGTGCAATGGACTGTTGATGCACTTGGCCCCTCTCATATGTTGCCTCTGATGTACCTGCTCTGTTGGCCACACTGCCCTGTTGGTGCTCTGATACTGCATTCTGCCCTCTCGTTACCAGCCTATGATGTACCTGCTCTGTACTCTACAATGCCCTGTTGATGCTCTGATACTGCATACTGCCCTCTCGTTACCTGCCTATGATGTACCTGCTCTGTTGGCCACACTGCCCTGTTGGTGCTCTGTTACTGCATTCTGCCCTCTCGTTACCTGCCTATGATGTCGCTGCTCTGGTGCCCACTTTGCACATGCTCACGCATACACTGTGATTATTCCCCTATTTTGTACAATAAAGGTAGTCTATCAAGTCTCGTGGTCTGTCGTTGTCATTCCTGCTTGCGTACTACAAATGTGTATTCGTATATGCTTCTCATCAGTGGTTTCGGTAACATGACACTCCCCCTCCCTACGTCACGTCCCTTGCTGGTATTCCCCTCCAGACAGCCAATGGTTTGTGCCTTACCTGCGTCGTCGTCCATAGTGGGCCATGACTAGGACGTGGTGGATCGCGAAGAGCATCGGGAAAGCGTGTAGCGCTGGGTCCATGGTGGTGGTCAGCTTGCGGTGGGTATCTCTGCTTTGTCACCTATGTTCGCTGTGTGGATTCCGCCGTGTTCAGTCAGGTTGTTTTTCCGCTGCGGTTTTATGTGGAGTTTCCGCCATCTTGATTTGGGGGACGGTCTTAGACGTCAGTACGTACGGCGGGGCCTCCGGGATTGTTCCGTCCGCCACGTGGTCGTGTGTAGTTCGGCGGCGGTGCGTCCTTTTCCGTCGCGGACGGAAACTTGACACGTTTTCCTATCCTGATATGGCGGACGGAGTATCCGCGGCTGGCGGACACGGAAAGGGCTTTTTCCGCCTACTCCAGGGCCGCGGTGGCTCTTCCGTCCGCCATCCTAATGAGCCCCATTGTGTTAGGTCAAAGGACGAACTGTTTCTGGACAAATGTGACTACTTGCCTACAGAAAGATATTACACACAAGTGGTGCTATTTTCTTATGAGAAATGTTTTCTGTCAAGTGCCTTTAGTAAGAAAATATTGAAGGGCACATGTGACGCACTCCTACTATAATTTTAAATGTCATGCAATAGTTTCACTATTTTTTGCCCTCAATCTATATTTACATTTGCAAACTAGTATGCTTAGCTGTTCTTTTTATTCTCTGCCGACTGTATGAGCTTTTTTGGCAGCAACCACCTCTTAATTAATGGTTATCGTCACGCAATCCTGATTTAAACCGACTCAGAAATGATCAAGCTCCACTTACAGAACAGATTTTGGCAAAACAAACTTGTTTGTGCACCTGCAGGAATGTTCCACAGTAGCTAATTACAACAGTAATATTTGTGCATGTGTTTGACTTGGAACGTTCCACCATGTTTCTGCGTACAGCCTAATATGTATGCAGCATTCTAAGAAGACTTTACCCTTAGGTCTACAGCACTGTCCCTCTCTCTCTAGCCATCTCTCTGTTTCTCTATCTGTGTCCCCACAGAACACCTTCACCCGAAGGCAGTGATTTTCACGGTAAACAAAACTTTGCAGATAACTGCCAATATGTCTTAACATGGAGTGAATTAAGATATTAAACAGCCTGCCTACCTGTTTTCTTGTAGCCCAAAGAATGATTTCCTGCCCATGTTGTGCTGACGGATAGACGTACGAAAGCCAAATAGCCACCAGTATAGCAGTAATTAGGCCATGAGTACCAGCAAACGATCCTCAAGGGCAGATGTACATCAGAATTTCAGTGTAGGAAGTCAATATTTAAAGGACTCCGGAGGAGATCCATTTTCTGTAATGTCTCTGCTGATTAATAATCGTGTCAAATCCTTGTAGAGTGGCAGTGAGGTGTTGTAGAGCAATATTAGAAAATTAAAAGATAATGTGAAGACTTAGGAAACAGGAGGAAAGAACACTAAAATAGTATGTTATTCGGAGCATTTCACCATGACGGAGAACTCTTTGCTAAACATCTGTCCATTCACACCATGCATCCTGCACCTAAGCCTGACACCCCAACCTAGTGACAGTATGTTTAACTTTGTGACTCATCGTTGCCCTTGTATTCCTTCATTATGTTTGTTTTATTTGATTGTGTGGTTACTTAAAGTGTGCCACGATCACAAGGACGCTTCAGGCATTTAGTTTAACAATCAGTGAAGCAATCAGAGAGAGACAATCATGGGGGCTATGTTTATGCATTCTCAATGTGTCTCAAAAGCACCACAGTATACCAGCCAGACACAGTCAGGACAGTTCCCTAGAGCTAATTTGGAACCTAGTTCCACCTCAACTATAGCTGCTTCAACCAGAAATGTGAATATTGCCAGCCGATATTAGACATTAATGGGTGGGGGTAATGTTCCCCCTTACTGTGTCCAATTTGGGGGTGAAGGAGTCCCTCTCCTTATCCTCAACCTGAGATAACTATAACTTAGGCCCCAGCAATGCACTGCTTATGACCTCACATATTACATCACTCATGACATGTTCAGTGACATCACTGATGATACCATCCATTGAGTTCATGCTTTCTGTTATGTTATGTTATGTTATGTGTTTGTATTTATATAGCGCCTTCTACCCTGAGGTCTCCTAGCGCTGTATTCATACCGCTGTGGAACCCATCCTGGCTTTCCTGTGAAATGTCCACTCCTGGGCACCCCCAAGGTGAAGCCCGGCATCCAAGCGCTGCTGGGGCCGTTGTGGAGATTAAGCAAGCTATTGCCCAGAGTCACAGAGTGGGACCCATGATTGGACTAGGCACCGAGGCGAGAATGATCAGGTCCGGGGAAGTTGAGTCCAAGAGCCGCCGAGGCGGGAATTGAACCTTGGTCCCGGGCCAGACCTCTGCATCAGGGTCTGCCGCTCTAACCATTGAGCCACGCTTCTCTACGCTTCTCCACGCTCTAAACGTTTATGAGTGTTAAACACATGTACTAAGTTACTACATAAGGGAATATAGTATACCTTCTATATTATTAAAGAGTGATATGTTTTCTAACATATATTATGTGTATGGCTCTGTGTATCTGTGAGTATATGAGTGTCTGAGTGTCTGTATGGGTGTATAAGTAGGTATGTGAGTAGCTGCGGGTGAACGAGTGGGTGTGTCTGTGGTTGTATGGCTGGATGAGTGGGTGTGTAAGTGACTGTATGAGTGAGTGAGTGGCTGTTTGATTAAGTGAGTTGATGTGTTAGTGGCTGTATTGTAAAACAAGTGGTTATGTGAATGGATGTATGGGTGAGTGAGAGGATGTGTAAGTGCTTGTATGGATGTGTGCATTGGTATGTAAGTGGTAGTTTGGGTATGTGAGGGAGTGTTTGAGTGCTTGTATGGGTGAGGAGTGGCTGTGTCGAGAGGATGTATGGGTGAGCAAGTGGGTGTGTGTATGTGTGAGTGGATGTATAGGTGAATAAATGGGTGTGTGAGTATCTGGGTGAGTTTGTGACTCTGTGAGTGGCTGTATGGGGAAGTGACCTGTTGCATGAGTGGCTTTATAGGTGAGAACGTGTTTATGTGAGTGGCAGTATGAGTGAGTGAGTAGGTGTTTGAGTGGCTCTATGGATGAGTAAGTGGTTGTGTGAGTGTTTGAATGGGTCTCTGAATGGGTATTTGAGTGGGTGTGTGGATGTCTAAATGGGTGCATGAGATGTCTAGGGGCGTGAGTGGGTGTGTGAGTGCTCTTGTTGATAATGTTATCAGTGATGTCTTTTGAGATGCCATCAGTGATGTCACTGACCATGTCATGAGTGATGTAATATGTGAGTTCATAAGTATTGCATTAGACAGGTGTAAGTTGTAATTAGCTCAGGTAACTATAACTGCTGAATTTCACCGGCTTTGTACTAGTGACATGTGAGCTTTACTATAAAGTTTCTTGAACCTTTGTTTCTTTCAATGAATTTAGACTTTTTTTTCAATTCTATTGCCTAATTGTAATCTGTAACCTTTAAAAATGAGTGTGTAAGTGTGTGCAAGAATGTTCCTGTGGGTGTGTGATTGAGTGTGTGAGTGTCTCAATGGGTGTGTGACTGGATGTGGGAGTGGCTCTTGGTGTACCTGCATAAGTGTCTCATTGGGTTTGTGAGTGGGTGGATGAGAGTCTGACAACTGGATCTGTGAGTGAGTGTATTTGGTTTGTGTCTGAGTGGGTGCATTAGTGTCTGAGTGAGGGGCTGAGTATTTCTGTAGTGGGTGCATGAGTCTGTGAATGAGTATGTGAGGGGGTGCGTGAGTCTGAGTAGGTCTGTGAGTGAATGCCTGTGTGGGTTCTACTCATTTTCTGCCTCTTTCTGCTTGTTTCTTACCCCTATTTTGCAATTTTCTGCTAATTTCTGACCTTTACTCTTTCTTCTCATTTCTGATCTTTAATTTGCCTCTTTCTTCTTGTTGCTGACCTTTATTTTGCCTCTTTCTGCTCCTTGCTGACCTCTATTTTGCCTCTTTCTGCTTTTTTCTGATCTTTATCTTGCCTCTTTCTGCTTTTTTCTGATCTTTATCTTGCCTCTTTCTGCTTGTTGCTGTCCACTACTTTACCTTTTTCTCTTCGTTTCTGACATTTATTTTGGCTCTTTCTGCTAATTTCTGACCTCGGTTTTGCTTCATTCTGCTTGTTGCTGGTCTTTATTTTGCCTCTTCTTCCTCATTGCTGACTTCTATTTTGCCTCTTTCTACCGTTTCTGACCTCTATTTTGCCTCTCTAATTGCTGATGTCTATGTTGCCTTTCTCTGCCTGTTGCTGACCATTATTTTGCCTCTTTCTGTTAGTTTCTGACCTTTATTTTGTCTCTTATTGCTCATTGCTGATGTCCGTTTGGCCTTCTTCTGCTTGTTTCTCACTTTTTTTGCCTCTTTTTGCTAATCTCTCACCTTGATCTTGTTAAAATAACGTTATAGTTAGGTGAATATGTCAGTGAAAACATTAACAATTTGAGCTAAAGAAAACACAGAAGTCCACCAATTATAGTTTGCAGGGCTAACTATAACTTCCGCCCCTCCACATGTGAGGTTTATGACCTCACATATGACATCACTCATAACATGTTTTATGACTTCATTTATGACATCACTGATGGCACCTCAAATGACATCATTAATGACATTACTGATGTGTAAACGTAGGCTGCAGCTCTGTGTTTCCTTTGTGAACGGGCCCTATGTGTCAACCCTATGTCTTAAGTATATGACAATTGAGTGTCATTTTACCTAATGCATGATCAATAGAAATGTCATGTGAGATGCCGGAAATCTCAAATTACAACACATATATTGTTCTGTGACCTTTGAGACAAACAGCTGTTAAATGAGCCTACCTTCAACTTTTGAGGCCTAGTGGGAGATTGGAAATATACACTTGTGTGCACCATCTCCACCATGATGAGATGATAAAGATCGTATTTGTGTTGTGATAGCATCATGTTACTGATGTATTTCCAGTCTTTCAATCAGTCAAAAGGTTTTTATGATCAATAATTAAATGCATTTCCTGTTTGAGAGGCCTATTATTTGTAGCTAGTGTGTTGAACCTAAACAAAAAGTACTTTTTCATGAACTCTAAATCAGAAATGTTTCTAAAGCATATAAACCCCCTGTGTAAATGTTGCTCCTGTAGTTGCCTAGCTATGGTATCCATGGCTAAAATGGGGAAGAGTGGGGATAATGGGCATCCCTGTCTGGTGCTTCTAGTGATGACAAGCAGGTCTGCCTCAACCCATTGGTGTAAATCTGGACTACAGTATGTGTGTATAGTAGTTGTATCACTTTAATGAAAATATTTGCCATGCCCACCCTGTTAAGGGTCTCCTTCAGAAAATGCTACTTGACAGAGTTTTCTGCGTCTAGTGACACAACTGCTGATTTGAAGTCCTAAACTCCTGTTGTAATGTGTGGAGGTTAATTTCCGTTGACCTGTGAGGAATGAAGCTGGACTGAACTGGAGAGATTAACTGTCCCATCAACAGGCATATCCAGTTTGCAATGATCTTGACCAATATTTTATTAGCAAGATTTAAAAGAGATTAGTGTCTATATGAAGATCTGGCCATTGGATCCCTCACACACTTAAGCAGCAGCATACTCACTGCCTCATATCTCCAACCTTTTCTGTAACAAGAGCTACTTCTGATCAGTGAAAAACATAATAAGCTACTGAAGGCCATGTAACTTGCTCATTGTTACCAGACACACCCTCACCCAGCTTCATTGACTTTAAATCTAATGTCCATGTATCCCGAAACTACGTTTTGAACAGAAAGCCGTCACTAGGGGTACTATGATAGGGCTGCCATGTGCACCAGTGAGTGCATGGTCTGTGAGGATGTATGAACATGTGTGTGAGTGAATGAGCTATATGTGTATGGGTGACTGAGCCTGTGTCTTATGCACTTGTGGCACTGGACATACCTTTTGCAATATGTGGCAACTTAACATGTACAACACAAACATACAGCCATTTTTATTAAATGGGAGAAATTTAAAGTGCAGAAAAATGTTCTGCAAAAATGTTCACAAAAAGGACATTTTTCTGCACTTTAAATTGCAGCATGTTTTCCAGACACTGAGAGTAAGAAGCCTGCTGTGTGTAGATGCAACTCTTTGAAATGGGAGAAAATTCAACTGAAGAGTTTATGTTTATATGCACTAAATAAAGCTGATCATTTTAATATTCTTCCATGCTAAAGTGTCTTTACAAACAACACTAATATTACTCCCAGTGGCCTGTAGACATGATGCCATATTTATGACAGGAAACCAGTAATTTGTTTAAATGTGAGGAGTTTAAAGGGAAGAAACATGCTTCATAAAACATTAGGACTTAATGGCTTAATTTTATTGTAGAGAAAAACATTAAGACAATGTTTCATAGAAACATTTATCTTCACTTTAAATTTCTCCCATGTAAAAGAAAATGAGTGTATTTTTCCGTTATAAACATGGCAGTGTGTCTACCAGCAACTAGAAGCAAGATGCCTGCAGTTTGTGAATGTGACACAATGAAAAGCGAGAAAATTAAAACAAAGAGTTAACTTAACCATTAAGTTAACTCTTTATTTTAATTTTCTCTCATTTAAAAGAATTCAGAAATATAATTTTGTTCTCATGCTCCAATATGGAGTTGAGAACAGTTTTAATTTTACAGTTAAATACCTCTTTGCCTCAGTTGTGCACCTCTGTGACCCACTTGGGTCATAAATCTGAGTGGAGCACTGCTCTTTATCAAGCTCTGCTATCTGATGCCTGATAACAATGGAAAATAAACTTAGCCTTTCCTTAACTTTAAATGCAACACTTATTTCTTGTAGTTCCTATTTAAAAAGAAACTCAAGGCTGGGGACATCTCTGAAGGTGTCTGCGATCTACTGGTAGTTTGCAATCAACTGGCTGGAGTCAGCCGCCTAAGTTATTTAAAATCCACCCTGTTGAGCATCAGAATGCACACCACCATAGCATAGGAGTTATATGCAGAAAAAAATATGTTTCCTCCCCACTTTAGGGCAAATCTTTAATAACTAATAAACTACGTGCTATTCTCCACAAAGCGCTTTAACACCTTGTCAGGGGTAGTAAGGGCTATATCAATGCAATTTACAATTACAATTACAATTTACAAAGGTGGGTTTCCTGTAGGAAGGTCACATCTATACTATGTCTGTCTAGATAGGCAGGTATTTGTTCACTCCTGACTGGATGGCTAAGCCCTCTGATGTTCCAAGCTAGGAGCATTACCGACTTACTAGTAAGTACCGCCATGAGGGTGCTTAGTGCTTCTGTACATACAGCACTCTATAGTCTACAATTATGTCAAGTGGCAGTGTTTTAAACCTCATAACATGTAGACATTGCAACAAACTTAGCCCCACCTTCCGACCCTGCCACCCCTATCCCTACTGAAAACCCCAACTGACAATGATATCCCCAGTATATACTCCCCACCAAATGAAGAGATGATACACACTATGGGAGTTCCAATTCTATGTGATGAACCCATGTCATAAAAAATGAAAAGAGAAGTTACTGTACCAATGTGATTCAGACAGGGTTGTACTCAATGATCTACAACTTCAGTGAAACAGCCATTGCTATGGTCTTCCTTGAACTAAAGTGAGATAGGACCTCCGCCTGCCCAAGCAGAGCAATAAACACAAGTGGTGGAATGTGGTGACTCTTGGTTGATTGACTTTGTCTGGAAATTATCTAGGGTCAATCTGTTTCAGTCAGCTCTGCAGAAAAGGCTTAATCTGTAGGCGACAGGAGGGTGTCAGTTTGTGACCATGACCTTTAAGTATTAAATCGTTTTTTGCAAAATGCTGTGCCATCTGCAGGGCTTGAGAAGCCATAATCAATCTTCCGGATTGAGTCTCCAAGTCTTCATTCTTGGCTATGATGTGGCCCAGTAAATGTTCCAGTTACTTTAGACGGTCGGTGTTTGTGGTGGTGTTGTCTTCTCATTTCGGCACAGTTGTGTCTTGCATTCTGCCTATGTAGGGAATCGATCAACCTATCCAGCTCCAAGGTCATGGAATCAATTTTACTATCTGTGGAGTTCAGGCCAGCTTTGAGTCACAATAGTAGGGTGTTCAGCACTCCTTCTGCACACCAGCTGGGGTCTCCCATGGATCCGATGTGAGAGTTGCTTTGCGAGTTACCTTCCATTGTTCAAAAGGAAGTATGCTTTGCTTGGGGTTCTTTTTCCCCATGGCAGACAATCCTGTGCAGTGCCTTGCATTACATGTACTGTAGCCCCTCTGGGTATATAGGATTAGTTCCGCCCTGGGCCCACCATAGATGTTGAAGGACTTTCTGCCTCCCCACCAGGCTCCTGAAGTTGGCTTTGGCCAGTGGCAGTCCAAATCTCTTGATATTGAAGGGCCTCATCCAGGTCACCAATGTGTGTCAGGTTCCTGAAAGCCACTAGTTCTGTGTGCGTTTAAGGGCTGTGGAGACTGAGGCCATGGTTTGGGGGAGAAATGTTTTGTGCAGTGTTTGCAGTTTCTGTGGCTCCCACCCGCAAGATTTCATTTGGGGCTCTACCATTGTACCATACATCAAAACATGGCAGTCTCTTCCTTACATTTCCACTTCCCACCCATGAAGCAGCTTGTGGAATGCTTGCAGGAAACTTGTTTGGGGTGTGTCTCGCCATGCCCAGACAGCGAGTTATGCCACCCGACTTGGTGGATGGGGCTCGCGGCAACAGCCTCAACCTCACTGGCAGTCCCTGTCGCCAGCTGGCCACTATACCTGCACTGTACCTCAACAACTCTTTTTTGTTGTGGCTCCCGGACATGGTGCTTTCCTACCCCACTACCTCCGCATCTGTGGTCTTGAGGACATGTAATTCCCCTGGTTCGATGTCACTATTGCTGGATCAGTCGTGGACCTTTGTTTTAGGCAGCCATCTTGGTTGTCTTGCAACCACTCCCCTCTCCCTGAGTGATCTTTAACAGATGTCGCCATTCAGTATATTTACAATAGTAATGTTCAGTTAATTAAAAATAACTGTTTATATTGATGGTACAGTGTTAGTACACCTGGTTAGCCAGTTGATGACATGTAGATGTTGTGCAGGAAAGAAAATGTTTAGGAGTTAAATCTTTGCACTGGATGTAAAGACTGAGGAAGGCATTAGAGACCCAATATTCCTCCCTTTTGAGATTAAATTGTTTAGATTTATTTTGTTGTGTCTTTGTTTAATATCTTAGCTCAGTATCCGATCCACCGAGTCACACATACACAAGTGAAACATATCTAACATCCTTGTATTTCTAAATTACATTATCATCTGCATAAGCAATTCTAGAGTCTGCAGAATTGCTCAGAGGACACAGGCTCTAGTCATACACCTAAAATCTATTGACATTTATTTACCTTTTCCCCTGAAATAACAAATGTGCCTTATTTATTCAGGAGACAGATTAGGATTGCTGTTCAGTTTATAAGTAGTTCCTTTACCAGGTACATGGAGATTTCAGCTGTTGGGTCAGCTTGAGTCAGATACAACTTTAAAAGCAAATTACGCCGTGCTTCTCTCTTAATAATACTGTTACTGTTAGCAGTGAATTGATTTAGTTGCAATAACACTATACAGACATTACTCACTTGCTCTCTGGAAATGCTGTGCTTGCCTACATAGGCATTTTGTACTTGGTATTCCCTAATGACCAGATGAGGAGAATTTAGTTGGCATATCAGGCAAAGCCATGTAAGTTGCTATAATTACAATTTACATTGGCTCATTTAGGTTGTGTGCAGCATAGAGAGTTGATGAGGCATTTTTTAAAACTCTCTTTAGAGATATTCCTTATTAATTCGCAACATATACTTATACTTTAAAATATTACCTGAGATAAAATGTCTACTTTGTGCCAAATTCCATGCTTTTTACAGAGTACTTTGCTTTGTAAGCGATAATGCATTCATTTCTCTCACTGCATCTGCACAAAATTACCAACATCAATTAAATTGTGAAAGTAACTGAAGACTCACCTCTTACTCCAGGTGAATATTAAATGACAACCCTGTCCTTTTGTTTTCACCTCCAAACAATTTCTCCAGAATGACTATCCTTGCAACCTGGCTCTCCACTTACCATCGTTTGTCATTTCCCCCGGACTGGGATGTGGTTTGCATCATTTCCCTGCTGCCCATGCAATAGAGTGGCCATACAGTCCACTAAGCACTTTAAGTCATTTTGCACTTTATATTCTCCTTTTAGAACCTGTTTTTTTTATGTCAATTTTAGCCAGGAAATTTTTAAAACACTTCAAGAAGGTTTACTGTTTCTACAACTCTGGAAGTCCTCAACAATCTGTTATGCAGTGTTGAATTTTATTACTCAAGCGAGGAACTTAAGGAAAAAATATGCTGCATGATCCAGCTATGAAAGGGCAATGATGATGTACTTTTTAGTAATTGACTTTCGTGATTCCAATGTTTGTAATCTATTTGTAACTATTTTTAAAATGTGCTTTTATGGTCTTCTTTTGACCGAATAAAGATTTTTTAGAACCTTTGAACCTCTCGGTGTTGCTGCATCCAGATTTCCTCAGTGCAGGATCACTGGACTTGATTTTGGATGTATGACGTTACAACGCACACTTTTACAACGCATACCTTTACAACGCATTTTTTACAACGCAACATCCATTACAACGCATTCCATTATAACGCATTCCATTACAACGCATAATACCTTTCCAATGCATACCTTTACAACGCATAACATTGTATTGCATGTTTGGTAAGTATTGGATAGTGTAGGGGTAAAAATTACTATTCTAACTCCAGGGGGTGCAACAGTAGGGTAAGTGTTGGATAGTGTAGGGGTAAAAATTACTATTCTAACTCCAGGGGGTGCAACAGTAGGGTAAGTGTTGGATAGTGTAGGGGTAAAAATTATTATTCTAACTCCAGGGGATGCAACAGTAGGGTAAGTGTTGGATGGTAATGTTATGTGTTGTAATGGTATGCGTTGTAATGACTGAGTTGTAATGACATGCGTTGTAGTGGTGTGCGTTGTAGTGTCATGCGTTGTAATGGTTGCGTTGTAATTGCATGCATTGTAATGGATGTTGCTTTGTAAAAGTTTTGTTGTAATGGTAGTGCGTTGTAAAAGTTGCGTTGTAAAGGTTGTTTCCCCTTGATTTTACAATCTGGATCGTTTCTTCAATAAAATCATAGGAGTCTTCACGCTGTAGGCGCCATCCGGCATTGGCACTCACCCAACCTTCAACCATGGAAGGAGGAAGTGCAGAATGCTTGCCCCTGCCAGCCGTTTGACGTTTCCCCACCAAATGCTTCGCCCCCATCTGCACTGGACGCCATACTTCCAATTAATATCTGCTGAGAGCAGGTGGTAAATCAAAGTGGATCTGTCCTTGGAACTGAGAGCGGATTTGCAAGTGATGTTGATGGTAATGCACATTATTCCCCATTCGGAGGACAATACTTGTGATATCTGGATTTACGTTCTTGGCTACCAGTGGGAATCATTATTTCCTGGTACACAGTATCTCTTCTCATAAATCTGGCCCTTGTAATTAGAGCCTAAAAAGGGCAAAATGGAGGTTAGATAAAGGAAGGGATGGGGACGGGAAACAATAGTATTTTGGCCATAGATTTGGATGTTCACAATGGTCTCCCTCATGTAGTTAGCGTGCTGGAGGGCAGGTGATGGCTCTGAGATGTTGAAAGGGTTTTGCCATTATCAGTGCTTAATTTGTGCAGATGGTTACAAGTGTTGGACCCCAGCCCTTGTTTTTGGCGGTCAGCTCTTAATTTTCTTCATCAGGCACCGAGCTAGAGAGACAAAGGCAGTAATGGGATAAAGAATTAGGAGTAGAAAGATAGCAAAACAGTGACAAAATATGAGAATAGGAGATGAAAAAGAACAGCAAGAGTGAGAAAAAAAGGCAGGAAGTATAGTGTTGTGAAACCAAGAGACGAGTTGAAATCAAAATTAGGCTGCTTTGCTATTTGGCAATGCTGGCTTTCAGCGGTACTGGTTATGGGCTCATAAGAGAAGCTCTGCACTACCCAGAAAAGACCCCTTCCAGCTCTTTCTCACATACAGCAATAATACTGAGCTTGATTTGAGTATCCCCGTTTACAAGGGTCTCTCTAATAGGGTATTTTTAACAGTGTAATTTTAACTTTAACCTATGCTAGATGTAGCACTTCTATAGCTACAGCACTAAGAAGTCTTGGACCTGATCTGCTCCTTATAACTTTGTAGAAGCCTGGTCTACTGCCACACACAATAACATAAAACCAACGATAAACAACACTGATGTATTAGAATTTTTTGTGGTGAATTGATTCGTCTCCTAGAAGTTTTTACCCTAAAATGAGGAATACCATGCAGATCGGTGCCTGCCACACCAAAATCCACATGCCAAGGTAATATACAGTTCCTTTTTCCCCCGATACATTTTGGCAGCTTTGACCTGCAGATATTTACCCGGGAAACGAGAGTTGATCGCAAAACTGACAATTTTGATATGCAGAATTTACTTGTAAGGAGAGCCAACGTCTTGAGATACTGAAAAACAACAGAAATTTTATCTGAAATCATTTCAAAGATTAGGGACAAATTTGTTATTTTTTCCAGGTTTACAGAAATATGTATCCTGCATCACAGAGTATACCATAAATGTTATCTAAATGCCAAGTAGATAGAGTACGAACATGCTACTGAAGCAAGAAGGGGCACGTGGGAGGAGGAGCCAAGATGGCGACCTGATCGGACGTGTAGTCCCTCGGCTCCGGAGACCGTCTCCTTCTTTGTACATATCCTGCCGGTGAACCTGCTTTTGGAAGGCACACCGTGAGAGCCGATTTGCCCAGGCGCCCTGCGGTGTAATCCTGATGCTTGCGACGCTTTGCGAGTTGATGCACTGTCCGGCTGTAGTTTGTGGCCCGCGACGGTCCCGAGTCCGGGGTCTCGAGTGGACGCTGGGACCGGCTGTCGTGTGATCAACACCGGGCGTCAGAAGCGGCTTTGACCCGGTCGGACTATTTCCGACAGAAGCGGCCGACTTTGGAACGTGCGCTCCTTCGTACTACAGGTACTGCGCTGGTTGTGCCTGGCACTCTATCCTGTAGAGATTGCATGAGTGTGGATGTTCCTACCGCGACTGCGGACAAGTGCTTGTTTACTATCCTGCTGGCGGCGGGAGGCTCCCGATCCTTCTGGCCCCTCAATGTCGGGCGGAGCGGCTTGCTTATGGAGCGCTGTCTACGGCCTCTTTTTGGACCCACTTAACGTTTTCCTCGAATTGTACACCTTTCGCCAGAATTAGTGGCTTTGCACTACTCGAGGTGTTTCCAGTGGTGATCTCGCAGTGCACAATGGAGGGCAGCTTCGGAGTGACCGTATTATGGAGTGATGGTGGATGTGTGGTGCGAGACGACTTGACCGAGGGGACACATGGAACTGCTCGGGGCTATGGAGCCTTATTGGCTGCTATTGTCTCCCTTCACTCCGAAGTGTTACACGCTGCAAGCGCCCTGATCACCAAGGTGGACGTTCTAATCAGTTATCGTGGATGTTCTAAGATGGCCGCCTCATTAGACCGTAGCGGGACTCCTTGTTCTACGTCTGACCGCGACAAGATGGCGGCGTCGTGCTGTGGTACCGGACCTGCGACCCCAGACCACGAGGTGGCTTTTGCTGTTGCCGATTATCGCCCTGGCCGAAGTGGAATGTATGATCTGCGATCACGGCAAGTGTTCTATCCCAGCACTGTATTTCCCTCTACCCGGAGATCGCTCCTGAAGGGGCTTGACACTGAGACTTTTATCCTGGGTTCGATTACGCTCGGTGCCACGGGTGTTGCGTACTCCTGGACCAACTTGATTCCATTGGCCCTGTATGTGCGGGACGTGGTTGAGTATACGGGTCGATGTTTCCCATTTGGACTATCGTACGTATCTCCTTGGATTCTTGGGGTTTCCGTGGTCAGCAGTGGTGGCGGAGAGAGAACTGGCCAGGGGTGAACGTTTATTTTTATGGTCTGGGGTTCGCCTGTTGCTGACCTGGGCGGGTGGGTGGTGTGTCGTTGTCATGGACTTTGCTATTTGTTGATTCGGCATCTTTGATTTATCCTGGTTATATTGCTTCTGATCACCGAGCTTTTCTTCTGTGTTGTTGATGTACTTGCGGGACGATGGGGCCGGGGGACGGGTGGTGGGCTCCTCCCCTCCTTTCTTTATTTTTGAGAGTTATAGATTAGGATTCTTTTCTTACCTCTCTCTATCTTTCGGGACTCCTTTACTGGGCGACAGGCACACTGCTAGGGGGGGTTGGGCCGTAGCCAGCTGCAGGGGTGCAGGGTGGGGGGTGGATTGGGGGGGTTTTTTGTTTTTTCTTTTAGGTTCTATGGGCCCTCTATTCTTTTTCCTTTTTCCTTTTTCTGGGTTTAGACATTCTACATGTGTGGTGGGCAACGACTCTGGCATTCTATTACGGCTCCTATTTGTCAATTCTGTTTCTATTACACCAAGTCCAATTCGTTGTCCTTGATATTCTGCTCTTGTCTATCCTAGGGGTAAATCTTTAAAATTTGACCTCATTTTTTCCTGTTATGTATCTTTAGCACCTTTTCTGTTGAAATGTACTGTACTCGCTAGCCCTCGGGCTCCTTGCTGTGTTGTAAGTGCGGTTTTTTGTCAATAAAGGTCTTTAAAAAAAAAAAAAAAAAAAGAAGGGGCACGTGGAAAACTAAAGAGAGAAAAACGAATACAGTGTATTTAGGAGGCTCTGCTACCTAGATCTTAAGTGTTATGCATTGTTCACATAGAGAGCGTTCATCATTTATTACTGTTTCTAAATCTTATAATGCATTGCAATGGCATAGCAATTGTTGATAACAAAACATGTTACCGACGGTTCTACGAAATGAGGGTCTTCTAGGCCAGGCTGAGAGGGCTCTGTGAGAGCCTGTCAGGGCAGCTCTGCTATCTGCTTTGACTGAAAGCATAAAGTACAGCTGCAAGAAGTGGAAAAATGGTGGGAAGCTGGAGAGTGTTGGCCAAGGATGGGAGGTAATGTATTTTATTTTTTTTACCTTTGGAATAGGGTTACATAACGGAGGCCAAGTGTTGTATGGCCCCCCATTATTCCTCTGCCACTGCATAGCAGTTGAAAGCAGGAGCGTATGATTTCGGGGGCCATACATAACATAATATTATGGATGGGTAAAAAAGGAATTAGAGAGATGTTTTCAACCTCTGGGTTCTGAGTGACATCATACAAAACTCCAGCTTTGCTCTTGTTGTCTATTTGATGCCACTCAGACCCTCTCTGTGAAAAGCATCCCTGTAATTTAATGTCACCTGTCTATAATTATATATATAACACATAAAACAGGTTTAAGTAGCTATCTGGGTTATCATAGATGTAACACAGTAGGACAATATCACCCTATTTCAGAATCATCTATTCTGGTTGCTGTTAGGACAAAGGCATCTGCTTGAATCTCAAGCCTGGCTCTATAAAGTAATCGCAAAAGGCCATGGCAGAGGAAACTGTAAAAAGCCCACACTTCAGAAATCTAACACCTATTACTATGAATCGTTTGAATGGACATAATGTGTGTTGATTAACCTATGCTACCACTGACAGATTTGTAAAAATGTTTCACCTGATACATGATGATACGTTTCCAAATCTTGACAACCATGCGCTTTTAAGAATGTTGAGCAAATAAATAATTGTCACCGAAATCCAGTGCCAAAATGGTGGAATATATTAACCAGACCCTCCAGTTCATATTGGTTTATGCGGGAAAATATAAAAAGCGAAACATTTCGAAATTTCCAGGAAAATATTAGGAATGACTCCAAGAAGCATTCTGCTGTTGTGGTAATCAGTGTATTAAAAACTCAGTGCGTCATCATCCAGGCTGATTCCCGCTGTTCTTTCAATAGGCAGGTTGACCTTTGCAGTTGTTATAGAGAAGAGCATGAGCAATATATCCATAAATTCTAATCACAGTTTATTTTCTTATTTCAACCAATGAGAGTTTGGTATGTGTTATGGGGTTTTAATATAAATCCTTTAGTTAGTCATCTTTATTAGATCACAAGCAAACCCATACATTTTAGTCATTGGAATCTTATTAGAAATCAATAAACCAACAATAGTCAATGAGTAAATTGCAATAAATCATTACGCACATTCCATAAAGAAAAGAATCCCTATGCGAGGAATCGGGAGAGAAAATGTGTCAGGCAGAACCCATACAGAGTTCCAATACGAGAGAAAGTGAGAATTCAAGCATAAAGCTTCAGCATATAAAACAGATTAATAAATCCAAACTCACTCTAGGCAGAACTTCCCAAAAAGAAAAGTTCAAGAAACTCAGTGGAGTCTCAAAGCAACGTGGAATAAGGCAGGGTAGAAAGGGTCCGGAAAGTCGCATAATATAGCCTTATAGCCCGCCGTAGAGGGCTATACCGGCTATTAAAGGCCCTCTCCAGTGTTAAAGGCCCGAGCCGAAGGCTCGGGCCTTTAACAAGGGCGAGGGACTTTAATAGCGGTATAGGCCAGCTACGAAGGGCTATAAGGCTATTAGAACATTCTGCCACTAGAGGGTAGAACGTTCTAACAAAAAAAGAACAAAGCCTTTTGAGGGCGTGAGGGGATTGGAATCCCCTCAGGCTCCTTGAAGCCTTTGTTCACATCCATAGCCGTGAACAAAGAAACATTGGAATGTTGGAGCTCCAGGCTTATACCAGCCATTATAAACCCAGAGCGCTCCATTGTTTTCAATGGAGCTCCCAACATTCCAATGTTCTAATGAAATGGTAACATACTCTAGAACACACATTATTATAATCAGTTGAAAACAATGTTGCAGTCTTAATGTTGCATCTTCACCTCCTCTTGTCTAATTGGTTTTCAGTGCTTTCCTAGGAAAACATTCACTCCTCTTCTCACAGAAATCAAATAGTCCACAGACAGTGATTTCTAAGTTTGCTACTACGTTTCAATTTTAAGTTCATGCGGGTTACTTGCTCATTCAAGACTGCTTTCCCATGTTTAAACTACACGTCTAGCCTTCTAAAATATCAAATTGTAAATTTTGCTAATAGTGATCTATGTAGAAGCTGAAACATTTATATAACAAAAATAAAAAAATAAAAATTCACACCACTACACTTTGGAATAAAACAGATATGGTAAAAGAGGTCAAGCTCAGTTTAAATGTTGCATATTTATATAAGGATGTTTCTCCATTACTTTATTAAATGACAGTTTCTAATCATGTGTTAATAGTGGTTGTTGTGTATGCCGAAACATCTTGCAATGTTAAATGAAAACATTCATGTAACTATTATGTATTAATTACCATGTTCATGGAAATGTCATGATTGAAACATTTTATGGGTGTTTCAGCAATTCTAGTCAGCCAGCTTATCAAGCAATGGTGTTTTATCCATTTGAGGCCTAGTAGGAGTAAATATGATGGCATGGTGCACTTTTTGAATTGTAACACATTTTATTTTCATTACAGCCTACACATTAATTCTGCACTTTTTTTGAGAAACTTCTCAATATTACTTAAACTCAATCAATCAATCAGTGGTTTATATAGAGAGCGCTTCTCACCCGTGAGGGTCTCAAGGCGCTGGGACTTACCTTCAGTTAGAGCAACGTTAACCATTTTACAAATCTGGTACTCATTTGAATTATTCTGAAGGACAATTCAGTGTCAGTTTTGCATACCTGATGCCCTCAGCACTTTTGTCCATGATAGGTAGAGAAACTCACTCTGTAAAGTCTTCCATGCAGTCATCAGAGCTCAAGGACAGCAGCACGGTTCTGTAAGTTTATTAGCTGTGTATGTCTATTATAATTAGATTTGCTTGCCATACGGGTTACTGTTTGCTGTATTCTGTCACAGCATTTTTAGATCAATGCTGACTTTTTAAAACAGTTCTTTGCACCACAGTAACGTCTAGCAGACCCCGTCTAAAATCATTTCATTTTTGTTTAAAACTGGGATGGAATCCTTGCTTCTCTCACTTACTTGCAAAATTGAAGGAAGGACATTACCTTGTATAGGAGCACAGGAGAAATGGCAGTAGTGATTGATTTAACACTGATCTTTCTCCCAAATAGAATATTCTGCCAGTTTTATGAAGCGCTGGACTAATTTTATAGTTATAGAAATGATAACATCAATAATTATAATTCTGCTCTTGTGTATGTCAGTTATGGAATTGCTCCGAAAGGCTTATTTATGCTAAAAGCGTATCACTTTTCCAACTGATAATAAATCCATTTAATGAGTTGCTAATTTAGCAATTGACATTTTATTTACTAAGCAAAGATAAGAAGAAAGAAAAACTACAGTCCAAGGTTTGGTCATTCTTCACTCTCCAGGACCGACACTCTTTCAAGGTGTCCTGAAGGGTGCAGCTGTTTCCTTGTACTGCTGCCCAGTAAGCATGTGCTTCCGTTACATAATGAAGCATATGCTGTTGACCTGCTCTGAGTTATGGGGCTTTTTGCTTGCAAAGACTGAAGGTGTATGCCACCTCATATAACAGAGCTCAAGTAGCAATCATTTATAGCGTTAGTCATACAGCCTCCTACAAACCTTTCCCAGTCACAGTAGCCCAGTCCAGCCTCCTCCAGGTCTGTAGGGCTAGGATGGGCTGGGTGCGTCCCATGACTTGGGAGGATGAAGGCACTTTTATGTACTTTTGGTCCTACAAGGGCCCTACCTCCGTCCGGGACCAGTTCAGGCTGGGACGGGTAGTCCCTCCACGTGATGGCCATCAAGTTCTTCGCCTCACACCCTATTTCATTCCCTTTCAGCATCCAACAATTGCTGCAAGTGCTGGAAACATTGCACAAGAACTCTTTTCTATATGGGGTTCTTGGAGGACGTCTTGGTGAGTTGTGATACATATAATACAGACCTAAATGACAAACAATAAAAGTTCATTTTAATCCAAATGTGGTTGTGGTACACTGTCCTTCTATTTGAGATTTAGAGAATCTTTTATACCCACGTGCAATCAGCCAAGTTAAAGGAGCCTCTGGCCTCTGCTTCCTTGTTGGAGGGACTGCCTTCCAAATTAGTAGACCCCTACCTGTCTGTTGGGGATGGCACTGCAATCAGAGCATTCTGTGAAAACAGAGAGTTATGCTGAGTGGGTGCCATTTTTTGAGCTGTCATTGGTTTTTGTTTTGGTAAAACAAGCTCTCAAAGAGGTAGTTTGCTTCACCAATACAAAATGACAGTGGCCCTGACATGCAGGGAGGTTTCTCACTGTAGCTGGAAGCAATGGAGAATTTTCTTTGGCCAGGTCTGCAATGCCTTGCACAGTGGACTCAGGAAGTGAAAAAGAGTGATGCTGCCCTGCCACAAATACAGTGGGGCAAACTTTACTGTTCTCTGGTGGCCCAGCGGTAGATGGGCTGTCAAGTCAAAGGTTTCTCTCCCAGCTGAGGCTCTGCCACTAAAAACATGTGGTTCCTCCACCTCTAACTCAGGGGCAGAAATGGTAACATTGGGGAGTGGGGGCACCACTAATCTATTGCCAAACTCTAAATGAGGCCCTAGATATTGCAGTGCTTTCAAAGCAATCCAAGCATGACCACAAAGGTCATCTATGAAGCTTGATAGATGCTCAGTGCAGTTACGCCCTGCATGCACACTACTGGGGTCCACAGTCCTGTCAAAAAAAGAGAGAGCTGTCAATAGATACACAGAGTGGAGACAAAGGCTACCTCTGTATGAGTGTGCATTACCAGCTCTGCTGTACAGGCACACACTGTTATAATGCACAACTGCAGTACAATCAAATAGTCCACAATTTACATATTTGGATAACGGGTGTGTATAACCTGGCCCAGATCTTCAGACAATATAGGCAAATTTTTAGCACAGTAAACATTTTTTATAGTCGTTGGTTGTCACCCTTCCCTATAGTGTCTCCTTCAAAACCCAGAGTTCGTTGTTGTATATCATGAATAAATGCTTCCATCGAACCTTCTCTGTCGGTTGCTGTTGTTGTTCCCATTCTAACTTAAAGTGGCCCAAAATAATTAGTTTTTTCTCCACCTGTGCCGATATCTTTAGCAACAGGAATTCAATTTAGGTTCTGAATAGGCACCAGCTGCCTTCTTGATTTGGATCAATCATAACTACAGAGTCTGGAATTGATTTCCAATCAGTGATTGAAATTCTCTCTGGGTAGGCAGTTTACAACCATTCCCTAAGGAGCACAAAAGAGATCCTAGATTGTATTCCTTTTGCATCCGTGTAACGTGTTTAATAATTTGTCAATAGTTTCATGCTTGCAAATGTTATTGATTGTTCATACTTTGTAAATTGCTTAATTATTGGTACTTATCCTAACAAGATGTGACTAGTGGCTAATACGTAATTACATGTTGAAGCTTTGATGTTACTGAAGGTGTTGCTCGCTATGTTTACGAGCTGGTGTGATGTTTAGCACTTATTTATTTATTTATTTTATTTTGAAGCTTATAAAGCGCACGGCTACCCCCAAGGGGGGTGTCCCGGCGCTGCAGACAACAGGCTGAAAAAAAAAAATGGTAGCAGCTAGAGACTGGAAAACAGCCAAGTTTTCAGTTTAATCCGGAACAGCGATTCCAATGAAGTCAGCCTAAGATCGAATGGGAGGCTTTTCCAGAGTTTGGCGAAGACGATGTTTGTTAGATCTGAGAGCTCTGGTTGAGTGGACAGGTTTAAGCCTATTTTGCAAATAGACTGGGCCAAGGCCATTGAGAGCCCGGAAAGCAAAAACCAGTGCTTTAAATTGAATACGCCCGGTCACTGGCAACCAGTGCAGCTTCCTCAGGAATGGGGAGATCAAATGGCGGTAGGGAATATTACTGATCAGCCTAGCAGCCGCGTTCTGCACGATCTGCAACCGATTAATCAAGTAGGCTGCAGCTACAACATACAAACTATTTGAGTAGTCCAGATGAGAGGTAATTAAGGCGTGGACAACAGTCCTGCGGGAATCAAGAGGGAGGTATGGAAAAATGTTCCTGATCATACGGAGTATGCCAAAGCAGGCTGCAGTAACTTTGTTAATGTGGGTTTTACAGGATAAGGCGTTGTCAAATTGGAAACCCAGATTACGAGCTGCTTGAACCGGAACCGGTGGGGGATTTAACTCCGAGGGCCACCAGAGAGTAGGGAAGAGTGGGGACTTCTGATTAAAGAACAAGACTTCCTTCTTATCTGTATTACGTTTGAGATTGTTAGAAGTCATCTAGGAAGAGATGTTAATTAGGCAGTGACGAAAGTTGGACAAACTGCCGTCAGAGTGATCGCTAAAGGAAAACACAAGCTGAGTATCATCAGCATAAGAGATCACTCTGACCTCCCAGGATTCAGCCACCTTTGCCAAAGGAGTAAGGTAGACATCAAAAAATACCGGGCTGAGTGCAGATCCCTGCAGAACACCGCAGAGCAGAGGTTTTTCTTCAGATACAAAAGGCCGCTGGAAGACCTGTTGGGATCTACCCTTAAGAAAAGACCTGACCCAGGCCAGGGGGATACCCCCAATTCCAATACTACGCAGGCGGTCCAATAGTATGTCATGAGACACCGTATCGAAAGCCGCGGATAGGTCGAGGAGAACCAACATGGCCTCCTCGCCCGCATCCATGCACTCTCGAATGGACTCAGACACCTCGAGAAGTGCCGTCTTGGTGCTGAAGCCCGGTCTAAAACCAGACTGGGAATCATGCAAAAGATGTTTAGATTCCAGATAGTCAGTCAATTGCTCCTGTGCCACTTTCTTGAGAATTTTTGCTGGCTTGGGGAGTAAGGATATAGGCCGATAGTGGCTGAACAATAATGGGTCAGCGTCAACCTTCTTGATAATTGGAATCTAAATAGCCTGCTTCCAAGAAGAGGGAAATTGGCCTGTGAGTAGTGAGGTGTTCCAGATAGCAAGATGTGGGTTGATCACCAGAGGGGCCAGGTCACTTAGGACCTTTGCTGGGGCGGGGTCTGAAGGACTGGACTTTTAACAGTACCAGCGGTGCCAGGGAACAACACCTATAACCTTCATGGGATACCTGTTTCGGCGCACAAACTACAGAGACACGGGACACTTCCTTCGGCGTCAAAGATCAGCGTTTATTACTGCAGGGAAACAAGAGTCATAAGAAGTACATGGACATGTAGGTTCTGCGAGTCTGCTTCAAATTGTGTTTGTAGGTCGCTCTCTTTTATACAGAATGTTGCCATTGCATAACATGTGGACAAAAGATTACAATCCGGTTCCCACAGTAAACTTCAAAGAGGTCGCTTTCATGTGTTCAGAATCCCGGAACATAATTACAATAGCAATGCCGGTTCCCAACTGTAAAAGTACATCTTCCCACCATTAGGCATACCTATTTAGAGTTGTAAATGACAAAGAAGAAGAGACAAGAGCAGCTGCAAGGAAGTCAGACACGTGTAGAGAAAAGAGTGTGGGGGTAATATCGGAAGCATGATCGTAGGATCAAAGAGTTGGATCCATCGCCTGCAAGGCTGCCACAATAAGCCGGCACGACCAGATTACCCTCAAGCTGAGCCATTTGCCTTTGCTGTGTCATTCCTCCGGCCATAAAGACGCATGAAAGGAATATGCGTCTTCCGCAAGGCTTGGGAACTAGAGGGTCAGGGGGCGAACAGTTATCTGCTCGCTGACTACGTGAGGGCAAGAAACAAAATGGATGCCGTATCTAAAATGGAACCCGAGGGTTCAGATGAAGAACGCGTAATATTAGACGAACCCTGGCAGGTAGTGTAGCGAAAACACACACATTTGCCGAACTCGCCATTTACGGTTCGTAGATACCAAACTCGTCCATATTCGGCAATGCCCAGAACATCGTAATAATTTTTACGGAACCTCAGACGGTCCTTTTGCCCTCATGTAGGCAAGCACTAGTCGGAATCATAATCGATTTCGATACTCATCAGATCATCCAGATGTTGTTGATACATTATTCTATCCTTCAATGCCTCTTTGGTGACAACGGGCTGTCTTATACATACACGTCGTAGCACAAAGGCCACATAAGGCAGGACCACATTGCACACAAAGACAACATGAGAACAGAAATGTCACAACAACCCCTATGATCATCAGAATCTTCCAACCCCAAGTCGATATCAGACCCCAAAACCATCCCAGAAGCGTCCAATTTCCTTCGTCCACGTGTATGGACTCCGAAATTTTGTGCAACTTAGAGATGGCTTGATAAACCGTTGGAGCATTATCAGGTATGAATACGCAGCAGCTCGAATGGATGACTTTACAAACCCCACCTCTATCTGCTAGAACGATATCTAGAACCATACGGTTCTGCAACGTCATTAGTCTATCCGCCTGGAGTTCGGCTGTCAAATTACCAAGGGCATTTGCAGTTATGTTGGCAGTTGATTCTACTACACGAGTTAACTGCCTCAAGTTCCTGCTATTAACCATCGGTCCCCAGAACGGTAGGAAACCCTTAAAGAAGTCTCCCGCTTCTTGTCCGGAAGTATCTTCTTTGCTAACCACACCTCTCGCAATTCTAGTTCTGTGGTAATCAGAGGCCACAGTGAAAGTCGGAGGCAAAAGATTCGCAATATAGCAGGTACCCGAGAAGTCATGAGGTAACCACGTATAGGCTCGATCATAACATACAAAGTAAGTACCCTTGGCAGGCAGGAAGACAGGGGAGGAGAGCGTCGGTAAGACATACGTCTCGGTACAAGCACTCGCCCCGAACTGAGGTCTCGGATTTCGACCAAGACCTTTCAAGCAGAAATTACCAAGGTGAGGTACAATCCATATCGGTGGCGAGCTTTTAAGCTGCCTATCACCCACTGATAAGCTGTACTCAGCCTCACTTAGTTCCTTATATGCTCGCACCTCTTCCTCTGGGATGAGCGATGCGTCAAAAATATCTCTATCTAAGTCTGCAATAGCTCTCGCCAGAGTCTTGTGGTACGGGCCAGGACCAGAGTTTGCTGAGCGTGGTTCTCGATGGGGGTAGGAATCTAGTGCGCTACGGAACATAGTTTGTAATGCTCGAGCTGACCCTTGTGCACTATAAGGCAGAACTAAGTACGGAATACCCTTATCCATGGTATGTGGCATTAACCCACACACCCAACAGTTGGTAGTGTTTACCACTAACTGATGCTGATGCAAGAGTTGAATAAAAGAGTTGTTTCTGAATTCCGCACGTCTGACTTGTTCGTGTTGAGGCAGAAGATAAAAGGAATGTGGAGAGACAGTAGAAACGAAATATAGATCACGAGATGGGAGAGTAGATGTAGCAGAAGACAATAAGAATTGGGACCCATAATATACTCCCCCCACCAGCAACATAGATATAGTCAGGAACAGTATGACCACCTGTAAGAAAAACCATTTCGAATGAAATATTTTATGCAATGCAGATCTTTGCGCCAAAATTTCCTCTCTTTTCGACAGCTCAGACAATGATGATTCCATCCCCTAACGACCGTCCGCGACGTTCTTGACGCACTTCGTTCTGAGTAGCGGTTATCAATTCCCAGGAGTTCCCAGAAATTGATAATAGAAACCGACCTTGTGTCGATAGCTGCTAAACAGAAGGAAGTACCCGCACGGCCTTACGGTCAACCTGGACGGTAGGTTCTAGCTAAATAATGTTCTTGGCTGTACGAAAAAAAAAAAGATACACAATATATAATGTCCACTGTTTTCAGAGCAATGTAGAACCTAGAAACAAAAAATCTTTTTATTTGTGGCTTGTTCGTGGACGAAGAAAATATCGGCTACTTCCAGGGTGAGTCTGATCTTCAAACAGTGGATTGGACGGCAAAGGAGTGTTCAATTGTTCAGGCAATTGTTCAGCAGTCAAATTTTCCAAGGTTGACGTGGAAGAAATTGTTTGAGGGGAGTCAACAACGGTGTCAGATACAAGCCGAGCTTCACTGAATGGAACGAAACGTTGTGGAGTGTCGGTCTCAGATGAAGAAAGACCTCTTCTTATCCAGGTGTCCGATGGCAAGGGAAGCGGGACTCTTTTCGTGTGGGTAGCGTGTACCCAGTTCCGGCGTCCGTGTAGTCGAACCGCCGTCCTCGTAGCCAGCTGTACCTGAAACGGGCCCACAAATCTTGGTTCAAGGTTTCGTTTTCGTCCGTAGTTTTGGACGAGGATCCAGTCTCCTGGTTGGAGCCGATGACCAGGACCCTCTGTTTGTGACGGCAGAGCCTCAAAGACCTGTTGATGAATCAAACTTAATTTAGCAGTCAGATCATAGAGATAATCAATCAACATAGGGTATTCAATTCTGTCAAATTCTTTAGGTCTTGGGACTCCCCATACATTAGCAGGACGGCCGAACACAATCTCATATGGGCTGAGCCCTACTCGAGAGTGTACAGTTGCCCTGGTCGACAGGAGAGCCAGAGGCAAAGCGTCGGGCCATGATAAACCAGTTGTTGCCTGAATTTTAGCCAATTTCAGTTTTAGAGTGCCATTATATCCTTCCACCAAGCCTGCTGATTGTGGATGATTTGCACTATGAAATTTTTGTACTATCCCTAAACCGCGACACACACTCTTCATCACACTCCCAACAAACTCACTTCCGTTGTCCGACCATACGACCCTAGGCATTCCGTAGCGGGGAAAATACTCTTTGAGCAACATTTTTGCCGTGGATAAAGCCGTATTATCCTTAAGGGGGTAAGCCTCAATCCACCTAGAGAATGCACACACCACAACCAACACATACTTCAAGTTATTACATCGGTCCATGTGGATAAAGTCCAACTGGATGACTTCGAAAGGGTATGTAGGAGGGGCAAAATGGCCAGGTGGAGTGGGGGTGCCCTTACCAGGATTGTGCATCAAACACACCATACAATTCTTAACCACTCTCTCGGCACACTTAGTAATCCCATCATTCTTCCATACATGAGACAACAACTTGCATATGCCTTTAGTGTTGATGTGCGCCATACCATGAGCCATTGTAACAACAGCGAGCACATACGCATCCGGTAACATCCATCTCTGCTTCTCTGATAAATCAACCCAACATCCATTCTCATCCAATCTTCCCGTGCTCTCTCTCCATTTAGTCCTTTCCGTCTCAGTGGCTTCATTCTGTATTCCTTTCACACTTTCAAATGTGTCTTCACACATACCAGTCTCTGTTGGCCATCTCACTGAGCTCGTAACATACATTCTGTTCGTCAAATCTTTAGCCGTCTCTTTAGCCGTTTCATCCGCAAACGCATTTCCACGACCCACATCATCTGTTACTTTCTGATGTGCGCTACATTTGACTATGGCCACTTGTTTAGGCAATGTGAGTGCATCTAAAAGATCATTTACAAGCTGACCATGTTGAATCTTCGTGCCATGCGACGTAAGGAATCCTCTCTCTCTCCACAGTCGTCCAAAACTATGTGCCACGCCAAACGCATACTGGCTATCTGTAAACACATTCACCCGTTTATCTTTAGACAACACACACGCTCTCGTCAATGCGATTAACTCGGCAGCCTGAGCCGAATTCTGACTTAGTCTTTTGCTTTCCACAATCGTTCTCAATGTTACTACAGCATACGCAGTCGTCACATCACCGTTCGGCAATTTAAAACAGGAACCATCCACATACAAAGTACCATCGGGATCTGTCAATGGAGTATCCTTTAGGTCAATACGACCCTTAGTTTCCTCCTCAGTTCTGAGATAGCAGTCATGTACTGCTTCACCACTTGATTCTGTGTCGATCGGCAGCAATGTTGCTGGATTCAACACATTACATCGTTTTATCCGTATGTGACTGGCCAACAATGTCAACTCATATCCAGACAACCTTGCGCTCGTCAGATGTTGAGTTTTCGTTCGATTCAATAGAGTGTCAACTGCATGCGGAACCATTACCGTGAGCATATTATTCATGACTAAACCTGCGGACTGTCGAATGGACGCCGCAGCTGCCGCCGTTGCCCTTAAACAACTTGGCAAGGCTCTTGCTACTGGGTCTAAAGTCGAAGAAAAATAGGCACATGGGCGTTGTTTGCCACCAAAAGGTTGTGTCAGAACACTCAACGCGCAACCATCCCTCTCATGAACGTATATTGTAAACGGCTTACTGTAGTCAGGAGTGCCCAACACAGGAGCCGAACACAACGCATCACGCAATTCCGAAAAACTTTTCCGACACTCTTCAGACCAAGGCAATGGGGATGGAACATCTTTGCACGTAAGAGCTATCAATGGTTTCGCCAATAATGAAAAATTTGGAATCCATTGTCTGCAGTAGGACGTAATACCTAAAAAGGCGCGAACATCTCTCTGGGTCTTTGGCACAGTCATTCGGGAAATCGCTGCAATTCTCTCTGGGGTCAACCTTCTCCCTTCTCTTGACAATAAGTGACCTAAATAGGTAACTTCTTGACAACAATACTGTAGCTTCGAAGGCGATACCTTGTGATGTAAGTCATGTAGATAATGCAACAACGATACCGTAGCCGTTTTGCAAATAGCTTCTGTATCAGCTGCCACTAAAAGATCGTCAACGTATTGTATCAAAGCTGCACCCGTTGGTAAAACAAAGGCATCAAGCTGACCTTTAAGTGCTTGGCTGTAGATTGACGGACTCTCACAGTAGCCTTGTGGAGCGCGTTTTAGCCTAAAACTGCGACCACCTAATGAGAATCCGAATAGGTCTCTGCTTTCCTCGGCAATCGGAATACTAAAGAAGGCATTCTTTAGATCGATCACCGTGAACCAGGAGGCAGATGCCGGAATCATTGTTAGTAAGGCCGTAATGTCAGGAACCACAGGAAATTGTGGAACCACTATTTTGTTCACCTCTCTTAAATCTATTACGAAACGATACACAGGAGGTTTAGTTGGGTCAGTTCGTTTCAGAATTGGCAATACAGGGCTATTACACACGTTTCCACGAGTTTCTTCAACAACACCTTTTCCAATGAGATCATGAACGATTGCTAACAGCGCTCGTTCGCCCTCAAGAGAAATACGATATTGAGGTAAACGTGGTAATCGCGCATTTGGTTTTAATTGAATCACATAGGGTGGAATGTCTAACAGGCCCACATCGTTGGGACCTGTGGCCCATAAGGACCCAGGGAGGGAACTCAATTCCGGTGGGAATTTATCGACCGACAAATACATGGGAGAGATCACTCTCCGTCCCAATGTAAGCTCCACTCCTTCGGGGGAACAATACAATGTTGCATATAATCGTTTCAACAAATCCAGGCCCAAAAGATTTTCACCACAACCTGTAGATAGAATCAGTGGAGCCGTTAGCTCACGAGGTCCAATCATAAGAGACAAAGGATTAGAGACTGGGTTACTAACAGGGGCGCCAGAGAATCCAACGGAAACGTTCGTTAAGCCAGACAAAGGTGCGCCAGGGAGTTTCGAATACATGATGGAACTTTTTGTCGCACCAGTGTCTAACAGAAAAGGCTCAACTACACCCGATGTAGCCACTGCAACGTAAGGCCCACTCTGATCGACCGGAACTGACACTACTCCCTCTCTTTGTCGTTGGCTGTCCTAGTAATGGTCGTTTGCAACAGTCTCATGCTCTACGTAATAATCGTCCACATTATACTGTGCAGATCGAACTGACCCTACATTCCGCTGGTCAAAACAATTATTCGCATCCGATTGATTTTGATGGCTATCAATCTGATTGTGGGATGAACCACGACCTCTACCTCGTGATGCTTGTTGAGGACCACCACCACGGTTTCCTCGTGTCGACACACCATTCAGGCGGTCCCGTAAGGCAAGACAATCATATTTTAGGTGTCCCTCTTTCCTACAATATGCGCACTGATTATACCCAAGTGAAGATCTATAATCAAAGTTGTCAGAGCGCGGCTGCATCCTATCGGGCTGTGCTCGTGGTCGATACTGCTGTTGTGAATCATTTTGGTTTGATCGTGGAGGGTATGCTTGCTGCAACAAAACCTTCGTTTTGAGCTCCTTCGTTTTCTTTTCTACACGATCACTTTCTTCCTTTTCCCTATTCTCATAATACTGGCCGTTGCCAGTATTTGTGCAGGGGTTGAAACTGCCCACGCACTCTCTGAATTCTTCAATTTGTTGCTTAGCTCAGGCAACAAATTCGACACGAACTTGTCAACGAATAACCGCTGGCCTCCCTCAGCGCCCATGTCCTGGCCGCTGTGGTCGACAAACGCTTCTTCAAACCTTGTAAAGAAATCCGAGACACTCTCGTCTTTCTTTTGCTTGCAAGCTGATAACTTATCCCAGTTCACCTTCATCGCTGGCATGAGAGTTTTCATGAGCGTAATTATTTTCTGAGGCAAATCCAAGATCAACTGGTCAGGCTTAGCCCCACCAACTTGTAGTCCATCAGCCGTTATCAATGCAGCCCAATCACCCCCTAATTCAACTGCGTGATCGGCTTGACGAATTTTAGCCCAAACTGGTTGCGGTACAACATTACCGAACAACATGTCGATATCGGCAAGGTTCATAATAGAAGCTTCCACCAGTTGTGATAACTCCTTATAATAACCAGCCGGATTTTTACGCGGGTCGGGTAAGGATTGCTTCACTTGCAAAACCTCCGATCGTTTCCATGGAAGATGTATCCACACTCTTCGAAAATGCGGTAAAACCGCAGGGTTAGCAGCAGGGTCACCAGGCACCCAAAGTGGCGGAACCTCGCTCATAGGATACTGACCAGGAACCGCTTTCCAACTCTCAGTGGTATCATCAAATGACACCCGAGAATGTGCTGTGGATCTGAACGCTAATAAGCGTTCCACGGCACGTCGTACATCTTCACCTATAATCATAGCGTTCGAAAAGTGATTCTGAAGTTCAATTATGTCGGACGGTACGTTATCTACATCATCATTATACCATTCTTCCCTCAAAAAGTTACACATCTCCTCAAACACGAATCTCTGCGTAGGCTCATTAAACTGAGAAAACGTGTCGAAGACCACACGTGGAGTGTAATTAGCAGGATGTCTTATCCACCTATGTGCCATGGTTACTAACGTCTCTTTCTCCCTCCCACTAGGGATCTGACTCCGTCTTTGAGGAGTTTCAGATAAATTAGACGAAAATAATGGACCAGAAAGAGGTGAATAAAGGGTAGCAACAGAGTTAGGAACACGCTTACGAACAGAAGGAGAAAGAAAAACAGGGGCAACAACACTGGAGGTGAAGGAAGGCATAGTAGGAACGGACAAGGTAGTCGGAGTAGCAGAAACAACAGTCTGCGAAGGTACAGGTACAGGGACAGTAGGAACAAGGACAGGTGGTGGAACAAACGTAGGGTTGACAACGGGCTGACCCGCAGCCGCTGGAGCAACAAGGGGTACAACAGGAGGAACAACAGGAGCAGCTACAGGAGCAGTAGCACCCTGTACATAAGGAGGTGGTGATTTCATCAAATATGACAACAAGGAATCCTCCTTCAAATCTTCTTCTTTTTTTTCTAGATTATTCGGTAAAACCGGGTAACATTTATCTATTTTCATGTGATGCAATCTAGCAGAGATTTCCATTTCCTTTTCTTCTTTTTCCTGTTTACATTCTCGTATAGTTTGCATTATCGGAACGAACCCTCGTTTTTGATCCTTTTTAAGTTGTTTGATTTCTTTCTGCTTGGCCTCTTTACGCCATATCCGAAAGGAATCAAACATAGCTGGCCTAGCTTTCTTTAAAAATAATTTAGCCTCAAGATTATCTAAAATCGACAGTTCAAAAGTTCCATGTGGTGGCCATCTAAGGTCACCGTCTTTCTTTGTATAGCGAACCCAGTAATCATTATATACTATAGGACCCACACCATGTCGACTATAAAGATCATGTATCGGAGTTCCAACTGGAGGTATCGGACACGAGTCCTCCAACCGGGAATCCATTGCGCAACATTTGAAAATATGAAACAAACCACTATGGCTAGGCATCGTGCACACTAACCTAGTATCAAACTTCAAGGATTACCGAAGCAATTAAACCTCGTGTAAGTCAAAACCCTCGGTTTTTGGCAATTGCAACTGTCAAATAATACTAAGGACCAATACTAAGAACCACAAATGCAATGGAACCATGCAATACAACAAAGCCTTAAGGCTACCACAAAGCTCGGAGAGCTAACAACAAAGCCTGAGGAGGCTATTACAAAGCTCGGTGAGCTATTACAACAAAGCCTTAAAGGCTACAACAAAGCTTTCAAAAAGCTAGAACAACCACTAAGGACTGGGAGCGACCCACAAATACTTAACTCAGAACTTCAATGGCGTCACCAGGAAGGCCCGTCTGTCGTCTCGCTTGTACGTAAGGTCTGCACCGGGCGTCGAAGACAGGTCGACAGTCAGGGCATCGGTCCGTCGCAGCCGTCAGGAGGCGGGAATCTTCGCAGGGAAAATCGTCGGGCCACTTATTTCGACAACAGGATCGATGAAGCGGGGTGCACCTTCCCTCGGAGATTTCACACGAAGTTCCTCACGATCATCAGGCTTTGGACCGGTACCGCTGAAGTCGCCCCACGTTGGGCGCCAACTGAAGGACTGGACTTTTAACAGTACCAGCGGTGCCAGGGAACAACACCTATAACCTTCATGGGATACCTGTTTCGGCGCACAAACTACAGAGACACGGGACACTTCCTTCGGCGTCAAAGATCAGCGTTTATTACTGCAGGGAAACAAGAGTCATAAGAAGTACATGGACATGTAGGTTCTGCGAGTCTGCTTCAAATTGTGTTTGTAGGTCGCTCTCTTTTATACAGAATGTTGCCATTGCATAACATGTGGACAAAAGATTACAATCCGGTTCCCACAGTAAACTTCAAAGAGGTCGCTTTCATGTGTTCAGAATCCCGGAACATAATTACAATAGCAATGCCGGTTCCCAACTGTAAAAGTACATCTTCCCACCATTAGGCATACCTATTTAGAGTTGTAAATGACAAAGAAGAAGAGACAAGAGCAGCTGCAAGGAAGTCAGACATGTGTAGAGAAAAGAGTGTGGGGGTAATATCGGAAGCATGATCGTAGGATCAAAGAGTTGGATCCATCGCCTGCAAGGCTGCCACAATAAGCCGGCACGACCAGATTACCCTCAAGCTGAGCCATTTGCCTTTGCTGTGTCATTCCTCCGGCCATAAAGACGCATGAAAGGAATATGCGTCTTCCGCAAGGCTTGGGAACTAGAGGGTCAGGGGGCGAACAGTTATCTGCTCGCTGACTACGTGAGGGCAAGAAACAAAATGGATGCCGTATCTAAAATGGAACCCGAGGGTTCAGATGAAGAACGCGTAATATTAGACGAACCCTGGCAGGTAGTGTAGCGAAAACACACACATTTGCCGAACTCGCCATTTACGGTTCGTAGATACCAAACTCGTCCATATTCGGCAATGCCCAGAACATCGTAATAATTTTTACGGAACCTCAGGTCAAGAGGAGACCCCGATCTACATCGGTCCATCAGAGTCAGGGCAGATTCCATGGTTAGCTTCTTAAAAGATACAAAGGTCTCCTCCTGAGTGGGTTTGGGATCAGGTAGGAACGACGCCCTGTCCTGATTAAAGGTGGATGAGATATTCTTGATCTTATTGTGAAACAAAAAAATTGGAGAGACCATCGCACAGGGTTTGACTGGGGGCAATCAGGGTGGCAAGGGCTGGGGGATTGGAAAATTCCTTAATGATTTTAAATAAGGTTTTTGCTGAATTGTCGGCGGTCTTAATTTTCTCTACAAAAAAATCCCTCATGGTGGCTTGCTTTAGTTTATGGAAATTCTTTAATGCCGTTTTGTAGATGGCTTTCACGGACGAATCATACATCAATCGCCATTTGCGTTCTAATGTTTTGCATCTGCTCCTTTCCTCACGTAATGCCGAAGAGAACCAGGGCGCAGATGGTCTTGACCTTAAGGAGGCCACAAGCTACCTAGAACCGGTTTCTGGCATTTGACTGGGTGTGAGTGTTTGATTGGTTCAGATGCTCCGTCCATCACCACCCCCTTTTGTACCGCTTTGTTCGCCATAAGTTGGCAGGGAATGCTCCGACGTGAGTCCCTTGCTCACTTTGCCACTGGATTCAAGCAAGCCTGGCTGAAGACGGCTGAAATGCCAGAAACCGGTCCTAGGAAGCTTGTTTCCAATCCAGGGAAGGCATGGCTTGGCAGTTCAGGCTGGACTGTTCCCATGAGGCACAGGGTCAGACTGATTTGCATGTGGCCATGTCTGAACTGGGGTGGCAGAGTGGGTTAAAGAACGGTGATGGATTAAACCCAGATCTTTTGACTGGGTGTGAGTGTTTTATTGGTTCAGTTGCTCCGTCCATCATCACCCCCTTTTGTACCACTTTGTTCGCCATAAGTTGGCAGGGTATGCTCAAACGTGAGTCCCTTGCTCACTTTGCCACTGGATTCAAGCAAGCCTGGCTGAAGCCGGCTGAAATGCCAGAAACTGGTGCTAGGAAGCTTGTTTCCGGTCCAGGGAAGGCATGGCTTGACAGTCCGGGCTGGACTGTTCCCATGAGGCACAGGGTCAGACTGATTTGCATATGGCCATGCCTGTACTGTGGTGGCAGAGTGGGCTAAAGAACGGTGATTGATTAAACCCAGATCTTTTGACTGGGTGTGAGTGTTTGATTGGTTCAGATGCTCCGTCCATCACCACCCCCTTTTGTACAGCTTTGTACGCCATAAGTTGGCAGGGTATGCTCAGACATGAGTCCCTTGTTCACTTTGCCACTGGATTCAAGAAAGCCTGGCTGAAGACGGCTGAAATGCCAGAAAGCGGTCCTAGGAAGCTTGTTTCTGGTCCAGGGAAGGCATGGCTTGGCAGTTCGGGCTGGACTGTTCCCATGAGGCACAGGGTCAGACTGATTTGCATATGGCCATGTCTGAACTGGGTTGGCAGAGTGGGCTAAAGAACGGTGATGGATTAAACTCAGATCTTTTGACTGGGTGTGAGTGTTTGATTGGTTCAGATGCTCCGTCCATCACCACCCCCTTTTGTACCGCTTTGTTTGCCATAAGTTGGCAGGGTATGCTCAGACGTGAGTCCCTTGCTCACTTTGTCACTGGATTCAAGCAAGCCTGGCTGAAGACGGCTGAAATGCCAGAAAGCGGTCCTAGGAAGCTTGTTTCCGGTCCAGGGAAGGCATGGCTTGGCAGTTCGGGCTGGACTGTTCCCATGAGGCACAGTGTCTGACTGATTTGCATATGGCCATGTCTGAACTGGGTTGGCAGAGTGGGCTAAAGAACGGTGATGGATTAAACTCAGATCCTTTGACTGGGTGTGAGTGTTTGATTGGTTCAGATGCTCCGTCCATCACCACCCCCTTTTATGCCGTCTTTTTTCAAAAGCAGTGACATGAATGGGGGTCGTCAGGCGGCAATTCGCAATGGGTCACAAATTGCAACCTGCCTCATGACTATTAACGAGGCAGGTCCCTTGCGACCCATTTGAGAGACACTGTAATACTTCAGGTTTTGTGACTCGCATATTGTGAGTCGCTACAAATCGCATTTTGTGAGTCGCATAACCTGAAGGTCATACCTGTGGCCTGAGATCCTTTTACATACCTTACCAGAGCGTGTGAAATTACTTTTGGTCTTTTTGTAGACAAATTCCCAGGTGATATCTAGAAGAATGGTCCCCGGGGAAAGGCCTAGCATTGGTATGGATAGAGAATTCCAATGTTATTCCTCACTATTACTCGTAATCCTGCAATAATTTTGTTTAAAGAAATTACCCAATGCAGAATTACCTCTTTTTCTAGGCTGGGATCCCTTTCTGCTAAATGATACATTTTATTGCTACATACATACGAAAACTAATTCATTGCTGTTTTAAAATTGTAAAAAAAGGCGACATATTGCATTCAGTTGAGAGCCAATATAATTGGGTGCATTAATTATAGAAAGGTTTTCAGGTAAAAGGCTTCATCCAGTGACCTCAATCCTAGATTGTGAAATAACAGTTTTCAATTTTTTTTAAAAGGAGACTCTTACTTGGAAACCAGAAAACCGTTAAAGCTTAAAAGACAGAGGGGCATATGTACAAAAGCATTTTTGTGATCAGAAACTGTCCGATTTGCAGAATCCGGCTGTTACATACTGCAAAAATGCTTTTTCATATATACAAAACACAAATTGCGATTTGGTATTTGGAAGGAGCATTTTTAAGGCATTCCTTCCAAATATCGAATCACAGTGGTATGTATGAATGTTTTTCAAGTTATGATCGCAAATCATACATTTTTGGGGAAAATCTCAAGGATAGTGCCACAAATGGAAAGGGGTCCTACTGGGCTTCAATAAGTATTCCTGCATCGCCATTGAGGATGCAGTCAACCAGGGGCTTGCGATGCTGAGGCCTGCATAAAGGATGAGTCCCTAAGTGGTGGTCCCTGGCAAGCTGTGGTTGGCAATGTCAATTCCTGCGCTAGAGACAAATCAAATAGAGGTTCCGATGAGGAGTTTGTTGAGATGACATGCAGTGGCTCTGATGTGTCAGTTCTGCTGGGACCACAGTTGGGGCAGGTGGAGCACCTTCAGGCCCACTTCCAAGGGTCTAGGACTAGGGTGGAACCACTTGGGATGGTAGGACTCACAGCTTGCAGAGCCAAGGGGATGGGCAGAAGATGGAGGAAACCTGTTCTGTCACTAAGGCTTCTGATCAGGAGGCCAACCAACTAGCCTTTGATGTCACTTTGGTGGTCCTGGTTTAAAAAAGCAAGTCCAGTCCTTAACGCGGGCAGGCAGACACCAGGGCAGCACAGCAGGGCAGTAGAGTTGCAGTCCTTCTTGTAGCAGAGCAGCACACCAGTCCTTCTAAATCCTCCACAGGCCAAGATGTGTATACTGAAGAGTTGGGATCTGAGGTCCAGTATTTAACATGGTGACCACTTTGAAGAAAGAGAGCTTCTAGAGGTGGTTGGAATTCCTGCCTCCTTGCCCTGGCCGCCGATTGTCTGGGATCACAATAGTCTATCGTCAAGCCCTGTGCAAACGCCCAGGCAGGGCTCTAATACTGTGCAGTGTGGTAAGGTTGGTGTCTTTAACTCAGTGCCCCATCCTGCCAACACCTAACTTCTCTTTGTCTCACTGGGTGCAATACAAGAAGCCATCAAAAAACAGGGGGAGGTGGAGTGCAAGGTTAGGTTCACCCTCCTTACTGAATGCAGTTCCACAACATCCGGAATACTGGAATTAGAAACCTAACCATAGGAAGAACAGGGATTCCACTGAACATGTGTGAAAAACCCTCTTTCCAGAAAAATATATATTTTCTAGAGTCCCCTGACCCACCAGTGTTACCCCTAGGTGGCATGCTTCATCAATGCGGTCCTCTCAATACGCTGCGGATTGAGGAGTGCTGCGACTTGCGAACTACGTAGGAGTACTTAGGATTTGGAAAATATGTGTAGTGCAGTGATGTGGACTGGGAAAAATTGGTTAAAACTACCTAGCTAGTGGGCTAATATTTTATTCTTGCTCCTAGAGGATATATTTTAAAATCAGGGGTTAATACTAGGGAAAGACCTAACTGTATTGAGTATGGTATCACTAGTATTGGGTCGACATGTTTCGAGCTTTGCCCTAAAGCTCCTCTTCAGGACCACACGAGGGCCAGCCCCGTGCCTAACACTGCTAAAGAATCCTATAAATAGGAAACAATGGGGTGCACACCAAATGTCTGCTGTCTCCAGGGGTGTCATCAGATCATTTTCAGAGAGGAGTGCTTTGATGAAGGTGTGACTACAAGCCCCTCTACCCCTGCAGATCATGAGTCATATTTCTGTCTAAACAAAAATACAGTGTGTCAGTGTACAACCCTATGTAGTAAGTATCAGGTGAACACACATTAGGTGTGCACCCCATTCTTTCCAGTTAACAGTGGGATGAGTTGCCTTTGTTTTATTTTCACATTATTAACTTTGTTGTGTTTATGTTAACAATGTATCATCCGCAAGTATGCTGTTGATCCTTGCTTGCAACAATACTGTAGCCACCTGAATAAAAGCTGGGAACTCAGTTGCACCATGCACCACCATCATGTGTGATGTATAATTTTTAGGGTGTTTTAAAATCTTTTACCTCAGAAATAGATGTGGATCGTGCACATCCTGTGCACATCCGTCTGCACCACTTGTAACCTCCTGCTGCACCAGTAATAGTAGTAATTCATCATCAGAGTTGGACTCAGGATCTGTGGAGATATTGTGCAGACCATTCTTCATTGCGATATTGTGCAGTATGGCACACATGGCGATTATCTTGCAGCATGTATCAGGTCTGTAAAGTAGTGCATTGCCAGTCTGGTGGAGGCAGCAAAAGTGGGACTTCAGAATCCCAAAGATCCTCCCTATGATGGAGTGCACTGTCCTGTTTGCCCTGTTATACTGTCTTTCATTTCTTATTTTGGAGTCAGGTACTGTGTGATGATCCTGGGAAGTAAGGCATATGCACTGTCACCTTAAGGGTATAAGACATTACAGTGTTAGGTTACATTGCACACACTGTCTGTAATTCTCTTTGCCTAGTAGGAAGTATGTAGTCATGGGTGCTACCTGGGAATCTGGCCACAAGATCGGTTATGATACAGGAGGCAACACACACTCCCTGCACAGTGAGTGATTGTGAGCATTTTCTGCTCCTGATATGTACTCATTTGCAGAGGGAATATATGGCAATATGTGTGTCATCAACACAGCCAATGGCATCTGAGAATTGTGCTACCCTGTAGAACATCAGTTTGTTGCAATGATTGGGGGGTATTGGGCAATGAAAGATATTGGTTGACTTTGCTCAACATTAAATCCAGGAAAATAAAAGGAACCTGGACAGGACTCTTTGTGAGCCCCGCCACCTCTATGACCCTCTGGAAACTGCCTGAGGATAAGATGTGCAGGCAACACAATACCTTCGGAAGTGGTGGGATTGCGTTCCTTCTGAGTGTTAGGGCCTGTAGCTGAGGTTGTAACTACGCAATTAATTATAGCCTGACTGCTGAGTCTGTTCCATCTCATGGGTCTCCTCCTCTGACTGTCGAAACAGGGTGACCGTCACCCGAAATGTCCTCTCCTGCCTCCCATCCTTCTCTGCCTCATAGCCAACATTGCCATCCTGTTTGCCAAAACATACCGGGTCACCATTCTGAGAGAGCCTTATGCATTTTGGGAGACTCATGAGGCTAGAAATCTATAATTTTCTAATAAGAAAATCACCAAAGTCTATATTAACAACAAATTACAACCTGCATATTTACTCTCTCTAGGGGTTTGGCGATATTAATTTCTAAATATGATAATGTGCATGACAGTGGAAACATTGACAAATCGATCGACATTGCTGCAAGTAACCTAACATCTCTTAACTTGAGGTTCTGATCATGAACCTCTGTATAGGATTTATTCTGGCCATGGGTGTTGCACATAACACAGGTGAAACACTTACTTTGCATGTCTTGTATCTCAATAATAAATATATGTACCATTGAAAACAGTTGTCACTCTTCTTGGGATTACCATTTCTACACACTCACAATTCAGTAGCTAAATCAAAATGCAGTCAGGAGGAAATCAACATAGATGTCCGTGGAAATGTTTGATGGTTGTGTAGCCATTTTATTCAGAAAGCATGGCAAAGGCCAGTAGAGTTGGTGGTATGCAATTGTGGGATTTTCAGCAAGTAGGCACATACGGGATAACGATATGTTATATTCAAATAATACCATTATCCTCTTCCAGTAGAAAAATAAACCATGAGGCCATCTGAGTGGTTTATAAATGTCACAGAACTCTAGGATGGCATTTTTGGATTATATCACAAAGAGTATTTCTTATGTATTGTTTATGTTACCTGCATATTTTGTTGCATTTTATATGAAAAAGATTGCGTTTTCAAAGAAATATGATTTGAGATATGGATTATGTGGTTGGGCTGTCTATGGTAACTTACAGGATAAAATGTTTACTTGTTTGTGGGTATAGGGTTTTTGGAAAGAAATGTTTTGCTGTGCTAACAAGCACATTTAAGCTGTAGATGTGAAAGATTTTGTGAGCTGATTTGTGCAACATATAGCTATCGACGGGCCTTTATTGCAATTAGAATGGCCAAGTTTGGTTTAACGTTCATAAAGACAATGCTTCTAAAAATAATTAGAAACAATGGAGCTGTCTGTTAGTTGGGGATGTGATAATCTATGTGCACAAGTATGCTTGGAGACTAATCCATTGTATAGAAGGATATGAAGAGACTTATCACTGACTAAAATCTATAACATGACAACATCATCCCTGTGAAACGGGGTTTAAAACCACTGTTTTTTGTACAATTAAATGCAATCATGTTCGTAAACATACACTCTTTAGTTATTGTTAGCTAGGATTCCCAGCTATAGTTTATTCCTCAGAGTTTGCTCGCTAATACCTTTGCCACCATTTGACGATGTCCATGAAACTTTCCAGACCAGAAAATTTTTGGGTTATTCGGAGGCGCAAACAAAAACGTGTGGTCCCAAAACGTGTTTTTCTCCCAATGCATTTTCCATAGACTTTTGTGTCACATGTAGCACAAAAATAGCTGAACAGATTTTAATGAAATGTGGTAAAAATATAGATTATGTTGTGTAGAGGATCCTTCTTTGGTAATACAGGTAAGTAAGGTATTTTTAAAGTTATAAGACATTTTTGCTTAGAGATATGTGTGGCCGCAGTAGTTTTGTGAAATTTTCAATGACAAGGCATTATGTGATTGGCTAATGACTGCCTTTAAAAAGTTAAATGCAAAAGGAACAGATAATGGACGAAATGCTGAACAAATCAAACATTTACCCCCAGTCACAGATCTTGGTTAAATCCATCATATTTATTCACGTCATTCCAGTTCAGACTCAGCCATATACAACTCAGTCTTGACCCTGCTACCCATGGGAAGAGTCCAGCCCGAACTGCCAATCCAAAAGTTAAAGGCAGTGATGTTCTTTTAACCGCATGCGTGCGGCATGATTTCCGCCCGTACGCTGGGATTTTTCATATCGCACTTTACATGACGAGCTGGGCTCGTCATGAGCGTGCGAGGAGGCTACCTCATGACGAGCCCAGCTCGTCATGAGCGTCGAAGGGGTTAAGAACACTTTTGGTGTTCTGTGTCAGAGCCTTAGAAATAGGAAAGTATTATGCTTTATACTTTTTTATGGTAAAAGGTACATATTTCCAAAACAATTATGGAGTACAGCAGCACTACCTAGGACTGCAGTGTTACTTAAAACATTTTTGTTTAAATTAAATATGTAAAACAATTAAAAATCCATTGTACTACACTATAATTCACAAATAAAGTGTACTACAATATATTTAAAATGTTTTGCATATTTAATTCTTTATAAAACACTCTACAGAGTACCGCAGTAATACCTACAAATTGCCACAGTAGTAAAAAAATAAAATTAGTAGGTAGGGAACAACAATAAAACCTACTACTTGCCGTTATCTAAGGGCCTAACCCATAATGCAGCTAAAGTGTGTAAATACCTACATAGCTTCATTTTACATTTTGTAAGACAGCTATTAGCAAATCAAATATTGCCTTGTCATCAGCTTGCACTGCGGTATACAGCGAAGTTACCATGGACTCAAGTGTATGCTACTTAACTTTATGCTTCTCTACTGAGCGAACTCCACCTTACTCCGCTCCACACTATGCTATTCCACTCAATGCCACTCCACGCTGTGCCACTCCATTGTATACCACTACACTATATACTGTTCCACTCTACGCCGTTCCACTTTATGCCATTCCACTGTATGCCACTACATTCTACCTCACTCCACTGCATGCCACTCCACTCTGTGCCAATTCACTCTTTGCTTCTCCACGGTACGCTATTACACTCTAACCCACTCCACTTTATGCCACTCCACTGTAACTTTTACACTTTAGGCCACTCCACCTCATGCCACCTCACTCTACACCACTCCAGTGTATGGCTATTCTACTCTACTCCACTCCACCATACACCACTTCAGTCTATGTAATTTCATTGTACCACACTCCACTCTATGCCACTTCACTGTACGCTATTTCACTGTATGAAGCTACTCTCTACACCATTTAACTCTATGCTATTTGCCTCTATGCCACTCCAGTTTACCCCACTCCACTATACACCACTCCACTGTACTGTATTCCACTCTACTCTGCTCCACTCCATGCCACTCCACTCTACGCCACTCCCCACCACCCCACTCCATTATATGCTATTTCAGTCTAACCCACTACCTTCCACTCTATGCCACTCTAGTCTACGTTACTCCACTGTATGCCAACTTACTCTATGCTGTTTCATTATGTGCTACTCTACCCTCTCTACCCTATGCCACTCCACTGTACACCACTCCACCCTACCCCTCTCTACTCTATGTCACTCCACTTTATACCACTCCACTGTAGGCTGTTCCACTCTACGCCACTCCACTCTATACTACTACAGCCAACACCACTGGACTGTACACCACTCCACTCTATGCTATTCCACTGTATTTAACTCCACTCTGACCACTCCACTGTATGCCACTCCACTGTACGCTATTACACTATACGCCAGTCCACTCTAAACTGCCACACTCTACCCTACTGTACTCAACACCGCTCCACTCTGTGCTATCCCTCAATGCCTCTACACTGTACACATCTTCACTCCACGCCTTTCCACTGTACTCTAGTGAACGAAAATTTACTTCACTCAACAAAAGTCTATACCCCTTGACTCTACCACATTATTCTCAACTCTATAGTACTCCACTGTACAACAATGTAGTCCTGTCAATGCATGTCTGTAGCACTCTAGTTTACTCTATGCCACTGGACGACACTGTACGCAACCTCCTCTACACCGCTCTCCCCCACTTTACTATACTCTACCCTATGAGACACTACTCTACTTTACTCCACTACTGCACTCTGTGTCACTCCACTGTAAGATACCCTATGCCACTCAACTCTACGACAGTCTATGCCACTCCACTCTAACATACTGTCCCGCACTCTACTGTACTCCACGCTACTCCATTCTACTCCACTGTATAACATTATAATCCACTCTGTGGCACTACACTCTACAACACCCAGTCCACTATACTGAGCGACACACTACTCCACTCTACAACACTTTACTCCACTATGTGCTATGCCAGCCCACTCTACCCCACTCCACACCACTCAACATGCTACTCCGCTCTATGCTACACCACTCCACTGGAATCCATTCCACTCTTCTCCTCTGTACAACACCTTACCCCACTCCATGGCACTGTACAGCACTCCACTCTACACCAATCCACTCTACAGCACTCAAAATCGCTCTATGCAACTCCACTTTATAACACTCTACACTCTGTGCCACTATAGCACACTGTACTCCACTCTATGCCCCTACACTTCACTCTACAACCCTCTACTCCACTCTATATCATTACTCTCTAATGTACAACACTCTACTGTACTCTACAACAGTTCCCAGCAATCTGCTACACACCTCAATTCTGTACTGTAGAAGATGCCACTCCAGTTTAGGACAATTTACTTTACTCTACACTACGCCTGTCCACTCTACTGCAGTCCATGCCACTGTACCATACATCACTCTAAGGAACTTTAGCCCACTCCACTCCAATCTACTCTACGACTTTACATTCTACAACACTACACTTGACAATCTCCTCCAATATACTGTTGGATTCTCCACTTAACAACACTACACTTAAAGACACTGGACTCTACAATTTGAAACACATTTTTATGAAATAAAAACATTAAAATTCAATGAAAGAAAAATGTATTTATTCTTTCTATTAAAACCAAACTTAAACTACACAAATACTACACAAATATTAGAAATGCTGTTTTATTTAGGGTTCTATATAGTGATACCCAAACAAATGATGGACGGAATGCTGAATAAATCATACATTCACCCCCAGTCAAGAGATCTGGGTTAAATCCATTGTTCTTCTGCTCACTACGCCACCCCAGTTTGGACCCAGCCATATGCAAATCAATCTTGACCTTGTGCCTCATGGAAACAGTCCAGCCCGAACTGCCAAGCCAGGTCCTCCCTGGACTGTAAACAAGCATCCTGGGACCGGTTTCTGGGTATTACCCTTCATCAGCTAGGCTAGCTTGAATCCAGTGGCAAGGTGAGCAAGGGACCCACGTGTGGGCATACCCACCCCACTTAGGGCAAAAAGTGATACGCAAACAAATGATGGATAGAATGCTGAATAAATCATACATTCACCCCCAGTCAAGAGACTTGGGTTAAATCCATAGTTCTTCTGCTCACTACGCCACCCCCCCCCCCCAAAAACAGTTACCTGTACTGCGGCATCCCAGGGCTGCCCTCCTCCTCTTCCTCACCGTCTCTGGGCAATCCTTGCAAAAACTGCACTTGCTCAAGCGCATTTCACACAATAAATACGCATGCACGGGCGCGCACGCATGCACAGTTTTTGAAAGGGTCACCCCGAGATGGCGAGGAAGAGGAGGAGGGTAGCACGGGGACGCTGCAGTACAGGTAAGTGTTTTTTGGTTACCTAGTCCATGGAGAAATAATTGATTATAAATGTGCAGTTTTTGGTGAGTGGACAGCATCTTGAATGCTTGATTAGTTTTGATCACTTAGATATTTGTGTCAATTGGAAACTTGATTGGTATGTGCATGTAGAGAAGTCTCTAATTAAATTTAAGCATACTACCAATGCAGTGTATAAACATAACATTGGCATCAACCTCAATGCAATTCTGAAATTTAGAGCTGGTCCAAGGGCAAGGTGATCAGATAAACGTGAACAGCTTTTTATTATTTGTGTCTGTTTTAGGACCTGGCCCGCCTCTTGTACCCTTGTATTTAGCCTTAGGAATCAAACTAATTCCAGATATTATTGGTTCCTGAGCAGTACTATACTAGGTCCATTTTAATAGAAATCTACTTACTTCACCATATCTATGATCCATTCTAGAGGTGATTTCCCCAGAGTTGGTGCTAATCAGTAGGCTATGTATATTAATGATGACATAACCCAAAAATGCCATCCTAGGGTTCCTGAGGCACTTATATACCACTTCGGTGGCCTCTTGGTTTACTTTGTAACTATAAAACACACAAGGTGATGGACGGAATGTTGCACATTGGCAAATCATTCACCCCCAGTCACTAATCTGGGTTTAATCCATCGTTATTTTGCTCACCACGCCACCACAGTTCAGACTTGGCCATTTGCAAATCAGTCTTGGACCTGTGCCTCATGGGAACAGTCCAGCGCGAACTGCCAAGCCATGTCTTCCCTAGACCGGAATCAAGCATCCTAGGACCAGTTTCTGGCTATCAGCCGTCATCAGCCAGGATAGCTTGACTCCAGTGACGTAGTGAGCATGGGACCCACGTCTGGGCATACCCTTCCCACATAGGGCGAACAGCAAAACACACAAGGTGATGGACGAAATGTTGCACATTGGCAAAACTTCTTTGTGGGAAGGGTATGCCCAGAAGTGGGTCCCGTGCTTACTACACCACTGGAGTCAAGCTATCCTGGCTGATGACGGCTGATAGCCAGAAACCGGTCTTAGGAGGCGGGATTCCGGTGCATATATATATAGACGTACACACATTAAATATTAACCTAAATATATGAAAAAACTAATAATAATATAAACTCTCACCAATATTAGGAAAACATTTTGGACTGCAGAAATGTATGTATATTATTCCCACTTCCGTTTTGAAAGGGAAAGTGTTGAACTTCGGTGGGGTTACGTTTATTATTTCCAATGCATTGCACCGGATTTTCAGGAGGGCACCATAGGTGCCCTCCAGGGCCACAACCGGGAGCAGGCGTCTCCGCTAGTGGCCCCCAAAGACACTTTCTAACAGCAGTCCCATGTAGAAAGGTCGAATTGGAAATGTTGTCGGAAAGTGCCATCATAATTCCAGTGGCAGGAACGTCGTCTGTTGAGGATTAAGATGCCCTTCCGACTGGCTCCTTGAGCCTGTCGGAACTGAGTCGGATTGCCGGGCCGGTTTGGACATCGATTGCTGTCATTGAAATATAGCGGTCAGAGTTCAAACCTACGATGTCGTCCCGAAAGCCTCCAACCAACATTGAAATCAGGCCTATAGCATTTAAAGCAGAGGAATTTATTTAATTTACATTATAATAATTTTATATATTATAATATTTAACATTTACTACTTTAAACTGTATTTATATTAGAAAAAATATATTTTGGATACTATTACTGTCACAATGTTTTGTTTTCATATTTTTGTCACTTCCATTATAAGCATAGGAACACAACATTTTGTTAAACGATATTTTTTACACAATATTGTTGTCATTGTTTACCAAGAAATTGTGTCCTTTTGCCCTCATTTTTTCAATAAAAAGTAGATGTATTTATTCTGAATATAAAAGGCATACAAACCAACATCATTATTTTTTTCTTTTGAAAAGTGTTCTATGTAACAACCATGGCCGGAATACATCCCTTAATGAGGTTGATGATCAGAACCTTAAGTTACTTGCTGCAATGGTGATCAATTTGTCAGTGCCTTTACTGTCATGTGATTAATCTCCAAACCCCTAGAGAGAATTCATATGCAGATTGCAATTTGTTGTTAATGTAGACTATAGCGATTGACTGTCAATTTTTAGGAATTAACATGTATCTTTTTGAGAAATGTATAGTTTTCTAACCTAATGAGTCCCAACCCCATGAATGTGTTAATTAAATGAGTACTGGAATCAAAGCGGTTAACCCTTCTGTTTCTAGGCATAGATAATTCTCATGAATGATGTTTGACTTTTTTAGTTTTGGGATTCTGCTGAAAGGTTTTTGGAATCTTCAGTGGTGCATTCAAAACTGGACATAATATTTCCATCTCTTTGCACTCTGTTAAAAACAAGGTCTCCATAGTTTCATGTCCTGTCTAGAACAATGTGTGATCACCCAGGTAAGCAGTAAAAACATTGTTTAATCTATCACCACTTGCACTGTGAAATGAGAAAGTGAATTTTAAAAGGTTCAGTTGCACATTCCAGTGCTCTTAGCGTTTGCAGGCAGATGAAAATAAATAATGTTGCTGACACATGAAACAGCTGTTTTTCACATAGCCGTGATTTACTGTTACAAAATCTTAACTTTCGAGGAAGATGGTAGCACGGCGTTCAACAAAACCAGGGCTCCTGGTATTTCAGCTTGTCCCTTGTGCACCTTGTTTTTGCTCATTTAAGGGAGCTTCTAAAACTTGAAAAGAAAGTTAATATTGCTAAGGTTGACTTACTAACATCCAATTATCTCGCTGTCACAGGAACTTTCGAGTGTGATCCATCTCTTTACTGGATGAAACCCGAAGCAAGATGTACTTTATATATACAATTGTGGCGTAGTACCTTCTCAACTCGAGTCTACCAGGCAAAGTGGAATAGGACTTTCTCAAGTATTAATGTAGGCAACCGTGACTGTATATTGCATTTAATGCTCCTATGCATGACGACATAGTTGCTTGCCGGAAATGGCTATTATAGTTATATATGTCCTTTCGCGTAAATACTGACAACAATAATATAATGTCTTGTTATAGAACAGATTCCTTTCATTAAGGTTGTGAAGCCCTCCTATATATGGTATATGGTCTGCTTGGCTCATCTTGGAAAGTGATGCATAGGAGCATCAGTATCACTATCTTTATATTTTAAAATGTATTGAAGAATATTGTATGTCATATATATATATATATATATATATATTTTTTTTTTTTACTTCATATTTTTTTTAACAAGGCTGGTGCATCTATCACATATCAACTAGAGTACAACTGACTAATAATAATCATTACATTTGAGTATTGTAAAGGTGTGAATCTTCTAGTTTTTTTCTGACTGTGCAGTTTTAACTTTTATTGTTTTTTCATTGTTATGACATATGCAATAATAAAAACGATTTAAGGGGCCGATTATGATGGCGGACGGACCTGAGTCCGTCCGCCACCATAGAGTAGGAGGGAACCTCCGCATTGCCTGCGGAGTTTCCTCCTGTGCAATTAGGATGTGACCGCCACCGTGGCGGTCACATCCTCTATTTTTACCATTGCGGCGGGTGCGGCTTCAAGCTGCACCCGCGGCAATGGTAAAAAATGCATACATTGCATTTGTATGCAGAAAGCTGCCGATTTCTGCATACAAATGTAGGGGGTACCATAGGTACCCCCAATTTGCACCCCGACCCCCCCTTCACCAAGGGGGCCCGCAACGGGCCCCCGAAGTCAATGTCCGTATGCTTTTTCACGGCAGAAAAGCATATGATTTCCACCATCCTAACATGGCTGCCAGCCATGTTAGAGCTTTTCGGCCGCGGAAGGTGACCGCGGCGGAAAAGCTGCGGATGGATTTTGAGACCAACCGCCATCCTAATTTGGCGGTGGGTCTTTTGTGCCTCCGCAGCGGTTTTCCGGCATCCTCCGGGCCGGCGGTGGCTTCCGCCGGCCCGGAGGATGCGGGAAAACCGCGATCCTAATCGAGCCCTAAGTTGGCTGGTTTGGCTGAAGGGCATCCTTCAGCAAGAGTTTGGGCGAGATAATGTCTGTGATCAGGCACTGACCAAAGGATTTTTCTCTTTGGAGAACGACCATAGGCAATTTGCTTTTGGTTAGTGCCTGTCTGGCACTCTGAGTGAAAACTAATCGACTGGAAATGCAGCCCTGATCAATTGCCACTAGCTGAAACTGTTGCTCACATTCCACTCATTACATTTGTGTTTTACTGAGTGAGATGACCACAGTAAGATAAGCCTGTCCAGACTTTGGCCCTGTGCTCGATGTACCACTGAACTCAAGCTATACCCCAATGATGAGTGAGGTGTTGGGCACCTCTCATGAAGGAAACACAACAGGCATAGGCTTTAGAGGTAACTTGCTTTAATGTAGCTTCTTCCATAGAGACCTCATCCCCCAAACAGCAGCAACAACTGAAACACTATTCAAGGAATAACATTCCTAATAAGAACATTCTGCTATGAAACAGGGAGCCTTGGATACAAGTCTGAAACAGGATGACAAGCATGAAATATGAGTAGGACACCACAATGAGGCTTAATGCATTCCCAGTCTTGCGGGCATAACCTGGCATTTCTGAGTGGACTGTTCTTATGAAAGCAGCACCATTACCGATTTGCATATGGTGGAATTGTGCATGCAAAACAATTAACTGGAATGCAGCCCAAGTGATTGCCAGTGGCAATTCAAAAATCACTACTGAGTTTGCTTTGTGTAACCCTGTCCTGACTACCCGGTTGTACTGTTGTCTGGATCCCTGATGCTGACTTTTTTTGTCATAGGCTAACACTGATCATGTGTGTGTGCCATAGACATAGGCCTATCACACGGATTGCCGTCATGTTGGACCAGAAGGGGCGCGCAAAGAACTACCTTCAGGGTTGTGGAAGGCTTTCGCCTTCACCAAGTATTAAGCTGCATGAATGCGGTGATGGCAGCATACTGTGTAGTGATCACATCCTTTTTACTCTGTGTCACTGGAGTGAGGCCTACAGGCTCACTTACCTTTTTTAAGTTCAGCTGCTGTGTGCTTACCTCACCGTTGGCCTACACCAGGTAGATGTGTGGTGCAGTGCAGTACAGGAGTACCAACTCTAAGCTGGATGTATGTGTGTCTGGAAAAAATTACAGTACCAGGGTAGAGCAGTACTATGTAATACATGTGGTTGCCTGCGAGGAATACATTACACAAGTTTGTGTATACCAGCGAGGAATACATTACACAAGTGGTGTAGTGCTATGCAGTGTGTGTGCAATGAAAAGCATGTGCTGGATATGTGTGCTTTTCAGAAGCACAATACATGAAGGGTGAAGTGTTGTGCAGCACACACATGGTAAGGGTGTACGCTGACAGTGTGTGTTTTTGCAAATACCACACCCTGGTACAATACACACAGAATACAGTACTGGACAGATTGAATGCAGATTGAATGTGTGTGCTAACTGTATGTGTGTCTGTAGTGGCACAATGCATGAAGATAACAGCACAGGAAAGTATTTGTACTGTGAATGCACACTGAGTGTAAGAGTGCCTGCAATTGTACATTACATGGAGAGGACCATAGATTACATTTTGGGAAACCCAGAGCTGCATAGTGAAGACATGAGAAGTAGAGGAATCCACTGAAAAGACTAAATTCAGATTGAATGTGTTTTCTAAATGTTTGTATGTCTATAGTGACACAATGCATAGAGATAACAGTACTGGAAAGTATGTGGGCTGTGAATGCACACTGTATGTAAGAGTGCCTGCAATGGTACAGTACATGGAGACAACCCTGGGTTCCATTTTGAGTAGCCCAGGCCTTCCTAGTGAAGACATGAGGAGTAGTGGAATGCACCCAGATAGATTTGTGTGTTGCTGCTTTCTTTTAAGCTTGGTGGGGCGCACTCTAGAGGAAGGGAGGAAGAAACTCCCCCTTTACACTTCAAAGGGGTGCTTTGTTATTAAGTGATAGATCACCAGGAATGGGCTTGCGACATCTCAGGAAGGAGATGAGTCTGTAGTGAATCATAAGGAGTAGGGCCGGGAACCCAGGATTAACCAATTGATGCACATATCACTGTGGCTGACATCCAGGTGTGAACTCTGGTCACTCCCAAAAACTGTGTTGTGTTGGACAATGTGCTTCAGAGTTATCTTGCTTTGGCAGACAGCCTTTCAAGAGAGAAGCAGAGAAGGAAAAACTGAAAACATAAAACTTAAAAGACACAGATCATAAATCACATTTGGAGTCTTGAAAAGGACTATGAGAAGGGGAGGTTGAGGTTGAGGGGTCATCACCCAAGGAAACCAAAACTATATACCCTGAATCAAGAGCACCAACGCCTGCTTACTTGACAAGACAAGAATACTCTGAGGAAGAGGACAATGTAGGAGGCAAAGAGCTCCAAAGGGGAAGCCTCCCAAGAGGACTCTTTGGGCAAGGTGTGAGGGAACAGCTGTGAACTGATCGAGTTGTTGCCTGTGTGCAGTGTTTGTTCGGCGACTACCATATGCCAAGAGAGGCCAGCATTGGACTGGGCATGTACAAAGCACCCTGTGTTGCAGTGACCCTGTATGCCAGGGAGAGCCACTGTTAATGTTATTGCTGTGCTGTGAGATCACTGAGACTTGTATCTACAATGGTGGAGGCGATTGCTACAGAGGAGTCTGCTCTTGATTTGTAAGTACCTCTGCATCCCGTATGCTAGGAGGGACTGCCAGTACTGATATTCCTAAGACATTTGGGACATCTCCCCAGGAGAGATTGAGTCTGTGTTTGGCTGGTCAAGCCCATAAAGTGAGAGAAGTGCTCATGACTAATCCCAGAGGACTGTGGAGGACTCCCCAGATGATGCCACACCCATGCAGGGCACCAGTCAGGAGCTTATGGACCGAATGTCCCGCCCCCTGTGTGGGGAATGTTGATATAACCTGTCTTCACAGGCTGAGAACATCTCTGATTACTGGGAAGCCAGCAGTGTCGCTCAAGAGGAGAGCACAGATCTCCCGAGTGCTGTTGCACATTCCGCGAGCAGTCTGACTTCCCCGAACCAGATCAGAACTCTTGAGTGCCCGCATTAAGGACACTACCCACAAAGCTGAACTCTTCTGTGCTGCAGGAGTGGGTAAGACTTGAACTGGGTTTTTGGGTCCCTGGAGTTATCACTGATAACCGTGCTGCAACACCATAGACCCTTTTGTCTAATTCTAAAGAGTCAAAGGGGAAGTCCTGAGTACAGCCTATTAGTACGCATTCCCTAGATGGGATCACCAGACAATGGGAAATAACCTGGCCACATTTCAATGAAGAGAGTGAAACAGGTAATTGGCTGACAAATGCTGGATCCCCACCCTTAAGGTGAGTGTGTTGTTGCTAATGAATGTCTTTATTCATTTGCATGTGTAGAGTTAGGAATCAAATATTTTCTCATAAAATCAAGTATTTGACTAGACATTGATTTATTGACAATAATGTGTGCACTTTGAGTTTTGAGTCATGTTCAGTAATCTGTATCTACACTTCCACCTTGAGGGAGCCTTTGTCTGCTCGTCTGCAGCTACCACTGAGTGTCAAGTGTAGAAGGGGTACTTGGCCCAGTTGCTCGAGATTCATTGTGGTCGGGCCTTGGGACATCAGGTGTAAAAGGCCTCAACCACCCCATTTGGGCACAGTAACTGCTCGGTGCCCCAGGGCCTTCTGAAAGGGGTTCTGACTCCACCATTCTAGGAGGTTGGGAATACTGGAAAAATGGATGTAGACCAAAAGCCTTCATTACGCTGATATTAAAATGTTGACTTTAGTAGATGGTTTCTGGCAAATTGCATAACTCAATCTGTTCTTCCCCCCCTGCTATCTGGGCCTCCAGTTCCAATCAAAGCAAGCTTAAAAATAATCCATGAGTTTCAATGAATTCAGCATTCAACATGAACTCAACAAAAACATTTGAGAATCTTTCAGCTTTTTTCTAAAACAATGCTTCAATTCATGAATACACTGTGCATATGCATGGCATGCTGGGCTGACTCTGGATCAAATCAAAATATTTAAAATGTTACAGGAAGGTTGTTTCAGGATTAAACCCTATCCAGTAACTGAACTTTTTTGGTTATCTTTTGTAAGTGCTCTAATTCATTGTTAGCTCCTTCTACTCCTACATTTGGACCTAGTTACAGACAAAATAATGTATTTTTAGATTGTAATATTATCTATGCTTGATGAAAACCTGTTGTCGGCGATTGCTTAACATAGAAAGTGGTAGCATCAACAGTGTCAACTGGTACAATTTTATTTGCCAATTGGTAAGTCTCACTTATCCTAGGCATAAATAAGCAGGGCTCGCTTCTTCACAAAACAAACTTAAAAATTGTAAAATTTGTATGCTGCATTTCATTTTATGGTCTTGGTCATAAATGTTAGGATGGGGTAGATCAAAACATGCTACCCATCTATTTTCCTTGAGGCTTCTGAAATACGATCAGAGAAATTGGAAAATGGAATGACCTAGATTGATGTATATTTGATTTTGTCTGAGAAGTTGAACTATCAATCCGATGTTAATGTAATCCTCGTAGACAGCCTTGTGGACACTAAGTTTTGCTTCCTTACCATTTTCTCACTTCCAGGGCAACAAAAAGGTCTCTATAAGTCTTTCAACAATATTTTGTTCATTCAGGTAACAGTCAGATAAAATAAAGATTAAATATGCCTGTTATTGCAAAGGATCAAATTATATAATAATATCGAGCACTGTTATGAACTAGAATATCATGGCTTAAAAATCATGTAGCAGAAATATCAAGTTTTTTAACTTTACTAGAACAGAAATACAGAAAAGTGTTATATATATATATATATATAAATAAGCAAGTGGTGGGAAGCCACAAGCTTAACTAACTATGTGGAAGAGCAGAGGGTCCAGAGAGGTCTAAGGGTTCATACAGTACCCTCTTATGAACACCCCGACCCACAACTTCTAACAGATTGGTTTCAGCACACTGCATCCTATTGCAAAGGCACCCTCAAAATTTTGGTCAAATACGCCTGGAGTGACAGGGAAAAGGCGTTGGCCGAAATTGTACTGATTAATGATGAACTGGAGAAAGAAGTAGATCCTGGACAGAGAGCATTAATAACCCAGATGAGAGATCAAATGAAGGCGAGGCTCGTCAAATATGAGCAGAAAATAAGAACGCGCAAACAAGAGAAATATGAGCGCGACGCCAACGACTACCATACAGGGCGCGTATTGACTTACGCCAAGAAATATGATGCACAACTAAAGGCCCTACAGAAAAGAACTGAAATCAGCCCTGACGTTAGCACCAGCGCTGGTGCAACAGAAACAGAACCTGCCACTTCAGAGTCTGATCTCACTGAGAATGAGTCCGGAGATGAACAGCAGAGGTTGGGTGACCGGAGTAAACAGAATGAAGTGTACGCCACACAAGGTGCCCGACCGAAGAGGACTCCTTTTCAGGAGGAGTTCGAAGTCATCAGAAAGTCCTGGCTGCGCGACGGCAAAAACAAACCGCCAGATGCAGATGCAACATCAACAGCATCGACAGGAGGACAAGGAGGACGAGGAGGACAGGTGGCGGGAAGAAGAGGCAGAATCAATGCAAGAACTCCACGCTGGTCCAATCGCAATGCGAAGAAGACCCAGCAATAATAAACATTGACAATCAGGATCCGAATAACCAAGCTAATAAAAACCAATCTGACAGTAGTCAATCTAACGAAGAAAATATTGATTGATGCAGAAACGGAAGTACTAAGTTTGGGACTCACTTTCTGCCCCACGAAAGAACTGGAGTACACACAAACAAGAATAGACCTGTTCCGCTTCACCAGGAAGCTTAAACTTCACAAACATTTTAAACTACGTCCCCATTTGAAAGATCGCACTAAAAAGGGTATAAGAATAACGGCAACGGACTCTCTCAGTAGTAGAGATTTACCAGCAATTGAGACCCTTGAAGATCTGCGATTGGAACAAGATGTTGGAGATTTGAACATCGCACAACGAGCCATCTTGCAAGGAATCGAGCAAGAAAGGGACGATAGTATATTCAAACCTGTCTCTACGTTTGAGCCACAATCGCCATGGGACGCTGTGGACGTTTTTACAGAGGCAATGAAGAATGACCTCTTGCAATATAGGCGAGCGGAACATCGCACTTCAGCACACAACATTACTGAACGCCAGCGATCGGCGTTGATGGACCTGACTAATGACAAAACTCTGGTGATCAAGCCTTCCGACAAAGGGGGGAATGTGGTCCTAATGAGTAGGGACCAATACAAAGAAGAAGCACTGAGGCAACTCGCAGATAAGAACTTCTATATGGAATGTACAACTTCAGCATACCAACAGAGTATCACAAAAAATGAGACATTGATACAGAAGTGGTACAGCCTCAAGATGCTGGGGAAAGACGAACATCTCTTCTTAAGAAACAACACCCCAATGATACCCACCTTTTACCACCTCCCTAAATTACATAAGGACATGAATCGTCCCCCTGGCCGCCCAATCATCTCATCCATCGGCAGTCTAACAGAGAACATGTCACGCTTTGTAGACAATATCCTGTTTCCTTTGGTAGTAAAATTAAAATCATATATACGGGATACCAAAGACTTCTTAATCAAGATCCAGGAGTTAACATGGAGCCCTGGATATCTGCTGATGGTGTTGGACATTACCAGCCTATGCACTTGTATAGAACATGGGCGAGGACTAGAGGCCGTTACGTACTTTCTTGAGAAGCGCCAGCTGAGATTTGCCAGACACAATGAAATGATCGTTGAATTCATAGAGTTTTGTCTAACTCATAATATCTTCCTTTTTGAAGACCAGCTATACATCCAAAGGTCTGGGACGGCGATGGGAACCTGTTTCGCCCCCAGCTACGTGAATTTATTCGTTGGCTGGTGGGAGGAGCAGGTTCCCAGGAGCTGCACAGTGGGACAAGACACAGGGGAGGTTATCTGCTGGCATCGTTACATTGACGATTTGTTTATTGTCTGGAACGGTGGTATCAACACGATACAGAAAAGGGGGTGGTGATGAACAGAGTGTCTGAATTAAGCAGACCACTCTTACCCAGTCCAAAGATCAGGGCTTGATCCATCACCGTTATTTATCTCACTGCCCCATCCCAGCTCAGAACCTGGCTATATGCAAATTAGTCTGTCCCTGGCCCAGTGCATCATGGGAACAGGGCAGACCAAACTACCAAGCCAATTCTTCACCAGAAAGGAGACAAGCTACCGGGGACCGGTTTCTGGCATTTCAGCCTCTTCGGCCCGGCTTGCTTGAATCCTGATGGAGCAGTGAGAAAGGGACTCATGTCTGAGTATACCCTGCCCTGGATTCAAGCAAGCCGGGCCGAAGACGCCTGAAATGGCAGAAACCGGTCCCCGGAAGCTTGTTTCCTTCCCAGTGTAAGAATTGGCTTTTGTAGTCTGGTCTGCCCTGTTCCCATGATGCACTGGGCCAGGGACAGACTAATTTGCATACAGCCAGGTTCTGAAACTGGGATGGTGCAATGAGCTAAAAAACGGTGTTGGATCTAGCCCTGATCTCTTGACTGGGTGAGAGTACTCTGCTTAATTCAGAGACTCTGTCCATCACCACCCCTTGTTGTAAATAATTTTGTCCACCCTAAGCGTGGAAGGGTATACTCAGATGTGAGTCCCTTGCTCATTGCACCATCAGGATTCAAGCAACCCGGGCCGAAGACGCCTGAAATGGCAGAAACCGGTCCCCGGAAGCTTGTTTCCTTCCCAGTGTAAGAATTGGCTTTTGTAGTCTGGTCTGCCCTGTTCCCATGATGCACTGGGCCAGGGACAGACTAATTTGCATACAGCCAGGTTCTGAAACTGGGATGGTGCAATGAGCTAAAAAACGGTGTTGGATCTAGCCCTGATCTCTTGACTGGGTGAGAGTACTCTGCTTAATTCAGAGACTCTGTCCATCACCACCCCTTGTTGTAAATAATTTTGTCCACCCTAAGCGTGGAAGGGTATACTCAGATGTGAGTCCCTTGCTCATTGCACCATCAGGATTCAAGCAAGCCGGGCCGAAGACGCCTGAAATGGCAGAAACCGGTCCCCGGAAGCTTGTTTCCTTCCCAGTGTAAGAATTGGCTTTTGTAGTCTGGTCTGCCCTGTTCCCATGATGCACTGGGCCAGGGACAGACTAATTTGCATACAGCCAGGTTCTGAAACTGGGATGGTGCAATGAGCTAAAAAACGGTGTTGGATCTAGCCCTGATCTCTTGACTGGGTGAGAGTACTCTGCTTAATTCAGAGACTCTGTCCATCACCACCCCTTGTTGTAAATAATTTTGTCCACCCTAAGCGTGGAAGGGTATACTCAGATGTGAGTCCCTTGCTCATTGCACCATCAGGATTCAAGCAAGCCGGGCCGAAGACGCCTGAAATGGCAGAAACCGGTCCCCGGAAGCTTGTTTCCTTCCCAGTGTAAGAATTGGCTTTTGTAGTCTGGTCTGCCCTGTTCCCATGATGCACTGGGCCAGGGACAGACTAATTTGCATACAGCCAGGTTCTGAAACTGGGATGGTGCAATGAGCTAAAAAACGGTGTTGGATCTAGCCCTGATCTCTTGACTGGGTGAGAGTACTCTGCTTAATTCAGAGACTCTGTCCATCACCACCCCTTGTTGTAAATAATTTTGTCCACCCTAAGCGTGGAAGGGTATACTCAGATGTGAGTCCCTTGCTCATTGCACCATCAGGATTCAAGCAAGCCGGGCCGAAGACGCCTGAAATGGCAGAAACCGTTTCCCGGAAGCTTGTTTCCTTCCCAGTGTAAGAATTGGCTTTTGTAGTCTGGTCTGCCCTGTTCCCATGATGCACTGGGCCAGGGACAGACTAATTTGCATACAGCCAGGTTCTGAAACTGGGATGGTGCAATGAGCTAAAAAACGGTGTTGGATCTAGCCCTGATCTCTTGACTGGGTGAGAGTACTCTGCTTAATTCAGAGACTCTGTCCATCACCACCCCTTGTTGTAAATAATTTTGTCCACCCTAAGCGTGGAAGGGTATACTCAGATGTGAGTCCCTTGCTCATTGCACCATCAGGATTCAAGCAAGCCGGGCCGAAGACGCCTGAAATGGCAGAAACCGGTCCCCGGAAGCTTGTTTCCTTCCCAGTGTAAGAATTGGCTTTTGTAGTCTGGTCTGCCCTGTTCCCATGATGCACTGGGCCAGGGACAGACTAATTTGCATACAGCCAGGTTCTGAAACTGGGATGGTGCAATGAGCTAAAAAACGGTGTTGGATCTAGCCCTGATCTCTTGACTGGGTGAGAGTACTCTGCTTAATTCAGAGACTCTGTCCATCACCACCCCTTGTTGTAAATAATTTTGTCCACCCTAAGCGTGGAAGGGTATACTCAGATGTGAGTCCCTTGCTCATTGCACCATCAGGATTCAAGCAAGCCGGGCCGAAGACGCCTGAAATGGCAGAAACCGGTCCCCGGAAGCTTGTTTCCTTCCCAGTGTAAGAATTGGCTTTTGTAGTCTGGTCTGCCCTGTTCCCATGATGCACTGGGCCAGGGACAGACTAATTTGCATACAGCCAGGTTCTGAAACTGGGATGGTGCAATGAGCTAAAAAACGGTGTTGGATCTAGCCCTGATCTCTTGACTGGGTGAGAGTACTCTGCTTAATTCAGAGACTCTGTCCATCACCACCCCTTGTTGTAAATAATTTTGTCCACCCTAAGCGTGGAAGGGTATACTCAGATGTGAGTCCCTTGCTCATTGCACCATCAGGATTCAAGCAAGCCGGGCCGAAGACGCCTGAAATGGCAGAAACCGGTCCCCGGAAGCTTGTTTCCTTCCCAGTGTAAGAATTGGCTTTTGTAGTCTGGTCTGCCCTGTTCCCATGATGCACTGGGCCAGGGACAGACTAATTTGCATACAGCCAGGTTCTGAAACTGGGATGGTGCAATGAGCTAAAAAACGGTGTTGGATCTAGCCCTGATCTCTTGACTGGGTGAGAGTACTCTGCTTAATTCAGAGACTCTGTCCATCACCACCCCTTGTTGTAAATAATTTTGTCCACCCTAAGCGTGGAAGGGTATACTCAGATGTGAGTCCCTTGCTCATTGCACCATCAGGATTCAAGCAAGCCGGGCCGAAGACGCCTGAAATGGCAGAAACCGGTCCCCGGAAGCTTGTTTCCTTCCCAGTGTAAGAATTGGCTTTTGTAGTCTGGTCTGCCCTGTTCCCATGATGCACTGGGCCAGGGACAGACTAATTTGCATACAGCCAGGTTCTGAAACTGGGATGGTGCAATGAGCTAAAAAACGGTGTTGGATCTAGCCCTGATCTCTTGACTGGGTGAGAGTACTCTGCTTAATTCAGAGACTCTGTCCATCACCACCCCTTGTTGTAAATAATTTTGTCCACCCTAAGCGTGGAAGGGTATACTCAGATGTGAGTCCCTTGCTCATTGCACCATCAGGATTCAAGCAAGCCGGGCCGAAGACGCCTGAAATGGCAGAAACCGGTCCCCGGAAGCTTGTTTCCTTCCCAGTGTAAGAATTGGCTTTTGTAGTCTGGTCTGCCCTGTTCCCATGATGCACTGGGCCAGGGACAGACTAATTTGCATACAGCCAGGTTCTGAAACTGGGATGGTGCAATGAGCTAAAAAACGGTGTTGGATCTAGCCCTGATCTCTTGACTGGGTGAGAGTACTCTGCTTAATTCAGAGACTCTGTCCATCACCACCCCTTGTTGTAAATAATTTTGTCCACCCTAAGCGTGGAAGGGTATACTCAGATGTGAGTCCCTTGCTCATTGCACCATCAGGATTCAAGCAAGCCGGGCCGAAGACGCCTGAAATGGCAGAAACCGTTTCCCGGAAGCTTGTTTCCTTCCCAGTGTAAGAATTGGCTTTTGTAGTCTGGTCTGCCCTGTTCCCATGATGCACTGGGCCAGGGACAGACTAATTTGCATACAGCCAGGTTCTGAAACTGGGATGGTGCAATGAGCTAAAAAACGGTGTTGGATCTAGCCCTGATCTCTTGACTGGGTGAGAGTACTCTGCTTAATTCAGAGACTCTGTCCATCACCACCCCTTGTTGTAAATAATTTTGTCCACCCTAAGCGTGGAAGGGTATACTCAGATGTGAGTCCCTTGCTCATTGCACCATCAGGATTCAAGCAAGCCGGGCCGAAGACGCCTGAAATGGCAGAAACCGGTCCCCGGAAGCTTGTTTCCTTCCCAGTGTAAGAATTGGCTTTTGTAGTCTGGTCTGCCCTGTTCCCATGATGCACTGGGCCAGGGACAGACTAATTTGCATACAGCCAGGTTCTGAAACTGGGATGGTGCAATGAGCTAAAAAACGGTGTTGGATCTAGCCCTGATCTCTTGACTGGGTGAGAGTACTCTGCTTAATTCAGAGACTCTGTCCATCACCACCCCTTGTTGTAAATAATTTTGTCCACCCTAAGCGTGGAAGGGTATACTCAGATGTGAGTCCCTTGCTCATTGCACCATCAGGATTCAAGCAAGCCGGGCCGAAGACGCCTGAAATGGCAGAAACCGGTCCCCGGAAGCTTGTTTCCTTCCCAGTGTAAGAATTGGCTTTTGTAGTCTGGTCTGCCCTGTTCCCATGATGCACTGGGCCAGGGACAGACTAATTTGCATACAGCCAGGTTCTGAAACTGGGATGGTGCAATGAGCTAAAAAACGGTGTTGGATCTAGCCCTGATCTCTTGACTGGGTGAGAGTACTCTGCTTAATTCAGAGACTCTGTCCATCACCACCCCTTGTTGTAAATAATTTTGTCCACCCTAAGCGTGGAAGGGTATACTCAGATGTGAGTCCCTTGCTCATTGCACCATCAGGATTCAAGCAAGCCGGGCCGAAGACGCCTGAAATGGCAGAAACCGGTCCCCGGAAGCTTGTTTCCTTCCCAGTGTAAGAATTGGCTTTTGTAGTCTGGTCTGCCCTGTTCCCATGATGCACTGGGCCAGGGACAGACTAATTTGCATACAGCCAGGTTCTGAAACTGGGATGGTGCAATGAGCTAAAAAACGGTGTTGGATCTAGCCCTGATCTCTTGACTGGGTGAGAGTACTCTGCTTAATTCAGAGACTCTGTCCATCACCACCCCTTGTTGTAAATAATTTTGTCCACCCTAAGCGTGGAAGGGTATACTCAGATGTGAGTCCCTTGCTCATTGCACCATCAGGATTCAAGCAAGCCGGGCCGAAGACGCCTGAAATGGCAGAAACCGTTTCCCGGAAGCTTGTTTCCTTCCCAGTGTAAGAATTGGCTTTTGTAGTCTGGTCTGCCCTGTTCCCATGATGCACTGGGCCAGGGACAGACTAATTTGCATACAGCCAGGTTCTGAAACTGGGATGGTGCAATGAGCTAAAAAACGGTGTTGGATCTAGCCCTGATCTCTTGACTGGGTGAGAGTACTCTGCTTAATTCAGAGACTCTGTCCATCACCACCCCTTGTTGTAAATAATTTTGTCCACCCTAAGCGTGGAAGGGTATACTCAGATGTGAGTCCCTTGCTCATTGCACCATCAGGATTCAAGCAAGCCGGGCCGAAGACGCCTGAAATGGCAGAAACCGGTCCCCGGAAGCTTGTTTCCTTCCCAGTGTAAGAATTGGCTTTTGTAGTCTGGTCTGCCCTGTTCCCATGATGCACTGGGCCAGGGACAGACTAATTTGCATACAGCCAGGTTCTGAAACTGGGATGGTGCAATGAGCTAAAAAACGGTGTTGGATCTAGCCCTGATCTCTTGACTGGGTGAGAGTACTCTGCTTAATTCAGAGACTCTGTCCATCACCACCCCTTGTTGTAAATAATTAATTTTGTCCACCCTAAGCGTGGAAGGGTATACTCAGATGTGAGTCCCTTGCTCATTGCACCATCAGGATTCAAGCAAGCCGGGCCGAAGACGCCTGAAATGGCAGAAACCGGTCCCCGGAAGCTTGTTTCCTTCCCAGTGTAAGAATTGGCTTTTGTAGTCTGGTCTGCCCTGTTCCCATGATGCACTGGGCCAGGGACAGACTAATTTGCATACAGCCAGGTTCTGAAACTGGGATGGTGCAATGAGCTAAAAAACGGTGTTGGATCTAGCCCTGATCTCTTGACTGGGTGAGAGTACTCTGCTTAATTCAGAGACTCTGTCCATCACCACCCCTTGTTGTAAATAATTTTGTCCACCCTAAGCGTGGAAGGGTATACTCAGATGTGAGTCCCTTGCTCATTGCACCATCAGGATTCAAGCAAGCCGGGCCGAAGACGCCTGAAATGGCAGAAACCGGTCCCCGGAAGCTTGTTTCCTTCCCAGTGTAAGAATTGGCTTTTGTAGTCTGGTCTGCCCTGTTCCCATGATGCACTGGGCCAGGGACAGACTAATTTGCATACAGCCAGGTTCTGAAACTGGGATGGTGCAATGAGCTAAAAAACGGTGTTGGATCTAGCCCTGATCTCTTGACTGGGTGAGAGTACTCTGCTTAATTCAGAGACTCTGTCCATCACCACCCCTTGTTGTAAATAATTTTGTCCACCCTAAGCGTGGAAGGGTATACTCAGATGTGAGTCCCTTGCTCATTGCACCATCAGGATTCAAGCAAGCCGGGCCGAAGACGCCTGAAATGGCAGAAACCGGTCCCCGGAAGCTTGTTTCCTTCCCAGTGTAAGAATTGGCTTTTGTAGTCTGGTCTGCCCTGTTCCCATGATGCACTGGGCCAGGGACAGACTAATTTGCATACAGCCAGGTTCTGAAACTGGGATGGTGCAATGAGCTAAAAAACGGTGTTGGATCTAGCCCTGATCTCTTGACTGGGTGAGAGTACTCTGCTTAATTCAGAGACTCTGTCCATCACCACCCCTTGTTGTAAATAATTTTGTCCACCCTAAGCGTGGAAGGGTATACTCAGATGTGAGTCCCTTGCTCATTGCACCATCAGGATTCAAGCAAGCCGGGCCGAAGACGCCTGAAATGGCAGAAACCGGTCCCCGGAAGCTTGTTTCCTTCCCAGTGTAAGAATTGGCTTTTGTAGTCTGGTCTGCCCTGTTCCCATGATGCACTGGGCCAGGGACAGACTAATTTGCATACAGCCAGGTTCTGAAAATGGGATGGTGCAATGAGCTAAAAAACGGTGTTGGATCTAGCCCTGATCTCTTGACTGGGTGAGAGTACTCTGCTTAATTCAGAGACTCTGTCCATCACCACCCCTTGTTGTAAATAATTACGGTGGTATCAACACAGCAGAGGAATTTATCAAGGTATTAAACATCAATGACCTCAACCTGCACTTTTCGGGTTCAATTAGTCCGGTGGCAGCGGATTACTTGGACTTGAGAGTGTTCGTTGAGGGGGCCCATCTGTATACCACCCTCTATAGGAAAGAGACTGCTGGCAATTCGACACTCTTTGCCAGCAGCAGTCACCCCCCTCAGTTAAAGAACAGCATTCCTTACGGAGAACTATTAAGGCTCCGAAGGAATTGCTCAAGGGATTCCGACTTTGAGGCGGCTGCCTCAGAGTGTCTAGCGCGCTTTTCTGTTAGGGGGTACAGCAAGGAATTGCTGAACAGCACACTCAAAAAGGTTAGAAAGGTACAAAGGACAGCACTCTTGACCTCTGATAATCAAGCTGCAAGTCGAGACAAGAAAGTCGGTGCGAAAGAAGGAAAGTTCAGGCTGATCACCCCTTATTCATCAGGTGCCAATGACCTAAGAACCATGCTAAATAAGAACTGGCACATATTAAAGACAGACAGCATACTAAAGGAAGACCTACCTGCTCATCCTCTAATAACGTTTAGCAGAGCCAGATCATTGGGTGACATGTTGGTTTCCAGTCACTTGGAAAAAACAACACCAAAAACAAATACCTTGAAACACATGTCTGGGTTCTTTCCCTGTGGACACTGTAAGGCCTGTGCCGGTAGCAAAAGAGTGCTATCGTACACTATACCCGACACCGGAAACACAGTGCCCATCAGGAATTTCATAACCTGCAGTCCTCAGTTTGTAGTGTACTGTCTGCTATGCCTGTGTGGCCTCCGCCACATCGGCAGCACTATCAAGGAACTCAAACTGAGGATATTAGAACATCTTCGGGCAATCGAGAAGGTAGACACTGCCTACCCGGTTGCCCGACACTTCGCCGAAGCACATGACAAAGATCGCAACAAACTCCAATTCTTTGGGTTGGATCTTGTCCCACCTAACGTCAGAGGAGGCGATCGGTTGAGAAGGTTACGCAGGTTAGAATCCAGATATATTGTAGACCTCTCTACAAAACACCCGAGAGACTCAATAGTGGAGAGGAACTGTCATTCCATCTAGGCAAATGATACTGGAACCTCTATTCACAGATATAAATTGTGCTGTCTGTCATGATCCTTAGACTGTATTACTGCTAGATATGAATTTAGAATTCTGCACTTCCCCTCGCCTAATCTATCTTTTTCTTTTCTTTCTTTTTCCTCCCCTCCTCTTTTTCTTTGCCCTGCATTGATTTACTACAAATGCAGTTATTGCAGGATTATAGATATGTACATATGTATATACTGGGTATTCGGGGAGAGAGGAAAAGCGACTATGTTTATGGATTATATCCAACTTCTGTGTAAATAAGAAAGAAAGAATACTATGAGCCTGTTTAACTTTGTCTGTTAGAATAGATTAGAACTTATTGACAGAATAAGTGTAAACAATTTGTACAATATGCCGTTATCACTTTGAGTAGTATTCTGTACAGCACCTTATCTTTGTATTTTTTGTATTTTTTGTCATAGTCTTTGATGAACTGCATTGTTATTATTATTCCTCAGAAGAGTAATCATGATTGAACACTGTGTACATAGGACAATAGCCGATCCACGGCTTTATTTAATGTCATAATTTAAAGACACCTTATAATCATGACACCCTCTCATGGATATAACACCACTCCAAGATGGCGCCCATAGAGGCTCGGGAGGGTCTAGTCCTATGTCGCTGTTAATGAATGTAAATGATACTTTATTAATTTGCTGCTTACATGTCACGAGTGACACACTGACGAAGGCTCACACCGAAACGCGAAATTACTAAGCTCCTCGAGTGCTGCTGCTTTTTCCTGTGAAACTGAGAGGGAAGTTTGAGCGTCATATATATATATATATATATATATATATATATATATATATATATATATATATATATATATATATATATATATATATATATTGCAGTATTTCATCCAAAGCATTCCAATCCTGTCGGAAAGATGAATTTGCGGACCCAAAAGTTCTTTGTGCCAAATAAAGTTTTATTTCAGAGCACCCTGCATCGCCGCCATGACGCGTTTCAGCCCCACCTGGGCCTTGATCATATATATATATATATATATATATATATATATATATATATATATATATATATATATATATATATATATATATCAGGGGTAACGAAACGTGTCGGTTCTTTTAGTAGACCTGGGAGTTGCTTTGTATATGGAATAAGCAATAAAGAAGTTGTTTTTGGACACAATGTGAGACCTGCCAGTGCGGTATTTATTACTTTCTCCATGTGAGGGAGTGTTTGGATATATATATATATATATATATATATAGTGGCTATGCCAGAAAAAATAAAAATAACTTTGCACTTGTAAAGTGGAGTTTGTGCCTTTATATGTATGTATATATATATATATATATATATATATATATATATATATATACATATATATATATATATATATATATATATATATATATATATATATATATATATATATATATATATTTATATATGGTTAGCGACATCAGTGATGGCATCACTGATAACATCTTTAATATGACATCACTCATGACACCACTCATGACATCATCCAGTAACTGTGGGTGTTTTAAAAAACTTTATGAGTGTTAAATAAATATACGAAGGTGTATTGGTGAATCAGTTGGTGTATGAGTGCTTGTATGGGGGATTCAGTGGTTGCGTGAGTGACTGTATAAGTGAGTGAATATGTGTCTTAGTGAATGTATGGGTGAGTGATTGTTTGTGTGACTGTCTGTAGAAGTCTGCCAGTTGGTGTCTAAGTGGCTGTATGGGTGTGTGAGTGGGTACTTGAGTGTCTGAATGAGTGAGTGATTGGTTGTCTGAGTACCTGCATGAGTGTCTGAGTGGGTGGGTGATGGCTTTCTTGACTTGTATGGAAGAGTGAGTGGGTAAGTAAATGACTTTATGGCTTAGTGAGTGCATGTGTGAGGGGCTGTATGGGTGAGTGTGTGTGTATGGTGGTGTGGGTGAGTGATTGGATGTGTTAGTATATGGTTGAGTAAATAGGTATGTGAAAGGCAGTATATGTGAGAGATGGGGTATATTAGTGACTGGGTGAGTGAGTGAATGTGAGAGTTGCTGTATGAGTGAGTGTGTGCTTGTGTCACTAACTGTATAGGTGAGTGAGTATGTGTTAGTATCTGTATGAGTAAGTGTGTGGAGTTGTTTGGGTGAGTAAGTGGTTGTGTTATTGACTGTGTAGGTCAGTGTGTAAGTAGCTCTATTGGTGATTGACACAGTATGTGAGTGGCTGTATGGGTGTATGAGTGGATATGTCAGTGGCTGTGTTAGAGACTGAGTGGATGCATGAGTGGCTGTATGGGTAAGCTAATGGATTTGTGTGTAGATCTGTACCGGTGTACTGCTATGGGTCTGTGAATGGTTTGTGAATCGTTGCGTGGGACCGGGTGAATAAAAGGTTTGATGTTGGAATGAGTGGGTGCATTAGTGATTTTGTGGATGATTTAATCAGTAATGTCATTTAAAGTTTCATCAGTGATGTCACTATCCATGTCATGAGTGATGTAATACATGAGGTCATAAGCAGTTCTACTATAACTGCTGAATTTCTCTGCTTTTGTACAAGTGAAATGTAAGCCTAACAATAAGATCCCAGTAACCTTTGGTTTTTTCAGTGAATTCCCCAAATTTAGATATTGAACAATACATATGCATGGTGCACCACTAATTGTTGTACTTGTGATTTATTTTAAAAGTACATTAATCATATTATTTCAAGATAATTTTGGTTTTCACAACAATGTTGTGATTGCAGAGGGGACACAGCAAATACTGCATGGATAAACACATATATTAACATATTTTACATAAAGTTTGAGTCTAGCTGTTCAGTAAGATGTTGATTTAACTTTCCCCTTTGTGTGCAATTGTCCAAAACATTGACACCTGAAATGAATTTTCCTTGTTCGCTGCGACACCGTAAGTCCCGATGACTTTGGTAGTCCCGAATACCGTGTTTTTCACTAAGTGTTAAACGCATTTATAGACATGCTTTATTTAAAGTTATTTAAAGTTTGAGTCTAGCTATTATTGATTTAACTTTCTCCTTTGCATACATTGGCCATAAAAGCTCCATCTAAAATGCATTTTCCTTGTTTGCGGCAACACCGGAAGTCACGGTGACATCAGTAGTCGCCATCACTGCGAATACATCACAAAATTACAAATGAAATGCAGACATTCAATAGACATCACCACATGTAAAACGTATAACTACAAAATGGATTATAACGAACACACTAAACAAACACATTACTATCGTAATGATTCTATAATAGCATGTGTAACTCCCTTAATATCTCTATAACACAGTGTATAACTCTGTGACTGCATTCATCACTGTGTCAATAAGTCTCTCATTCACTGTATAAGTATTTCAGTAGACCTGTGATAAAGTGTATCAGTGTATCAAGGGTTCTGGAATGTACTGCATGACTGTCTCAGTGTATCTATGACTGGGTGCATCAGTGTCTCAATGGGTCTAAGATTTTGTTGCATGAGTCTCTCATTCGATCTGTGAGTAGGTGCATGAATGCACTTGTGCATTTCTAAGTAAGTATATGACTGTCTGACTGGATATGTGAGTGGATACATGAGTGTCTAAGTGGGTGTCGGAGTGGGTGAGTGAGTGGGTGCATGACTGTCTGAGTTGATCTGTGAGTGGGTGACTTAGTGGGTCAATGACTGAGAGCGTGAGTGTCAGTGGTTTTGTGAGTGGGTGTGTGGGTCTCTGAGTGGGACTGTGTGTGGGTGCATGAGTCTCTGAGTGTATCAGTGATTGGGTGTATACGTCTGAGTGGGCCTGTGAGTGGGTGTGTGTGAGTGACTGTAGGGGTGTGTGAGTATTTAAGTGGGTCTGTGAGTGGGTGTCTGAGTGTCTGAGTCAATCTGTGAGTGAGTGTATGAGTGTCTCAATGGGTCTGTGAGTGAGAGCATAAGTCTCTGAATGGGTGAGTGAATGGGTGCATGCATGAGTGTCTGAGTGGGTCTCTGACTGGGAGATTGTCTATCTGGGTGGGTCCGTGAGTGGATGTGTGAGTCTGAGTGGTTGAGTGAGTGGGTGCATATTAATCTGACTGAGTCTATGAGTGGGTGTGTGTGTCTCTGAGTGTATGAGTGAGTGACTGAGTGCATAAGTCTCTAAGAGGGTCTGTGACACCATGTTTATGAGTGATGCTATGGGTGTGTGAGTATGTGTATGAATGTTTGAGTGGATCTATGAGTGAGTGTATACGTGTCTCGGTAGGTCTGTCAGTGGGCATATGTGTGTCTCAGTGGGTCTGTGAATACCTAGATGAGTGTGTGAATGGGTCTGTAAGTCGATGTGTGAGTCTCAGAGTGGGTCTGTACATGAGTGTGTGACTCCCTGAGTGGGTCTGTAAGTGGGTGCTTGAATATCTGAGTGGGTCTGTGAGTGGGTGCATGAGTACCCAGGTGGGTGGCTGAGAGGGTGGAATGGTCTCTAAATGGGTATGTGTGCTTAAGTCTATGAGTAGGTCGCTAAGTAGGTACGTGAGTCACTTATTGGGTCTGTACATGGGTGCATCACTCTCCAAGTGAGTCTATAAGTGGGTGCATGCGTACCTGAATGGGTATGTGAGTGGGTGCATGAGTATCTGAGTGGGTATGTGACTGGATGTGTACATGTGTGAGTAGGTATATGATTGGGTGTATAAGTGTCTGAGTGAGTTTGTAAGGGCGTACATGAGTCTGTGACTGGCGAGTGTGTACAAATATTTATATATATTTTTATATTTTCACCAATATTCGTGAATACATCGCAGTAAGTACATGTAACTTGTGTCACTAATACCCTCATTTCTCAAACATGTTTTCAGAGTTTCTCCACCTTGAACCCTTATGTTAGCTTTGAAAGAAATTTTCAGCTACAGGTACTATTCCCGATTGATAAAATGGCATCCGCAACTTTCTGTTCAGATTGCGTCCAGCCAATCAGAGCATTCCTATTGGTGTATGCATTTGCGATTTACTGCAATGTCGCGATTTAACCGCAATCACCGTAAAATAGCCACAAAATATCCACAGAAGAGATATCACTATATGGTTCGAATTTAATTTCACAATAACTACTAAATGGATTTGCACCAAAAAACAAAAAGCACAATCTGCATAACATCATCTACCTTTTTGCCAAATTTTGTGTAATTCCTTCCAGTGGTTCGGGCATAATAAATTGCATAGTCAAGAAGGTATACCTAGAAAATAGCTGCGAAATTCAAGGAAGCATTGCACTCAATATAAATAGACTGTATTATTGACTAAAATGGGTTTTTAGACACATAATTAGTAACTGCTGAGCGTAAGATTTCGTTTTATAGCTAATGAATTTAATTTAAATGATATGTATCTAATCTATGAGTATGACACATAAACTTTCACCATAGTTGAACAGAAATATTGTGTCATAAAGATTGTCTATAAAAATAGCACCCATCGGGAGTTATTAAATCTACTCCAATGGAGCAACATTTTTGTAAACAATATTTAGACCACAATATTCTTAGCAGATTATATTTTTGTTATCAATATTTTGACATACAACCCACACAAGGCCGAAATAATCTGAGTCTTAAAAATAAAATGGACTTGTTGAGGAATCTCAGTATCACCACTGGTAGCTTGAGTCTAGTAGCTAGTGTCCCATCAGAAAAAATGCTTGTGCTATATGTGCAATAGCTAGCCAATGCAAAAATATTGTTATAAAATAAAAAAAGTTAAATCATCAAGTTATTAAAAAAAATTACATTTAATACGTACATGGATAAAAATCAAATAAATTGACCGAAGGATGAAAAGCTATATCAAAGCATTCCATTCTCACAACTGAAATGGGCCAGCATAGCCTTCACTTGTGGCAGTGAAAAGGTGCAATATATCCCCTTCTTCTGGTTTAAGATCTCTTTTGAAAGCAGATGTGTTTCAAAAACAATTCTGTAACATTTGCTCACTTGCAACTGTACTACCCAACTTTGCATGTAGTGTTCTTTAGAAAAAAAGTGTCTCTATAAGAAGTGTTCATGTCTTCAGAACTTTCCAGTGTGCAGATTCTAGTTGCAGGAGACTTACTACAGCTTTTGGCTGATTCAAGTTTTGCCACTGCAGAGGTCAAAAGCATCAGGGGCCGTATTAGACAAGCGCTCCGGGTCCCAAACACGCATGTGCGCCCACTTTATGTGCCCCTGGGGCACTTTGGTATTACAGAAGGGTACAGCAGATGCTTGTGCAACCCCTTTTGTAATACAAATAGTGCTGGAACACGTACCGTGCCAGGCTAATCATTAGAAGGCATTCCCTCATTTGCCTGGTGGCGGGGCCCCACACACATTTGGGAATCACTTTGCCCCTGCGCCCACACCACATTACCAACGTGGGCACAGAGACAAACATGCCTTTAGAAGGTGCACTGAAAGTGTGCCAGAAAAAGGTGGTGCACTTTCAGTGCACCTTCTAAATGTAGCCATCTAAAGGGATAAAAGAGGGTCCCATGGAACCCACAGACATCCCCTTGCAAGCGGGGCAGTCACTCACTGCACCCGCCTGCAAAGGGATCTCTAATCCCTTTTAAAAGTACAGCGGGTTGCCGTGTGCACAGAGAAACACGGAGCAGCTTTTAAACAACTGCTCTGTATTTCTCTTTAATGAGCTGCGTTGGAAGCAGTCCAGGTTCGCTGCTGTCCCAATGGCAGCACATTATCCCTGAGAGGGTGCACTTTCATGTTTGCACCCAGCGCACCTGCTTTAAGGTAAGTCATGGGGTAAAGATGGAAAGTGCACCCTATCTTTAATATGGGCCAAGATGTTCAAAGCAAAAATACGAGGACACACCGCAAAAAGCTGTACTTCTCTACAATGAAATTGATCTAGTAGTACATTGTCCCACAGCATAAACTCCAGCAGATACTGAACTAGGACAATATCTTTTGGGGAAATCTCCTTGTGCCTGTGTCCCCACCACAAATAAAGGAGCATAAAGTCTACACATGAACAAATGGACATTGTTAGTTTTGTTGAGAAAATGTTGGGATGCTTAAACTCCCCCAAACCTTTTTTTGTGAGAGAATTCTTAAGTTAATAACAGGTTTTTAGAGGGTTTTATTTTCCTGCAAAGCCTACCTTTGTAGCATGTATTTGCTGACTTTATAAATTAACAAAAGTGGGAAAGATTTGGGGTAATCTTCAGAAATGTTGTGGAAGTTTGCCTATTTATATGCTTGACCTGTTGCTTGTTCTAATTTAATAATGTTTTATAATAATAATTTTAGTTTGTGTTTAATTCCTCCTATAAATAACATGAATTAGATTTGATAATATGTTTCTCCTATCCAAAGCGGCAATTTGACTTTAGCTATACTTGATAAACTGAAAATTCCAGAAACTTACCTGCAGGGTAAATACATATGCATATTGCTATGCTAACCTTCACAGTTATTATCAACAAATAACCAGGAGGCAGAAATATATTTGTATACATTTAAATAAGAAGACTGCCATTTATTAATAGTTTTTGGGTCCATATTATCCTTAGCCAAGAAAGAGATAATGCTAAAAATCCTTTGTCATGCACTTTTTAGTTTGTCTTATTTTCCCTACCATTTACATTATCCAATGTTTGTTATGGGTGATTTATAGAGTACCAGTTTGTATAAATCCCTTCCCATCCCTGTTCTACTCTTGCCCCTTGATAGATATTTCAAATATGCATAAATATTTTCTCTATCCCCTCCACTGATTTCTCTAAAGTTCTTCATTGTAATCTTTTGGAATGTTTAAACAATTTGCTATGGATCTTTTGGTTCTAGGTGCTCAGATGGCAGTTTTATCATTTGCTCTCATGTCTAATAAAGTATAGTTTAATATCAGTCTTTATTAAAAAGTGGGTGCTGTGATCCACATGTAATATTACTGCATGTTCTTCATATATATTTAAAATATATAATGTCAAATAAGATTCCTTCTACTCTTTGTACTGTACTTTTATCAATCCCATTATAAATCAGTTTGACCACTAAGACTTGATGTTTACCAAGTGTTGAATACCAAGATATATATCTATTTATGCCATAAATCATTTTAATGGGGACCCATGCACCTCCCAAAGTATTGGTAATTAAGTGCCTGATTTCTTCTAGATTTCTGTTGTGACTCCCTCTTGCGTAATCCCTGTTTCATTTGGATGCAATATTGGTAAAGTGACATTAAATATTTTAGACTCAGTTATTGGAAGATGGGTCTTTTTCTAGACTTTGGAATGAAATGTCATACAACATTACATATGAGAACAATTCAAAATTAATTTGTTACTCTCTGCTGCAAGGGTTTAAATAATAAACATTGGAAAATTGATTAGTATTTGTCTTCAATTCTAATCAAATTGTTGAATGTTTGCAGAGTACCCATGCATTCTAAGTATCTCTTTACAGCTGAATGGTAGTAGCCTATAGGTTTAAGAGCATAATCTAATAGTTTGGTTATTAACTCTTTTATGCCTGTTCCCTTTACAAGTGTTTTCAGTAAATCATATATTGGTATAAATTGCTTTATTATTCAGCTGTTCAACATTGTATGTGACAATATTTCTTATCTTTTTTTGAAGAATATGTTTTTTTTAGCAGTATATAAATCATTAGATCAATCAAAAACCAACAAACTGAAAGCTGAATTGAAACTGAAAATACAATGCAATAAAATTATGAGCAACTTATTAATTAATGTGCACATCCATTCATTCATTCATTGCTCTCGATGTATTGCACATATGAGTACAATACCTAGCTCATACATTGAAACATAACTCAAACTTCAAAATTCATTATTCCTAATCCAGCTAATACACTATAGCTAATCCAAGTCTACCAATTAAATCTTATTTTTCATTTCCCAGCAGTCAAAGAATGCATAACTTCTGTTGGAAGTCACACACAGTTAATTTCACACAGATGACTTTTGGTTTGTGATAGGTTGAAGAATCGGACTGGGTTGCGTACCTTACTTTTCTATGAATGGGAAAGCACAGTGGGACACAAGATCATGTTACAACCTCAAAGAGAAAGTAAAAACAAGTCAGAGAAAACAGCAAATGATATAAATGTCAGGCAGAGAAAAGAGGAGAGAGGTAAGACAGAAGAGGCACACGAAGAGAGTAAGAATAAAGGCCAAGGATAGAAAAAAAAATGACTGTGCTGATGTTCCCTGAAGGAGATGAAAGCAGAGAAAGAAGGGCATGCGCTAAGGACAGGAGCTAAGAGAGAACAGAAATGAAAAGTTGAAGCAGAAAACCAGTCTGCTTTTCAGAGAATGTCCTCTTTTCTGCACCAGAAGCAAATGTCTTGAAAGCCTTATCTCCTCTTGAGGTAATAACGCTTCATGAAATAAATGAACAGTTAGGAATTGTATGCTCTGAGAGCATCGGTGGAGGTTTAGCTTGAATAATATGGAAACCATGAATATTCAACAGAAGAAGAAAAGGTTTTTGTTATTCGTGAAATGAAAACGTAACTCCTGAAGGACTGGACTTTTTAGCAGAAACAACCAAAACTCTTACATCAGAAATCCTTTAAAAAGAGATTAGGCATAACAAGGTTGTCAGATAAGCGGCGAGATGTATTATGAAAGAAATTTATTATCATCTCAAGATTCAAACAATTGTAAATCAAGATGTACGCGTTACAATGTCTTATATTTAGAGAGGGGAGATATGCTCATCTTTATTCCAATGAGAAATCTAGCAATAAAAGGATGCTCATCTATTGGTTTGCCATTGAAGGGACAACATTGAAATAACAGATCTGTATGTATTTACAGTTCTTTAACATTTGCCCACTTTGGCTAGAGCGGTCTGGAAGTTTGCACCAATTGAGATATCTGGCAAACATTTAAATCCCAAAAACCACGAATGCCATCAATTACACACTGAGACATACATTTTTGTGCCAGGTGTGCAGGCAATACTGCTAGAGATAGAGTCTGGCAAAAGGTCACTGGTCCACATGATTATTCTGAAACTTTCCAGGCTATTAGAAGCAGTTGCTCACATAGGATTAGACTGTAATTGTCTGCTGTAATTGGAGAGGAGATGTGAAGAGGAAATAACTGGAGAGGAATTGGGTAATCTATTGATAACTCTAGTAGATTTGGGTACTAGATGTGTGATTTCCAAAATTGCATTATTTGTACTTGCTGGAATGATTCTCTCCAAATATGTAATACAATCTGAAAAACAAAATGAGAGGGGGGAAAGAGATTAGACAAAACTTGGAGCCGAAAAGTGAAGAAATGCATCTGATGCCCAACCTAAGGGATCCAGTTTCCAATTGAAACATATCTGGATATGCACATTGGGTTGAGAATCAAATAAACAATGGAGCATAGGCCCGACCAATTGTAACAACCATGGAATACCAATATGTGCAATTGCCAACTGCTGTAATTGTACACGAGGAAAGCGTACATTGGCTATTGAATCATAATGTCCCAGAATGTATTTCTCTCTGACTGAAAGTTGATTGTTGAGGCAGAATTCCCAATACTGTTTTGCTATTTTTGTCAGAAATTGACTTTGTGTTGCCAAATGGTTTATATATTTGCTAGGAGTGTGATTGCCAATTCTGAGAATAACTAAATGTTCAACAACATTTTTCTCTGAACATCTGAACAGCAAAGGAAATGGCAAGCAGTTCTAAGCAATTTAAATGCAAGAACAACACTTTCACTGATCATGGACTGTCAGTGGAGAATGGCCCACATAAAGGGCACCATACTAGCAAACTGGCATAGATCTCTAAAAGGAAATTTGGTCTGGACATTAGTTTGTTCCAATAATTAATGAAATTTTTCTTTTGTTTTTATATTTAAAGTAATCATGTCCTAATAAACAAAGCCTTTTTGTAGATGTTGAATTTTGTGTCTTTGAAGGGTTCTGCGATAGAGTGGGCCCAGAAAAATCACTTGAAAGAAGGCGGATAGAAAGCCCACTATTCTTGCTCCATTTAGAGGGAAATGTGAGAATGAGTAAGGAAAATTGACAGTTTCTTTTTGATTACTGAAATCTGAGTCTGCTAACTTGAGAATAGATGCTAAAGAATCGCTTTAAAAACCCAGAAATTCGATAGTCAGTCAAGAATAGATCTCTCCTGATTGATTACAAAACATATGTTTTCTAGAAGGTTTATTATGAAATGTATGCAATGAAGAAGGGCATCTTTTTGTTGACTAATGATCAGAATATCATCTAGATATCTAATTAAACATATCCCTTGAGATCTCAACAAGGCTGCCACAAGTCTGAGGAGCCTGGTATGGCACCAAGGAGCTAAAGATAAACCAAAAGGAAGAGATGTGAACTGATTGAATAGACCATGACATTGTATTCCAGAGGTCTTCATCAATTGGGACTGTTAGGTATGCATCTTATAAATGTATACAAATCACCCAGGATGTTAACAATGTCAGTGATGTAGTAAAGTCTCAATGTTGATGTGTCAGTAAACCACAATAACAGGTGTTGAAACTGAGTAGATGTATTACTTGGATCTGTTGAAGTGGTAAGCCAGTTTTTCAGAAAATATGAGATAAAATGTCCTTGAAAAGTGGCAATAGTATTGACACTTACCAGCCATATTTATAAGTTTAGTTTTGTCTGTGTTGTACTGGCATCTTCCACGCCTGCAACATTAGAGAAAGATGGTAAGCCTGCTCTGCTGGAGACCGAAATGTTTTCCGGTGTCTGCTGGCCTTGGTAAAATAAGAAAGACCTAAAACCTTTCTTAAGGACGTTTTTGCCTTGTTGATTTCTGTGAAAGTGGATACATATTTAGATACTTACTTGATGAACTATCAACAAAAAGCAATCATTAGACATCTGGACCCACTTCTCTTGATCGCACAGGCAGTAGTCTGGTAGCCAATTTTAACAAGTGGGCTTTTCAGTGCTCTTGCGAGATACCAACATGGATTTGAAGTGCACAGAGGTCCTCCCTTTCTGCCCTGGCTCCATACTCAAAATAGGCGGTATGCAGCCCTTTGTGTGTGGTCAGGACAAAGCCTAGTCAGGTGTAAGAACACTGTGCGCAGCACCTCGCTCCCATGCTGCCTGAGAAAGGACATTGAGACACACATGTGCTCCCTTTGTCTATGGCTGTCTGGGAAAAATATGCAAAGTCTAATTGACAACTACAATGTGATCAGAGTCAGGCTACAGGCACCAAATAGCTAAAGTAAGAAAAAGCCAACTCTCTAAAAGTGGCATTTTCAAAATTGTAATTTAAAATACGACTTCACCATCAGTTAGGAGTTTAAATTAGAATTCCAGAGACACCAAACTTGAATTATTCATATCTTTCTATTTGGAAATTACACTTATGCAATGTAATAAGGTAATCCCAATGTCATCCTGTGGGAGATATAGGCCTTGCAGTAGTCAAAAAACGAATGTAAGAGTTTTTCAAGACCTGGACTTATAAAATGTAAGAGTACATGTCCTGCCATTTAAAAACATTGCACCATGCCCTCTGTGTTGTCCAGAGCCTACCCTAGGGGTGACTTGTATAATAAGGGAAGGTTTGGGCCTGGCAAAAGGTGTATTTTGCCAGGTTGAAGTGGTTGTGAAAACTGCACACACAGGCCTGAGTCATGGGTGGAGGGCTACTTAAGCGGGTAGCACAAGCAGTGTTGCAAGCCCTCTGGTAGCATTTAATTTACAGGCCCATGCGGTGCACTTTACTAGGGACTTATAAGTAAATTAAGAATGCCAATTGGATATGAGTCAATATTACCATGTCTAGGGGAGAGAACACAAGCCCTTTATTATTGATTGCAGTGGTAAGGTGAGAAGAGTCCTAATACCAGCAAAAACAAGGTCAGAAAAGTAGAGGATGACAAAACATTAGATAATATCTAGCAGTGACCATTCAGAGGATCTAGGATGGATTAACAAACTTGGTGCAAATAAAGCATCACCAGTAAGATCCTGAATCTCTTTATGGTCTTTATTAAAAGAAGATTCACTTTCAAATTTGAACTTTTGGAATTTTTGTTAAAATGGTTAGTATTTGCACAAAGACAGTTATAAGAAGCATCATTGCATGAGTCAGAGTCTGAATCAAAGGAATATATTTGTGGATCAGTGTAATAACCAGTGGGTGTCTACCACGAAGGCGTGTGATTGTTTTTGTGTCAGAGGCAATTCTTCTAGCTTCAGAGGAAAATAACACCGTCAGATCTGAAATTATGTTGAGAATGTTTTTAATATAATAATTTGGGAATACTAAAAAAATATGACTTAGAGCAGGTACCCAGGATCTCAGAGAGAGAAACCCAGAGCCTGTTTTAAACAACATACTGTGGCTGGTTCATGAGAACCTCTTTGACACAGTTTCCTATGACAAGAGCAATAGCTTGCATTGAAGTAGAAACTGCTTACTCTTTTGTTACTAAAATTATGCAGTTATTTCGTTTTGGATGCCTCCTGGTCATTGTCAATACCAGGATTAAAATAATGTCCAAGTCATTAGGCTCACTGTCTGACGTTCTTCAATGAAATGGGGAAGAAACGGCAGAGAAATATACTATTCAATGCCCTACAAGCGTTTGTCAAAAAATGAGTTATTGTGGCAAAAACAGTTGAAAAGAAAGAATGTAGTCTTATCTGGAGATCGATGAGCATGCTTGAACCCTAAGTGTCGCTCTCTCCTCTGAGATACGCACTGGGAGAAAGATGCACTGTCTATGGATAGCAGTTGCCTGCATGACAGCTGGCCCTGGCCGGGAAAAGAGGATTCGTAAGGCCTTTAGATATACCTTGAAACAAGGCTGCATGACTCCGAAGCTGCTCCGCAGTCTCTTCAGTGATGGGTGCGGAGAAAAATGAGTGCAGTCCGTGGAGAGTGGCTCTATGTAAGAGAATGCTCAAGTTGCTAAACAAAGAATAGTAAGAGCTCTAATTTAAGCCTTCAAATGATAATGCAAGCAGAACACTAAAATAAAGTGGTAAGCACTCAAGTTTAGGAACAGTGAGCCAGATGTACGAAGACTTTTTTGCTTTCGGGAATAGGGCCTATTCACAGAATGGGGTATTTACAACAACTAAAGTGAATTTTGGTATGTAAGAAAACAAAAATTGACATTTGGTAACACGTTACTAGGCGAAGCCCTTGCAGAAGTTGAGCATGCGGAGAGAAGAGACTTGGAGTGCTAATGGGCTGGGTGCACTAAAGTTTGGGGGGCGCATTGCATGAGCACACTGATCAGGACTCTGAGGTGAGTCAAAGGGAAGTGAAGGGTGTTTCTCTGTGTCAGTGATCTCATCTTTTGCTCCATGCATTTATCTGCCCTGAACACTGACCCTAGTTCTGCAACCACTCATATCACCTAAGTAAAGATTCAGTTCTTGAGGATGGCAACATTTACCCCAAATCACCAGGGCCCTTGGGCGAAGGTCAGCAGTGAGAAGTCCTTACCACTCAACACTGCAGTGGTAACCTGTCACAAATAGTCCTGGCAAAATAGCTTTCCTGACCATCTAGCCGTCCAGATCTAGGGGCATATTTACAATGAAAAGGTGCGGCACGGCACCACATGCAAATATGCTGTGCTAAACTGTGCCACTTCATAAAACTCAGGGGTGCGCTGTATTAACAAGAATATGGTGCATCCATGTGCTCATCTCGGCGCTGGTGCAAAAACAAGCTGCCTAGCTCTAACGAAGGCACCCTTGCACCATGTTGCTAGTGTGCCTGCGTTACTGGGATGATTGTTTATGTGCAGGAAGTGACACCTTCCTGCACATAAACATTCATTAATGACAATTTGCTCCTTCTATTTGGGCTGCAGAACACATCACACATTGAAAGAGAAAAACACGAGGAGAAATAAAAGTATTTCTCCTTGTTGCGTCACCCTAACATCTCCTTTTGTATGGCATTAGTTTTTGGTGCTGCCTCAGATTTGCTCATCCTTGTAAATCGGTGGGCAGTGTCAAAAAGCAATGGGTGTTGCTTGGGTACATCCACAGCAAGACCCATTGCACACGCCTTTGGCGCAGAAAACTGCTCCGGGGCACAATGCCCTTGTAAATATGCCCCCAAGTTCATAGCCCATAATATCTCGTCAGAAAAGACAGAGTAGGCCTTCATGCAGAATTCTATTTGCTGGCCGACTACCACCTACCATATTACCTCATTAAACGCCATACATTTTGTTATTCTTTAATTCATAAAATTTTGTGTTGTAATCTAAATCTTGTTCAAATGTAAAACTCAGTTGCAAAGACTGCCAATAAGTTTATCATACCTTCCTATACATGTTGAAAGTTCTTCGTCATTACCGAGCACCTGCGTTGCATTCCATTAGTCGTGTTTTACAGCCTTCAATAATCTCAGCAAATAAATTGTCAGAGTTTGCAGTTCCTACCAATGAGATCAGGTAATAAAACTGTTAGCAATGTAAATTTATTTACTTTAGGGATTTGCTCCTAAAGTCTGTTCCATTCAACAGCTATCATTTTTTTAGTTCCTGAAATACACCTGCGTTTGTGTGTCCTACTGCAGCACTGTCATTGTGACTTTGTTACCTCACCCATTGTCAAAATCCCGCTCTGAAGTCGTCAGTAAAGTCTGAAGAATTATTACTGTTTTAAACTTTGCGACATTTCATATAACCACACAGAAACACAACATGACATTGCAGTGCGTCCTTGGCAGTGACGAGTAGAGAAATCTAGTCTGGTGTCTTTTTTGAGGACATTATTCCTTTTCATGTTGAATAATCCTGTTTTCATTGCACCATCCACATCCTGCCTGCTTTCAAGGTCATGGATTCTAAGAGTAAATCTCTAAGAACTGCAAAAAGCTTGAGGTTGATCAAACTAACCATAAAAATAGTGACAAATCATAAACGTAAACTGAATCAAAATGCTCCTGAAAAGATAGGAAATTAACATCTGTCAAATAGGATGAGCAAAGGAACTTACATGTTTGTGGCAGCTAGGAATTTTGAAACATAAATTGTTCTTGGGACTTGAAAATAAAGTGAGCACTGCAGCTATAAACAGAAGATACGAGCATAAGCCTCAAGCTGAAATTATCAATATGTGGAGATATGACCCATTAAAAGTAGCCCCCCCTCACCCCCCCAGCTTTACAATAGTACAACTGTGACCTCCAATCTAAACTGTTTTAACAGTGGTGGTGAGAACAGCGAGCAGCTGAAGCTCTTCAGACTATACAGTTATGTTAATTTCCATAGCTATGGCTTTTTAATGCATAAAGTATGGTCTGAAGTGTACTGCACCAAAAAAAAAAGAACTATAAGCGTCATTTATGGAAGCCTCGGTGCGTTCGGTGCCCAAGAATAATGGATTTAGTGTTTCCATTTTTAATGGCCCTTTCCGGAGCTGCCTCCTTTTCAATTCAATGAATGTAAATGTAACCTACTTTCGACTTGCTTATCATGTTCTCTGAAGATGCTGCGTATAAAGCTGCATGCAAAGCATGCACTATTAAAGCAGCCCATTAGAGACATACATCACGTTTGTTTTGACAATGACAATTAATACATTTTTACACAAAGATGCTGAAGCATGATTTATTTTACTTCACTGCACCCTATGATAATAAAAATGTACATTAAGCACAATGAAACACATACTCCCTGCATTAGGCATTTATTAGCACCCATTGTGTTCTAGAGCAAATACAGTTATGAATCAAAATCATACATATCAGGAACAAATTGACTATTACACACCAAAGTGAACGATTACCGTTCTTTCCTAGGAATCAAGTGAAGCAAGATCAAAATAATCAAATATACAGTTATTCACTATGTATTTGTTATCCTATGATGTATATCAGCTCCATGCAGACGATTTAAGTAACAGTTTAAATCATCTGTTGAGTTGCCTATTATTTGATAGTCAGGAAAGAATGCAATGCGAAGGTTTAGGGGAAACTAAGAAAAATACTTCTGGCGGGAGTCTCAAAGCCATTTTCATTCAAAACTCTAAGTTTACTACTTTAAAATGTATATGCATCTGCTTTACAGTTATGCCCAAACGGAAAACTTTCTAGCACAAATGGGCGCATGGGCGGTAGTAAATACCTTTCAACGGGTGGATTGTGTTGGGAGGGCGGTAAAGGCATGTTTTCCCTTGAAAGTTTGTGAATGCGTACACACTGGAGAGTTTGTTGGCATTCACAAACTCCTATCTGATCCTTTCCTACCCTAGAACCATTTGGAACTGGATCGGAACGTTTCCAATCTTTATGCAGGGGAGAGGTTTAACCACATGGAGATATATTTACCTTATAGAGAAGAAATGTAAGGCAATGAATGTGCTCTTTGGTCGCTGTTTCCACAGTGATGGCTGCTACCTATCTAAAGTGGTAAAGCTGTTAAAAATACTTACCTTCAACTCCGCCAGCAGAGGCCAGCCCAGGTAAGCGCAGTGGGGCGAGTCAGGACGCGGTGGGGCGAAGTCGAAGGATGACAGACTAGGTATTATTTATTTATTTAACTTTATCTATTCTGTAATCTGTTGACTTCTCCCCCTCTGACCGCGCCTCCATCCCCGCCCCACCGCCCTTACCTGAGCTGGCCGCAGCTGCACTCCGCTGAGTCTGCTGGCTGCTTCGATGCTCCTCTCGTCGGGGCAGAAGGGGATGGGTGCAGGCTCCCCACCCAATCTAGACACTGCTCTCATGTTATGGGAGCAGTGCCAGGATGGGTCTTAGCAGGCTTGTTTGCCACTCAGACAGTGCATGGAGCCTGTGCAACACAGCCTTGTTGGAGAAACTTAAGTGCACATGTCTTTTTGGCTGGCCTAAGACGACCGGCCAAACAGACATGCTCACTTATAAATGTGCACTACTCCTCCTACATGTCATGCCTGGGCCTGCCCTACTCAATTCTCTTTCTCGGCTCAGACAACATAAATAAAATGATAATAACATTTTGTTATTATCATTTTATTTATCATCTGCTGGCACCGGGCTGTGGGGCGACACTCCTCCACCATTACGGAGGAGCCGCCCCTGTGTTTCCACAGAGTGCAGTTGTAAAATATGCACAATTAAGCCTTGAGGAAAACACAGCCTTAAAAAAATATAATGGAAGCTGAGGCTGGTTCAATTTACATACATTCATGAGAAATAGCACTTCTCTGAGTGCAATATTAAAAGTCTGTTTATGAATTGGACCCTTCAACATTTGTCATCAAGCTCAGCATACATTTTTTTTAAAGGGAGAGAAATCACACATGAAAACAAACAATCCATTCCTTAACCACATGGCTGCTGCACATGTTCCTCTGCTGTGCTGGACAGCAATAAAAACGGGTGTGTTCATGACTAGCTCAGCTCGTCATGAGCACAGGAGCACTGTACTGCATGACGAGCTGAGCTCGTCATGAGCATGGAAGGGGTTAACAACAGTATTCTAAAGTGAAGAGAACAAGCATGGTTAACAATAAATGAAAATACATATTTTTTTTAAAGCATTGCCACTATATGCATCCCAAATGGAAGGGCAGTAATATGAACAATTAATCAAAAAAGTTGGATGAAAGATTGAAAAGAAGGAAGAGAAAGAAGAGAGGAGGAGAGGAGAGAGAAAAAATATTATTCAAAATCTTCTTATAACAGTGTTGTAACATAAAAATAGTAAAGAAGTCATGAACACAACATGACAAATAAGATAAATACTAAAAACAAAATAACTAAGAACTAATACCCTGTACCTTGGAAATCAGTAAAGCAGTATATATATATATATATATATATATATATATAATCACTGAAAAAACCATAGGTTTTACACCAGTTATAGTTAGCTGGAAGTTTTACTCGCATAAAACCATTGAAATTCCCACGTTATAGTTAGTTGGACTCACTATAACTTGCGCGTGCAATGCACTGCTGATGACGTCACATATTACATCACTCATGACATGGTCAGTGACATCACTCATGACATCACTGATGACACCATCCAGTGAATGTGTGTCTTTCTGAAAAATAAATATTAGTGAGTAATGTTTAAATATTTAAACATATGTATGAATGTTTCACTTTGTGTATAAGTGGCTGCATGGGTTGGTGAGTAGCTACATGTGTAGGTATATGGGTTATTAGATGTTTTTTTTAAATATCAATATGAGTGTCTATATGTTTGGTGGGGGTGTTACTTAGCACATAGATGCATGAATGACTGACTCTCTGTTTGTATGTGTTTTGAATACAGCATATGTGCAGGACTGTATGGGTGGATGAGTGTGTATATGTGTATGTTAGTGAGTGAATCACTGTCTCACTAGTGTCTTTATCAGTAACTACATATGTTTTAATCTAGTATATGTGAATATTGATGTATATAAGTGAGTATATGTGAGAGTGAGGGATTGTAAGAGTTCCTGTTTAAATAAGTATGTGTTTCTATAAGTGATTGTTTAATTGAGTAAGTATGTGTAAGTTTCCTTAGAAGTAAAGTGGTAGTGTGTGTATAGCTGTATATGCAAATAAATGGATGTTTAATAGTTTATTTGCATGTGTGAGTATGTGTGAGAGTATCTTTTGGATGACTGTCGTTGTGTAACAGGATATATAGGTGTATCACTATATATGATGAGTGAGTATATGTATGAGTGACTACATAGAACTGTTGGTGAATGAGTGGATGTGTATATAGATGGTGGAATTACTGAATTGGTTGTTGTAACTGGTATGGTATCTCCATTTTAAAAAAAATTTTTGTTTATATTTTTGAATATGTGTTTCAAAGTTTACATTACAGTGAAAGGAGGTCTGTCACTCTGTCACAAGGATGGTGTCATCAGTGATGTCATGAGTGATGTCACTGACCATGTCATGAGTGATGTAATATGTGACGTCATCAGCAGTGCATTGCACGCGCAAGTTATAGTGAGTCCAACTAACTATAACGTAGGAATTTTATTGGTTTTATGCGAGTAAAACTTCCAGCTAACTATAACTGGTGTAAAACCTATGGTTTTTTCAGTGAATTTAATAGGTTTTTTAATTGCTAATTCCTAACTATAACTGGTGTGAAACCTATGGTTTTTTCAGTGAATTTCAATGGTTTTTTAATAGCAAATCTTTATAGGTATAAAAAATAATACATTTTAAAACAAATTTTATATTGTATATTTATGGCAATTTTTTTTTATTTTTAACTTGGGGCGCGCCCTGGGGCACGTACCGGGGAGCGTCCCGTTAGAGCAATTCTTGCGAACGAAAACAACATCGTGACATTTCGCGTAGACGCGTGATGCGTCATATGACGCACAGTGTAAGCGCACCCGAAGCACGCGTGCGCATACGATCGCGGCGCGGCCTGGGGCACGTACCGTGGAGCGTCCCGTTAGCGCTATTCTCGCGAACGAAAACAACATCGTGACGTATCGCGTAGACGCGTGATGCGTCATATGACGCACAGCGTAAGCGCACCTGGAAGCACGCGTGCGCATACGATCGCGGAACGTCTCGACACGCTTACGCCGCGCGCCCCGGTGCGCGCCCTGGAGCGCGACTACGCGTAGCGTAAGCGCGTCTGGTCATGTGACCAGAAAATAACACTTTCTATCGGTGCAGAACAGTTTTGGTTTCCAAATGAGTAAAGCCTGGGTCTTGTGATCTGAAAATAACACTTCTGATTGGTTCAGGACAGTTGTTTTTCCCAAATGAGTAAAGCCTAGGTCTTGTGACCTGAAAATAACACTTCTGATTGGTTCAGGACAGTTTTTTCCCAAATGATGAAAAACCCCACCTTTCTGCCTTATTCTGACTTTGTCCTTTGACTGAGGAAGACCTGTTTCATCTATAGAGACAATTCTTTTGTACTTTGAAGTGGCTACTGTAGCAGCAACAGCTGGAGCATCTGCACCACCACCACCACCACCACCATCACCAAGAGGACCACCACAACAATACATTGGTGGTGAAGAAGAGGAGGAGGAGGAAGAGGAGGAGGAGGAGGAGGAGGGGAGAAGATGGCTGCCTGAACAAAATACCCCATACAAGCCAAAAGAACACATTGTATGGGAGTTTTTTTCACTCCCAAAGGGCAAGAAAAAAGTGAATGCGGCCAAGGTAACTTGCCTAATCTGTGGCGAACAACTCTCAAGGGGAAATCCAGACAAACAATATTCATTTGGTAATAATACCATGATTCGACATATGACCCGGAAGCATCCTAACAACTATTCTCAAGCAGAGATCAGGGAACTGGCCAGTCACATCCCCCAGTGTTCAAGGACCAGCTCCAAACGAAAGCAACCCACTCCATCGGGACCAGATACAACGGAGACGATGCCTTGTATTCAGCCACGATTTGCAGATTTTAGAATCACATGTATTGCATGTGGCAAGCTCATCGCCTATGGTGAACAGAGCATGAAGCTCGTCGTCCTTGCTGGTGACAATCACAAATGCCCCAAAAAACAGTAATTTTTTCCGTTTCTTGTTTTTTACTCCTGTTGAGCCATTTACAATTCCCTGTTTTTTGTTTCTCCCCATAAAAAATACAAAAAAAATATAAAACTGTTTTGAAAAGCCAAAAAAAGTACAAAATGTTCAAAAAACATTAAAAAAAATATAAAACAACAAAAAGAAGAAAAAAACCAGTTCTTTTTAGAACTACCTTCCATTTATAAAAATAAACCTATATTTTTAATGAATCACTGTCATTTTTTTTTTCTTAGGGTACGCGTACCGGGGCGCACCCCCCAAAAAAATAGAATTTTTTTTTTTATGAAGGAGTTACCATGAGGGAAGAACACAAAGAGAGTAATGTTAAGAGAAAGAGAGCTACAGGATGACCACAGAGGGATTGTTTATTACATAGTAAAAAACAGAGAAGGTGTAATAGGGTGAAAGTGAGAAAAGTAAAATGACTAAAGGAGCGAAAGAAGGGAAAAGAGAGAGGAAGAAGACTAAAGTAGAGATAGTGGGAGAATGTGAGTGGGTGTTGAAAGAAAAAGAAAGGACAGTAAAAAATTGAGAATGAAGGGTAGTGGCGTAACCGCGATAAATGAAGAACGGTGAGTGAGGGTAAGAAAAGACCAGTTAGTGTAAGTAGAGAGGGGTGAAAGAGGGTGAAAAATTGAATTAGGATAAGACATGGGGAGTGACAAAGAGAAAGGACAAAGAGAGTAAAGAAAACAGTACCTGAATGGATTTGAGTGAAACAGCAAAGAAAGATAAGTAATGCAGGGTGTATGACTTATAGGGAGTCAGTGGTTGTAGGTCGGGGTGTGGGTGTGTAAGGTGTGTCTGTGGGTGTGGGTGTGTGGGGTGTTTTGGTGTGGGTGGAGGTGAGGGTGTGTTAAGTATGTGTGAGGAGTGTATGGGTGTGGGGTGTATATGTGTGCGATGTATGTGTGTGTATGGAATGTGTGTGTGTGTGTGAGGAGTGTGTGTGGGGGGATTTTTTGTGTGTATGAGGTGAAAACCTTTTTGCATTTGCCACACCCTAACCTCATAATTCTGCACTGTGGTGGAAATGACTTAGGCACTTTGACTGGGGTAGGTCTGGAAATGCTTTTAAAGGACACCTTTGAACAATTGATGGCATCTTTTCCTCAAACTGCCTTGGTATTTTCCAATATATGCCAAAGACAGAAATGGAAGTGGTCCAACCAATTTTGTCCACAATTTGAGAAAGCACGGAAACATGTGAATAAATCTGTTTCTGCTTACATGAGAGACTATGGAATGGGTTCAATATACAACAACAACTTGCGTTACAACATGCAAGATATCTACAGAGGAGATGGTGTGCACTTCTCAGATGAGGGGAATAGAATATTCCTCCTGAATTTAAGACTGTGCATTGGTACCTACTTGTAGGTACCTATATCAGCCACAGAACCCAAAAGCCCTTTTCAGGGCTACTCTATCTCTAATCACTCCAAATGATTATCTTTTTCTAACTTTTTTCACTATTTTTCACCATAGTACGCTCCCCGGTACGCTTCCCGGTGCGCGTACCGGGCGCTCCCCCGCGAAAATTAAAAAAAAAATTAAAAAAAATTGGGGCCTATATGGGCCTCCTAAGACCCCCTCAGAAAACCTAGAGGGTCAGGGAGTGCCTACCGTGCCCCCTTATACCCATTCCCAACGTTGTTTGTCCTCCATTTTCTATCTCAAATCTACCGAAACACAAAATGGAGGACTCCCGTAGCGCTGCCGGTGCGCGTACCGGGGCGCGCCCCGGTAAGCGCTCCCAAAAAAATGGTAAAAGTTAATTTACATAAAAACCTTTGGAGACACGTTCACCAAATATAGAATAGGCCATACTACATACCAGTCCCTACCATTTTCCTAAATTTGGTGGAATTCCATTGAGCCATTTAGCCTGTGGACCTCTCTAAATATCCTGAGGTGAATTACTTCACAAAAACACATCTGAAGTATTAGAATTTACAACCAATTAAAATGTTACTTTCATTTTCTACTATTATTTCATGACATTTGATTGGTTATGTACATAAATATATATAAACAAAGAGAGGGAAACACAGCCATTTTGACTACTACTTCCTGAAGTACATTTCAAAAGCATTTCCACTGAGAACTTAAACTTCTTTTTGGAAGGTAAGATGTTATTTTGAAAACTGAAGTATGTTGTGCACTTTAAGTTAATTTGGAAAACATTTTCTGATAGTTATATACTATCCCTCTGTAATAGTTATAGATTGAGATACGCTTCTCTGTTATAGTTATGGATGGAGTTAGGCTTGTCTTGTATAATTATGAATTTACTTAGGCTTCATGATATACACTTTTTTATATTTCTACTTCCAGCCTGATACCATACACTGCCCAAAGATAACTTCACTGTTAAAAAATCAAAACTACCTGTATGAACTTAAACCCAACAGTGCCCTATCTCTACTGATATATTTATTTTTTATGCAAATTACAGCAAGAAAATGGAAGGAGAGAAATATATTTCCTTTGAAATTGTACTGGAGAGCAACAATGAACAAGTTATTGAACCCAATGAAGACTTAGAATTCATGGATCAATCACAGGACTATGAATTAGTTCAATGTGTGGAAGCTGTAGATTTGCTAATTCAAAATGAGGACGTTTCCGACAATCTGTTAATGGAAGTTATGTTAAATTTGGAAAAAAAATCTGAAAAATAAATTTATATTTAATAATTCTAAACTTGTTTCAGACATTATTGATTTTTATATGTAATTCATAAACTAGTACCAAATTGATTATAATGTAAAGTCAGATTTATAGCATACTGTGCAACTTTTTTATGTTACATAGTAATTTTGCTCATAGATACTTCCTTTCTCCCAATATATTATCTCCAATGTCTATTTGACATCTCTTTTTCATCTCCTGCCTCCATGTTGTTTCTGCTTTCCTGACAGACTATGATGTGGATTCCATATAGCACAATAACTTCTGTAACAACATGCAAGATATCTACAGAGGAAACGGGGTTCATTAAATTTAAGACTCAGCATTGGTACCTACATGTTGGTACTTAAAACACCCAAAGAACACAACAACTCTATGCAGAGCTACCCTACCTCTAATCACTTTAAATTATTATTTTCCTGTTTCACTGGGTTTTTCCCAAAGTACGCTCCCCGGTACGCTCCCCGGTGCGCGTACCGGGCGCTCCCCCCGTGAAAACCGAAAAAAAAAATATGTTTTACCCGAGGGACCCTTTTATGGCCCCCACATCAAACCTAGGGGATCGCGGGGGTCTACCCTGCCCCCTTTTGGTTATTTCCCCCTTTGTTTTTACCACCTCTTGTGTCTCGATCCTACCGAGACACAAGATGGCAGCCGCTCCAGACTGTTTCGAATGTTTACAGACACCCGAGAGCCAATCAGCTTTCCGTGCGCAAGTCGCGTGGCGCGCCCGGAGCGCTCCCCGGTGCGCGTACCGGGGCGCGGCTATAGATATATACATTTTTTTGAACCTAAATTACTCAGAATCCTCTCGAGCACATATCTTGAGACATAGCAAAGGCACATCGGGCTACCAGTCCCTACAATTTTGCCAAGTTTGGTGAAAATCCATTCAGCCGTTCGAGCTAAAAGTGCGACCGACCGCCCTATGGAAATTAACATGGGGAAAACACATTTTGGGACCCCCCTTTTATTTGGCCCTGTGGGCGGGTCCCTTTGGACATGTTTACTTGGCTGATGCACAATAAATCGTTTGGAAGCAGACCTTGACGGATGGTGATTTTTTCACAATGAGAGCACGCGTGCTGTTTTATGGCATGGTGGAACGTATATATATATATATATATATATGTATATATATATATTCACTGAAAAAAACATAGGTTTCACACCAGTTATAGTTAGGCATTAGCATTTGAAAAACCTATTAAATTCACTGAAAAAACCATAGGTTTTACACCAGTTATAGTTAGCTGGAAATTTTACTCGCATAAAACCATTGAAATTCCCACGTTATAGGTAGTTGGACTCACTATAACTTGCGCGTGCAATGCACTGCTGATGACGTCACATATTACATCACTCATGACATGGTCAGTGACATCACTCATGACATCACCGATGACACCATCCTTGTGACAGAGTGACAGACCTCCTTTCACTGTAATGTAACCCTTGAAACACATATTCAAAAATAGAAACTAAAATTTTCAAAAAAATGGAGATACCCATACCAGTTACAACAACCAATTCAGTAATTCCACCATCTATATACACATCCACTCATTCACCAACAGTTCTATGTAGTCACTCATACATATACTCACTCATCATATGTAGTGATACACCTATACATCCTGTTACACACCGATAGTCATCCAAAAGATACTGTCACACATACTCACACATGTAAATAAACTATTAAACATCAATTTATTTGCATATACAGTTATACACACACTACCACTTTACTTTTAAGGAAACTTACACATACTTACTCTCTTAAACAATCACTTATAGAAACACATACTAATTTAAAAAGGAACTCTTACAATCCCTCACTCTCACATATACTCACTTATATACATCAATATTCACATATATTACATTAAAACATATGTAGTTACTGATAAAGACACTAGTGAGACAGTCATTCACTCACTAACATACACATATACTCACTCATCCACCCATACAGTCCTGCACATGTGCTGTATTCAAAACACATACAAACAGAGAGTCAGTCATTCATGCATCTATGTGCTAAGTAATACCCCCACCAAACCATACAAACACTTATACTGATACTAAGAAAAACATCTAATAACACATATACCTACACATGTAGCTACACACCAACCCATGCAGCCACTTATACACAAAGTGAAACATTAATACATATATTTAAATATTTGAACATTACTCACTAATATTTATTTTTCAGAAAGACACACATTCACTGGATGGTGTCATCAGTGATGTCATGAGTGATGTCACTGACCATGTCATGAATGATGCAATATGTGACATCATCAGCAGTGCATTGCGGGGGCGCGAGTTATAGTTAGCAGAACTTACTATAACGGAGCAATTTCTATGGTTTTGTACGAGTGAAATGTCCAGCTAACTATAACACCCCTATAACACCCCTGAAACCTATGTTTTTTTTCTGTGAATTTCTAAGGTTTTATAAATGCTGATTTCTAACTATAAAGTCTCTGAAACCTATAGTTTTTTCAGTGAATATATATATATATATATATATATATATATGAAAAACACCGCTCCTCCTCTGCACGCTCTGCGCTCGCAGCCCACGCTTCCACGCCAGCAAGTAGAGGACCGGACCAACAAGTCAGCAAGATGTAATTTTTATTTCTACATCACCCACAGAACCAGCGACGCGTTTCGGGCCAAGGTGCCCTTGTTCACGCTGCCATATATAGAACCAACCGCTAAGCAAAACAAAGCGTGGCGCACACACTCTGGATATATTTCAAAATATTTTATTCTGCTCCCATCGGCAGACAAACACGTTTCGGCCATGCTGCCATTCGTCAATGTCAATGTACACACTGTTTTGTCGCAGTTTAGCACACGTCATCTCCCACTGTTTCTTTCTCAGTTGAGACAGAAAGAGGACTGCTCTGCAGCTTTATCTCAATCCACATGAATTTTAACAGCAGCCTTAATGTCACAAGGTATCCAGTAAACATATCTTTTATCTAGAATAACCATGTAATCATAGCTTATCCTATAAGCTCATCTTAGTTTCAATTTTGTAACATTTTTTGCAGATTTTACAATATCTCGCCCTGAATCGGCAATTATAATCTCAACTTTTAAATATATACAGGTTTACTTTTTATATGTGGGATTCTGACATTAATTAAAAACAATCAAAAAGCTGTTTTTATCTTGTCAGTTCATGAGGAGATTAAGACATGAAACTCAGTACAAGTTCTAAATGTTGAGCAAATAATATACTACTTGATGGCACTCATCGTGGCTATCAATCCTCCTTGGTCCACCACACGTCAATTACCATAGAAAAGGCAAACAAAATTTCAGCTAATTCATTACTCATTCACTATCCCCATTAAAGAAAAACACAATCTATAATTCCATTTCATTATAAATACAATTTCTCTTCTCATTATTCAATTTTTTCTCCACTATATCATTACTTTCAAATTGTTTTCATTATCTCTGTCGCTCATCTGTTCTCATTTTATGTTGTTCTATTTATTTTATTTTATTTCATTTTATTTCATTTCATTTTCCAAAGATTTGCAAGATATTAGTTCTTGTTCCCACAGTCTTTAGCCGACATGTATCCACATTTCTTCTTCACAGTTTAGACCAGTAGGGGCTAGGGTGCGGAGTTCTATTATATATTTAGATTCTAACTGTCTGAGAGCTCTTATCCGATCACCCCCTCTCCTGAGGGGCAGAACTCGGTCCAGACATAAGAATTTCAATAAGTTGCTGTTGCTTTTATGCATTTCTGCAAAATTCCTGGCCACGGGATAATTACTATCCTTCTTAGTTATAGCACCCATGTGCTCTAAAATTCTCTTCTTTGTCTGATGTATTGTGCTTCCCACATAAGGTAGGTTGCACGGACACACCAGCAATAGACTGTGAATTCCAAGTTACAATTAAGTAGTTTAGTAACAACTTTGGCTTGTTTACTTCCCGGAACATTATAGGTTTTCACCGTTGCGCTGTTCTTACAAGCCTTCCTTTTAAGCATGGATAAGAACCTTTTACGTAATGCACTAGCATGTCCTTATGGAAAAATTTTGCCTGTAGGTTATGCTAGGCTGTTTTGTTATCTGCTGGCCAATAACCACATCTGCCTCCAGTATGTTTCAAAGTTTTTTTTAAATCTGACGAATCTGTCCTGAATCTGAAGAGAAAGTTAAAATTAGTCTAGTTATATTATCACTGTTCTCTTTTGGGGGTTTATTCAAAAGATCTTCTCTTCTGCGCTCTTCTGCCCTGGCAACAGCTGTATCTAAGACCCACTGCAGATACTCTCTCTGTTTAAAGCGACCCACAGCTTCTTTTGTGGCTATTTTATAATCTTCTTTTGTGATATTGTTTCTTTTTAAACGAAGACACTCACCATACGGAATACTATTCACTAGACATCGCGGATACTGTCTAGTGAAGCGTAGGGTCACATTGCCTGCTGTGGGTTTACGGAACAGTTTGGTCTTTAACATGCCCTCATCAGCTTAGACTAATAGATCTAAGTATGGCACTTCTTTTTCACTGGTGGTACCAGTGAAATGGAGATTCACATCATTACTGTTCAAATTATTGATATATTCTTCTAGCTCTTGTCTACTACCTGTCCAGGTGATGAATATATCATCAATGAAGCGGGTCCAGATTCCTATTTTCCGTACCCACACTTCATTGGTGCCCGCCTAGGCCACGTGGTTCTCCCACTAGCCCACAAATAAATTTGCGTAGCTGGGGGCAAAGCTCGTGCCCATCGCAGTACCCTGCCTCTGGATGTGCAATTGCTCTCCAAAGGTGAAAATGGTGTTATTCAAACAGAATGATAAAAATTGTATAATCATTTGATTGTGTTCTGTGTATTTGAGTGGTCTGGTTTTTAAAAAGAATTTAACAGCCTCTTCTCCCTGACCATGGTTAATACATGTGTACAAGCTGGTGATATCAAGAGTAACAAGCAGAAAAGATTCTTCCCAGCTGGTATTTGCAATCAGCTTAATAAAATCAGTACTGTCTTTGATATAAGATACAAAATCAAAGACGAAAGGGCAAAGGACATTGTTAACCAAATTTAAGGTATTCTCCAAAAGACTACCCATTGAAGAGACAATTGGTCTCCCAGGGGGTCTTTTGTTGTTTGTATGCAATTTTGGTATATGGTAAAAGATTGGCGTGACAAGGTGATCTATTTTGATGAAATTATACTCATCTTGACGAAAAATCCCCTTATTTTTTACAAAAATCAATCATTCCATAAAACTCAAGAATGCTTTGATTGTAATCTTTAGTAGAGATTTTTTCATAACAAACATGATCATTTAATTGCCTCAAAGCTTCCATTTCATAAGAGACACTGTCCTGAAGAACAATGTTCCCGCCTTTGTCTGAAGGCTTTATTACGATGGACAGATCTTCCTGTAAGGCTTTAATCGCTTGACATTCTTCCAGGGAGATATTTTGATGTTGTTGCTTCGTTTCCTTTGGATTATTTCTCAATTTATCCAGATCCTTAATCACCATCTCGTGGAAGCTATTGATCATAACAAATGCAGTTCTCAGAATGAATCTTGATTTTTGCTTTAAATTACTCCTGTCTGCATTATGTCACTCTGTTCAAGAAACTCTGTGTCACTCACTGCTTGTGTTATATTTTCACCCTCTAGTTCCTCTCTTAAACCATGAAGAGCTCTCAAGGATGGTAGTTCACTACCAGTCAATAGATCCATCGGGTCAATTATCCAGTCTGGATCCCTCTGAGTTTTCGATGTTTTCCCATGAAACATTTTCTTCAATTTCAGTTTGCGTATAAAAAGATAAAGATCAATACATGTCTGGACATAGTCCCATTTATTTGTTGGACAAAATGACAGTCCCTTCCATAGTACCTGTTCTTCCATCTGCGTTAATTTTTGTTTTGACAGGTTTACTATGGTTAGGTCCTCTTGATTCACTTTTTGTTTGTGCCCCTTTTGCTCCTTGTGACCCTCAAGGTGTATTGTACATTTACTTTTTTGCCCCTTCTTGTTTTCCTTTTTCTGATTCTGGGGGTCTTGTCCTCTGTGGTAGTTGGCGCCATGACTGTTGGATTACTTGGTATTCCTGGGGAAAACTTACTCTTCCTACTACATTATCTGTCATATTAGATGCTCCTTCTGATTCTGATTGCTCTGTTTCTGTTTCTGATCCCGATGTTTCTCTTGTTGTCGCAACATTTATTTTTCTTTCCTCTTGAATTGATTTTCTTGGAAGATCAAATTTTTTAGCAAATGTCAGGACCCTGCCTGATTAATAATGATGTCAAATTTTTCGTGTTCGCGTTTTCTTATTACCTCTTTATATTTAATTAGACGTTGTTTTATTTGCTGTCTTAGAGTTTCTGCTGGTTCTTTTGCTGAATCCTCAGCAATCAACTCTTCTATTCTCCTTATTTCTTCCATTAGTTTTGCACTGTCACTGATCGCGTATTTTATCAAAATTTCTACCATACCCTTTGCTGATCATGTAGTATGATCTGACTATTCTAATAATAAATTAGGGTCTGGGTTTTCATATGATGGCACTGTATATATTCTTAAACCTCGGGGAATGCGATCGGCTTCAAGATAGCGTTTTAGTGATGTTGATTCCCACCACTTTTGTACTTCTTTTTCATATGTTTTTTCCAATAGTTGAAACAATCCTTTTAATGAGTTCGGGCCCACACTGCGCCCTTGTTTGCCTTTTTCATTTATGCCCTCATTTGCTCCCACTGTAAAAACCGAGGCAGCCGCCTCCAGTCTTTCCTCCTCACTAAACATTGTTACGATTGACTTGGATGTTATCGCAAATTTCAAATAAGGTCCGCTATCGCCACTTTTCCCAGGCGATGCGAGTAATCCTGTTGACAATTCAAAAGAGAACACCCAACCAGAAAGCTTATGAGCGTATCCACTGTAATGGCACGTTAGGCTTACCAGAGCTGGTTCTCGATAGACTTGCGCGTCCTCTGACCCGGTTGCCTCCGATTCTGGTCCAGTTCTGGTTTTCCGTCTTGGCCCGATACAAAAAAAAAGGCGACTTAAAGTCACATGGAGAAATACTCCATGGGCTTCGGTGCTAGGTCAGGTAGGTGCTGAGAGGCTATATTTTTGCCACAAAACTCCCGTGACCATACAGGAATATCGTCACGGGAGTTTTGTGGCAGAAATGTATTTCTCCATGTGACTTTTTGTCGCCTCTAGGAGCCAATCATTTAATTAGTTGAAGCTTAGAAGTTGTTTTACACAGCGCAAGCCCGCTTCTTTCACATGGGGGGCTAATATCCCCTTATCACCTTCACTCTTCACTTCACTATTTATTACTGGTCCTGAGAAAGTGCCAAGGATCGTTACGACCGTCTAGGCGCGAAACATGTCGAACGTACCTTTTTAGCTACCAAGGGTACATCATTGCCCAGAGACGTAACGCACAACTTTCTGCTTTTTTAGTATGGCAAAGGGACTGACACAGTAAAAAGTTTTCTCCGCTCTGGTATCCTTTAGCAATTTTTATCATTATTCACACATACATTCACTATGCACATGGGACTCACTCCATCAACACACCCGCATTCATCCAACAGCTGTTCTCTTAAAAGATCTCTGCTAAATTGACCCTTCGGGGGACCCGTTGGGCATTGCAGCACCGGCCCGACGAGGAGCAAACGCCTGATGATCAAGCATTACATCCTTCGGGGTGTGTGAGGGCAACGAGAGACAACTTTGGTTCTCCCCCCCTGCAAAGTGGATCCTAGACCTAGTCCTATCAATTTTCTTCTTTCACCTGTTTCTTTCTTCCCTTATTGGTGTGAGGGTAACACTCTCACACCCACACCTATGGAACAGTGACCCCCTTTTTGGTTTGACGACTTGATAGTGAAGCACAAGCACTGGACCTTAATCAGCTCCTGGTCCCCCTTCTCCCCCTTTGATATTGTAAAAATAAATTTAACAAAATGTGGAATTTTATTTAAGAAGTGAACAATAAAATTGTAACGATTAAGGGCTATTAGTTCTTAAGAACAGTAAAGAAAATGAGAGAAAAAATTATGATGGTGCAAGTATGAAAAGACAGACTTATGGGCATATTATCAAGAACGGCGATAATGGGCTTGATAATATGCCCTTGTGAATTCCCATAGAAGCCCAGGTTCACACCAGAACCTGGGCTTCTCTGGGAATTCACAAGGGCATATTATCAAGCCCATCATCGCTGCTTTAGCGGCAGTTTCCTGCCACTAAAGTGGTGTTAATTTAACGCCGTTCTTGATAATATGCCCCTTAGTTGGTTCCAGTAAGATTGTTCTGAACCCTCAAATGAACATCACTGAGCTCAAGACTGCAAATTAGTTGTTCATGCCTGTGATTTCAGGGATTACCTTTTGTAATATTTTTTAAATTTTAAGGGCTTAATTCTCACTATTCACAAAAATATTAACAATAAAGTTTGTCCCCACTCCTTTTGTTTCCTTTGTAGCCGTGCTTCCTTTCCCCACTGCCTTTGGCAGTCTATGACTTGCTTTCTCTCATATGTTTTTTTCTCAATTTTTATCTTTTTCTAATGTTTAGGTAGAATCCATATATACCACTCGAATATTTTCTTCTTCATTTGAGGAATCTCTATGACTGGCATGAATAGCACATACTTTGCTACTGGCTCTTTTGAGTTTAAATATTTTATGAGTGAACAGCCTCTTCTCGGCTTATGTACTAATGTTATGAGACTTTCTCTATCATCATGACTTTGCATCAAATGTATTGAGGTACATTATGATTTCTTGCAGCTGTTGGACTTAATGCAATTCTTAATTAACCTGCTCCTTTTTTGGGAACAAGCTACTCATGGTATTATGAACTGTGACTCCTCTCGTTATTACAGACAAGTACAGAAAGGTAGCCTCCAGCATTTGAGGACGCATCAATAGAAAATGACTATGCAGATCAAGAATCACTATTGTTCACTTGCTGATCCGCATGAATTGTTCCTGTCTTGTGCTTCAACAAACGAAAACTTATACGTGCATTCCAATGTCAACACATATCTTAACTTTTTCCATAAGAAATATGCAAGTTGGAAATGGCCCCATTGTTATTCATTTTTGTGATTTATGAACGCATGCTTTGCTTACAGATGTTACGGAGTGATATGACTTCTGATAGGTGCACAGTGCGAAAACGTCCATGAAAGACCTATGTAAAAAACGCATCCACTTTGAAAAAATATTTAACCTGGAATTTTCTATTTCTGGATAATTTTGTTGAATATTTTGATTTGATTGAAACATTTTGAAAATTGGGACAAGGTACTATTTTTCTCCAGAAAGTATCTACGAACGGGAGACTGGCATATGGATGTCCCATGCAATGTGTTTTATTATTTACCATTTAATTGGTACCTAATTTAAATTTTTTATAAGGATTAGGGTTTGAGTGGTCCCACTGAGATGTAAACAAACTTCACTTAAGAGAGATAGAAAGACATATTCAATTGATGTATTTATTGAATGACATATCTCAATAGATGTGTATGTATGCAATGCTGTATTAGCAAACAGAATAGAGAGAAAATTAAATTCATAACTGCACTGTTGGAACATGGCCCTCTCTGAAGGGCCACCCCAAATCTTTTGCCTTCCTCTTCCGGCTGAACTCTTTTTGTTGGCCCTAGGACTCTGAGTACTTTACACCACTGTTAATCAGTGCTAAAGTGCACATGCCTCTTCCCTAAACATGTGTGTAATTGGTGTATACCTGATTGAAATATTTAGTTTACTTGTAAGTCCCTTGTAAAGTGGTATATCATATACCTAGGCTCTGAAAATTAAATGCTACTAGTGGGCATGCAGCATTGATTGTGCCACCTATAGAAGTAGCCTTTCAACCCTGTATCCAGCCTGCCAATGCAGTGCCTGTGTGTGCAGTATACTGCCACTTCAACTTGGCATTTGAAACTACAAGGCAAACCTTAAACTTCCCTTTTATTACATATATGTCACCCTAGGGTAGGCCTTAGAGAGCCCCAAGGACAGAGTGATATATTAGTAAAAGGTAGTACATGTACTTTTATGTTTTGCGTGTCCTGGTAGTGACACACTGCTTATTTTGTTTTTCATTAGGGATGTCTTTAAACAATCTAAAGCTGTAATTCCTGATTTGAAAGGATTAGCGGCATCATGTTTCATGTCTTTGGATTGGTAATGATAAATCTTCTTTAATGGGGAAGTTGAATTTAACATTGTTGTTTTATAAATGCCACATTTAAAAAGTGGACATTTCTCTGCTCTTACTGCTCTGTGTGCCTTGCAACCTGTCTCCAATACACTTCTGCAGTGGGTGACCATCTTTTGAAGTCACCAGTCGCCGCCTCTGCCTTGGAAGCTGCAGTGGTGAGGGAGGGGGGGGAAGGGCAGGGGTAATGGTGTTGTGTTGCACTATAATTAAAGAAAATAAGTTACCTCCCGCCGCCTCTCCTGCAACCTCTTCCTGGCTTCCTGTGAAAACAGGAAGCAGGAAGCACCAGGGCGCCGATGCTCCTGCAGCCAATTACTACGCTGCAATGCAGCATTATGATTGTCTGAGCACCGTGACACGACACTCAGCCAGGGGCTGTAGGGGTGGGCATGTTCTCCATGCAGTCTCTAATGCAGCCTGCACAGAGAAGGAGGAAAGTGTGCATGACTGGTTTGGGTGGCCCTGAGGGATGACCAAACAGCCATTGTGCACGTAGGAGTATTGCACCACTCCTCCCCTGCTATACAGCCCTGCTCCACCCCCTCAAGCAAGCTGCTGCAGCAGGACGACAAAATAAAATAATAATATATGTTATTATCACTTTTTTGCCTCTCTTTTCCTGCTCCGAGCCAGTGAGGCGATGCTCCTCCGCCTTAGCGGAGGAGCCACAACCTGAAGTCACCCACACTTCCAAGACACTTTTGGGTATAAGTACTGGGTAACTGACCCTCTAGAAACAGACACTTCTAGGTCCTGCACTGAACCTCTGTCAGACGGACTGCTGTGCTGTTTAAAGAATCAGAACTGATCGGTTTTTACCATAACTAACCGACTTATCCTAATTGCTTCAATTTCCAACACAATAAAAAGTTTGGAGGTGCTGTCAAAAGGCCTTAGCTATACCCATATCCTCACATAAATCCTTACCCTCTTTGTTTACTGAATTAATGCTGACTTTATGCAGCTGATGTTTTTGACTAGAAACAGCTCCCTTACCGCTCTTTAACCAGTGCTCTTTAGTTCTCTATCTTGGACACAATTTTGAATTGTAGTTCTATTGAGAAATTGTGTGTGTTACATTCTTCCAGACCTCATCAAAGGGGATGGGATGCACACCTCACTGCTCAATTCAACCATATTTGCCATTTTAAACCATAATGATCCTCCAAGAATGCGTGCCCACTGGGAGAGTGCCTACCCCTGGGTCACTAGTGAACATACCGACAGTGAGGGGCGACTTTTCACCCCATTTCCCAATCGCACAGCGAAAATTGTGAGTTCACAATTATGTTCCAAAATTATCCTCTATTATACTCCGTTTAGTCCAACATTTTATTCCAGTTCTTGTCCCATGTACTCTGTTTTTCGTTCTTTTAAACGCCACATGCAGGAAATCATGCTGTTTTTAAATGCTTCCAGTATTCAATCTGTGCCCATCCGGACCTCATTCAAGAACACGATGACAACATGATTCGTCTGAAGCAGTTATCTTTATTTCTACCCAATCCATTTCGGGCTTCATGAGCCCTTCTTCTGGGGTAACTACAGATAAACAGTCATTAAAAAACCCACCATTACTTTGGATATCCAGGACATCACAAAATACACAAATCATAATAGGCATGTTACGTGAATATACCTTAATCACATATTATGGGAATAACATTTATTTAAATACCATGTTTTTAGTGTGGTGAAAAATATATTTCTGAGCTCAAAAATGCGTGCCCCAATAAATAAATAAAACAAATTCTACCCCTTCTCTACTCCGTAAACTGTTAACCACACGATTCCCCTCCAACTCCCAAATCTCACTCTTGTAGCTTACACCTCACCGATTTCTCTCCCGTCTGACGGGAAACCTTTCAAGGTCACCATCTCTCACGCATCATTTGCTCATACTCAATAGTGCTTTAACACTCCAACACACCCCAACCGCATCCTACTACGTTCCTACATTCACCCCTGCTGCCAAACATACCCGTCCTATAATAACACTCTACCTCCATTCCTCGCATTTACACATGCCAACCTCCCCATATTCACGCACACAAACCATTTATAAACTACCAGTCTCCTAAACCGTATCTCCTCACATCACCCCATTTCACTCTCAGAGTCAAACCATTTCCAATACACACTCTCACCAGCTAACCACACGTTCTTTCACTTTAAACAATAACCCCCTGTGCTCACATTCAACCCTCAAACTAATCTCCAAACTACTCCACCCGTACCTGTAAAACTGCTTCACATGCTTATAAATGCATGTAAATTAGTCACCTGATGGCCTCAGGGTAGTCGAGGAGCAGTCAGGTGACAAATTTACATGCACTAATGTGGGAGGGGTCACGTTGTTGGGTGACGGTTAAAAATGAGCTGATACATGGGGGTGGTAATACTTTTTCTGCGACGGAGGCTGGGAAAGCACCTGAAGCAGTTTTACAGGTACAGGTGGAGTAGTTTGGAGATTGGTTTGAGGGTTGAATGTGAGCACAGGGGGTTATTGTTTAAAGTGAAAGAACGTGTGGTTAGCTGGTGAGAGTGTGTATTGGAAATGGTTTGACTCTGAGAGTAAAATGGGGTGATGTGAGGAGATACGGTTTAGAAGACTGGGAGTTTAGCACACAGGCCAGGGGGAATCCCACTCTTTGGGATCAGGCCCACAATAGGGCTCTCAGCAATAAAGAGGTAGCGCTCACAAGTTGCTATAATCCAAGAGCTCAAAAAGCAGAGCTGGGCCCAGGCAGGCCGGCTCACAGGGCCCTCCAGCAGAGAGGCAGTCCCTCATGATGGTTCCTCCTGGGGCGGAGCAGGTCCAAGCAGCATCCTAGGACAGCACACTTTCATGGGGTCACCACCCCCAGTATATACAGTATTAATCTTTGTCTGCCCTGGCACAGGGCTTGGGGAACCAGTCTAAACTGGTTCTGGGGGGTGTTGAAGCTCTCTGTTTACCAGGCTTCCAACTTCCTTTGTCAGATTGAGCTCGTTCATCAGACATACCACTGACACACCACAGACAGCAAAGCCAGCATTCACCTAGGCAAGCACAGACCTATTCAGGGTCAGGGGACTACTCCCCCCACTGCTCCAAATGCAGATCTCCTATTCAGCCTAGCGCTGACTCACTCTACCCTCCCTGGAGTCACACACCTCATCAGCCCCTGTCACTCCAGAGCCAGACATGCTATACACATCAGGTAGGCAGACACATAGCACACAGAAATGCCAACTTCTAACAGTGGCATTTCTAAAATAGTGCTAATAAATCTGCGCATGCCATTGTGCAGCATTTATTATTATTATTCCAACCATACCAAACTTGATCATGCTGCTCCTCTCATATCAGGAATTACCACTGAAACACTTAACAGGGAATCCCCAATGCATTCCTAAGAGAGGGCAGCCTCACAGCAGTGAGAAACCAAAATGACTGTTTGTCACTACCAGGACATGTCACACTCTTAAGGTACATGTCCTACCTTTTACCTACAATGCACCCTGCCCATAGGGCTAGCTAGGCCCTACCTTAGGGGTGACTGACATGCTGTAAAAGGGGGGGGGATCAAAGACATGGCACACACTTTAGGTGTCACGTCACAGCGGCAGTAACACTGCTCGCACAGGCCCTGCAATGGCAGAGACCTGAGACAGGTTTGAAAGGCTTCTTTGGTGGGTGGAGCAATCAGAGCTGCAAGCCCACCGGTAGCATTTAATTTACCGGCCCCGTGTATATGAGATACCACATTACTGGGGACTGAAGGGTAAATTAAATATGCCAAACAGATGCAGACCAATCTTACCATGTTTACCACAGAGAGCACACACACTTTACACCGGACAGCAGTTCTAAAGTGCCCAGAGTCCTAGAACCACCAATACCATGTCAGAAAAAAGACTAGGAGGAAGGCAAAAAGTTCAGGGATGACTCTGCAAAAAGGGTCAAGTCCAACAGTCACCTTAGTGGTAGTGTAGGGATAGATTTAATGCTTTCCACTCACCAACCCTAGGTACAGGGAAATGTGGACTCATGGTTTCTGATTTTCTGTATATTACTGCTAGCGTTCATGTTGCACCATCTTAACTGGATACACAGATTTGGGATCATGCTAATTCCTTTTTATTTCTACACACTTGTATTGATGTGTCTTTATGTCCAGTTATTCTTGGCTTTAAAATAAACCTAACTAACCTTATGTAGTTGTCCATGGGTTATTATGTATTTAAAGGAGTTATTGGCAATTCGGTTGTTCCCCTAATGACTTTTCTCCCCTTTACACTTTCATTCTGTGAAAAAGAACCACAGGATTGTAACTCTAGAACAGATCTAGAACATGTGGGGCCTGCCCTTTCAACCTAATTCACAGATATTTTAAGATTAGCCCTTTAATGATGATTCCAGTACTGTGCCCCCTATCAGGGACCACTCTATGCGAAATTTGTTGCACCTAGTGCCCCATTTTCCTATTCTTGCTTTTGTTGCCGGTTGCTGTAACACCGAATGGAGCTTGACAACTGTTAAGTGCAGCTCCTTTACATCCTCCAGTATTTCTTTTGTTGTTTTCTCCCTTACCCCTACTCAACTGGAGATTTTATGAAAGTCTAGATATTGGAGATTAAGGGGAGTTCAATTATGTGGATTTGCCTTCTAGCGCCATCATAGATCCTCTCACCAGAGCTAATATGCCACACATTGTAAGCGCTACAGGGTCATTCTTTTTTTTTTGTCCTCATCAAAGAGATAAAGTGAGTGGTCATAAAACGGTATCATGGCACCCTCTTGAGCCCGTCAAGAGGGGAGACGTAACCCTGTAGATCTCTTTCCACCTCAAGGGTTTTTTAGGGACGCCAACCGCATGACTCTTGGGAAATTTCCAAGGATAGTATCGGGCCCATGGTTTATCCGTAGACCATTTTCCCCAAAAGTCACTTATTTCATGATCATTGGACTTTTGTACTTACTAGGAAGTTGCAGAACTCAAATTATTAGCTCAGTTGTCCCAGAGCCCCCAAAATCGAGTTCTTTTCTTTGCCTTACAACCCATATCCAACATGTGAGTTCTTTTAAGAGAGGACACCCAGTCTAGAAAGTTTGGAGACTTAGGAAAGATCCAATATAGACAGATTTCTCTCCTTGCCAGAAGGATTAAAACAAACCATAGTGAGACTTGGAGATCTGACAGTTTAATATTAATACTGTCTTCAGGTAAAATCCCAAAAATAATTAAAATCAGGCTTACCTGAATTTCTTGGCCCATTACATCTGAAATGGTCTTACCAACTTGCCTCCAGAAGCCCTGGATCTGAGGACACTGCATGAACATGTGCCCGTCATCTGCGCTTCTCAGATGGCATTTCGCAAAGGACTTCTCTCCACCTCCCAGCTTGGAGAGACTCTTCGGAGTCCAATAGGCTCTGTGGAGTGTGAACAGATGATTTCTCCTCAATGATGCAGCCTTCACAACCTTCCACAAAGTACATATAGATACTATATATATAGTATATATATATACTATATTCCAGCGATATCTCATATATATATATGAGATATCGCTGGAAGCCAGTTCTCTTCTCCAGGGCTCCTCCATAGGCAACGGTGACAAATCTCCTTTAATCAGAATCCAGTACCATTTCGCCACTTCTTTTTTTTGGTGGCACAAGACCAAAAACCTGCTCTCCAATTCTTCATTCATAACGCCATCTTTACCCTGATTTGTAACCCAGCAGGAAAGTTGATAAAATTTAAGTCTAGATAAACTTTGATTTGTTTGAGATTTAAGTTTATCCCATGGCAAGAGTTTATCACTCAGTAACTGGCCCCAATTCTGATAACCATTTTCCCATAGAGGGGCTGATACACTGTCATTTAAGCCCTCTGGAGTGCCTGGAGAGTTCCAAATGGGCGCGCTAGCACAGTGGTATGGAATTTTAAGCAGTTTCCTCATCTGGAACCATAGCTCAAAGACCGACCGAAAAAGAAATCCATCGCGCCCTTGTGGTAAGCTATTAGACATAGCTAAGAAGTAAGATGTAAAACTGGTAGATTCAAGAAGAAGGGATCTTATGTTCTTGAAAAGAAAAGCCCAGCTGTAGAACCCGAAATCAGGAATAGCCATTCCTCCAGCTTTTTTCTCACATCTCAATTTCTTCCATGCAATCCTAATCCCTTTGTCAGCCCAGATAAAACTATTTATGTCCGACTGCAATTTTTTTAGAGTGACTGAACTAAATATTAGGGGCATTGCATCAAATATGAATGTCATTGTGGCCAAAACCGACATTTTAACCAAGTTGGAGCGAACATGAATTGATAATGGGAGGTTACGCCAGGATTTCAATAAGGCTCTAATCTCCTTCCATTTAACCTCTAAGTTAACCTGTGCCAATTCGTTGATGTTCTGGGGGATTTGAATACCTAAGTATCTTATTTGATGGCGTACTAAAGGCAAACTAGTTTGCCAAAACCATGACATAATCTCATTTTTTTGGGAGTTAATTTGATTGCCCAATATCTTCCTACAGGGTCATTCTTTTAGGAATGGTCTGTCATGTGTGGGTCCTCTTTTTATTTGGATACTTCATTATGCATTATTGCATATTTAGAAAGTTTATTCTGATGCTCTGAGCATGTCACCTGGTTGTGATCCATCTTTAGTCACACATTCAGTATGCCTGCTGCAGTGTCTGTGATCAATTATTTTACCATATCAGTACCACCTCCTATATTCTGCTGGTAACAAGAGTGAGACATACTACTAGGGGTAGGGATCCTACTCCAGAACTGGATTGAATAAAGTACAAGCACTGTATGGTGCCTCTTAGCATCCATATTGCAGTGCCACTCCACTCCAGCCATGAAGGTGGGGAACTTAGCAGGGAGCCTTACCACCAGCCTTCAGTAGCTTACAATGGTTCTATTCAAGTGTTCTCAGCAGTGGACTCCTCACCCACTGTGGTGCTTATCTGGGACGGTGGGCAACGAAGTCCAGATATTGTGCCCTGAAACCTCAGTTGTGTTCTTCGAGGGTCCAGCACAGCACACTCCACTGCATTTCTCACCATCAGTAGGAGGTCCATCTCTTACATTCCCAGCTAAATTACTGTCCAGAGAACACACGCCATCCGGAGTTTCTTCACATGTAAGGATGTACAGCAATTGCCACATTCCATGTTTTCTCCTCCTCCTCAGCATCGTCAGGCAAATGATTGCTTCTCTGTGTCACAGTCATTCATCTCAGAATTCCTGCATGCCAAACCCACATGTGAAATGCCATAGATTTCAAGCAACAAACACTTCAGTCTTCTGACTGAGACTACAAATTCTCACTCTGCTAGAGGATATTCACAGCTCTGATTTTATGGACTTCACTTTACATCCCAGATAGCAGAGATATGTTGATGGTGCCAAAATACTGCTAGCCAAGCTCACTCAAGGGGGTAGTAATTTGTCAAGCTGTCATTGCTAATGGCATCTAGGGTATGTACCAATGTCAGTGAAAACATTCTTTATGAAAAACGTTAGCGATAATCCTGTGGTGTCCTGGATACATTCTCACCAGGTACAAGAACTTCTCTCTCGCTGGCCATTACATGCTTGCTAGCAAATTGAATCCAAGGGACCTGCAAGTCCTTAATCCACAATGGACATGTGAAACATTTGTGGTGGTTTCAGGCTACTAAGGCCATCAATCAATTTCCTCCTTGAAATGGTCCAAACTAATTGCAGCACAGTGTTAGCTAGGAAAATGCAGCCAACATTAATTTTGACTTCTCATTTGAAGCTTTGTGCATAACATTGGAAACGCCTTGGAATCCCTTCACAAGTAAATACATAAATAGTTCAAAAGGGCTGGACACCAGCAGTCACAATATAGCTGAGTTGCATTTTTGTCAGCAGAATTTATTCTAAGGATATTAGCATGAGGCTTGAATGTCTGCTGAGGACAGGGGAACAGTTGTACTTTTCCCTGTTCAGCAGGGCTTGGAAATGTCCTGCCTTCACTGAAAATATTCTATGTTGAAGAATATGCACATTCTACTGACTGGTTAAAAATATAATGAAAACACTATGTTGATCATTGGTTTTTTCATCAGAAATATTAGTCCAAGTCAGTATTTGTCAATGCTACATCGCCACTTTATTGATACCTGCGTTTCTGTTAGGGTTCTTGGAACTTTTCTCCAGGAATTGGATTCAACTTTCTGAACCCAGTGAGACACAGGGGCATCACCTTGTAGTCACACATTCATCCAGTGTCTGACGCTTATTATTAGAGGGCCCTTGCATTAACAAATACTGACTTGTATGATTTTCCTCACACAAATGAAGTTCATAGTAAAGTGATCTCTAGGTCTGACAAAGCCTGACGACCCATGAGGGCGGAAAGAGTACATCCAAATCATGTTGACAAAATTGAGATAGTAGGATAATTATGACCCATTGACTATACGAATCTCGTTTTAATCCTGCCAGAACTAATCCCTGAATAAATCACATAGATTGAGTATCCAGTCTAGGCAGTTTTAACTGTTTAGTCGGTTGTTGGATCCCTAGTGACTAAAATTCCTTCCTGTTAGACCTGGCATCCTTGGCATGGGTTTTCCCTGTAGTTTTGTCTTTGCCTCCTGTGTGTTTACCCGTGTGTTGGACTTCATTTTTGCTGGTCTAGAGGCTTTGGGCACTTTGCCACTGCTGTTCAGTGCCAAAGTGCAAATGCTCCCTCTGTAAATTGTTGTCATGAATTAGTGTTTCTATAATTGGCTTATTTAGTTTACTGGTAAATCCCTAGTACAGTGCACTGTGTGTGCCCAGGGTCTGTAAATCAAATGCTGGCAGTGGGCCTGCAGCACTGATTGTGCCACTCACATGAGCAGCCTGTAAATGTAACTCAGACCTGCCACTGCAGTGTCTGTGTGCAGTTTGGTACTGCCATGTCACACTGGGACACTTGCCAGGCCCTAACCTTCCCTTTACTTACATGTGCGTCACCCATAAGGTAGGCCCAAGGTACCCCTGTGGGCTGGTTGCTGTGCATGTGAAAGATAGGACATTTCCTGAGGTGTGTAGCATGTCCTGATAGTGAAATACTGCCTATTTTGTTTTTCACGTTTGAATGGATATCTGCACAGTGAATAGAATTGGAGTTTATTTATAACATCTTATAAATATACCTTCCCATTGGGGCAAGATAGGGAGATAAAATTGAGTATGCCTGAACTCAGGACATAAATCTGTGATGTTTACATTCTGTGTTTAAAAACACTACTTTTAGAAAGTAGGTGTTTTCTTGATTAGCCATCCTGTGTGCCTCTGCTAGGTTTGTGTATTGACTTTCTGGCTTTGGAGTGACAGGGGCTGGGGACGTGCATTCTGTTCGGACAGCCACTTGGGGGGGGGTGAGATGTGCCCTGCCTTCCCAGGGTGAGTTAGGACTGGGCTGAATAGATCTGGGCTGCATTCAGAGTAGGGGGAGGAGATTTCTTTCACAACTGAATGCGCCTGGTCTGCTTGGCACAATGCTGTCTCCACCTCCTGCCAGGAAGCTGCACCAGAGAGGACCGAACTGGTTTTGACTGGGCAAAAAGCTTCTCGGCCAACAGAGAACAAAGGAATTTGTGCTATTAAAAGTGGGGCCCACACCCCAGACTTTTGGACTACTTCCGCAATTCAAGAGGAACCTCTGCCAAGGAGAAGAGCTGGAAAAAGTTTAAATTGAAGTACTGCCCCTTTGCTGTTTGCTGTCTGGGGTTGGCCTGCAGTAGCTGTTTTCTGCTGTGGAGAGGACTGTGTGTATATCCTGCTTGTAATGTGTCTCCAAGGGCTTGAAGTAGAGCTTGCCCCCGTTCAAGAGGTCTCAGCAACAGCAAAGACCTCACCATCCTTCTGGGCACCGTCTCTGGAACTCCTGGTTTCTGTTGTCGCAGGTTCTGTGTCGTGAAGGCACCGCAGGAGGTTCTGCCGCACTTCGCACGCATCCTTCGTCTCACCGAGCCGCCTGGACAATCGTCACCAAGCCATTGCTTGCACCAAGTCCTGTGAGCACCACACTCCACCTCGCTTCACCCTGCCTGGAGGTCACCGCACCGTTGCTCTATGACCCGAACATCGACCAGTTGCGACGCCTGCACTTCAACCTGCCAGCATCGCATTGCGCACTCACCCCGAACCAAAAGCCTTGGTCTCACTGACACTGTCTGGATGATCTTCATTGAACCGCTGCCTGCACCTCGTCGCGAGGGCACTGCACCCTGCACCACTTCCATTTTGCAACGGAGCCACAACGGTTTCCCCGGCCAACAAGCACTAACTTGTCAGCTACAATGAAAAAGGTAGTGTTCACAAGTCGGTCAATGATTTAGCAGGCCCATACTAATGCAGTCGGCTGGAACTGTTAGACTCTGTTGTTTTCAGCATCGCAGTAGCCCCGTGCGGAGCTAGCTACTCGAAATAATTTTGTTTTGTGAATATTTCTACAAGTTTAAGGCTTTTCTTGCAAACTGCATATTTTTCAGAACTGTATTGTGGATTTTTGTCATTTTTAGTCTTATTTCGTTAGATAAAGAATTGTTTATTTATCTAAACTGGTGTGGTGTTCATTTGTAGTACTGTCACTGTGTTACTGTATAAATGCACAAATGCTTTACCCACTGCCTCTGGGATAAACCTGACTGCTCATGCCACGCTACCAAGGTGGTCTGCCGGGGTTAGTTTAGGAGTGTATCCCCATTAACCTGACTAGGAAGAAGGGTCCCTACTTGGACATAGGTATAGACCATTGCCAACTAGAGACCCCCCTATTTCTAACACTTCTATAGCTCTACCTGGTATGTACAGATGGAACAGGAGGTGTTGTAGCAGCCCAATGATGAAGCAAGCCAACAGAATGTGGGTGAGGGCATTTCAATAAAACAAATGTAGTGTCCTACTTGAGTGTGGAAGATCTATTATAATTATTCATCAACCTTTGTGTGTTATATAACTTTAGCACGGTGGCTGGTTGACGATTTTTTCTCTTTTCTCTTGGTTGTGGTAGACAGAAGCATGCACATATTTAGTTGTTGTTGGATTTGGTAGAAATAGCAATATTTATAGATATTGAAATCGGAAATATAGGAGACAAAATCATTGTAGGCTAAGATTCAGTACCCCCTTTCGGATTTACCTTCTTTCCAGATCCATCCTAGAAAAATCACTTCCATGCTCAAATGTGACCTTGCCCAAGTGACAGCTGTCTGAATACCAATAATCTGCAAAATCAATATATTGATCGATAGTACTGCTGCCTTTCCAGCCAGTTTAGATGATATGTTAACCCATATTCTAAGCAGACCCAAAGGAAAGATCATGGAGCCCATTTCCCTTGATATATTTAAGAATTTTGAATTGTTCTCTAAGAGAAGGTGTGATACGTTTTTTTCTTCATGAAAAGGCTTGATATTGCCAGTCCTGAAAAAATGGCCTCTTTCAAATTCATGGTGCTAAATAACTAGTGAAATTACTATTCTATGTTTATTGTCAGCCATCTTTGAATTCTGCACCAGTCAATTCGTTACACTACAATCACACGGATGTTCTACCCTTCCTTGGCGATATTCACTTAGATAACTGGGACAGCTCTCTCAACATCCTCGATCTGTCCTCGGCTTTTGACACCGTGACCCACTCTATATTACTGAATAGACTATATGATCTAGGTATTCAGGGCATTCCACTGGCGTGGATAAAATCCTTTCTAACAGGCAGAACGCAACAGGTATGGCCCGTCCCTTCCTGTCAAAAAATAAGATGCCCTTCGAGTGTGGTGTCCCACAGGGCTCGGCACTCAGCCCTCTGTTTTTTATTGTCTACATGTCACCATTGGCAAAGGTTGTTGAGAGCTGTGGTGTCAGAGTGGTCTCTTATGCTGATGATACTCAGATTATCCTCTCTTTTAGAGACCACTCGGACAAAGGGCTCGACAATTTTAAATCTTGTCTCATCGAAATAGTGGATTGGATGACATCTAACACATTAAAACTGAATACAGATAAGACTGAGGTGTTGTTTTTTAATTCAAAAACACCCCTGCTGACGTCTGTATGGTGGCCGACTGAGCTTAACCCACCACCTATCCTCGCCCACTCTGCCCGGAACCTTGGGTTCCATTTCGATAATGAACTGTCATGCAAAACTCAAATCCAAAAGGACGGTTGTGCACGACCTCATCACCTCACATTTGGATTATGCCAATAGTCTGTATGTAGGGGCACCTGCATACCTATGCCATCGACTGTAAGTCGTCCAAAATGCGGCGGCAAGACTGATTTGTCATGTCCCCTATCGGCATTCCATCTCCCCTTACCTGAAGAATTTACACTGGCTCCAAATCTCCTATCACATACAGTTCAAAACCCTGGTCCTAGCTTTCAGAGCGCTGAATGGTCATGGGCCACGCTATCTCAGAGATAGACTGAAGCAGGTCCACTCTGCCCGCTCTCTAAGATCCATCCACCCCCGTCTCATACTACCTCCCCGTTTTCACCGTTCGAGAAGAGGTGGTAGAGCTTTTGCGGTAGTCACCGCCAAGCTGTGGAACTCTCTGCCGCTTGACCTCAGATTTACCGAATCAGAATGCCTCTTCAGATCCTAGTTAAAAACATACCTGTTCTCACGCTGCTAGTTGCCTAATCACTGATGTTCCTGTCCTTAGCGCCGGGACACCCCCGGTGGGGGTAGCCGTGCGCTCTACTAAATTCCATAAATAAATAAATAAAATAAAAATAAATAAATAAAACCTCTACCACTCAGAGACTATGCTCTTCTCCCCCCTCTCATTCCTCTTTTGTTAGTCCTCCCTTTCAAAACACTTCTCAACTATCTTCTCACTCGCCATCTGTTTTTTCGCTCTTCGTCTTTCTCCTTCTCAGTTACTCTATTTCGCTCCCTTTGAATAAGCAGATTGACCGAGATGTGAAGAGGAAGATCGTGTGTGTGATAGGTAGACAGATTGATTAGCAGAGAGGTAGATTGATTAGAACAGAGGAAAATGTATGTATAGGTGGATAGATGCATACAGAATAAATTTCAGTTGTAAATTTTCAAAACTAGAAAGCAATGATTGTCTTTTAAGTCCACTTCTTCAAGGGTGAGCCTCTGGGTAATTTAAATCTAATTTTTCTCTTCATAGACGGTTTCATGCAGTCAACAAAGCATACGGAATGACATTTCCTAAGCAGCCATGCTGTGACCTCTTACTGTAAGTATATATATTCTGTCTCTATCTTCCTTTTGGCTGTGCGCTATTTGCATAACATTTACATCCTGCAAGGAGCATGTTTTGATAAATATATTTGCTACCAGTATAATTATATCCAAGGCCGGCATTGTGGCTTCTCCTCGAGGAGAAAGTCATTACTTTGCTTCTAGTGCTGAAAAATCATTACTAAGCCGCCACATTTTTTCTCAGATACTAGTTTCGCACTAAATGAATTTACTGACAAACTGCTCTTTTCTATTTCCCTGGAAGCTCCGTTTTTGTCACAGCAGAATTATATGTAACACTAAAATTCACCCTCATGGATTTTGTGCGTTATTACTGTTTTTCTCGAAATTGTGTTAGAGTGATATGCATCTTTATATTTCGGACAGAAAAAATATGATCTTATCCTCAGTAATGCCCATTTCAAACAGCTGTGTTGAATACACATATATTTAACAATGTGACTATATATGTATTTGTAAATGTATATCTGCAACTGTCATTTTATGGGATCGGTAAGGGGTGTCGGCAATATTCTAAATCCTCCTTTAAAGAATTCAGGGGCATATTATGAAGGAAAGGCTTTAAAATTATCGCCGCTTTAGCGGCAGGAAACTGCTGCTAAAACAGCGATAATGGGCTTGATAATATGCGGTAGAGAATTCCAATAGAAGTCCATGTTAACACCAGAACCTGGGCTTCTATTGGAATTTTCAAGGGCATATTATCAAGCCCATTATCGCCGTTCCTTGATAATATGCCCCTTAGTTTTCACCTTGTTCAGTGATAAGCAAAATATATCTCATTTGTCCCGTCGGTACACAATATGTTGAAGGGGGTTGTTTTTCTGTGTTTTTGTAAAACACAAGGATTTTCACTCCACTTTGGGAACAATTCTGGGGGTGCTAATGTGCACCCAATAATTACCAATACGGATGGGTAATGGCATTACTGAGTGATCAATTTGCTCCTTGAAATTGGCGATAATGTGCAACTTGTACATGTTTCTTTCAGTTTCTGGGAATACGCACTATGCAGCCACAATGCCTGACAGAGATGTTGTGGACAAATGTTATGGTAACCGCAATTTACACTTCAACTACAATTTCAGTTCGGGTGCCATTGGGACGGGGCGTAGCTTAGTCAGTGAGATTCGGGGGAGGGGTGAGTCTCGAACTTACTAACTAAAAAAGCAGCAGGTTGTAGGTTACTGGGGTGAGAAGACCAATGTTTGGGCTGGAATGTCTCCAATGAGGAACAGAGTTCAGTACTGATTTCCATTAGGTGGCATAGTGGTGTAAAAGGGCTGGGTTGGACCACTAACAGGAGCAATTGCCACTGGTTAGACTGTTTGCACATATCCATCCCATCAACTTTTGGGTGTTTGATTGCCAGTAGTATGCCTGGAAGCTTGAAACTGGCACAACTTTCCAGCCTACTACTGCCAGTGTTTGTGAATTACAAAAAGTAGGACATTTGCACCCAATCAAGGAGTACTTCTATGAGTGCACATGTATTACTTTTTTGGTAAACCTGTCAGTATATATATATATATATATATATATATATATATATATATATATATATATATATATTTAAAATTCCAATCCAAAAAATGAAGAAGTTAAAATCTCTTCCTGGGGAAAGGGGTTGGCCTAACGGCTAAGGCGCTCGACCTCGGACCTGGGGATCTGGGTTCGAGTCTCGGTAACGACGCCAAAAACCTCCTGTGATTCTGGGCAAATCACTTAATCTCCCTGTGCCTAAAATGAAAGTGTGTCCTCATGTAACCTAACTGGTGCTATGTAAAGCGCTCTGATACCTGATTCGGTTCGGGTCTAGTTCGCGCTATATAAAACTCTGCAAAAAAAAAAAAAAGAATAGAGAACAATGAGAAACACAGACATAGCAGGCTCAGCTTAGGGCCCGCAAACCTAACTAATAAACCAAGAATGCAATTGAGGGGTGTTATACCTCCAATGCCTCCGCTAAAACTATACCTCTGTGTGTCACATCTGGGCCTTGTAGTACTCCCTGGGAACTCATGACTTTGGCAATGTACAACACATCAACAACCTTGAGTCCCTACCCTGGGATTACGTATTTTAAATGTATTTCACTGCACACAATCGTCTTCATCTATGCTACGATAAGCCTTGATGGTAGAGTTGATAAATAGGTGCATGCGGGCAGAGATAATGACATATTAGTGCCAGATGTTTAATAATGAAGTTAATTTGAATTATGGTTGTTGTTTACAATCTCTTTGTTGACAACTGTTGTTAATTGTTTTTCATTCGTCAAAGGTATCTTTAGTGAAGAAGTCTTTGCCCTTTTAAGTCCTTTAAGATATTACCAGGCACAGTCCATAATTAAAATATTGAGTGGTGGTGTTGTGTGGGGGGGGGGCCTTCGTGGTCTCTCCTCTCTTTGACTGCTTTGTTGATCCAGAAAGTTTCCTCTTCTACTTTATTTCTTTGCTTTGCTGTTCACACACTTGGTTGTGTGACCTGAATACATTGCCTGGTAGGCAAAGGGCAGAGTGTCTACTCCACCCCTGTTAGTTACAAGAGAAATAGAAGCTGGTGAACCCATGATAAATTAGCCTTTCTCTGCCTGCACTGTAATCTTGCAAGGTCATCAGGCAGACTTGGCAGCAGTGCCTGACTCTAATTCTGCATGGAACAATGATAGATCAGATATGTGCTGACTTTCCCTAATCTATAGTAGTAGAGAGCTCATTCTTCACTTTACATTTGGTGGTGTAGGATTTTGCTTGCACAGGCCTTACCCTAGATTTTCACAAATTGTGTCCAAACACAAAGAAAGAAGTCTGGAACTACATTAACAAATGAGATGTCCTTTTGAAATGAATTGGAAAAACACATAACGCTAAGGTGGCTCAGTAGGTGCATGAGGTAAACTTCTATAAAGCTGCTGTCTCTCGCTAATGAGATAAGTGTTAGGGTGATAGATTCCTGAAGGGAATACGACCTAACTGCAAATCCATTTTTAACTTCAACACATAACTTCTGAAGAGTAAGGAACAAGCACATATTCCACAGTAATGACGAATGGATTTTCAGCACAGAAAGATTGCTCCATTACTCTGGAACAAGGTTATCCTAGCGTGATGCCCTATTTAAATGATTGCAAAAGGACATATGTTAGGCTTTGCTATGTGTACTTGTAAGTGCGCTCCTCACCCAAGAGGGTATTCTTATGCTAATGAGAATGGAGCATGCTGCCCTAGCTGAGGCCTATTTGAAGAGGCAAGTTTTCAATTTCTTCTGGAATTCTAGGGCTGAGCTGGTGGCCCTAATGTGAAGGGGGAGTTTGTACTAGGTTTTAGGAGCCTGGTGTCAGAAAGCACATGCTGGCTTTGGCTCTTCAGAAGCGGCGGATGGCTGCAAGTAGAAGATTGGCTGACCAGCAGTGTCTGGTGGGGGTGTGGAACCTGGTTTGACTGTTCCGGTAAGTGGGACCTAGGTTGACAATTAAGGTTTCTGACGTGATTGGATATGTGGGTAAAAGGTGGAAGGTTGGGTATGAATCTGGCTGCTACATGCTGCATGATCTGGAGCCATGTAGTGAGTTGGGTGGATTCTCCAATGTAGGATAGCTTGCTGTTTTTAAATGCCTGAGTGAATGTTTGGTGGGTGTTTAGAAGAAGCCATGGAGTGGTTTTCTTGAGGGTCTTGAGGCAGGAAAAAGTAATCCAGTTGACGTGGCTTGACATCGATAGTTGGCTGTTGAGCATGTTCCCCAGCTTCCTGGCTTAGCTGGAGTGGGTCCCAGTTTGAATGGGGCCCAGGCTGAAGGCCAGAGGCTCATGTCCTTCTCGAAGAGTATAACCTCTGTTTTATCCAAGCTGAGCTTTAGGCAGTTAGATTTCATCTAGTGAGTGAATTCTGATATACACTCACCAAATTTTTCGTGTGTGCTGGTGGTGTCTTTCTAGAGGGAGAAGTTGAGTTGTGGGTTTTAGAAATAGTGCTAAGGTAGCCGAGTAGATGCCTCAGGCTAGCCTCCCTAAAGTTGCTGTCTTTCACAAAGGAGATGCCAGTGCTACAGTGATAGATCCCTGCAGAAAATGCATTCCATCTGCACATCTATTCTGAACTTGAATACGTGAACCTCTAAAGAGTAAGGAATATACCCATTCCTAGGATGGAGAATGAATTATCAGCACTACAGTCAAAATAGAAATGTTCCACTTGAGTGCGCCCCGTATACATACAAAAATTCTTCTGGTCATCTGCAGTAATTTTGTGCCACCACCAAGCACTATCCATGCTGCCTTACTATGTGGAATCTGATCCCGGAGCTTGGCTTACAGAATCTAATTGGCGCCAGTCTCACTGAAGTTTCTTTTTCCACCTTTCAAAGCATTTGAAAGCAGCATTCCTGATTTCCCTAGTGTTGGTAAAAAAAGAATACCTAGATTAGTATAAAGACACACAAATAAATAAAATGAGAATTACATTTAGAGGTCTTTAACAGGGTCTAATGAAGGCCAAATATTATGTATTGACAAAATAAAATAAGTATTCAAACTAATGAAAGCAGCTAACAGTAAGGAGATACATTTCAAAATAATTTCAGTGTTTAGTAATGGTGCTCAAGCAGTTGACAGCACACTATTTTTAATAGAAACATAAGGCAGCAAATAATGTGAAATTCTTTCACTCACTTTAAAAATAATGGGTTAAACCTCAACTACTAATTGGCTTTTGCTGACTCCTCCATATGATAATTGGTACAGGAACAGCTTTGAGACTGGAAAAGAAACACAGGCCTAATGGCAGACTTGGTCAAGTACAAACCTAGGGCTTTCACATGGCGAACACCTGAGCACTGCAGATTTTATTAAATGCTTCCCACATTCAAAACCTATTTAACATATGCAGATTAATAATTGATTGATATTTAAACACATTTACTTTACACACACTACTGTATTTGACTATTGGCACTGTTATAGAATTTGACTAGGTATGTATTATGAAGGTGGAAAGGTTGGACAAGTTGTTTATATTCTTGGGTAAAGAGTTCCTAATTCAAGGACCAAGAACTGAGAAATCGCTCTTCCATTTTACTCCTGACCACTGGAATTCACAGCATTTTTATCCTGGCTTCTTATACCTCTGATTGGGCAGTGCAGGGAAATTTGACTATCTATCTATTGAGGTGCAAGACGATTGATACATTTAAGCATAAATGTAATCCTTTTAACTTTGTTTCCCAGTAAGTGAATCAATGAAGAGATCATTTTACTACTGATGTCTGCTCTCTTATATTTAGCACTTTGTTAATTAATGGGGCACGGATCTCCAACAGGTGGGTGCAATGCACCTCTGAACCCACCTATGAGAGATGCCTATGGCTTCTTTATAGGGATTTTGTATGCATTATATTAGGAGATTAGAGAAACTAAACAATATACTTTGATTCCCATTTTCTTTTTTCTAAAACATCTAGTTCATAAAATGTATTTGTCCTGGACAGTTCAGGTCACCTGCATGAATGTTCCTGTCCACTCCTAGAGGTCACTGAATCTACCTACCTCTACATTTATAAGGTCCTCATTACAAAAGACCAGATGAGATTTAGGAAATTCTTATACCCTGTGAAATCCAATACCCCATGGCTTAGGATTCTAAAGTTATGCACAGTACCTCTTTGCTGAAAAGATGATGTCACGAGCTGACCTGAAAACATTACCTACAATAGGTACAGCCCAGTAGTGAAAGACTGATGGCTAGTTGAAAATCAAACTCAGAGGTACCCAGGAGTGGCTCCTCCATTTGAGCGAAAGAGCTTCGTCCCACAATCCCCAGAGCTGAAATATAAAATGATAAGAAAGTCTTAGTATTGCCATTTTATTTTTCAAAAGTCCATCCTGAACTAAGTGTCAGGGCGGGACCTGACAGCTGAGTGGCAGCAGCAGGGAGCTGTGTGCTTTAAAATGTGCATGTCTCTTGGGCCGACCAGCCAAAGATGTGCATTTTAAAATTCTCTCACCTAGCTATCTTAGAGAGCTGGGTTACAGAAAGTGCAGGCCTTCATTGCTCTTTGGAGCGCTGGGGAGAGTCTGCTCTATCCAATCCTAGCACTGCTTTCATTCTGCAAGAGCAGCGCCAGAATTGGGTAGTCCAGATTCCTGCATCAGGAGCTTCCTGGAAGACACCCAAGGGAGGAGGACATCGCGCTGCGAAGGCAACTGAATTCACTTATTATTTTCTTTTGTGCCCCCACCACCCTCAGTACAAGCCAACTGCCACTGGAGGTACCAGCACTTTGTTGTTAATGGGGCAGGGATCTCCAACGGGTGTGTGTAATGTGCCTCTGAACCCTATCTATGAGGGATGCCTATGGCTTCCATGGGACCCCCATGCCATATCATTTCCGAAAAGCACCCTTTTAGGCTGAATTTGAAGTGCATCGCTTATTATGTGGCAACTAGTTGGTGTGCCTCTCAACTGCCTGTTTTCCCCTACAACTGTAATAATAAATAATAATTGTTTACAAAGAATATCACATAAAACAAATTCAAAAGCAGCATATTTCCATTTTACAACTTTGGGCACTATAATGCCATAATCAGAGGCAGAGAAGGTAAACATCCCTACAAGCACCAACAAGGCAAACTACATACTACCTGTGACACATATAATGTTCTTTCTCTCTTAACATGGCCTTGCTGTAAGATTGATTTGGGGAAAACCAAAATGCAGGTTAAATGAATTCAAAAGTAACATCTGCACTTTAATTAAAACATTCTCAGTGCCTATTCGCTTTAAAGAGTTGTCCCATAACTTTACTCAACTCGAATTTCAAGCCCTGTAACAAACAGATAAAGCCTTAAAACAGAGGTCTTCAAACTTTTTGTTGTCGAGACCCCCTTGTAAAACCTTTTTAGGTTTAAGGACCCCCTTCCAACAAACGTTTCTAGAAACTTGTACTCCTCATCATCAACAACTATCGATACCCATAAATGCGCCTGTTAGACCTCATCACATCCATTCATCCATCATTCATCCACCCACACTTTCACACATCCATCCATCCACACTTCATCCATCCACCCTTTCATCCTTCCATCCATCCATCCACCCTTCATCCATCCACCCTTTCATCCTTCCATCAATACATCCATCCTTCATCAATCCACCCTTTCATCCTTCCATCCATACATCCATCCTTTACCCATCCACTCTATCATCCATCATTCATTCATCCACCCACCTTTTCACACATCCATCCATCATTCATCCATGCAACCTTTTATCCATCCATGACGTATATTTAGCAAGGACCCCCTGAGTATATGGATCTTATAATTCCTAGGTCAGGGAAAATAATACATTTGAAAAACAACAACCTAGGCAATTAATGTTTAAAACACAGTAATAATAATAAAAATGAACAATTGGCTACAGCTGGCTACAAAACTTGATATTTTATTATGCAATTAAAAAATAGACAAATCATTGGCACAACCCAATATTAAGGTTAAAATTTCACAAAACACATTATTGTAAAAAATATTATACACGAGTTAATGAAAACACAAGTTTAAAATTTATCTATAGTAGATAGGTGGCAGAATGGGTCTCTACGCGCGTTTCGGCGGCCAGCGCCTTCTTCCTGGAGTAGCCACGCAATTTCTATAAAGTGAAAATACATATAGATTACATAATTATATAATTTCAAAATGACATAGTTATACAGATTAAAAAATCTAACATCAAAAGGATTTTAATTTTTGCAGCCAGTTAGTCTAATTTGTAGTTACAAGTTATAAAACAATCTAATTTCCATTATTCATCTTTATCGTTGTCATTTCCTTGCGGTATTCTGTCTAAGTCCATAAAGACACATGTCTTGAAAGGGGAATAAGAAGGGATAGGTGGACCTGACAGTAATAGGCATACTTATGGTACCTAAAACGATATCTCTAGGTTTACCATTTCTACAGTTATGGAAGGTTTAATAATAATAGGACAATTTATAGCAGCCAAAGGGATCTTTCAGGGCTTGCTATATGTGATGTTTGATAAGGAAACAGATGCATGATTTAAAAGCAACAATCGTATGAATTAATTATTATAATTCTTAAGGTCAACTCAGTCTTTTAGTTTTTCAGCTATTGCAGTCTGAAGGTTTTCTCTTATCTTAATTTATTTGTCTAAAATACTTACTAGTCGGGTTTATTTTGGAAAATGGTCGAATACATTTTCTGCTTCTTGTTTGATTCTTTTTTGGTCAAGTATTGCAGGAGCTTAGGTAGGAGAGATTATACTCACTATTAGTTTTTAAAGTTTTCTGGTTCTCGTTATTCTAGATTAGATTATTAGACAAACATATTTTTAACCGTTTTTTACCTGATTGATTAGAAGTTGAATAATTGATTCCCGCCGGCCGGAGCCCTTTGTATAGAACAGTGCTGGATAATATCAAAAGTTGAATTCTTCCAAGGTCTATTTTTTTGGGAGGATATATAAAACCAAAAGTATATATGTTTTTCTTATTCCCAGTAGTAGTTTTAATTAAATGGGATTGCTCATAGGATGTCAAAACGGAATTCTAAAATTCTTTTATCTGTACTTAATATGGTCTTACCTATTGGTTTTGATACTATTTTTTCAATGTCTTGAGCCCAGTTTACGATCTATGATGTGATCTGTTAACGATGAGCTGCTTTGGATGGCTTCCTATTAGTACAAAAAGAACGGGGGGCGAGAGTTAGGTTCATTAACTCGTGTATAATATTTTTTACAATAATGTGTTTTGTGAAATTTTAACCTTAATATTGGGTTGTGCCAATGATTTGTCTATTTTTTAATTGCATAATAAAATATCAAGTTTTGTAGCCAGCTGTAGCCAATTGTTCATTTTTATTATTATTACCTTTTATCCATCCATACATCCATCCTTCATCCATCCACCCTTTCATCCTTCCATCCATACATCCATCCTTCATCCATCCACCCTTTCATCCTTACATCCATCCTTTACCCATCCACCCTTCCATCCATCATTCATTCATCCACCCACCTTTTCACACATCCATCCTTCATTCATCCATGCAACCTTTTATCCATCCATACATCCATCCTTCATCCATCCACCCTTTCATCCTTCCATCCATACATTAATCCTTCATCCATCCACCCTTTCATCCATACATACATCCTTCATCCATCCACCCTTTCATCCTTGCATCCATACATCCATCCTTTACCCATCCACCATTCCATCCACCCACCCTTTCATCCATCCATCCATCCACCCACCCATCATTCATCCACCCACCTTTTCACACATCCATCCATCATGATCCATACAACCTTTTATACATCCATACATCCATCCTTCATCCATCTACCGTTTCATCCTTCCTTCCATCCATCCATACATCCTTCATCTATCCACCCTTTCATCCATCCATTCACACATCATTCATCCACCCACCTTTTCACACATCCATCCATCATTCATCCATGCAACCTCTTATCCATCCATACATCCATCCTTCATCCATCCACCCTTTCATCCATCCACCACTCATCATTCACCCACCCACATTTTCACATATCCATCCATCCTTCATCCATCCACCCTTTCATCCATGCATCCATCCTTCACCCATCCACCCTTTCATGCATTCATCCACCCACCTTGTCTGTGTCTCTCTCAGGGGGGGGGGGGGGGGGTCAGTATCTCTCTGCGTCTTCTTCCTTCTTCTTCCTCTCTCATGGGAGGGTATCTCTGTGCCTCCCTGCTGGGGGTGGGGGGCAGACAGGCTGTAACAACATCTCACCTGAAGAACAGACTCTCAGGCACATTTCTCCTGCACAGGCGCCAGGTATGAGGGTTCGTGCTTTGTGCTTTACAGGCAGGACCCACAGCTCCAGGCGCGCAACGTCCATTGAACTCAAAGGGCTACAGCCTCCTCCCGCAGCCACCCTCCCCTGCCCCACAGCCCTCCCCCCCTCGTGTATGTGAGCTGGGTTTAAACACCTTCAGGGACACACACAAAGCTGCACCAGAGTATATCACAGGTCTTTAAAAGACCTTTTACTTGTTAATGAGGCTTTGTTGTTTTTCACCCCTCGGTGTGAATTAGACCCCACAGATTGAAGACCCCTGCCTTAAAAGATAATGAACACTCTTTCCTCCAGTGATGTGTTTTAGATCGAGATGTTGAATCGCCAGTTCCCCACACGGATGAAAGACTGTTTAGAAACATCTTATTTGTTATCAACTTTCCCTGAACTTTTATTTAGACCACTCCAAGATGACGACTACATTAGAAACAGAAAAAGGAATATATGTGGAAGCAATGGTACGCCTTTTTTGTAAAGTCTGTTTATTAAAAGTAAAGTAAAAACAAAGGCCAAACAAGTTGAGGACTCATGTCCCAATAAGGGAGGTAGCACGATAAGTTCACATTCCATGTTGCACATCAAAACATCATTAAAAAAACAACACACAAGAAGCATAGCCCAGACTTATGAAAAATGTCAGCAATTCCACCCTTACATATTATGTATGGTACGCCTTTAAGATAGCAGCCATTTTCACAGTGGATCAAGGACTAAGGGATTAGCTTGCTAATATGGGGTTCATGCTGAACATATCATAAACACTGAAATCATGAAGAAACGCTGAAGCGTGGAATAGTTGGCAGACAGATGAGACCTATGTTAGAGTTAAAAATGAGCCTTACAACAATGATGCACTAGTATTATGATATCCGTCATCAATATAAAGAAATTACAAAGGGACATATTAGTTGGTGTGTGTCAGTGATTTACAGTGGATATGTAAAAACACAACAAATCCTTATCATTAGAAACAATCTACAAGAAAGTGCTGTGTTGTCAGCACCATTCCGAGCTTGTAGACTTTATAGGCTACTGAAAGTTTCTTGTAAGGTATGGATGGTTTTTATGTGACCAGCCCGACAGTGGTTCTACCTAACATCAATATGTTAAATATTGAATGCAGCTATTTTGAGGTTGACTAACTTCTATAGTTTTGCGGACAATTATGTGAACTACATCATATCACTCTAATAATGTGAATATGTTGTGGTGGAAATAATGAGTACATCATTGAAGTGATATTGGTATTGAATTTCACTGTAATTACACCGTTCAGCTTTAATGGCAGGACCCGACTCCTAATTATTATATGATGATACTCTTTCTATAATGCAATATTCACACAAGAAATGAGTGATAAACAAAGCTAACACATGATATTAATAAAAGTGTTCATTTGACTGAACTACAATAAACCTTATTGGGCTTATTCTATACACATATGGATTATGTGAAAATTTACATAAAACTGACCTATATATACTTCTACATCTAACTGTAAATCTCCACCTTTTTGCAATTCACTTCCTCTGAGTGACAATCAAATGAGGTTGTGGAGCCTCTCACAACTCATTTTATGACTGTAAAGTTATTCTTACTTTCTGGCTGTCTGTGTAATTCTTCACGGCTAGGTCAGAGATCTCTTCATAGGAAAATATAGGGAATAGTATTAAAGTTTGTAGTTAAAACATTTTTTAAATAAAATTAATTTAATGTGAGAATAAATGAATTAAAAAAATAATATGAGTGTAGAAGTAATATTCTAAAAAGATATACTACCTCCTCAAATTAAATTTGTAATAAATTAAAACAATGTAAATATATTCATTCAATGTAAAAGTATTGATTTTGAAATAATTAAATTAGGCAATTACCCACCCCAACTAACATTTTTTAATTTAATATGTAATAACGTTGAATAAAAGTTATATTTTTTTGATTTTACTCGATATATATGTTCATATGTAAATGATATACTTTAAGTTAATTTTTTTAATTAAGTGTATTAGTATCTATCTATCTATCTATCTACACGCTAAAAATAAAACAAAGATTAAAGTTACATTATAGCTAGGTGAACATTTCAGTGCTTGACAGATTCGCGCAAAACTGTCCAGGTAGGAGCTACAGTGGATTAACTTTTTTGAGAGAGCTTCATGAAGATTTATCAAACAACATAAAAGTTATTAGTGAACCATACAACACTCATCCTTGGAAACTATGACTACATAGTGGTGACCATTAGAGCTTCAGTAAATTCAGACGTGTATTTGATGAATTGCAGTGCTCTTAACGATTTGTAGGTCTGTGTTTTTTCTTAGTGTGCCCCATCACAAAACCCTTCTTAGATTTCCATTAGCCCCTTCCATTTTCATGTAATTACTCTCCATTTTCCAACTATTTCCTCTTGTCCCTTCCACGTTTGCTGCTTAAATGTATACCTACGTGTGCAGAGATCTCATCTACCAGGGCAGAGGTCTTTGCACAGAATATATCAGCGAGGCAGAGATCTCCCACCATCAACTTGTGGATTGCGCACTGTGGTTTGCAAATACTACTACTAATCGAATACCACTCTACATGCTCAAAGATGCAGTTTGTCAATCGTATTGTTAAAGGTCTAGAAAAACTTCCCTTTTATATTGATTTAAAAAATAAGGGGTCCGATGTAGGTAATTAGTATTTACCGATTCGTAAATACCGAATTTTACCGATTCGGTATTTACAAATCGGTAAATGCTATGTAGGTATTTTTACCGATTTATTTACCGAATCTGTAACATTCGGTAATTTCCGAATCGGTAAATACCGATTCGGTAAAATTACCGATTTGACAAGGGGGACAGGGTGTCACTTTGACAACCTGTTGCACCCCTGGTTCAGGCTTGTGTGCCATGTGACACACATACATGCCCTTAGGGCATTATGTGTGCCACATGGCTCAGGTGTACATGCACAGATGTGCATGTACACAGGAATTCGTTATTTACCATAAAATAGTATTTGATGGTAAATAACGAATTCTGAAGGGCCGGTGGCACTGTTTTCAGTGCCACCTACATCACAAATTAGCGATTCGGTAAATTTACAGATTCGGTAATTTACAGAATCAGTAAATTTACCAAATCTGTAAATTTACCGAATCGGTACATTTAAGGCCCCCTACATCTGAAACTCCAAAAACTGGTCGGTAACGGCCGAAATCGGCCGTTACCGACCGGTATTTGGCCTCCTACATCTGGCCCAAGGTTTCTTAAAATGTTGATACTTCTTCACTTAAATATATCGTTTTGAATCATTAGTTGGATTAGTTCCATCTTCCGCTTAATGAAGCTGCAATCTAGGATGTATATATGTTTCCAAATTTGTTGTTGGATATGCCTTGAATTCAACTAACAGTAAGTAGGTATAGTACCAGGAAATCAGGAATGGGGTCTCACTAATTTTTGTATGTATTAATGTGCAATATAGCTGAAATGAATGAGGATTGTTTATGTAATTAAGAAGAACAAAATGGTGCGCCTACCCAACAGAGGCATAACAAAGAGATATCTTTATTTCTCTTCGTCATTTCCTCTTTCCATGAGTGCATCATTGTGCAGCATGCATGGAAAGAGGGCTATGCCTCTAAGAGTTGTTTTTGTGTAGAAACATGACCCATTGTGCACAAAACAACTCTGTCCGTAACACAGGCACCCATGTACTGTGTTGCAAGAGTGACTGCATTGGCACTAGGCTGCACACAGTGCACCAGCATAAGGAAAGAGCAGAAATTCTCTATATCTCTTTAAATCTTTGTAAATCTGGGTTTGATGTAAAATGCACGGGAGAATGCATGAAAACATACATGCTCCACCCATGTCACGCCTACCTAAAGCAAAGTAACACAAGGAAGTGTTAAGGGCAAGGTACTAGTGGCACCCACTGGTTTCACTCTCCATCTGTGACATCAGCACACTGAATGACATGCTGGCATCACAGATGAGTGAAAGGTGGTGGTTTAGGCAGAAGCAATTCTGCTTCGGCCCCCACCTTTAGGGAAAAAATAAGCCTCTGGAGCTTAAGATTTCCTAGTGTTAGCAATGGCTGAACGAGAGAGGTAGTTCAGGCATTAGTTCGACACACATACTAAAGAGATTAAAAGGTTACATCTAAACTCTTGTTGGAAAGGTCCCTTCACTTTCCTCACTCAAGTGGTGACTCAGGGACTTTTTGCCTGTACTATAATTCCGGTGAAATTACCCCAGTAAATGAATGGGGACCATTTAGGGTGAAACATCCCATTACTCTGGCCATCAGTGTGGAACAGCTTGTCATGTTGCTTAACAATACTGAACAAAGCAAGAGGGGGCTGAGATACCATGAAAAGTTTGGGCAAGATTCAGCTCATTTTCAAAGTACATACCTTGTTGTTATTAGAAGCAAGTAATGTCTTTACATGGGAAACTGTGGGAGAGAGTTGCTGCTGCAGATTAGGTGCAAATCACAACTTGTGGCAATATCTTTGTTTTTAGTCCAGTTGATAAAACAGTATTGTTGTTCATCTGCTTATTAATCCTGTGAGTTTGTGTGAGAACAATTGTTTGGTGTCACAGCAGTCATGCAAATCTTAATAAAAAGAGGAAGAGCGCTCACAATATTTTTGTAGCTGTGCAATTCGGCATCCATCCTACTATGTGCATCAATGGATATGCCAATCTTGATATTAAAAACTATGGGTATATGATGGGAATCACTGTGACCCATTGCATTCTGTCCCCTAAAGATTTTCCATTTTCAAAATATGAATCCGCGTACACTAGAATTGCCATCTCCTCATTTCCTTCCTTCTCTAGCTATTAAAGTGATTTCATATTATGTTCAATCTAGCTGGGTATCAAAATGACTGAATAACACAAAGCCATACCTTACATTGCTGCCTCGTTGCCACATTACTTAAGGATGCTGATATAGTGCCTATAAATTGTCTACATTCCTTCAAACTTTTTTTGCACATTTTGTTGTGCCGGTTACTCAGTTCCATGCATTTAAATGAGCGTTTTAGTGACCTATAAACACACCATACTTCATACATTTAAGGGAGAATATTTTGATGTGAGAAAATGTACGTAATAAAAAAAACATTCAAAATAATTATATATTTTGCTACTTCCAGAACGGCTACTTAGTGGGAGCATTTTTTCAGCACTGAGAGCTGCAATAGGTCTCATCAAAATGACACGTACATTTTTCAGAAGTTCATCATAGTGAACTTCTAAAGCTCTGTTAAATGAACTGTCCAGAAGTGTCCAAGTCATGCCATTCATTTTCAAAGTCATTTATGTGAGGGCTGGAACTGGGCCACAGAAGGATATTTACCTTTTAGTTCCTAAGCCAGTTCATTACACCTTTGGCTGTTTGCCTCTAGTCTCTGACATGCGGGGAACGAATAACCTCTGTCCCAATTCCAGTTTGCTTTCAGAGAAAAGCAGGTTTACCTCATGGATGGTTCTTTCTTTTGCTACCTCGGCGTTTGTATTTACCATTATAAGTGCCACAGATCCAAATAATCAAAAACCTCCACATTTCCTGGTAATGCCATGCTTCACAGTAGGGATAAATGTATTTGGGTGATGTGCTGTGGCATAGTTTGAATAAATGTAATGGTTTGCATTTATAGTTTAAAAAGCTCCATAATAATTTTGTCAAACCAGAAACCTTTTGACACTTGTCTATATAATGGTATAGGTGTTTTATGCATATTTCAGATGGGAAGATTGGGTTCAAGAAGAACTTTCCTGAGTAATGGCATTCTTTTTCTATACAAACCAGATTTGCAGAGTGCTTTGGAAATTGCTACCGAGTGTATCCCTAACCAACTTTGTCCAAAACAGTATTAAGCTCTTTTAAAGTTGCAGTTGGTTGTTTCCTTCTTCCTCAGTCAAACACTTTCTATGAGTGGTCTTACCTAGGCAGGGTCTTTGGGGTTTTAAATCACTAGTAACAACCTAATAATCACATTGCCAGTGCTTCAATTGATATTAATGATCCTCTGGTCTGTCTCTTTCCACACCTTAATAATCATGTTGCTGGTGCTAACCTGGGTCTTTATGATCATTGTTGCTTTTTCAAATCTATCCTCTTATGTGTCTTTCCAAAACTGAATAGTCATTTTGCCAGAGCTACCAAGGATCTTCTTCATGACCATTGAAGGTCTTTCCAAAGATTTTATTTTTCATAAGAACGCAACTATTCTCCTTTCCTTCCCCATCTCTATTAAATTATGTATTTTGATCAGTGTCAAAGGTTAGGTTCTTACTGATCAGTTGCTACCTTACCCAGAGAGCTACTGTCTTCCACCTCTAAAATTGTCACACATTGCTTTTCCTTAAATAACCCATGATGAGGTCTCTGTTTTTAGTTCCTTTCTGTGTCTTGCTATTATTTTAGTTTTCGTCCTTTAAAGCAAACACTTCAGACCCACTTCCTCTCCTCTGAGGCAGGATTCCACTCCACAGCTAGCGGAAATGAACATCTTGCCCTTACCATCGTTCGAGGATTTCTGTGCATTGGCCGACGGTATATCTTCAGGCTCACCATCTGACCCGCTCCCACCAAAATTCTGGAAGCTGTGTCGGGAAGAGCTTCTTCCACCTCTTTTTTCCATCTGCTGCCAGTCCCTTAGCTCGGCGCGGGTCCCAGATAGCTGGAAACTGGCGGTTGTTTCTCCATTACTTAAGAAGGAAAATCTGGACCCCGCCTGTCCAGCTAACTACAGACCCATCTCTCTGTTGCCATTTGCTATTAAGATTCTTGAGAAATGGGCCACTAAACACCTCTCCAACTTTCTCGAGGTTAACAACTGCTTGGATGTGGCCCAGTTTGGCTTCAGACCAGCGCACGGGACAGAAGCGGCTTTGGTGACCGTTCTTGATAACCTGCGAACGCGAGCCGACCAGGGTCGGGCAGCCTTTTTAGTGCTGCTCGACATGTCGGCCGCGTTCGACACGGTCAGCCATACAATACTGATCAGGAGATTGGCGGAGGTCGGAGTATCTGGGTTGGCCCTTGAATGGCTGGTGTCGTATCTTGACCATAGACACCAGCTAGTGGCCATGCCACCCTTTAAATCAAACACCAGAAGGGTTGGTCAGGGCGTACCTCAAGGGTCAGCCATCAGCCCCATTCTTTTCAATCTCTACCTCCGCCCCCTGATCACGTTGATTAAATCTTTTGGCATAACGGTCACCAACTACGCTGACGACACCCAGCTCATCTTTTCCCTCGAGGGTAAGGATGGGGTGTCTCAGGAGGCCTTTCATCGCTGTATGAACACCACGGCTGAATGTCTGGGCAATAACTCCCTGCAGTTCAACAGCGCAAAAACTGAGGTGCTGCACTGTTCCCTGGACCGTATCCCCAGACCACTTCCGCTGGATTTCTGGCCTCCCGATTTCCGGGGTGCTAGTCTGCCCGCGGACTCGGTCCGTAACTTGGGGGTAATGTTCAGCGCTAGCCTGCAGCTTGATGCATCAGTGAATCGAACGGTGGCCACCTGTATGGCGTTGCTCTGCTCGCTGCGTAAGATCTTGCCCCTGCTACCGGCACAGGTAAGACCAGAGGTAGTGCGGAGCATAATTCTAAGTCGCATTGACTACTGCAACGCACTACTCTTGGGAGCTCCGGCTAATCTAGTCGGTAAATTACAGCGGGTGCAGAATTTTGCTGCCAAACTGGCCCTCTCACGTCAACGCCTGGATTCCTCCGCTAAGGCACTTAGGGACCTCCACTGGCTACCAGTTTCCCAGAGGATTGATTTTAAAGCACTGTGCTTGGTATTTAGGGCCCTACATGGGCAGGGTCCGCCCCCTTTGCGGGACCTCTTTTCTTGGTACACCCCTTCTAGACTGCTACGTTCAGCCTCATCTCATTTGGTGGTCGTACCTAAGATTTTGAGGTCCCGGACTGGCGGTCGGTCTTTTAGATTTGCGGCTGCAAGATTGTGGAACTCCCTTCCCCTAGGTCTGAGGGGTCTGGAAAATGTTAACTCTTTTAAAAAAGCCCTGAAAACTCACTTGTTTCCTAGGGCAACGTAAATGTATCTGCTGCTGGAATACATCATGTATGTGTAAGTGTCAGGACAGTCTAAGTGCCAGGATGCCCGTCGGGTGACAGAAATTGCGCTATATAAGTATACCTATACATACATACATACATACATGCTTATTGGGTGCCACTGCTTCCACCTGACCCAGTTTACCTCGAACTCTTCCCCAAGTAGAGCGGCCTAGCATGGACTAAAATCTGGATGAGTATTCTTAGCAGGAAGAGGGCAATGGGTCTTTTCAGTCCAAACAAATCATACAGTCTTGTCGAAACCAGTGGGGTCTAATAGGTTCCTGTGTTTAAGAAACATTCCTCCTGAGGTCTTTGTCTGATTGGACCACAAAAAGAATTCACCCTGGATAAAATAATTTTTCCTCAACCATGCAAAATTGTCCTTTTTTTTTTTACAAATCATTCATACTCTTTTAGTTTTAAAAGTCTACATATGAATACTCAAGACACTCAAGGAAGACCCTATTGTGATGTCCTAAAGTGTCCCTGCAAAATTCTCAGGAGCTGTAGATACTAAATGAAAAGGGAACCTGTGTTACCCCCTACTTAAGTGATTCTGATTCTACACAGCAAATGCATAAAAATAACTTGCTTTGCTTTCCTCCCACTGTGTGTAATGTTGATTCGCAAAAATCATTTTAACGAAGGATGTGAATTTTAACATTAGACACCTTTAGCAATACACGTCCCAAGAGTACAACATTTGAGCAGCAACATGAAATGGGATTGCATAGTGTTCTCAACACAACCACAAACATTGCAAAATTATGCTTTTAAAATTAAATAAAGAATGATTGTTTAAATATTCATTTGTCTCAAAGATAACATGTGCCCTAGACATGTATTTGAACGTATCTAAGTATTATTTATTGCTCATACAACACTCACCAAAAGATGCCTCTCAGCTAATAATTTGATTCTTGCAATTTTATTCATGCCAGTGAAAATATGTCACAGGAGCCAATCGATGCTGTCAGCATCCAGGGTGGTGTTAAAAAATGGAAAGCTCCTTTGCTGGCATGTTCACTACTCATTTCTGTCTCCTTGCTGGTGCAGTATTGAACAGTCAAATTGATTGACGGTGGTGGCAGAGAAAATGCGCTTGACTATTTTTGAAACTTTACTGCTTTAAAACATTTGTTTGTTGCAATCTGTGCTCATTCTGTTGTGTTAAATATCTATTTCAGTTTATTTTATTAAAATGCACAGTTAATTAAAAACATTGCACTAAGGGCACACATAAAAACATTTAGATAAAAAGTTATTGGGAAAGAAGCATAAAAAGGTTGCCCAGAATATTAAAAAGAGAAACAAGGAGATTAAATGGCTAAAGACGTAGCGCAAAATATTACAAGAATATAGTGCTTGTTGTGAAACATTGTCTGAAAAATATGAAGTGCAGCAATTAGGCTTAAGCTGCCAATAAGCATTAAAGTGAGTGGCGGTGCAACACAGCAAGACTTGTACAGGACTCGATCAGGGGACTTGAGAAGCCATGGAGGTTGTAGCTATGGTTAGCTGGTTGATTTTTAGATCAACTATGGTCAGGTATTTTGTGAGCCTGCAGCAGCGCTGGAAGTGAGTTCAGTTGAAGCAGGCTATGATCGTAGGTCTGCAGCGGCGTAAGCCCCTCTTAATCCAAGCCGGTCTGAAAATGGTTCTTCTGTATTTTATATTTGCATCGCATAGGCAGATTTGGTGAACCACCATCTCTTGAGCCTTTCCACAGAGTCGATAAAGCTCTGACGCGCCAATTCGCTTTCTTGGTGGCAAATGCAGAAGTGATCTATTTCCACTGAAGTACAATTAACTTTAGCCTCAGGTGTAAGTCATAAATCCTTATATTTCAATTCAAATAAAGTCAATAAACTTGAGAATATTGCTATTGTTGCAGAAAAATATCAATACACAAAAATCTGGTATCTTCATGGACGGTCAATAAATCTTTTAAAAATAGCACTAGAGAAGCTGAATCGTCAAAGTTCCTTGGATCAGTTGTGGTTATAAAACTATGGTCATTAATCTGGTTAATCTGCTGGACACTAGTGAGTAAAAACTCACAGACGGGTTGGTGGTTCCATCTTGGTATTAATAATACATAAATCACTTATGAGTAATCTTTATTACTCCTCGTCCTGTACGTCCTCGTCCGATTCATTATTAATGAGTTGGAGGCCACCTCACGAAACAGAAAAGAGATCGGGAAATGCTAGTACCAGCATCCCTCTCTCCTAGGAAGTAACCTATAAGGGTAAACTGTACCCAGCTTTCCTCTTGGAATAGAAACCTCTTCAACACCAATATGAAAGTCTGCATCCTGGGAGGGAGGCAGGGACGTAATGAATGGGATGAGGTTGTACAGGACTAGGAGTAATGAAGATTACTGTTAAATAATTGAAACATTAGCTCCACGTCCTCACGTCCTCATTTCACTTCATTACTAATCTGGAATACCAAAGCCATCTAAAAGAAGACCTTCATATCATAAATCATAACATAAGAAAATATCAACCAAGATCACCTAGAACCCCGACCAAAATGTGTTTGCTCATGTAACACATTCTGCAAAAGATAATGTTTCCAAACATATTAGGGACAGCCCATGTGGCTGACTGAAAACCTCAGAAATGGAAACCCCTCTTGCCTCTGCCCAGGAAGAAGAGGTTCTGTCTAGCCAAAAGAGCTGCAGTCTTCCCCATCCTGCTGGAAACTGTAACTGCCACCAGGAACACCACCTTCAAAGTTTATATCAGCCTGCTCTTGAGGCTCAAAAATAAAAGCAGTCAAACTCTTGCAAATCCAAAAGAGGAAACAAAGGCCTCGCCACTGAGCAAGAAAGAGAAAAATTCTTCGGAAGGTGAGAAACCAACCCATCTGAGTCTTTCTAATTTCCCCAAGTGTCCCTAAAAGCTTTCACCGTGGCCCATTGTGCATACAAGGTAGAAACTGAGAGTTTTTTCTCATAACCTTCCAAAGGACTCTTAAGGATATCTGGAAGAGAACAGGCCAACTGGGGAATGGAATGCAAGACACACCATTTCTGGAAATTAGCATATTCCCTCCCATAAGATTTTAAGGTGGAAGGACAACGAGAATTTTGCATGGTGAAGGCCAAGTGAGTAGTTACACCCTTTTGCTGCCGACCCTTCCTCTCAACTTCCAAACCCACAGCCGAAGCCTCAGGGAGAGACTCACATGTGTTGACTCACTTACCGACTGTATCCGAAAATTCAAGTGTGCAGGTTTCTGACATTTTTGCAGCAAATTGCCATCAGATGAACAATAAGGTTCAAATGAATTCCCCAACTGAAACCCCACATTTTGTTTAACATGTGTTAACACCTTACGCAGAAAATCTATCCCAATGTATTTTCCCTTTTGCTCCTCTGGTCCTTGACATTGATCTTCTTCAGAAAGGGAAGCAGAATGTGGAGACGTCTCTCCCCCAATGGTTCAGCAAGAGCCTTCACCAGGGAAGTAGAAACCAGTCCGAGGAGGAAGAAGAGGACTGCATATCTTTCAAGAGTGAATCCCCATCATGAACATATGGTCAAATAGCCAATACAATCTGCTATGCAGACTTACCTCTCTCCAGCCTTGCCCTTTGTACTCTCCCATCTTCTTTCCATGCTTCCGGGGAGTAGAAGAGCCTACACAGAACAAGCACCAAGCTACAGGCCATCACCTGCCCCTAATCGCATTGACGCCCAGCTCCTCCCTCATCCAAACGATACAGGCTGCTATTACTGACATGGCCAAGACCAGCAGGAGCCATGTTGAAACTCGCACCATTCACTGCATTCCTGAAGAGATTGGAGATGATTGAGAGAACCCTCAGCGCTCAATCTTCGAAGGAACAACCAACGATGGGTATGTGTTCCTGGTGGCCCAAGCCCAGCAAGAGCCGCCCCGTCATGAGTGAGACAGAAAACAAGAAGAGGAGAAATACTGAGTACAGTGTACTTTTATAGGCTACTTCATAAGAGGGGGGGACACTTGCAATAGCATTTCCTGTTCTCTTTCTGTCTCATGAGGTGGCCTCATTTAGGCGAGGATGTAGAGGAAATTGGAGCTATTGAGTAAAATCCTACAATTCATTGCAATGAGAATAAACCCATGACAGTGAGTCTTTTGTTTATTTATTTTTTATGTATATATTGAATGTTTTTATATAGTATGTGCATTACCCAAGAGCATCAAATTGCTTTGCAATGGAAAAAAAAATCTTGAAAATGAAAAAGGAGTGTACATAGTAAAATTAGAGCTATACAATGATGTGTACATGATACACGAGCTAGTTCTTCAAATCATGTTAGAAACAGGTCGAACAGCAATAAAGGTGAGTTGAGAATTAAAGAAAAACAATATTTCTGCCCACAAAAGAAAAACTGTCTGGAAGAAAAAATGGTACAACTCAGTATCGTTAGGCCCTAGTTACCACAGAGTCTCCAAAAGATTGAAAAGAGGGAGGAGAATCAGTTAGATGAATGAACAGGGTAAGCAATGCGTGCGACACGAATTGTAGATTACATTAATCCAGTACATTTTATGCTTGAGCCCCTGAACAGTGTGTAAAAAGACTTCAAGAGCGTGAAATACGCAGAGCACTTGGTTGCTAGAATTCTCAAGCTTTGGGGGCCCAGTTACAAAGGTAAATGCAAAAAGGAATTTACCTTACTTATGTCTGCCCACATTTCACAAAAGGACTCCTGACAGTTATTCATACGTGTAATCCCACATAAGGGGTGAGAATCTGAGTTTGTCCGGGTGTTCCTCGCGTGGTTAGCCTTTCGAGTTTGTGAAAGGCCATACAAACACACGTTTAAATAAGCATAAATAAATACCCTTTCCATGAAAGAGGAATGTGACTATCCCAGATTTGAAGGGAGTATGATACAAAAGGTTTAAAGAAGGGAAATAATATTTTCTTTATGGGGAAGAAACAACACGCAAAAACAAACTAGATTTCAGAGGTGTAAAGCACACCCCTGCAGCCCATGCGGTAGGCAAGGGACCCCAATGTGGTCAGGGGCCCCACTCACAGAGAAAGAAAATAAAACTATGTAAAGAGACCTAAGCCTTAAAAATAATTCAGAAGAAGGCGAACTGGATGGGCAAATTCACGCTGAGATAATATTTTCATGGGATCCATGGAGCGGGCCGCTCCAAGCGGAGGTGCAGGAGCCCATCTCTGCTGACAGAGATCGCCCTGCCGTCCTGTCCGGTGCTCTCCGAGAGCAGCAGCAGAGTTGGTATCACTTTCTCTGCTGCTGAAGTCTCGCGTGCTTCCCAGAGCTTCGTCCAAGTCTCTGTCTCATCTAGAGCTTGTGTTGGGCAACTTGGAGACCCACCAGCAGACTGCTGCCCTGATCTGGCCGAGACCCAGGCACATTTTCTTCCACAGTTCTTCCTAGTAGTAAGTTATTTTTAAATTTAATTTAAATGACAACTTTCCAGGGTCGTTGTGGGAAAGTAACAGGCCCCAGCACCAAATGAAAAGTAGATCTGTTAGGGAACCAGTTAGTTAGAAAATGGCCCACAAGTCGGGCAGTTTGGAACTTGTAGAGACACACTGGACAGGTGCTTTAAAAGTCAACAGTGCTTAATATAAGCAGGTGGTTTCCGGTGCTGGCCACCAGCACTTAATTGTCAACACTCGCACATGGTGGCACTGTTTGTCTAATTTACAAATGACCACAACAGCAGTTGTTTATCAATCCAATATATATCAAAAACGACTATTACTTGCCGCCCACACCATTCGTATAGCTTTGGGGACCTGGAATAGTCTGAATTGCCAATCCTTTAGGAGTGTGAATGTTAGCAGTTATGTAGGTACTGTCATTGGCAGCGCTGGCAGGGACAATGTTTTGTGAAAGCTGCAGCGGCCACCTGAGGAGACCCCTGGCACTTGTTTGTTTACAAATTAAGCACTGGGTATGACAGATTGCATACATGTGTGCTTGCTGCAGGAAATGTTTGTGAGGCAATGTTTGTAGTAATGTCAGGGAAGTCAACAGTAAAAACAGCCCCACCACACCATAAATCATACCTACAAATAGCCAAAAAACAGCCAATACACATAGCTACCAAGTTTCTCAGGTCCGTGCGTGATGTGCTGCTTCAGCCCAGGTGTTTTTTTCTTTGAAATCTGGGACTGGTAGCCCTGTTTTATAATGGAATAAACAAGACTACAAGTCCCAGAATTCAAAGGACTGGTTTGGCACATCACACGTGAACGTGGGAAAATTGGTAGAGTTGTACATACTGATCAATGAGGCCAGCCCTGCAGGCACTGACAGATTGCCATACAGGCCATTACTACCCTTCCTCCTGCGAAGGATAGAAACACTAAATCAATTGTGCCAGTTTGTCAGCCTCTGCTCCTATTATAACATTGAAAAGGTCGAAAATACATAAATGGTAATTAATATGCATATATTTTGGGCCACATTTACTAAACTTTGATGCAACGCAGCAAGGGAACTTGCTACGCTGCGTTGCGTCAAATGGAGAAAACAGAGAACTGCTGCTGCAGTTTTATTTGGTACATTTAAAGAAGTGTGTCAGGCATGTTTCTTAGAGTACCAGAAGAGACAAACTGCTTCCACGTGGCCCTGTGTTGTATGTGATGCTTTCAAACAATCTTAGCCTTTTATCCAATAGCATTTTGCATTTCAGGACCCATATTTTTATTTTTAATCATTATGAGAAAGGGCTTAAAAAGTTAAAATCCCAACTTGCAAAGTGTTTTCTATAAAACACCAGGACTGGATGAAGTTACTGAACGTGTCAGATTGGCAGCTGTTCACACCCTTCCCTTAGGTAAGGGGCAGTTCTTCTATCAGTCGTCAACCAGGTGCAATGGGACGAGGGTGAGAGGTGTCCATTTCACCCTAATTATAACAGTTTTTTTGTACCAAGCCTAAGGATCCAGGGGCCATTTTCTTTGTTTACATTCGGGCCTGTGGCAATCTTGCTACACCATCAATTTAGCTTGTGCCCATGGTATATTGGTATATCTTTTTTTGTTGTCAGTTCGATCTGTTACTGTCAGGGCTGCAGCATGCTTTATGTAAGACAGACTTGCACTTCTGATTCTTAAGTATTTAATTTGTTCTCCTGTGTTTCATTTACCTGCTAAAACTTGCTGATTTAGGCAGTGTTCTACCACCATTAGCCACCAATTTGCTTTTGTGTGGCCTTGAAAACATGTAAATGAGCATGGCTGGGCCTCATGGACGTAGCCTGAGAGTGGCAGAGTCATTAGGTTTCTGCTGGCTGATCATGGTCATGTGCTGCAAGGCCTTTGTGCTTGGCGCTGAGCACCAATCACTGACTCTTGAGTGAGCTGTTCTGCCGTTTCTGAGCTGAGACACACTTTCACTGTTCATGCAATGCACACGCTCCCTGGGTCTGTGTGTCAAGTGAGGGAACCACCTTGGGCAACTTGCACCCTTGAAGCCTTGCAGCAGCCGAGCTTTTTGGAAGAAAGATAGGAATCCTTGACAAATTTGTACCCCTCTTCACTCAAAAATGCTTGAGCCAAGTCACCCCCAGAACATCACAGGTTGGTCGGGTCCCGGGTTCCCATCCTCAAGGTACAGAGATTAGCGGATGGCACTCCAGAAACCTGGATAAAAATGTGCTGGTTGTGTAGCCGTACATACCATGGACTGTTCCCTCAGAGACTCTGCCTTTGGCTCGCTGCACTTATGTTCAGGGACGGCTTTAGGGCAGAGCGACTGGTGCGGCCGCACTGGGCGCTGACTTGTGGAGGGGGGCACCGACCTCAGTGGGGGCGCTATTTTGAGTAATAACTTATGATTGGAGAGAGGAGGAGCACTTTTGCCAGGTGATATGAGCAAACCTGAGGAGGCGGTAATGGGGTGTGAGGGGCAAAACAAATCGTCGCACCGGGCGCAACCAGCGCTAAAGCCAGCCCTGCTTATGTTTGTCCATCTGGGGTTGAACACAGATTGAGTACTTTGGATTTGTGGTAGGGTCAGGTATTGGAGACTCCATAAGCGTAAGGTGCCCAAAGTGTTTCATCTGAAGCCTGACCACTCAGGTCAAAAGTATATTTAGTTCAGCGGGCAAATTTAATCATTTCTGTGAGGAAGAACATACGTTTGCATGATTGTAATGAGAATCGGGTGATGAAGCTTTTTCCCTGGCAGTGAGTGGGAAAGTTTTGCAAACTGCCATGGGCTCCTGAGAACCAAAGATACAATGACTTTGTTTCTTATCTGATTGTTACATTATTGGCATATTGCCCAAATGTGCTTATGAGTAGCTGGTCACAAAAAAAGAGTTATGACAACAATTTCTGGTGTGAGGCACCAGTCCATAGCTGATGAGTCTTGTGATTATTATATGTGAGTCCGAGTGCTGGAAAAACGTGTGTCAATATTGTGGATTGGAGCACCCTGGTGGAATGTTTCTACTAGCAATGTAGCCTCGAAGTTCACGTCTGAAACATACGTCTCTCAAGCTGTGTGTTGAGCACAGTTGTACAATATCATGGGATTATACAGGTAATATTGAGGTGCTCTGTCAGAGCTATCAGGCCCATCTCTGGGGTGATTTGTCAGGCCACGGTCTGGAGTTCCAGTTCTGAAACAACAGCATGCGCAGGTGGAGAAATAGGTAAGGAAAGAGATGCATTATAAATATTCTTTGTGGAGCCAAGAGCACTGCAGTATTACAGTTGCTGTCGGTAAAGGCTCTTGTTACCTGTCTAACAGAGACCCCCCCCATGGAAACGTAGGCCTCATTTATGAGTAAGTCACGCAGCGCAGAGCAGCTAGTCACCTCGCTGTACTCCGAGACAAGGAAAGGGCAGGAATGCTCCATATTTAAGGCAATACGGGTGAATGTGTGTCCTTTCCCTTGCACTGGTGCCCTTTTTAAGTCACTCAGAGCCACACAAGTGAGTTTACATGGCTTCAACAATCTGATTTGAAGGTTTGCGTCATGTATGTACCACAGTGCATGGTGCAAACGCGACACAAGCCTCTCATAAATCAGGCCCTAAGTATTGGAAAGGGGTAGGTATTTTCAGCTAAGTTCTGGTTAGGAATGAGGTGCTTTGGTAGAACAATGTGTTGGATGCTAATAAGGAGCCCTGCAGGTCGTGAATGAGGTGTCATGAATGCTTTCTGGGGTACCAAGAAGGTTAGAATTGAGGAACGTAAAGATAAAGAGCCTGTGCCTGATCCATCTCTTTGTAGGGAGCAGTGAGTGTTCTGGACAAGGACATACTAGATACAGTTACTGGTTTGTTTAGTAGTCTACTGATTTACTTTTGGCAGTGCTACTCTACATTTATTATTTTACTCTCCTTTTGTGAACCTATTGATTAAGCCTGGTTAATGCCAGCTACATGATCAGAACATGTATAGCCAATAACAGATCAAACAGTGCTTTGAAACACACGACTGACAACTGCTGTTGGAAATGTGGACAGACACTGTGTTGAGAAGGTAAGTCTAGCCAGTCACAAAGATGTTTTTTTCTATCGTTAATGTTTCTCATGATGTCATCATTGTTACAAGCCACATAATCATTTCCTCTGGTCAGAAGTCCATTTCATGTAATTTCTTGTAACATAACTGTCTGCTTAAAGCTCATTTGATATCATTTCAGATGATGTCTTTAATTGGCTAATTAGTGAAGTATATGTTATTTATGAGGGAGAGGGATGGCTCTTTTCTGTGCTGCACATATTTTGTAGTGAAGGCCTGCACTGATGTCTAATATGAAGTACCAACAGCATTTTGTGAAATGGAGACCTCCACGGCTTAATTGTGCTTTGCATGCTCTGCTCTGTTAGAGAGGGTGGCCATCTCAGTTCCTTTCCATGCTATGCCTGTTTGAGAGCAGGGAAGAGGCTGCTACTAACACTGACCATATATGATTTGTCCGATGTTTGCTTTCACAATTGCTTCTTTTGTCTTTTCTTTGTGGAGGAAGCCTGAAGAACTCATCCATGTGCAGTGACTGTTCTGGAAAGCAAATGTCAATGAATAATGCTAAATGTGTTCTGAGTGAGAGAATGTATTTACAAAGCACAAACCTAGCTATAAATGAACAGAGTACTGAACATTTGCTTGAGGGGTTAGGAGACGGTTTACACGACTGTGTACATCAAGTGGCAATTACACAACACATTTCATATTTTTAGGCACAAGAGGACAATGTGATTATCCCTGAATCACTCAATGTTGTGCCAAGCCCAGGATTCGAACCTGGGTCCCCAAGTTCCAAAGACAGCAACTGAGCTGTGGATTTTCGAATAAGCAAGGTGATCATTGCAGTCCTGCATGCACAAGCAGTTTATAATTAAGGTACAACACAAGTACGGTTTTTAATGTTACTGTATATGAAATACGTTGTGATGGTGATGATATCACAATCTGCCAAAACTGAGACCGCTAATTGTGTAGCTCAAGGCATTAATCAGCTGTGGAGAACGTTCTCTTTTGAGATTGTAGGTTCGTGTCCCGAACCTGACACTTTGTTTAAATAATGTGTTACTTTTTGTATCCGTAAACTAGGAAACATTGAAACGTAATAATTTGCCTGATGCATAGAACGAACTGCAATTTTCAAACTTTGAAGCAAAATGTCGTTTTTGTTGAGTAATTGTATGAGAGGAATAATTTCACTTCTGTTTGTTGTTTATATTTTGGGCCCCATGTGAAAATAATAATTGAGAATTCGGCACATTCAAACTGATAGGAGTTCAGTTATGGTTGAACCAAAACGACAAAGATGAGATATATTAAGTCAAAGTATTTTATTTATGTTTGTTATCACGTGACTCATTACTTTACTTTATTATCCACATTGAAACACACATTCTTGCCCGTGATGACGGAGTAAACTTACTCCGAAATGCGTAGGACGTTGTGTTCTGAATAAACTGCACCAAGAATAGAGGCCACGGCTCCTGTGTTGTTTCTTTCCGCTACTGGAGGAAGGATCGCGCCGGATAGAGTGTGTTGGTGTTAAAGGGGGTGGCTACCCCTGCCGTGTGCCCGCTGAAACAGAGGCTTGGGAACAGCCACAACTTTGTGTTTATATATATATATATATATATATATATATATAAATAGATATATTTTGATGTAATATACAAAATATTAACTACTATGAATGTGTGTGTATATATGAATGTAGTTTCATATTTATACATTTCAAATATTCAAAAAATCAATCAAATGTAAAATAAATATTTGTTATTAATTGTGATGTTTACACTTAGGAACAGCCCAGAGTTTTTCAGCTTGTTCAGAATGTATATTTTTACATATTATTTTTGGATGTATTGGTGAATGTCTGCTTTTGTTTTCTGTTTTCACGACTTGCCCACAGGAATCGCAACGTCGTTGCGAAGATTCCCAAAAACTAAATAAAAAAACCTTTAGAAAAAACTTCACAATATTTTGGGTATTATGGTGGCTCTGACAAGAGCTGTTGTGTTGGTTGTGTGTATTTGGCTGCTACACATAAGACCGGATGCAGAGTTTCAGGTTACTTAGAAACACCCTGTTGCCTTCATCTGTAAAGTGCACTCCATCATTTCTATAAATTCCATGCATGTCAAAACGCAGATTGTTGTTATAGATACAGCCGATACTATGGTCCCGGAGGAATACAGAAACAGTTTTATTTACATGTTTTTTCATGTGGACAGAATTATTTTAACAATTTCGAATTACTGTTGTTGGCATATATCAGATTACACCAAGACAGTGCGAGGGAAAAGTGACATCAGTTCTTCAAAGGGATTCCCAAAAACTAAATAAAAAAACCTTTAGAAAAAACTTCACAATATTTTGGGTATTATGGTGGCTCTGACAAGAGCTGTTGTGTTGGTTGTGTGTATTTGGCTGCTACACATAAGACCGGATGCAGAGTTTTAGGTTACTTAGAAACACCCTGTTGCCTTCATCTGTAAAGTGCACTCCATCATTTCTATAAATTCCATGCATGTCAAAACGCAGATTGTTGTTATAGATACAGCCGATACTATGGTCCCGGAGGAATACAGAAACAGTTTTATTTACATGTTTTTTCATGTGGACAGAATTATTTTAACAATTTCGAATTACTGTTGTTGGCATATATCAGATTACACCAAGACAGTGCGAGGGAAAAGTGACATCAGTTCTGCAAAGGTTTCTTTCATTAGGATTTCCAGCCTAGGTTGTTACCACCACAGTTTACAATCATGAGATGAGGAACTTGGGAATCAATCCACAATGGATTTAACCAAAGCCAGCAACTGATGAAACTTTAATTCTCTCTGGCCAAACCAAGTAATCTCCACATTTGGCAAGCCCAAATCCCTGTTAATACCTCTCTTTCTTGCAGCCTCTTTAGCCCAATAGATATAGTTGTGCCCCACAATTCATACTCTAAGCCTTTTGAAATGAAGGAGCCATAGTATTTAGAAGAAGGCTGGAGCTGAATGAGGTAGTTTCCCAAAGGAAAAGTAGTTAAATTGGAGGTTTAAAAAATATGTATATATATAGGCTGTCATGTGAGCAAGGCACCTGTGTGCTGAAACGTTATGAAGCCGAGAAGCAAATAAAACATTTGAGCACCGCAACTTTTGGTCCGTGCAATTGTGTTCCTGGCGCAGGCTGTGGCGAGCTGCGGCGCACCGGAAAACTTTGGTTTGAATATATATATATATATATATATATATATATATATATATATATATATATATATATATTTATTTATTTTTTTTTTTTTTGTTTTTTATTTTTTTTTCATTGCTGGTTCCTTTTGCCACTCTAGCAGCGCTCAAAACGGGTGCGGCGCCCTGCAGCTGAACCACGCTGCTAATCCATTTAACACAGCTCCCACACACAGGAAACAATTGGGTCGCACTCCACGGGTTATATTTTGCAATTTTTTTATTTTTCCATTATATTCCACAGGCAGTTATTACGATCTACGCGTTTCGGTATTTCAAATACCTTGCTCACGACCCAATTGTTTCCTGTGTGTGGGAGCTGTGTTAAATATATATATATATATATATATATATATATATATATATATTCACTGAAAAAACCATAGGTTATACACCATATATAGTTAGGAATTAGCATTTAAAAAACCTTATTTTACTCACACAAAACCATTGAAATTCCATATATAGTTAGTTGTACTAACTATATATCGCGCACCCGCAATCCACTGCTGATCATGTCACATATTACATCATTCATGACATGGTCAGTGACATCACTGATGACATCACTGATGACATCTCAAATGACATCACTGATGACATCACTGATGACATCTCAAATGACATCACTGATGACAACATCCAGTGACTGTATTTTTCTGTAAAGTTAAAATATGTCTTACATATTTAAGAATGAGTGGATGTATAAATGTCTGGATGAAGGATTTAGTAGGTGCATGATTGACTGTATGAGTGAGTGATTAAATGTGTCTCACTGAGTGCATGGGTTAGTGACTAAACTGTCTCAATTTGTGCATCATTATGTCTGTTGTTCTATAAACTGCTGCATGTGTTGATCATTAGCTATATGATTAACTATATGCGTTATTGATTGGTTGCCCAAGTATTTGTATGGGAGACTGAGAGTGTGTATGGGTGGCTGGGAGGTGTATGACTCTGTGCATAGATGTGTGAGCAGTTGATTCACTAGATGTATGGGTTCAAAAGTGCATGTGGAAACAGCTGTATGGGGGGTTGACTGTGTGCATGAGTGTATTGCTGAGTGAATGGATATCTCAGTGCTACATGTCAAAGTAAGTACATATGTAAAACACAGTACATGTGAGAGTTGACATATATAAATAACTGTGCATAAGAGCCAGTGAATGTGTGAGTGGCTGTATGGATCATTGTGAACTTGTATCAGGGATTGTATAAGAGAGTAAATATGTGTTAGTATATGTTTGAATAAGTAAGGTGTGTATAACTGTATAGTTGAGAAAATGGAGGTGTGATTGATTCTTTGCATGACTGACTAGGTGTGTGTGTAACTCTATGGATGAGTGACAGTCTGTGAGTGTCTGTTTACACTTACTGTATCTAAGGTTATATTAGAGTCTGAAGAGCTTCATCGTATTATCACATGAATGATGTCATCAGTGATGTGATCAGTAATGTCAAATGAGATGTCATCAGTGATGTCATCAGTGATGTCATTTGAGATGTCATCAGTGATGTCATCAGTGATGTCATTTGAGATGTCATCAGTGATGTCATCAGTGATGTCACTGACCATGTCATGAATGATGTAATATGTGACATGATCAGCAGTGGATTGCGGGTGCGCGATATATAGTTAGTACAACTAACTATATATGGAATTTCAATGGTTTTGTGTGAGTAAAATAAGGTTTTTTAAATGCTAATTCCTAACTATATATGGTGTATAACCTATGGTTTTTTCAGTGAATTTTCAAGGTTTTGTAAATGCTAATTCCTAACTATATATGGTCTATAACCTATGGTTTTTTCAATGAATTTCATTGGTTTTTTAAAAGCTAATATCTATAGCTGTAAAATGTATTCTTCTTTAAATCCAAAAATATATTTTATATGTTTATTAATAAAAAAAATTTTAATATTTTTTTTGTTTCGCTCCCGGTCCGCGAACCGGGAAGCTTCCCGTTAGCTCAATTTGATTCCGCGATCCGGTCCGCGAACCGGTAAGAAATCAACATAGTGACGGTATCGCGTTGCCGCGTAATGCGTCTTATGACGTACTGCGTTAGCGCACCCGGAAGTGCCCCGGGGCGCGGACCGAGGCGCGAAACGCAACTCCCCGGAAGCGATCCGCGGCGCGAAAGCGCGACGTATCGCGTTGCCGCGAAATGCGTCTTGTGACGTATCGCGATAGCGCACCCGGAAGTGTCCCGGGGCGCGGACCGAGGCGCGAAGCGCAGCGAACCGGAAGCTAACCGGGGAGCGTTCCGCAGCGCGTAACATGAGCGTTAGAGGTCATGTGACTTGTTAATAAAACTTTTCATTGGTTCATTTCACTTTTAGTTTCATAATTATGGAAGGCTAGGTCAGGTGACCTAAAAATAACACTTTTCATTGGTTGAGAAGTATTGTTTTTTCCAAATGATGAAAACCACTCCTTCTTTCCTCACTCTGACTTTCATTATTGTGAGAGGAAGACCTATTTTGCTTCTTGGAAGACCTATTTTGCTTGTGTGAAAATGGCTTCATTGATTGCTGCAGCTGGTGCACCCCCACCACCACCTCCACCTCCTCATGGGAAGAGAGGACCACCTCCCCAGGTGGTTACCAACACTGAGGAGGAAGATGAAGAAATGGATGAGGAGGGAGAACAACCACAATTCCTGGAAGAGTTGCCCCGGGTTTCAAGAAAGAAAGCCAGTTTCATCTCGCAGTTTTTTTCCATCCCTCCTGGCCAAAAAAAGGTCAATGCCAGGTACGCAACATGCCTCATATGCAAGGAACAATTGTCCAGAGGGACGGACAAAAAATACAGTTATGGTAATCACACCATGCATAGGCACATGACGAGGAAACATCCCCTAAATTACAGCCGGGCGGAATTAAGGGATATGATGGACAATCCTAGACCAACTCCTGTGGCGAGACCAACAACATCGGTTTCTTTAACACCAGAGGAGGCACGGGAAACTGTGCCAAATATCCAACCAAATCTTGGGCATATGATACATTTATGTATGCACTGTCGTGCATTAATAGCTTGTGGCAACATGAGCATCAATGCACTCAACCTTGCATATGAACACCATGATTGCCCTAACCGCCCCCAGTAATTTTTTTTTGCTCCTGTTGAGCCCTTTTCAACGCCTGTTTTTTGTTGTTTCCCCCCCCCAAAAAACCCCAAAAAATATAAAATCGTTCAAAAAATACAAAAAATGTTCAAAAAATAAAAAAAAATATAAAACAACAAAAATATTAAAAAAAAAGTTCTTTTCAGAACTACCTTCCCTTTCAAAAAAAATTGCTACAATGTTTAGCACTCTGGCAAGCTCTATTTCTTTTGGTTTGCTCCCGGGTTAGCTTCCCGGTACGCGGACCGGGAGCTAACCCAATTTTTTTTTTTTTTTTTTTAAAAGTGTAAGTATAAGGAAAGTAAACAGAGAGTGATGTTAAAAGAAAGACAGCTATAGGGAGTAAAGAAGAGATACTGTTTAATAGATCTATTTACCGAAGAAAAGACAGAAGAGGGTATAATTGTGAAAAACAAAATAGATAACGAAGTGAAAGAAAAACAAGCATTGGCATAGCCAATAGGTCTCGCCTTTGGGACCTTCTAAGTATTTAGTTATGCAGCATAATATCCTTGGTGCAGCAACATCAACTGTTGCATGGCTAAACACGTATAAGGTCCCAAAGGCGAGACCTATTGTCTATGCCAATGCTTGTTTCTTAAGTAGAATTGCAATACGTCTGACTCTTCCATGTGAAAAGATCTTATCTTGTGCTCTAAAGATTGCTAAAGTCTCGACAGAGAACAGGCTAGGCTGTAAGTAGGGTAAATTGCGCTTGGTGATCTGTTTGAGGGAGCGTCTGCTTTGCCTGGTGTCTTTGGAGAGCAATTTTGATTGTTATACTGGACAATATAGCCCTAATGTAAATAACATAGGGGCATATTATCAACATAGGCAATAAAAGTTTTGCAGCTTTTATCGGCAGAAATGTGTCGCTAAAGCTGCTTTTGCGGCAGAAAACTGCCGCTAAAGCCGCTTTTGCACCAGTTTTCTGCCAATAAAAAGAGCAATAATTTTATTGGCTGTATTCATAATATGCCACTTAGTGTGCTTCAACTACACAGAGAAAGCATTATGAACAAATAGTGATACAGTGATCAGTCAAAGACACTAAGAGTAATAGAGACGGAGTGAGTGAACAAGAGTGAGGAACTATGAGAAGAGAGGGACTGAGAAAAAGAGTGGAAGGAGTTGAGTAAGTAGGTAATAGAGAAAGGAATGAGGGAAGTAGCAAAGGCAGGAAACTGAGGATTAAAGAAATGAAGCAGTGGAACTAATAGTAGTTCAATGTGATAGAAATGTAACGAAAAGAGTACAAAATATTTACCTTATAATTGTCGTTAAATTACTCACTTTTCGTTTTTATACTTTCAATCTGTGAAAGAGAGAACAAACATTTGAAAAATATAAAAACATGTATTAAAAAATTACAAAAGACAAGGGCAAAGATTGAAGGACAAACAGTTTTTCAACAACTTTGACACTTACAGAAGCTACACAGTCCTAAAGATATACATTTTAAACTAACACTATCTTGATGCAGATGAAGTGAGGCCTATCTTAAAACATGGTGCATATTTTGCATTGCTGTTGTTTCAGAAAAGTGTTGCAAGACACTAAAATTTTAAATAATTGCTTCAGGATGCCAATAAGATGTCTACTATCCAGAGTTTTGTTTCAGGTGAGGCCTACTCAGGGTTGCAGATGAAATTTCGAGTTGTTGAAGAGAATAGAGGACATAATACATGTGAAGGTCTACCAATGAAGTGAGTCATGTCCACTGCAATCTTCAACAAAGTCCAAACCTCCTATGTTTCCCTGGACAGACCTAAACTTGATCTGCACAATGTGATTCGTAATGATAGGAAACACAGGTGATGTAATTGAAATACATGCAATTTATTTTGCTCATTTCACAATCACATCACTTGTGTTTCCTTTGCTTAGGTATCTCATTGTGCAGATGTAGTCTAGCATATGAAAGAATACGCAGAAGTGCAGCACTGCATGCAACAACTTTGACACTTACAGAAGCCTCACCTTCTCCATGCCTCCTACACAGTTCTACATATACATCATAAATGCAAACAGTACAGAATTAATTATACATGTTAAATGGTTTATTTTTGCTGTTCTCAGAATGTATCAAAATTCACTAAAAACAGTGACTTGAAGGTATTCATCATGTAACAGCGGGGAAAAAAAAACACAATCAAAATGATTGTGTTTAAAAAACCCATACAACATCAGAAATCAAAATTCAGAACTCCTTAAAGTTAACTTACTTTCCATGACGTCCAAGGATGTCCTATGAACAGCTTACACTCTTTTGTGCTGTTATTACTTTCAGCCCGCCACTTTCTGAAAGAAAATCTCCATCGTTTTTAAAAACATGTTACATACAATAAATGACTTCTTGCTCTCTACCACAAGATTCCACAAGGCCAAATCTTGTCAGAGCCATGTATAACTCTTGGATTTCTTGTTAGCCAATCCCGTCTTTTCGCATTTCCGCAACTTTCAGAATTAAAATGTTGAAGATCATTTTCACAATCCTGGAATAGTAATATCTTCCCCTTCTTGCTCAGTCATGTTCTACTTTTCCTATGACACTGCTACAAGCAGACTTACACTACCTCTATGACTACTACAATTATTTAATTCTCTACATCACTTTTAATCACAAAGCAATGTAAAACAGTAGGCAGCATTGCAGACTTACATTCCCTCTACTCCATGTTTTGATTGGCTGCTTCAATTAGCTTATAAAAAGAAACAGTTTTTCTGAACTCATTCAAAGTGCACTTATTTCTCCATGATGTCCAGTCTTATGGTTAGAAGTTATGTCTCTGAACTACACTTATCCTCAAGGCCAAATAGTGTAGGAGCCATTAGAACTTCTTGAAATTCCAAAGAGCACATCCCGAGATTATTTCCCTAAAATTTTGGTTTTAAAAACACCAGGTAAGAGTTTTTAAGGTCATACGGCAATTTTTTTGTGAAAATTAAAACAGAATAATTGCAGAATGACCAGCCATTTCTAGACTTTAAATAAGCTGTGTAATGTCCTGATGTTATTGAAGGGCCGTCATGATATATAATTGCTGCAGTTACAAAAGTCCTTCCTGATATTGACAACTGCGAAGCTACAAAAATTTTAATTAAAGTTGTCAATTTTGTTCCATCAGGCCTACATCGTTGGAACATTAAAATGACGTACTGGCCATATGTTCGTATAAATAATGTGGACGTCATTTCAGATTTACATTGGCTACACTCCATGTTGTGATCAGCTGCTTTTACTAGCTTATTAAAGGAGACTGATTTACTGTCTGGCAAAGTTAAATATATAAATCTTTCTGAGTCTACACTAGTAGTACTTGATACCATACAGTTCTCGCAGTCATGCTGCCATTGATAAGAAAGCCCAAACAGCTGATCTACATCTACACCTTCAGCATGTAATACATCAAGCATATACATTAAAAACTCCTGACAATCTTGCTGAATATTTTGAGAGAATTGTGTTTGGCCTGAACATCTGTCTAACAGATTTCGAATTTCAGACACACTTTCTATGTTTCTTCTATCAGTGGTACATTTCTCTAACACAGAATTTAACAAACTGCAAAATCTTTGATCAGAATTGACCACAATCTCTTCTTTTACATTTTTTAGAGAAAACAAAACATTAATCACTACATTAGCATAGCAGTTGACACCAGAACTGTTTTCAAACTGAAAACCAACAACATCTTCAACAGAATCCTTTTTGTTTCTGCTTGTAATTTTAGGTTCATTGACTTTTTGTCTTTTTGCTACAACCTCCCCAGTATTGTTCTCATTTCTTCGTTTCCGGCCTACCACACGTTTCTCAAACAAAGGATACTGAGGCAAATGTGGCGCATACTCTCTTCTTAACCTATTGTATTCCTTAACACAATCTAGATCCGCACAAATGTTTGTGACATCACACTCAATCAAGTACAATCCCGATAAAGTTCTAACTCGTGACAATGCCACATATGCCATACCCTCCTTGAACACAGAACTGCCAATATTCACCAATGCACTGTCTACACTTAAACCTTGCGATTTATGGATTGTCACTGCATATGCCAAGCAAACAGGAAACTGCTTACGGCGAACATATAAGTCTTTTACAAGCAAAAATCTAGCAGAACAACGAGCAATTAGCTGTACTTCCTCAATGCCATCAAATTTAATTTTTAAAAATTCAATTCCATCTCTATTTCTGTATTTTACAAAATCAACAACATTACCCATTGATCCATTTACCAGACCTCTTTCAACATGTAAATTCCTTCTTAAAATTATACGGCAGTTCAAGCACACATTCAGAGTCTTTTCAAAACCTGCAGTTTTAGATATACTCTTCTCTAATGAATCCAATTTTGTTTTCAGATTCTCAGACAAAATAATTGTTGATCCCATATGCTCTACTCTATCAATAGCTTCCAGTTTCACAATCTCTTGCTTTTCTAAATGCAACATTTTGTTGTTAAATTTGGCACATTCTGCAAGAGTTGGCATCAAACATATTCCAGATTTCTTCTCAGTAATTTTCTGAAAAATATTCTCAGGCACAACATCTTGTTCTGGATATAAATTTGACAGTAATCGTGCATGTAAAGCTTCTTTCCCATGCTCGGTCACTTTTCCAATTCTAACATCTTGTAGAATAGTCTTGTAAACTTCATCCTTCGCCTGACGCATATTTTCATGCAGTTCAGCATAATTGAAGTTTAACCATATATTGACGTTGCCAATGCTGCCTAGGCACTTCCTGGTATCTTCATGCGTGAGCATTTTGAACACAGGTTGCCCTTTCACTGGTGTCAGCTGCAGAAGATCTCCGAAAACAATGATGTGTTTGCCACCAAATAACACATCATACTCTGTTTTGAGAACTTCTTGCATTCTCAAATGCACAAAGGCAAGCATGACATTGGAAACCATGCTTACTTCGTCAATGATAAGAAGTTTCATTTTCCTCAAGATTCTTGAAACTTCAAAACAAGCATCTCCAGATAGCTTGTGATATTGTAATTTGTTGTCATGCTCCACTGGCAGCATCAGTAAACGATGTAAAGTAATCCCTTTAATATTATGTGCTGCCAGTCCAGTTGGAGCAGTGACAACACAAGACAGCGATGACTCTGTCCTTTCCTGCAAATAGCATGAAATTGCTTTAATGAGGAAACTTTTTCCAGTTCCCGCTTCTCCACTCACGTACAGTCGGACAGGCTTCAACGACGTACATGAGCACTCTTTCTTATCATGACTTAATCCATGATCAATTTGCATGGTAACTTCGTCATATATTTTCCTCTGCTCAACGTTGAGTTGTCTTTCCAACTCTTCTAAGTTAACCGCATCCTCTTGAGCATGTGCCATGGCTCTTTCCACTTCATTCATAGCAGTGGCAGCTTCATTTTCGATAACAGGTCCTCCTAGTGGATCCTGACTCAATGAAGCAGAACTCTGACTGTCCTGAGAACTGTCTCTGGCAATCTCGGCTGCAATCGTTGCTTCCTGCTCAATTTCCGCATTCAACATTTCTACATATTTGGGAAAAGCAGGACATTCTATGGTCTCCTTGGCGGCATTGAAAGAGTCTTCGTAACAGAGGAAATCTCCAAGCAGTTCCTCTTCTGCACGCCAAGGCTTGAAAAGTTGCAAAAGTGCTAAATAGAAAAACTCCTTTTTTTCAGGAGATTCGCCACTCAATTTTCGATGGTTTACCAAGTGGCATTTTCTTTGCTTGACCAGACATCCCTCACTTCCTATTACAGCATACACTCCTTTCTCAGTATCTTCTTTGATGTTCCTCTTGAATATGTAATTTTGCAGAACCTCATACAGACAAACATTCTCGAGGTGACTGCTTCGATTTGGATAATATGTATCCAACATGTTTGTCTTCAAAATGTCGGTACTGTTTGGCTCCTTTTCCGCCAAATACTTAATTTCCCGCACAGGTTTGAGAACTCGATTACGCGTTGCAGCAAGACCAAGACTCGCCCAAACGATACTCCTGGACTTGGCATAGAGACTTGCTGAAGACAACCGGTCAGAACATTCGTACGCTCCGATTTCTCGATGCGACAACATCTTCAGACTGAAACTGTACAACTTCTTGCTGAGGCTCTTTTCATGGGAAATGTCCTCCCACATATCCTTCAATTCTGTCTTCTCTTTTTTGGTGATGTAAGACGTCACATACCGAGCCACAGCCATACAGTTATCAGCCACAAACTGTATATCCATGTTAGCATTCCACATGGACAAAATCACCGGGTTGTAGTAGTTGATGTACTTGGACTCTTCGTTCCTCTTCAAATTGTAAGTGTTTTTAGGTGATTTCTTCATGACATTGTGTCGCAGCGAAGACATCAAACTGTTTACTCTTCCTTTAGAAATCACCGGTCGTGGAAAGCCGAAACGACATTTAGTGTAGAACTTGTCTTTGTTTCGGAATTTACGACGGCAGTACTTTCCACATCGATGGCTTTGGAAACGCAGAACTTTTTCTCTTAGGCTTTTCTTCTCCTTTGCGTTTGGAACAGCACACGTAGAATACTGTTGGATGAAACTCATCACTGAGTCTTCTGGATCCGTTCCAAATTTAGGTGCATCCTTGATCCACAGCAACATATGTATATGAGGAGCACCTCTTGCTTGGTACTCCTTTCTCCAGAAGAAATCCAACACCTCTCCAAGAGGTGGATTCTTCTTATTCATGATGAAAGACATCATAGCTTCAAATCTATGATTGAAGTACCTACATACATTGACTGGATCCAAAGAGCACAGTTCTCCGGGTGTCTTGAATTCGATGTTATCTACGTTAGCATTTGCCTCTCGTAGAAATTCAAGTAAGTCTTCCCAGCCATACTCGGCACAGCTCAGAGTGAGGAACCATGTGGGAGTACCTAAGTTCCTCAGCATACATTTTAAATCACCATGACGACGGTACCAGTACTCATTAGTACCACGCTGACACGCCATGAGATTAATCAGGTAAGAATCCAAAATACTATCTTGGACATTGACTTTATCCATAAAGTCACTTGCCGAGATGTTTTGCATGTGTATACCACTTTTCAAGATGTGGTTCACTGCATATGACAGTCCAGACAGATCGCTTTCAAACAGGAGATGAAACAAATAAGGAATGCATTGTCGAAACCTAGCATCTCCTGCATACAATCGCAAAGTCCGGTATTCAGAAGCAGGAATTTGATGAGGTCGCTCATCATATCTTCCTCCCTGACCTGTTGGAAAAAGCTGTGGGAAACACCGAGCTTCCAAACTTTCCTCCCAAACACTAATGGGACTCCCTTTGGCTTGTTTCATTTGAAACAACTCAATAGCATTCCCCATGACTTCCTTGGAATGCAAAGGATGAACACTATAATGTTCATATATTTCTTCACTAGTAGAGGGTTCTACTTTCTCAATTTGACCAGCACACAAATCGCTATCCTCTTCCTCACTTACTTCCTCTTCTGCAACATATACATTCTTATAGTATTTATTATTTTTTTTCAAATACAATGTTGCCTTTTTGACTTTCCTAACATCTACTAAATCTTGCCATATTTTCTTATTCTTTGTCGGAACCCCATTAACTAAGATAACCAGAGGTTCCTCTTCCACTTTTTCTACTCCAATTGTGTTAATGTTTTTCTTCAAATCTAGAGGCAAATAAACAACTCTTCCCTTTAATCCTCTCTGTAAATCTGATGGAGGCAATTTCCCTGTCTTTGGCTCCATTCTTACAATAGCCTGAAAGGGATGGATACTTTGAATCAAAATAGATTCATAAGTATTTAAATCCTTCAATTCAGAAGGAATCTCAACCAATTCCAGATTATTATGAACTGCTCTAGCAGGCATCTGGTTTTGATTTAATTTGCAACAACAATAAGTACACACACGTTGATCCAATCCCAAATCAAAACAATTTTCTACCATCAAGTATGTTGCAAAATCCTTCCATTCACTATTATTTTCCCTTTCACTTTTTGCATATAAATCCACTAACTTAGTCTGATTCTTATAATAAGTGCGTCGACAACACACACAAGTGAAATTAGGCCTCTCACTTGATTTCACCTCAAACGTCGCAATTTCCCTCTGGAAATTATCTGTACTGGAAACCTGTACACTATCTTCCACATGACCCTCTTCTTCTTGCTCAATTTCAACATTCTCCTCTTTACTTCCAAAGTAACAAAACTCAATTTCTTCACATATATTCTTCACATCTATTTCAGAACCATGCAAAAGAGCAGCGCATAATTGTTTCAGCATAATTGCTGGACTCTTAGCATAATACAACATTCTAACTAATTTCCTCACTTTGTTATGATGCACTGCTAGCATCCTGAAATGATGAAAAACACTCTGGCATACTCTCCTGGAAAGACAAGCCAGTGAATGACCATGCAAACCTGTCACTTCTCTTACTCTGCAAGGATCTAATTCTTGCAACAACATCATTTTCTGCTTCAAACTTTTTTTATTAAATGACCGTACAAAATCACAAAGCAAATTGATGGAATCCTGTCGCACACTGCAAATACTACTACACTTCCAGGTGTACACAGGACCCTTACCACGTCTTCCTAAAACCTCATTACCTAACACCTCTTCTGCCTCTGTTGTCACAAGTTTTTCTTTTTCAACTGGACAACCATCTTTCACTTCATAAGCACGACCACTGGTGTCAACTGCATGCACCAAATCATTATCCTGGAAATAACTCTCCTCATTAAAAAATGCCTCACAGCTTGAACTATGCATCCATTCTCCAGAAAAAACTTCACAAAAATTACTACGATTAACTATTCTCTTCCATCTACTATTTCTTTTGAAATCAAAAATTGCCTTGTTTAGCTTCCTAATTCTATTGATTATCAAAATAAATAACTTACTTTTAATTTCAAATGCCTGATCAATAACTTTCTCAACTTTTTTTTTTCTCTTATAAAAAACTAGTTTCTGTTGACCTTTCTTAATATTTTTTAACAAATTGCCAATTATCCTGTTCCGGAACATTCGTTTACGAATCTCCCTAAACTGTTGTTTCCTTCTACTATCATGCACAGATTTATCTCTTGCTCTAGCAGTAACATTTTTCAATGTCCTTTCCTTTCCATTTGATTTCCTTCTCGTTTTATGGACTGAAACATTTTCTGTAGTAATATTTTTTTTACTACAAATATTTCTTATGAAATATTTAGAGCTCTTACCCGGTGCTTTCTTCGTGGCTTGAGAAATCTTTTTGTTAGAGGACTGCTGCGTTTTTTTTTTCACCTGCTGTCTTTGACGTTTTGCAGCCTTTATCTGTCTTTCTATTGTAGGCATGGTGAAATCTTGAAATGATCTGCAGTTGAATCTGTGGAAAAATATAATAAAAAATGTTATTAACCATTATTACCAAACAGTAAATCAGTAACAGTGATCAAAAACTTAACACACTACTTGACATTTTAATTAGAAGATTTTTTAGTCGTTGGCAAATTTACAATACAGAAATACCAGAAAAGAAATTACATTTATATTTATGTTACCTATGCTATTTTATATGTGAATCTGATCTAATTTTATGAGCATATTTTAATATTTTATTGAAGACACTACACATAACCTGTTTTTGAAGGTGTCTTTATTTTTAAATTAAACAGTTTACCTTTTTACTTTTTATTAATTATAAATTTTAAAAATAAATGTTTATATTTCCAAAGGCTCAAGCAGGTCAGCTTCCCATCCTATATCATATAATTCGGACAAATCTGCATCCTCATCACGCTCTTCTTCATCCTCAGGATTTAAATCATCCAAAGGATCAACATCCACTGATGTTTCAATTACAAGTTCAATGATGAGGTCAAAATCAACTGATTGCAGATTGTCGCTCATGTTGAGGTTGTCTTTATCTTTAAAGAAAGATAACAACAATGAGATGTTGCAGAGTAAGAGACAAATCTCAGAGATTATAATAGTAAAATTGTTTAACAAGATTAACATTTTGCAGCTATTATTTAGCCATGTCCAGCGATGCTGAGCAGGTGAAGCCTATGTCTAATTTTTCACTGAACAGGACTCATCTCTTCTTAACCTTGGATAAGCCTCACCGACTCTGTGTCCCCTGCACATACTTAAATGTAAAGGGGCAGATTTATGTTAAATAGCACATCCCCAGGCATGCACCAGTTAACGTGCACCACTGCTCTGCCACCCATGGTGTGCCGCATTTACAATCAGATAGGAGAAAGCTGCGTCAAAACCCTGCGCCTGCTTGAAGCTGGCATAGGTCTTGACGCAGCATTGTGGAGATGGGGCACCCCTGAGCCTTGCTGGAGCTGCATCGCACTTGCGATACAACTCCAGCAATGCGCCACCTTTACGGCACAGATGCGTCACACATCTGTGCCGTTTTTGCCCCATGCTGCGCCGCATTGTAAATGCAGCACACCATGGGTGGCGGAACAGCTGCGCAGGATGACTGGCACATCCCTGGTGATGCGCCAGTCATCATAAATCTATCCCTAAGCTTCTTATCTTGTTAGAGATGAACTGCCATATGTATCATCAAACTATTTTGCATTTCCTAAATAGCGAATTTTAAGGAATAAATAGCGATTCTTTACCATTCCTAATTTGCGATGAGCAAATTGCTAATTGCAAGTTACCCATTCATTTCCATGGGCTGGGAGGCTCATAGGAATGAAGGTTTAATTTGCGATTAGCAATTTGCTCATCACAAATTAGGAATTTTTCCAAGGGTGCAGGGGTGTCTCAAGAACACCCTGCTGCACCCCTGAAAAAGAAATTTGGGGGCATATGGCACACATACATGCCCTAAGGGCATGTGTTGGCGTCATATGGCACCTTTTGTTTTTTTGAAAAAAAGCTTTTTGAAAAGAATTCACAAATTACCACCAATTTACCACAATAGTTTCCAAATCCTTAATGTCATTTTTTACATAGTTTTTGTTTGATACATTGCATTTAAGTAGTCACAAAATTTGCAAATCCTTCAGTGCAATTGCAAAATAAGGAATAGCAAATTTTGCTACTCCTTATTTTGCATCAAACTTGTTTGATACATACCATTTGTCTAATTAACATTCGCAAAGGCCAAAATTCGTAGAATTTTGATCTTTGCGAATGCTAATTAGCTTGATACATATGGCCCCAAGTGAGGCCTGTCTTGCGACATGGTGCATCTTTTGCATCACTGCTGCATCGGTTTCATGTGGTACGTTTTTTTTACACCATGACATATCTGCCTAAATGCATCAATTTGTAATGTTGTCGCCTCATAGCAAATCTTTTGCACCACCGCTGCATCATAAAAGTGACGCACAGTGGCACAAAAGAGGCATACACCTATCATAAATCTGTCCCTAGCATTTTAAATGATTAATCCAGGATGACAATAAGGTGTGGCCTATCCAAAGGTTTGTTTAAGGTGAGGCCTACTCAGGATTGCAGATTAAAGTTACGCTTGATGAAGAATACAGAGGAGATAATACATGTAAAGCTCTACCAATGAAGTAAGTGATGTCTACTTCATTGCGCCAGTCAGCATAAATGAATCCATAAGCTTCTTATCTTGTTAGACATCAACCGCCATATGTATCATATAACTATTTTGCATTTCCAAAAAAGCGAATTTTAAGGAATAAATAGCGATTCTTTACCATTCCAAATTTGCGATGAGAAAATTGCTAATTGCAAATTACCCATTCATTTCCATGGGCTAGGAGGCTCATATAAATGAAGGTGCAATTTGCGATTAACAATTTGCTCATCACAAATTAGGAATTTTTTCCAAAGGTGCAGGGGTGTCTCAAGAACACCCTGCTGCACCCCTAAAAAAGAAATTTGGGGGCATATGGCGCACATAATTTTTAACAACATTCCTTTACCTCAAAAACGATTTTCAAATCATAACTACAAAACACTACACATGGGAAAATTACTTAAAATGTCCTTAAGACACATAAAAGCGTTTTTTGATTGGCTTTCCTGCATGGTAGGGTCACTTTTAACATGGCTATGTAACACAAACATTCAAAAACAAAATTTTCCATGCACATGTGGGAGCATATTTACAAGCAATTTGCGCCACAGAGAAAGGTCTTACACTAAAATGAGAAAAATAACATCAGGGACAGTCAATTGCCTTATAAAGAACCATACACCATTATGTCCTTGTCATGAATTTAAAAACAATTCCTTTTCCCCAAAAACGATTTTCAAATCATAATTTCAAAACACTGCACATGGGAAAATGACTTAAAATGTCATTAAAACACATGAAAGCGTTTTTTGATTGCCTTTCCAGCATGGTTGGGTCACTTTTAACATGGCTATGTAACACAAACATTCAAAATCAAAATTTTCCATGCACATGTGGGAGCATATTTACAAGCAATTTGCGCCACAGAGAAAGGTCTTACACTAAAATGAGAAAAATAACATCAGGGACAGTCAATTGCCTTATAAAGAAGCATACACCATTATGTCCTTGTCATGAATTTAAAAACAATTCCTTTTCCCCAAAAACGATTTTCAAATCATAATTTCAAAACACTGCACATGGGAAAATGACTTAAAATGTCATTAAAACACATGAAAGCATTTTTTGATTGCCTTTCCAGCATGGTTGGGTCACTTTTAACATGGCTATGTAACACAAACATTCAAAATCAAAATTTTCCATGCACATGTGGGAGCATATTTACAAGCAATTTGCGCCACATAATTCATAATTTTCTCCTTAAAGCACACTATTCTCTATCTAAATTAAAGAAATATTTTCTCACCTTAGCAAATACTTTGAGTTTGAAAACAGTCTCAGAAACACACCAATTTGTCTTCAGCAGAGCAAAAGGTATGCACTCCAGAGTCTGCAGCTATCAAAAGCACAGAAATGCTGTAATTCTTCACACATATTTCTCATGTCACCCAATCAAAACTCTTCCCTCACTTTTTTTCAAATGAAAACCCTTCCCCCCTCTGCCCTTTCTGCCTATTTTGCATAGCAACCACCTCTTGGAAGACTTCTGGTGTTTGCAAGTTCACACAACTTTGTTGCAATTGAACTCTGAACTCTCAGTGCACCTGCATATCCAGTGCATTCTTTCATTTAATGATTTTTATTGACCATTCAAAATACATCTTTCAAAGAACACATCCGTGCACCCTAACTTTCTGTTTTCATCAATCAAAATCCACCAATCACTGTTACAGCTTCATGAACACAGAAACTCCAGTTTTTTTTTCATTTTACACTCTCATTTTTTCAACTGCCATTTCATTGCCACACTTCATCTGACTGCAGGAGAACCTTCTCTCACCATGTTTTCTGTCTGGATTGTTGGACATAGTTATATTCACTGGGCTCAAAGGTACGTTGAAAGCAGGAATTTACCTAACCTCAATTTACAAGATGTGGAAATTAAGTGGTTTGGCCACAGAGGATTAAAATGTCACCAATTGATACCATTGGTGAAAACCTTTATGCATTTGCCAAAACCTGACCTGTTAATTGTGCACTGTGGAGGTAATGACTTGGGCACTTTGACTGGTGTAGGTCTGGAAATGCTTTTAAAGGACACCTTTGAGCAATTAATGGCACTTTTTCCTCAGACTGCCTTGGTATATTCAAATATATGCCAAAGACAGAAATGGAGGTGGTCAAACCAATTTTGTCCACAAATTGAGAAGTCGAGGAAGCATGTAAACAAATCTGTTTCAGCTTACATGAGAGACCATGGAATGGGCTCCCTGTACAACAATAACTTGCGTTACTACATGCAAGATATCTACAGAGGAGATGGAGTTCACTTCTCAGATGAGGGCAACAGAATTTTCACTCTGAATTTAAGAATGTGCATTGGTACCTACTTATAAGTACCTAAATGTACCATAAACCCAAACGCTCTTCTCAGAGCTACCCTACATCTGATCACTCACAATTATTATTTAACTCTAACATTTTTCACTAATTTTCAACAAAGTACGCTACCGGGGCCGCTACCCGGTACGCGAACCGGGAGCTAACCTCGCGAAATGTTTTTTAAAAATGTTTTTTTTCTCGCACATATAAGCCTCCTCAGCCACCCTCAGAAAACCTATGGGGTCAAGATAACTCTACCGTGCCCCCTTCTACCCATTCTGAACATTATTTGCCCTCCATCTTGTATCTTAATTCGACCGAAACACAAAATGGTGGACTCCCGGAACGCTTAAGGTTCGCGAACCGGGGCGCTCAACGGTTCGCGGACCGGGCGCTACCCACGAAAAAAAATGGGCGGGCCCTTTTAAAGCCTCCACATTAAACCTAGGGGGTCACGGAGGATCTACTATGCCCCCTTATGGTTATTTCCCCCTTTGTTTTGGCCTCCTCTTGTCTCTCAATCCTACCGAGAGACAAGATGGCGGCCGCTCCGGACTGTTTAGAATGTTGACAGACACCGGAAAGCCAATCAGCTTCGCTACGCGAAGTTCTGGTACGCTCCCCGGTCCGCGAACCGGGGAGCTGCCCGGTCCGCTGTTACAGATATATATCTTTTTTTAAATGGTAATTTCTCAAAATCCACTGGAGCACATATATTGAGACCTACAAAAGGCACATCGGGCTACCAGTCCCTACAATTTTGCCAAGTTTCGTGCAAATCCATTCAGCCGTTCGGGCTAAAAATGAGGCTAACCGCCCTATGGAAAAATCAATGTTAAAAACACGTTTTGGGACCCCCCTTTTTTCTCGGCCCCCCCTGGACGAACCCCCCCCAAATTTTCAGGGGCTGCTCAGAAACGAACTGTTCCATTTTCCAGAAAATTTCAGCCAATTCCGTCCACAAACGCCAAAGTTATTAGACATAGAATTTTCAAAAATCCCATAGGGAAAAAATCCTAACTATATATACCTACTGGCGACCGCCAGTAGGTAATACATATATATATATATATATATATATATATATATATATATATATATATATATATATATATATTTCATAGGATGCTGTCAACATGGAAGTGAATAAAATAGGGTGTGTATTGGATGCTTTAGCAATAAGTCTTCTTACTGTCTGTTGTTTAAGAAAAGAAATGAAATACAGACATGAATATGCTTTTGAACTGTGGAGTAAAGCACACCTGCTGTATCTTATTTGGAAGCAGCATGTTCCTTCTAGAATGTGCTGTGAACGTTTGACCTACGGGTTCCACTGGGTTGCTAGGTACACTGAGCTTAGGGTGCATTGAGGGGAAGGGTGTTAAAGAGGCAGATTGCCAGTTAGAGATGTTTTGTATGTTAGGTTTTAAGATGATACACCATGGATGTTATCCCACATGAATATTTTTTAATTGTCTCTATACAGTGGATCTTTTTACAAAGTGTGCATTGTTCTAGTTTTGGAGCGGTTTTTGATTTCTTTTGAGTTTGGGTAAGAGAGTGTAGTTTTATGGGTGTTTTGTAGTTATGTTCTATTCCAGAGTTAAGATGTTGAAAGTTACTTGAAATTGTTGTTTTTGTTTGATGTGTAGTTAAAATAAAGTGAAATATTTCTGTTACTAAGCAGCTAGACTCAAATATGTAAAATATGTAGAAGTGTGTTTTACATTTTGTCATTTGTATTTCTGACTACTGATGTCATTGCAACCTTCAGTGTTGCTGTGGAGAAGAAAAAGTCATTTTAACTTTTTTTGACAAATGTATGCAAAAGGGATGGGGCGTTTACGACACTCTGCCAAGCTTTTGGTGACATTCAGTTGCAGCAACTGGTCCGTTCAGCGACGCATAGGGGAGGTCATGTTTTGGATCTGATTTTCGCTAACGCTCAATCAGTAGTGATCAACGATATCCTATGCCAATGCTGGACCGACCACGCACTTGTGGTTTTCTCCCTCTGCATAGGGGATTATCCTTCTGAAGCAGCTGGGGTAGGATTATCGAAACTGGGTAGACCTTGGTCCCGACTACTCAGTTCATTTCCACTGCCCCCTTTACTACCAGACAACTTTTGTCTGAGTAATTCGGTGGAGGAAAGCTATTTTACTCTGTGTCGGTCCATTACCGACACGCTAGACAAGGTGGTGCCCCTTCGAAAGTCCCGAGGGAGAGTGAACCGGGCCTTTCCCTGGTATACGGAAGAGCTACGACAGTTGAAGTTGAGCTGTAAACGCGCTAAGAAAGCTTGGAGGAAGCAGTACTCTACCTCAGCAAAAGCCTCGTTCAGGCTCGCACTGCAGGGCTATAAGGCGCAGATTAAGCTGGCTAAGGCGGCTTTTCTGGAATCCTCCTTTAACCAGGCACCTAATAAATCTCAAGCCCTGTTTAAAATTGTCAGGGACTTGTCCCACCCTGTGTGTGTGGCTAACACGGTCCTCGCGTTGCAGGCTCTGTGCGACTCCCTGGCGGGTGCTTTTGAGGAGAAGACGGCAAAGATCCTAGAGGGCTTAAAAAACCCTTTGCCCGCTGCTCTCGGCTTGGGAGCTCCAGTTAGCCCGTTCAGTCGACCCCGGCCAGTCGCTTCTAGCCTTGGCTTGGGAGCTCCGAACGAGTTACCCAGTCGACCCCAGCCGATCGACTCTGCTCTCATATTGGGAGCTCTCGGTTCGGGAGCTCCGGTTGGCCTGCCCAGTCGACCCCAGACGGGTGCCTCTGGCCCTAGTCTGGGAGCTCCAGGCAGTTCACCCAGTCGACCCCAGCCGAGCGTCCCTGTTCTCTGCTTGGGAGCTCCGGATACCTCCTCCAGTCGACCCCAACTAAGACTTTTTCCCTGTCCCTCCTTTGAGGAATTCTGCAGCCTGGCACATACGGTGTCCTCGGGCTCTCCGCTCGACCCACTGCCTCCCAAATTCTGGAAGGTTTTCCACGCGGAACTTTTTCAGCCTTTGTACCCATCTGTCTCCTGTCTTTGGAGTTGGCATCTGTGCCCGAGTGCTGGAAGCTAGCAGTAGTGTCACCTCTGCTCAAAAAACCAACATTGGACCCTGCTTGTCTTTCCAACTATAGGCCAATCTCCTTGCTCCCTTTTCCTATCAAGATCATGGAAAAATGGGTGACTCGTTCACTTTCAGGCTTCCTGGAAAACATCGGATGGTTCGATGAGGCACAGTTTGGCTTCCGCCCCGGGCACGGGACGGAGTCCGCGCTGGTAACCGTACTGGACAATCTTCGTTCGCGTGTCGACAGTGGTCGGGCAGCCTTTTTAGTGCTGCTCGACATGTCGGCCGCGTTCGACACGGTTTGCCATCGGACCCTTGTCAGGAGACTAGAGGAGTGTGGGGTCACAGAGGGCGCAAGAGACTGGCTGATATCCTATCTTGGCGGCCGGCAACAGTTGGTCTCACTCCCCCCATTTCGTTCTGAGCCAAGGAGAGTAGGGCAGGGGGTCCCACAGGGCTCAGCCATCAGCCCTATACTTTTTAATCTATACCTCCGCCCCCTGGTCCAGCTTATAAAATCTTTTGGTGTCTCGGCTTTTAACTACGCCGACGACACCCAGCTGGTCTTTTCACTGGAAGGAAACAATGCGGTCTCGCTGGAGATTTTTCATCGCTGTATGGCAGCCACAGCGGACTGGCTACGGGCTAACTCCTTACAATTTAACAGCTCTAAGACGGAGGTGCTCTATTGTTCCATAGATCGGATCCCGCGGGTACTTCCAGAGAACTTCTGGCCTGACACCTTTCTCGAGCCAGTGTCGGCGGCGGAATCAGCTCGTAACTTGGGGGTGATCTTCGGCCCAAACTTACAGCTTGACATGCACGTCAACAAAACCACCTCTACGTGCATGATGCTGTTACGCATGTTGCGTAAAGTTCTGCCCTTTCCCCCCGCTCAAGCCAGGCCGGAAGTAGTTCGTGGTACCATACTAAGTCGTCTAGACTACAGTAATGGGCTACTTCTGGAGGCCCCAAAAAATCTGTTGGGGAAGCTACAACGGGTGCATAATATGGCCGCCAAGTTGGCTCTCTCCCACCCTAGGTCTAGCTCTTCTACTCTAGCTTTAAGAGATCTACACTGGCTCCCGGTACACCTGCGAGTGCTGTATAAAGCTGCGTGTTTGGTGTTTAAGGCAGTACATCAACAGGGTCCAATCCCTCTGCAAAATATGTTTGCCTGGTACTCTGCCTCGCGGCCCCTCCGCTCTTCCTCGGCGCAACTGCTTGTAGTTCCGAGGTTTCAGAGAGTTAGGATGGGTGGCCGCTCATTCAGTGTTGCAGCGGCCAAACTATGGAACTCCCTGCCACTATCCTTGAGAAGCCACAGGGACTACCTTCTGTTTAGGAAAGCATTAAAAACTCATTTGTTTCCTAAAATTGCTTGAGCAGTGAAAAGTGCAACCGTTCGAAGATCAAAGCGCCAGGATGCCCTTTGGGTGACAGGACTGCGCTCTATAAGTATACAAAATAAATAAAATTAATAAATAAATTAGTATCTTACTAAATAGGTACAGTGAAAGTTTATGTAAGATATGACTGTATATGTGTTTTACACTTTGTCAAACACACCCGGTATTCACAGTCTGTCCTTGGCAATGGCACTCATAGAATCATACAGGCACTACCTGTACAATCATCAAGGACATCCTTTCTCCATCACTCTGCATATGCTCCTCCTATTGTAGTACTAATTGGGGATGGAGTCTCCTTGGCTACTGAGGGTATTTGGGGGCTAAATATCTCTTTTGTTACCTCTAGCAAGTTCTACAGTCAGTTTGCTAAGAGGTCTTCAGAGGCCACACCCCCTTCCTGCACCACTCTGCAAACAAGTCTCCTGGCATGTTACCGGTTGGGTAATAAAGTTGTCTTGGATGGTAAAGGACGTTGGGGACCATGAAGCCCTCCTGGTATTTTCTATAAGTCCTACTCAGCAGCATTTCTTAGAGCTGGTCAGAGGCCCCACCCCCTTTCCAGACCATTCTACTAAGACCATTGATACTTAAAAAAACAATGGGAATTCACTAAGAAATCCAAAGGTTACAGGTAAGTTATAATTAGGAATTTGCATTAAAAAAACTTAGAAATTCACTGAAAAAAATCAAAGGTTACAGGGCTGTTACAGTTAGATAATAGGTTTAAATAAGCCTTAGAGATTCACTGAAAAATCAAAGGTTATAGGGACGTTATAGTTAGGCTGACATTTCACTCCTAAAAAAACAGAGAAATTTAGCAGTTAATTCGCGCCCCCATAATACACTGCTTATGACCTCATATATTACATCACTCGTGACATGATCAGTGACATCACTCCTGTCATCTCAAATGACATCCCTCATGACATCATCCACAAACCCCTATATAACCTTTCATACACCCACTTCTACACTAGCATTCTCAAAACCATTGGCACACCCATACCAGTACGTTCGTACCCACTCACTGATTCATAGGTCTACACACACATCCACTCAGTTACCCACACAGTAACTCATCTACTTATTCACCCATACAGCAACTCACACAGTCAGTGACTCATAGAGCTACTCACACACCTACTCACTTACCTATGGAGTCAATCACACAGGCATTTACTCACATATACAGTTATACACATACCCACTCATTCATTCATACAGATACAAACATATTCATACTTACATATACAATCACTGACACAAGCACACACTCACCCATACAGCCACTATCGCAATCACTCACTCATATACTCCAACACTCACCTATACTCTCATTCAATTATGCAGTTACTTACCCATTTACCACTGACACAGCCATTTACTCACCGACACAGCCATACACACACTCACTCATCCATACAGCCCCTTACACACACACTCACTAACCCATGGAGCCACTGGCTCACCCACTCACTCGCCCATAAAGACAGTTACACACCCCCCCTCACCCACCCACACAGATATTGAGATACCCATACACATACTCAGACAACCACTCAGCCATTCAGAAACTATTGTATCCACTCAAATACCTATACAACCACTTAGACTCCAAATGACAGACCGATACAGACATTCAAACAAGTCACTCACACGTACATTCACTGAGACACCTAATCACTCACTTATACAGTCAGTCACGCATCCACTCAATCCTTCATACTGTTGCAGGGTTTCTGTACTCACACAGAACTGTGCACAGAGGAGTGGAACCTCGGCAAATTAGGATGTCCCAAAACTTACCTTAGCAACCAACTCACCCCTTACCGAGCTAGCTACAGTGTCTCATTGGACATATCAAACACCCAATGTTTAGACAAACCAGAACATGAACTTACAGTACCTCAGGGTACGTGGGACTCATGAACACTCTTTCGTTATATTATCATTACAAACCAGAACATGGAGTAAAGAAGACACATGTGCATTTGAAATGTTTATTTACTAATGCCGTCTTCTCAGGCGCAGTATCTTTGATAATACAAGTATACTTATTATCAGTAGCAAAATTATCAGCATAGTTACTAAGACATAAAAAGCGAATGGTGACAGCATGTTAACATGCTGTAATGAATAAGAGTTAACAACACTTATATCTCACCCTCCCTAACACATATATTATATTATTATCTAAGAAGGTCTCTTTGGGTTGTTTTAGGGCGGGCCCATACCTTAGTGTCCTAGCATGAAGGAATCACATCAGCATACACCAGCTCTCTCTGCATGTGCACCGCATCAAGTGTGTTAACAATTCTCGTGCAAAGCAATATCAATCCCGCCTCAAGCCCAAGTTGGCAAAGCCTGCACTTGTGTTATGACTATGAAGGCGTGGAGATCAGACCTCATAACAATTCCATATCGTGTTGCTCCTGAAACTTCAGCACTCTCCGTGCAGACATGTTTTATTAAACAAAGCAGATATCAGAGCAATAACATATTATTCTCACATTCACCACGGCAAACCACTAGGTTGAAAGCTAAGTCAACAATTAAGGGTCGTGTGCAGAAGTTGCAAGAAAGAAAAAATGGCGTTTAAATCTGAAATGTACCTATGCTAACTTAACACGAAATATGGATATATAGGAGCTATACAACACCCCCCCATGATCCGAGAACGGACTAAATAAGGTAACAGAAGTGCCATCACATGAGAGCAGAATCCATTTAAAAACGAGCATGAATAAAAATTCAATTATAAAAACTAATGCTAAAAAATAGCCCACAAATATAATGTGGCTCAAGCCAATAGGCAAGCAAAAATAAAATGTCTTGACCAAAAGTCAATAAAATCAAGGAAATGCTATCAATCAGCATGCCAATCTGAGGCAGTGTCTATGATAAGACCGTATATGAAAAGTAAGCTGCAACAGCCTCAAGGAGGAAGTCACTGTCCTCATCCGAAAACAGTTCAGCCATCCAGTTTAAAAGATGAAAGGAACATACGTGATCTTCCAGCACCGGATCCTCTATAACCATCAGAGGACAGCTCGGTGGGTTTTCAAGAAAACTTCGTTCCAAGAAACTTTGCGCTGCCGACAACACATCCCAGGGACCCATTAGTCCATGTGCCACCGCCAAGGCCATAATCCTTTCGTCAGAACAAACCAACTCGTGAGCAATGACAGGACTCATCAGTTGATCAAAATCGACGTCAGCAGATATTGGTCCGCAGAGACACAAATCAATGGCCCAAAGGAAATCACAGGTCAGGCAGCGAAATACAGGCTGGACACAGGTGAAATAGGAGAACCGAAAAGATAATCCAAACGCCGTGCTTAGAGTCGCTAACGGCAGTGTGCCATAGTAATCAAGCATGCGGTTGCGAAACCGCGTCAGTAGTAGCTGTGCGTGGTCTTGCACAGGAAGGGCATCCATATTTAAAAAGACAGAAAACCACCAAGGCGCCAGCCGCTAATGCAAGCAAAAACGGGAACCCTCCAAATAAGGATGAAAAAATAGAATGGAAGAAAGCAGGGATGACTCCAAAAATCTTCTCAAAGGAAGTCACGAGACCACCGCTAACAACTTTAAAAAAATGTGCTAGGCCCGTTGTGGAGGATGCGTTAAAGATAGAACGGACCATGGCTCCGAAATGCAAGGGCAAATCAGTGTTTAAAAGAGCCTGAACCTCCGTACGGGTGTTAGCAATGTGAAGCACGAAAGTTTCACGGGCCGAGCTCAAGGCCACCTCTTTCTGGGACAATAGAGCTCTTATTCTAGCCATGCCGCTGAATTCTGCTCCCAAGGTCGGTATCTGTGGCCAAATGGAAGACTCCCTATGTTCACGTGTGGGAGGATAAAGAACATTTCTGCAGCAAATAACTCGCTCACTAACTGTTACTATGAAAGCTATACCTTTAATTAAACCACAACAGTTTTCATTATTGAGCATTAAATAACTACCATTCTCTAACAATTTAAACGTGGGGATGATAGCAGGAACTGGCGTGCCCTGTAAAACGCAAGCCATATTCGGTCTGTCCTTATTACATGAACCGTGTAACTGTATGTGTCTGCACATTAAGGAATGATCTGGAGTCTCAGTACACTCATCCCCTGTTAGATAAACTTCTTGGTCATCCTTGAAACATCTGTATGTGTATGGGAGTGACCAGACCTCATGTAGAAAACCGCTACCTAAGGGTTCAAAACGACCTATTGGCACATATTTCATACAATTTGAAAACTTATATAAAGCAAAAGGCAGCGTTATTAAGCCGTGGATAAGCCACGTAGCAGCAGTGGTCTCTGCCACAGAGAAAGGTAAAGATTCCAATCTTTCAATATGGAGCATAGAAAAGGAAGCATCACGCATTGAAAGCAAGCGTTGTTTGTCTGTCAAATTAAACGGTGCAAATAAAGAGGAAACGTTCATGTATCCCCAGGGAACCTTACCCATTTTCAGAGTCTGTAGTGTCCACGCAAACTGCATGATTGAACGTAATTGATTTTGACCATGGTATAATACAGACACTTCATCATGCACAATATCAACAACAGACGACACAATATTATCTAATGTGTAAATTCTAGAGGAAAGCACGTTAATGCTATTGTCAACCACTGCAAGCACTTTTTCAAGATTTGCCTGATCAATGGCCCTAAGGCGTGAAGCAGCCTCAATCTGTGAGAGTTTCCAAATTTCATTGTAAACCCCATATAACCATCTCTTCGACCTGCCACTAGCCGGGCCTTTAATGAAATCATTCAAATCCACGTCTGCATTCAGTTTGGAAAGGTGATATTTAACCGCAGGTAAAGTTGAATGTTTCAGCCAAGCTTGACACAACTTGCCAACAGAGTAAGAGGTGACAGTATGACTCAAATCAAAACGGGGATCAGACCTAACAGTCTTAAAACCGTCAGTTATATTTAAAAATCTTTTTTGGCAAGAATCAGCACTACGGTGCCAAAGCAGCCAACCCTTGGGATTCATACTGGAAATGTTAAAGGAGGAATTCAGAAGCAGAGCCTGTATATCTCTAATGGACAATTTAGTAAAATTACTCCAATTCTCATATTCCTCCAACTCCGGGAAAGACGGGGTGTTTAACCTTTTAGATGTAGCCAATCCAAAGCACGTGGTCTGGGAAATGGTTTCATTCAAAAACCACATATGATTTGGGATGAGACATGCACGGTGCAAAGCCTCAGTGCCTTGTACCTGCCAGGCCCTTGAGCCCCAAACTGATTTAAGGTCTATGGTATCCTTCCATAACTCATACCCTCCAGTAACTAATTCATCCAGGAAGGCCTTTGAATACAACAATTTCGTATTTGTAAGTCGAACCTTGGACAGTGGCTGTTTGTTAAATTTAAAATAAAATGACTCGGGATTGGACTGATTAAAGTCAGTGAAATAAGTATATTTTTTAAGAAACGTTGCTGAACTCCCTTGTGATGGTGCCGGGCAATGTTCCCACTGAGTAAAATTAACCGCATCCCTTCGGGAAGATGTCTTGTGTAAGAAGTGATTGCCAAAATGTTGGTAACAGAACAATTCACCATAATTAGCAGATTCTAAATATAAATCCTCAGCATCAAAAGCAGCATAATATTTCAAATCAGAAAACAAACTTTCCACTGCATTAACATCCCAATCATCAGAACGAATGTTTTGTTTCACCACATCCCCCATATTAACTCTCAGTACATTAGGGACATTAACGACTTCCGTTGGACCATGAATCTGAAAACGAACTGCATCCCACGCGATTCCATCCAGAACAGGCCATGCTGTGATGTTAACCAAAGTCAAGTCTCTTTTTAATCTGTGTGTAGAATGTGAAGAGGAAAGCGGGGCCAAAGTTCCATTCAAATGAGTAATGCAAGTTCTCTCCTCGACATAGTGTCCATTCATAATCCGAAAAAAATAAAACACAAAACCAATTGACATAAAAAGGTAAACTGAAAAAAGGACCAGCCAAATGTATACCCAAGGAGGTATCAAAAAATGTTTTTTAAACAGGCTGGCATATACTGCAATTTTAGAGGGTTTTTTCGAGGCAAGGGAAGCAGAGTCAAATGAAAATCTGGATTCCGTGGCTAAGCGAGCTTGCAGGTCGGGCATGGACAAATCAGTGGGGTATGTATAGTCTGTCTCATCAAGGTTAGTTCCTGGTAAATTATTCAAGAAAGGACTGGAAACAGCAGGTAAGTCTATGGCCACCTCAGGTTCATCATTAGAAGCAGTGGGCATAATTGAATTTCTCACAATGGAAGGACAGGAAACAGCCGGTGTCATGCTAAGAAGAATCGGCCACTCTGTGTATCTTGACATTGTCAATAGAAATAAACCTGTTTTCCTTACGACCTGGAAGTGGTGGTAACATGACATCTGCGGATGACAATGACGCAGCCCACTGAATCCACCGAGGGTGCAAAGCTTTCGAATTTGGTACACTGGCTTTCGTGACTGCCTCCAAATGAGGACAGGGTGTTACCACCAGCATGCGTTTCCCCTGTGACAGAGCACGTTCTTTTAGAATTGCCATCTGTACAGCAGTTAAAACCTTTTCAATGGTGGGAAACCGCATCTCAGCCGAGGTGTACAAGTGTGACTTGTAAGCAATAGGTACTGTGTCACCTTCATTAAAAGTGAGGTAGGTGAAACCCACCGTCCCAGGAATTATTCTTATTACCAGGTTGGTGTGGTTATCACGAGTCAGTAAATATTTAGAAGCGAGCAGATCAGCCTGCAAGGATTGCAAAATGGCTGAATGCTCAGGCAGCCAGCATGATTTTGAGAAAGTTGGTTGTATCAAAGCATACAGAGGCTTGACACGCTGGGCATATTCCGGAATGTATGTTCTGCCGAAATTCAAAAAGCCCAGTAAGGATTGTAATTTTTTCAGTGTTGTAGGTGCGCGCAATTGTGCGCACTTCTCCAAGAAGTGAGGAGCTAAACCTCTACCTTCATTGTTGAGCTCATAGCCCAAAAACAACACTGTGTGTTCAGCAATGTGCGATTTTGCAAAGTTGAATTTGTAACCCATGTCAGCGAAGTTGCAAACAAGAGAATTTACACGACACAGATGCTCCCAAATATCGTCGTCTGTGAGATATATGTCATCCACATACGAAAAAGCATCAGGGTCTAGTGCCTCCAGAATAGAGACAATTCGAGCGGTAAATACACCAGGACTATTCTTGTAGCCCATTGGAAGACGCCGAAATTGCTTTTGGACTCCAGCGCTTGTAAAACTGGTCCATTGGGAGCTAAAGCTGTCCAATCTGTGGGCATAAAAACCATTGGATATGTCAAGCGTTGTCTTGAAACGCTTACGCACAAGACTATCCACAAGGGCAGAGCCGTGAGTATTCTGTACTGCACAGTTACGGCAATGCGAGTTCAAATGCCGGTAATCCAAAACCAAACGATATGATCCGTCAGGTTTATTCACAGTAAAAAGGGGATTATTCATTGGTGACACACACGTTTCAATAACTCCCTGATATTCCAATTGTTCAAGGATTTCCGCGACGGAAGATTTAGCTTCACGTCGAATGGGATATTGAGGTTGAGGCTGCGGCTGAGACCGCAACGGAATTTCGTGGCAAGGCGACAATTTATCCCACCCACATTGGTTACGGTACAGAGCCGGCGCTAGAGCCCGAGCCCACTCTTCTGCAAAATGCTGCGCATGCTCTTTCGAGACAGTGTTCGCGAAACTGGGTAGGATTACCTCCTCCCCTCGCGGCGCCGCGAGCACAAAAGGTGGGGGCCAGTCAGCCTCCGAAAGTAAAATATCATAAGTGGAAGAAAGATTCTCCCAAAATACACCTTTAACGGTACGTTGTATGTCACCTTCAATTAACAGGACAATTTCATATAGTCTTTCAGGGGGAGCAAGTCTCGTATCAGCTGTTTCTATCACAACGTAGACATCAGTCGCTGTCACCCTCAGTAGTGGACGCAGCGCCTCTCTGACTATGGTTATCTCCGCCGCGCTGTCCAGCAAGGTCAGAGCCCACGTCAGATTCCGAAGCCGCGTTCTCACTATCTGTGGCATATCGATGCGCTGTTAAGGCTGCGACTTTCTTTTTCGCAAACTGCGGACGCCTAGGCGTAGAATCCTCCTGCTTCACAGCGCCGTCCGTCTGGCGGGACTGACCACGTCCTTGTTGGCCACCACGTCCACGTCCACCCCCTCCTCCTCCACCGGTTTTCTGGGCCGATGTGTCCTGAAAGGAACGAGGAGAGCGTTGATCAGAACCCTGAAAACGATCAGGTGATTTAATCATCGCGCGGTCGCGCAAATCATAAACTTTTTCGGGCGGTGCAGGAGCTAGTATTGCAGGAAAAGGACCCTGAGCCTGCGTTGTCTGCTTCCCCTGTGTCTGTTTTCTAGGCCAATTTTGTTTCTTGGACTTGGGCTGGGCATCTGTCACTGCAGATTGTCCCAGTGGTTGTTTTTTCTCCTTCACTGGAAAATATTTCAGACCTCTACTTGTGCGGCCAATCGTTTTATAAGCGGCCACCACAATCTTTGCTAACTGGCGGGGTTTGTCGGCATCGGGCAGAGCAGCCAAAGCATTCGACACCTGAAAGTTAACTGCATCTCCTTTAACATTGGAGAGAATGAGATCACTTACAATCTCAAAAGAACCACACAGGCGCATACCCAATTCAACCGCTGCCTCAGGACCGTGATCATTCTGAACACGTCGAACGATTTCAGGCAGGGCAGTCATAGACGGGGTGCCGAAGCACCTTGTATAAACTGCCGCAAACGTTTTTCCCCAGCTGTCACAGTCAGCAAGTTCAGGAGTAATATCCTTCGGGAGAGTTATCGTCAACATTCTATGTTTATCAGCAGGAGTGGAATTCGGAAAAACCGCTTCCAGTTGATCAAACTTCTCTGCTAGCCAGAATGGGAAGTCATCATTGTCAACAGGACGCGCACCAAAAACCGAATTTACCATAACAGGATTGAGACGCATTCCGCCTCGTTCCATGGGAGCGATCACACCCACCTGGGGACCACCAGGAAGATGTCGACCGATGTATTGCACTAAAGCACGAATCACGGAAATGGAAACTACATGCAGCCTGCGAATTTCTATCAGGGTACAAGCCCCGTGATTCGGGTGCGGGGTAAAGCCACCCAGCGCAGGCCAATTAGTACCTGGAATCGAGAGTGGACCTAACCTCGCACGGGACAAAGAGTGGGGGAGGGCGCCATCAAACCAAACTCGATGCTGCCAATGATCAATAGGTATTTCCAACGCTCTGTATGGCGTATATTCAGCCGGGACATCCGAGGCGGTGTAGGAGTGGTACAAACCAGAATTGGCGTCCACAGCCGGAAACGTAACCCAAGAGTAAAACAACTCGTAAGGAAACGCCGGATCTGCACTTACCACGAAAATCACAGCCATCCCATCTACTGGGACCTGGTACGTCTGAAGATGGTTGCGTACCGCTACGCGACTATGCTGCGCAATAGCCACCGCTGCCGCCATTACAGAAATGGAAACAAGAAAACACAAAGAATACTTTGTAGCACAACTGGGTAGTAATTCAAAGAAACCGTTTAAGTAAGAATCAAGCTTGAATAAAGACCTATTTCAAAAAATAGGTAGGTTTCACCAACACCCCGTTTTCCGGAAACGGATGTGAAGGGGTTAAGGAATGAATGATAAACTACTCGAGTGTCATGATATAAGACCACCGAAACCGTTGGGCGCCATGTTGCAGGGTTTCTGTACTCACACAGAACTGTGCACAGAGGAGTGGAACCTCGGCAAATTAGGATGTCCCAAAACTTACCTTAGCAACCAACTCACCCCTTACCGAGCTAGCTACAGTGTCTCATTGGACATATCAAACACCCAATGTTTAGACAAACCAGAACATGAACTTACAGTACCTCAGGGTACGTGGGACTCATGAACACTCTTTCGTTATATTATCATTACAAACCAGAACATGGAGTAAAGAAGACACATGTGCATTTGAAATGTTTATTTACTAATGCCGTCTTCTCAGGCGCAGTATCTTTGATAATACAAGTATACTTATTATCAGTAGCAAAATTATCAGCATAGTTACTAAGACATAAAAAGCGAATGGTGACAGCATGTTAACATGCTGTAATGAATAAGAGTTAACAACACTTATATCTCACCCTCCCTAACACATATATTATATTATTATCTAAGAAGGTCTCTTTGGGTTGTTTTAGGGCGGGCCCATACCTTAGTGTCCTAGCATGAAGGAATCACATCAGCATACACCAGCTCTCTCTGCATGTGCACCGCATCAAGTGTGTTAACAATTCTCGTGCAAAGCAATATCAATCCCGCCTCAAGCCCAAGTTGGCAAAGCCTGCACTTGTGTTATGACTATGAAGGCGTGGAGATCAGACCTCATAACAATTCCATATCGTGTTGCTCCTGAAACTTCAGCACTCTCCGTGCAGACATGTTTTATTAAACAAAGCAGATATCAGAGCAATAACATATTATTCTCACATTCACCACGGCAAACCACTAGGTTGAAAGCTAAGTCAACAATTAAGGGTCGTGTGCAGAAGTTGCAAGAAAGAAAAAATGGCGTTTAAATCTGAAATGTACCTATGCTAACTTAACACGAAATATGGATATATAGGAGCTATACAACAATACAGGCACTGATACACGCACTGATTCACCAATACACATTGATATGTATTTTTAACACTCATCAAAATTTTAAAAACATTCAGTGTCACTGAATGATTTCATCCGTGATGTCATAAGTGATGTCATTCGAGATGTCATCGGTTATGTCATGAGTGATGTCACTGACCATGTCATGAGTGATGTAATATGTGGGGTCATAAGCAATGCATAACGGGGACGTGAGTTATAATTATCTCAGCTAACTATAACTGCTGAATTTCTCTGGTTTTGTATGAGTGAAATGTCAGCCTAACTATAATCTCCCTGTAACCTTTGTTTTTTTCATTGAATATATATATATATCTATATATATATATATAGATATATATATATACAAACACATATGTTATGTGTTTGTGTGTTTATATCAGTATATATTTATATATAGTATTACATATTAGTGAAATATGTTTAATTTACATAATATTACATTTACATGTTACCATATTTAATATTCACTACTTTAAACTCTGTTTATTTTTAAACAATCAATATTTTGTTGTGACTTACACTGGGTGACCCTTTGTGTCTGGACAAAGGTTAACCTCTCTGAAGAGCTATAATAATAGTCACTGATCCACTGTATATTTATGTATAGATATTTGTGTGTGTGTGGTAATTGACATTATTAGGTATATACTGCTCCTTTTCAATAAAAAATAATCTAAAAAAATAATACTGAAACTGAAGCTGATAACATGGGCCATATCGCAAGGTTTATAATAGGTCCATGATGGGTTTTAGGGTTAACTTTATTGGGGGCCCCCTAAGCATAACATGCAGGAGGGCCCCCTAAGGTTTTGTTACGCGACTGCTTGATTTGCACAGAGTATTCAATTCTCAATAGGTAAAGTTTTTAGCCATAGATACCGCGGTACATGGGGAATAGGATCCTGATTGGAAAATCGCATGAGTTATAAGGAATCTGCATGAAAAATTGTACATGGCACAGCTTTCCATGCAGGTTCCTGAAAATGTATGGGAGTTCCAGGAAGTAAAAAATCTACACTCAGACGAGAATATAAATCTGACCGTGTACGTTTACTACTTTTTCTTCCTAGAAAGGCAAAGATTGGTTCACGGTGTGGGGAACGGAATACAAAAGCTAGCATGTATCGGCTATGATTTGCTACACTGGCAAGTCTAACATATAACTCAGTCAGCACACATTTACAATCAGCTTGATAGATTTGTTGTCAATATCGCAATCCAATTTAATACATTGGAAATACAGACATTTTTAGTAGTATGCCTTACAATGATGAACATATACTGATTTGAATATAGAAAAGAGCAATTCAATAATCTCTTTAAATAATTCGTCCTAGTTAGTGGACATAAATATTCATGTACTTCAACCACTTCCTAAGGATGAGAATCCAAAGTTGTAAAACAATAGCTGCATTATTTCCACATTTACAAGTTTTTGTTCCGAGTTGTAACTATAAGAATTTTGTAAAATTTGGATGTTTTGATGCGTTTTAGTAATATGAAAGCATATAAAGAACACACTAAACGTCATTGTAATACTTCCTAAGGAGACTAATACTTCTCTACCAGTGTCAGAAATCAGTTTAAATAAAAATCCTACATATTATGAGAAAATAATTTAAACCAAGTGCATAAGGGGAGGAAGACAATCACTCCTGGCAGGAGAGCCGGAAGGGTCGCTGAAGCAATTGGGCCTCACCAACCCCCACCCCACACCCCCCAGCTCCCAACATCCTAAAACGGTGTGGGCACCCACTAAAAATGGACGAAAAAAAGGAAAAATCTTGCTGGCTCCTGCGTGGCTCCATACAATAGAGACAGCATGCAGAGTGCTGGCAGGGCCGCAGGAGCCCCTGCAGCTAACTAAGGAAAATAAATATGGCAGAGCCTAGGGAGAACCAGGGCTTGACTTCAAACTCTTTTCATAGCTGTTGCTGTGTGTGTTCAGTGGTTGAGAGCCAGGGTCAGCTTGCAGCTGTAATTTCAACATCAACATGTAAGCATAAAGAAAAGGTATTTACTCGGTGAAAGTTCTGTCCCCTAGCCTATTTGGTCTCACCTGGTAAGCTTTTACAGTACATTGAGTTCTGACCTCCTCTGTAAAGGCCAATTGGGCTGAGAATGCAGCTTTGTGGCCTGTAAATAACTGCAGTCTAAAATGTCTTATTCTTAGAATACAGGGATGCTCTCATGTTTTACAGCAAACACCGTATCCTTATCCACACTGTACACTCTTCAGATTAAATTAGTCAAACCTCTCATGCAAATGTTGATTCTACAACCTAATTCATCTTAAGACATAACACACTGGTCTCATTCATAAAGTTAAATCCGTTGGCAGAAAGTTGCACGCCGGTTGATTTAAGCCTTACATGGGGTAAATCTTCACCTAAATTCAATTCAGTTAGTACAGGTGGAGATTTACACACAGGAGTAGGAAAATGTGTCCCTGCTACATGAATGAGCTGGTGGGGAAAAATACAACCATAAAGTTACAGCCAGTAACTTCACAGCCATATTTTAGGTGTAAATCCATCAATACAGTTAGTTCTATGTAGTGAAGGCAGAAATATCTGCTTTTGTTATTTAGAACGACACAATGAAGTCATCCCCGATTAAAACGATTCACAGCTGACAAGCATTACTACTGAGGCATGTAAGTAGATTCTATGCCATAGGCTCGACTGTCTTTTATGTGACTTTGCATTTATAGAGCTGGAAGTGAGAGACGTCATGGTTTATAATTAATTCCAAATGTGCATATTTGTAACTTTCCATGAATGTGCATCTGCTATGACTACATTTTTATTGTGTGATTTGTATAGATGTCTGCAATGCATACAGTTATATGACTATTTTTACTTTAATTTCAGTTGTATGTTATGTATTTATTTATTTATTTTAGTCTAAGATTATGTTACCATTGTTTTGCTTTATTTATTTGTATTTTTGTCTGTAGGTGTGTGCATTTGTAATACTAGTGGAGTAAGTGTTGGCGAAATGTTTTTTCCTCAACTGACTTACCATTTGTATGTGTGTTGTGTATTTGCATGTTTCTCTCTGTACTCCTTCTGAATTGTCTCTCTCTTTCTCCCACTTTGTAGTAGACAGTCCTATTGTATAGACACTTCTCCATGACACTTTCACCTTTATGTCTAAAATGTAGATATGTGTGTGGCATTTTATGCTGTCTTGTGGTATACCTCCATGCATAAGAGACAGGACAAGCCTAGGCAAAGATAGTCAGATGTTTTAATCAGTGTCTTAGATAGCTGTACAGGAGCACTACTCCATATACCATTAAATGGATTTGTGAATTTCCCACTAACTCTCCCCTAAATCATAACCCTTCTCATGTTTTCTCAATAGTGCTTATTCAGCTCACAAACATGTATGTTAAATGTACCATCTCAATACAACCTGGACAAACTCCTCTTCTTTTATTTTAAAATGTAATGATCAACAAAGGAATTAGCCCAATTATCAGAACCTGCCTTTTTGATTGAGTGAGAGAGTAAAAAAAACATCGGTACAGGAAGTGGCGTGATATCGGTATGAGAAACTCGGGGTGATCAGACCTCCATGGGTCTGATCCATTAGGTGAACATTGCTTTTGAGGGTATTGATAACCTTTTTAGTTTGAGGCTTTATTTGTTTTTTACTTTGTTTGAGGTATCCCAGGTGAGCTCCTGAATGAAATTAAAATCCCCACCCAAGCCAATCAGCCCAACCCCTCCCATAGCAATCCTATAAATCTGCAACAGAGGCTCAACCTCATTCACCTATGGGGCATAGTAATTATATAGTTCTGTTTTAGAATGTTGCTGGCCTACGCAATAAATGTACTACGCCTGAGTGGTCTGATTTTACATCTAAGTTCCATGTCTTATGCCTACAGGAAACCTGGTTAGTGGACCCAATACATCTACCTGGCTTTAAACCATACCACTACCCAGCGATTCAGTATAACAGTGGGCGTCCTAAAGGGGGCATGTGTGTTTATGTATAAAACTTGCTGACTCCTCTCAATACAACTGTGATTGCTACTAGTGTGTTTTATCAAATTGTCATTCTTCAGACTCCTGTACATTCATCCCTGGCTATTGTAAGGTTTTAAAATAATGCCTGCACTCGGGAAATTATTACAAGTTCTTCATCGTTTAGATCATGATTTGAAGACAGCTTTCTCAATTGACTGTAAGAACCCAATTATCCTATGGGGTGGAGATTTCAACATACATGCCTGCCCGCATCCATCTAATATGGTTTTTGGCATGACATTTCCCGACCAAGTGATATTACTCACTTCTCCAAATCTGAATGTAGGGATATCTTAAATGATTTACTCTTTAAACATAATTTGTCCTTTTGTAATGAGTTTACTAGTACTCCAGTTACAGTGAGTTGGACTTATAATGGCAGAGGCAAGAATAGTGCGATAGATTTTCTACTATTTCCCCAGCTGTATTCTGAACTAGTTCTAGTATTTTCCACCCACGATATTGCAATCATTGATCACGTTCCCCAAAGCGTAGCTCTGAATACCAACCTTTTTACACAGCAGGGGGATGCACATAGAGTCGTTACTTTGAAGAATATTGATTTCTTCCGTTGTAACGGGTATGCACTGAGATGATCCCATGGGTAAATTTTTTTGTAAAACTAATCAGAAAAGAGTGAGGCTTTTGAACTGTGCTTAGATGAGGACACGGAGGTGCACTAGTTCATACAAGCGTTTGATCTTATAAAAAAGGTTATTGGTGAAGGGCTCCATATAAACCGGAGCAAAGTTAAGGCAGGCCATTCTAGCTGGTTTGATTTGGCATACACTAAAACCCATAGAAACTTAAAATTAGCCTTAGGCAAAAACCGAGACATGTGCATGAGGTCTGGTAATGCAGACTTACATATAAACTGGCCATTAACTAACCTAAAAAAGGTTTAATGGAGGATATTTGGAATCAACTCCTTGAAGCCAGTTTTCTAATGATAACATCCGGCTCTGGCGTATTATTAATTCTCCTTTTTATGACTCCGCAGACTGCCCTCAAGCTGAGATAGCTATCAGTGAAGCCGCTTGGCTATCCCATTTTACAAATTTGTATTCTTCTAAGAATGACATTGCGACTTCATTGCCTATTGCATCCTCCTCTAGTGTGCCTGCTACCACTTTATCACTAAACAAAAGGAACTACCCATAATTTACCTTGGACGAAGTAGTTGTGTCACTGACGACAAGCAAGGGTGGTATAGCACCGGGCCCTGATGGGATCCTATTTGACTTGTTTAGGTCCAACACTGATCTTTGGGGCCTTATCCTTACCTGGCTCTTCAGAGCCTGCCGGGACAAAGGTTATTTGCAAACCTGGCCTGAGTCTCTTAGTGTCCCTATATTTAAGGAGGGCGACCGTAAGAGCCCAGCACATTACAGGCCAATTTCTCTTTTAGATTCTTTAGTGAAGGTGGCTTGGCACATTCTTTTAGGCTTACTGCAGGACTGATCAGAATCTAATAATATTCTCTCAGACCTGCAGTATGGCTTCAGGACTGGGTTGGGGACTACAGAACAGGCCAGTAACCTGGACATTCTCATTGGCAAATACACGCACATCAAGGAAGAAAACCTGTTTTTAGTGTTGTCTATTATGGCTAGCATGGGAGTTAGCTGTACCATTGTAAACTTCCTCAGAGATCTGTATACTCTAGTTCGGGGTAGAGTACATTACAGCCTTAGCGGCGATTGTACCCAGACATTTAATATAAAAAGAGAGGAAGATAAAGCTACGTACTTGCCCCCTTTTTGTTTAATCTCTATCTCAACAGCATAGGCAAGCAATGCGTAGATGTACCTCAAGTGGGTCATAGTCCAATACCGACACTTTTTATGCAGATGATGCTGTTTTAATGACTCGAACACCTCTCGGTCTCCAGCGCCTAGTTGACGAATTCGCCAATTTTATGCAGAACCATGGGCTAATAATTATCATCAGCAAAACTTTCGCAATGAAAATCGGGAATAGGGCCTCCCGTTGTCATGATATTTTTTTTGTGGGTGCAAAAATTCAGTTTACAACCTCATTTTCCTATTTGGGGATTGTATTTAGTCAAACTGGGAAATGGCAACGGGCGATAAAATCAAGAAAACTCCATATTGTTAAAGCAACAAGGGCCCTGTTGCATTTCACTAGTAAACAAGGAATCAAACACCAGAGGGAACTGATGACAATTTATAAGGTCAAATACAGACCCACTGCCACGTATAGGGCTGATCTCTGGGGACATGATCAGATCGATAACCTTCAACTGGAAGAAATTGCATTCTTTAGGAATTTTCTTGCCGTGCTGAAAAGCAGTCCAACCTATGTCTGTCACACGTAATTGGGAGCCCCTTATATAGTAGGTTTGATTAGGATTCATCCAGTGTTACTATGGCATAAAATCTGATCATGGGAACACACTACACTTAACCGATCAATTATTGCTGATTGCCTTAATTCTACGTCGGCTCTTAAAATCCCCTGGGTCAAATTGGTGCACAACTTCTTGGCAGATATTGGCCATCCCAAGTATTTTGATCATCCCGAGACCTTGGTATCTGTTCAAAGAAAAGTACTTAAAATCAAATGTCTATCACTATTAGAGGACATGAGACTATCATCTGAAATTATGAAACCCTCTGGAGGAAGCAGATGATCTTGACTAGCTACCACATACAATTATATTTAGCCAACATGTACAACATGCACAACAGGTTTGTGCTGATCCAGTTTTGCTTGGATATTTTTCATCACCTAGTTAGTTTCCCCACCATCAATAACTGGTCACCTGACCTGGGGAAATGCACTTGTGATGATATCTCCTTGCAGAGCACCATGCACACTGTCTTTTTCTGTAAACATTTCCCTGGGTTAAAGAAGAAATATATGAAACCATTGTTACTTCAGCTGGATTTTGTACAATGCCGACCAGCTTTCATGTACCTGCAAATGTTACCTAATATCTACATATGTGGTGTAATTTCACGATTTTTATTGGCTGTCATTGACTGCAGGAAGCAGCTGTAATTTGACACTGATTTTGTAACTGATGATTGTACTTGTGTACCGCAGTCTTTTTTAGCTTTTTTTAATCTTGTTTTAACTTTCATATTGGTTTTTAATAATTTTGCTATGGATGTATTTTGTAGCTTTTATGATTCACATAGTGAGTTCGAATAAAGCTTATTTTGAATTGAATTGAATTGAGAACTGACTCCAACCCTATGCCCAAATCGATCACAACATCTCTTACTGCAAGGCCAGCTAAGACAAACAAAGCATAGGACTACTGCCTCGCAATATATAGACCTTTGGGGAGTTTACCTTAAAATGAGTCTCTTGTAAAAACAAAACTTCAGGGGAAAAAGAACCCAAACATCTAATCAACGCACCTTATTTGCATCTATTAATCATCCCATTTGCATTGCATGTAAAAATGTGAACTTTGTTACTCATTTCAGTATACTTTATATCAAAAATGAGGTTTCTGAACTCCTCACCTTTATCCAATGGGAATCTGTAACAAATCTGCTCATTTTTTTATGTATGTGCCTAAACCCCACCATCCCACCCCACCCTGAAACCAACCAGTGCCCCACGGAAAGACATATGGTTAAAGAAACACACGCCTAGTGAGAGGTGAAGTGTTTTTAGTACCCCTCCCTGCGTGAGCCTAGCTAAGGTGGGTGACATGACACTGCACCCTGTTACACCCACACACCTCCCCCCACACCCTCACCAATCCTGAAATTACAGCGATATCAAGGACATCATTATAGCAAAACCAGCTGCCGCCAGAAAAAACCTGATATCAACATACAATAATTGTCACTATAAATCACACCTTATAACAATTACAATGAGGTCTTTTTAGATATCTGCTGCAGATGCTCCTGTGCCTCCGAGACATTACAGAACAGGTAAAATTGCCCCTTTACCATATTTTTCATTTTTGATTGCTGCACAATTGTTGTTTTTGCACCCCGTGCTTTAAATAGGTAAAGCATTTAAAAAAAATCTTTTTGCCGTCTAGTTGCAGAGGCAGACATTTCAGAAAAGATGCGGAAAAGGGTACTTCAGTCATCGAAAACTGCCTCTGCTTGATTGCTTTTGCCAGCACCTGTTCTTTGACTCAGTAGTCTCAACAATAACCAAAATGGTACATGGGAATTTTGAACTGGGGAAACGCTGAGCCAGAACATGGACAGGATGGGCTGTTGTTAATATCAAATCACCTGGAAATTCCAGCAAAACATGAGTTCTAATTAATGCATCAACCCACTGAAGCATTTGATGGCCCTCACAGTTTAAATGGTTTTCAAGTTCCTCTATCTTATATTCCAGCAAAGACTGCTGTTTATGGAACTGGTCAATCTCCTTCTACATCATAACAAGCTGATCCTCCAGCTCAGAAAACCAGATTCAGCCTCCTTTAGCCTCTCTGGAAGCTGAGCAATAGAATCCTCAATCCTCAATCCCCTAATCTCATCCAAGTTAAGATTGAGCATGTTTTTAACATCCAGTTGCATAGTGGCACTCTTAACGTCCTGCTGGAAAGCCTCTTGCTGTGACCACTGCCGGCTCAGCTCACAAGCTAATTGACAGCAAGGCACCAGATACAGTCTACTGACAAGCCAATGAAGACAGTTGTGGGGAGTCAACATCGTCCATAGAAGCCAAGGAAGGTACTAGAGATAGAGGATAAGAAGTAATTGACTGCAGGTTCTCTGATGCACCAGCCCCAGAGCCTGATTAATTTTTGGAAACAGAGGATATTCCTTGACTGTGCCAAGTCTCAGGCTTGATTCAGGCTCCAAAGAGGTCACGCTGTATCCCCCACACCACCTTTTAGGGAATGAGGGTCCCAGTGTCCTCAAAATATTTGCCACCCTGCAAAGAAGTAGAACCTACTCCTTTGAGATCAGAATGTTCAGCGAAGTCTGGAGCTGCCAGATTATCATCAGATTTTACTGAACCGGCAGCCATAATTCACTTCTTTTGTAACATGGAAGTGTGGTTAGCCCGTACCGCTGCCTGTCCTCCGTGTTTGTTTACCCTTTGTACCCTTTGATTTGGCAGAAGTGCCCTATGCCTTAGAATGCTTTCACATAGTCCAGCAGTTTCCACTTTGAAATGTATCACAAAAAGACCAATGGAGCCACAGAAACTTTGGGAGACCACTACGGCCAGAACCTGTCCAGTGACCCCCAACCGAGTGGTAAATGTAGTGCCGCTTAATGACTGAAACTGAACAGAGAGCAATTCTGCACAATTCTGAACGAATACAGAACTATGCGCAGAAATATGAGCCCTTGGTGTATAGGGACTGAGTCTTCCTACCACCTTAGTACCCACAATCCCAGGACCGCATAGCTGTAGTGCCTCACTTGCTCTCCTACACACTCACAGAGAAACAAAGGATTAGACACCCCAGAACACACCATTCCCAGATCTCTCAGGAATCGCGGTAACAATACACACCCTTTCACTCTTATACTTGTCCACAATAAGATCTGACTGAGACATGCAGTATATGAGCCACAACAAGCAGGAAAGTGCATAGCACACATACAGTCAGCATAGCAGCTAGTCCATATATATATATATAATGAAGGGTGTTGTCATCATAAAAATACAACGGAGAAAAGACTATAGGTCCGAGCCTCCCTCCCCTTGCTTAGAAGAACTATTATTATATAGTAAAAGATCACTGGGCTTTGTCAGAAGACCCCATATCTTAGCCTATAGATGGTAGATCTACATCATAGCTGCTATCTTGCTCTTCTCTATGGAAGGTCTCTCTCCAAGTGTGTGTTGCCTATTTGTGTATTCTAAAAAAGCCAAACAACAGTTGCATCAGTATGTTGTGTCTAAGGGCTGAGGTCTGGCCAGAGAAAAATAACAAGGGTCATTGCTGTTCGACCTTGCACATAATGTTTAGTCAAAATCCCAGGAACATGCAGAGAGTGAACACAGCGATGAGTTCTCATGTGAAGCCAGCCATAGAAAATATTGCAAAAAATAATGACATGTAGTAACATGCACAAAGCAACAGGCAGGCTGCAACAAGCTCATGTTAACTTAGTGAATACAACAATGTCCCCATGGGCCACAAGACACCTACAGTTGAGAAACCTAGTGGTTCTATTCTTTCTCCACCAGTAGCCACCAGTCCTAGGCTGGCTCTCAGTTTGGTTCTTGGCATAACCAAGGAGGCCTGCAGAAGCTAAAAGAAACAATGGGTCGCTGTGGCCTGCAGTGGCTGCTCGATACTGTCTGCAAGCTGCCCAAAGTAGAAGCCACCACTCCACGCACGCTCAATCCAACCCACAGACTCTTCACCCCGAAGCCGCTGGTCCAAAACACTGAGCATGCTTTCCAATTTCAGGCTGTAGATGCCGCATAGGGGAAGAAAGGCAGCAATCCACACTTCTACGGCCTCCAACTTTACTGCGTCTCAACCTGGAAGCAACAGGGCGGCTGCGCAGCATCCTGATGGTGTATTGGGGAGGGATGTATGAAGTTACAACGCACACTTTTACAACGCATACCTTTACAGCGCATTTTTTACAACGAAACATCCATTACAACACATTCCATTACAACGCATGCCATTACAACGAAATTTAAAAAACTACATTTACAACGCATTCTATTACAACGCATAATACCTTTACAACGCATACCATTACAACGTATAACATTACATTGCATGTTTGGTAAGTATTGGATAGTGTAGGGGTAAAAATTACTATTTCCGCCCACTGCCAACCTTTGACCAGACCGAACTCTCTCAACAAAACCTCCTCTTTACTGAGATTTGTTTCACCCACACATCCAGCTCCCACATTTTGTTAGTGTATTAATGATGGCTTCCAGCTCATTCATATAGCCAACCTTGGTGAAAGGGACATGTTTGACATATCTATAATGCTCCTTTTTTTCTTTTAGAGTTTTATATAGCATGAACTAGATCCGAAGATATCAGGTATCAGAGCGCTTTACATGAGCACCAGTTTCGTTTTAGATGGACACATTAATTTTTCGGAGGCACTTGGAGATTAAGTGATTTGCCCAGAATTCCAGGATGTTGAGCGTCGTTGCCGAGACTCGAACCCAGTTCCCCGGCTTAGAGGTTGAACGCTCTAGCCGTAAGACTCTCCCTTACAGTCACCAGTTTGCCCCCACACTTCCTCCATATGATGAGTACTTTGCCCCATTTTATAACCAGGCCTTGATTGTTGACTTTGCTCTTGCAAAGTTATCCAACACCGTAGTCCTTACAGACTCTACCTGAATCTCCGTTACACAGTTTTTGCAAATGTAAACTATGATTAATCTAACTCAGAAGCAATATTTAATGCTAGCATAACAATATGAATCTATTCTAGAAACGAGCATGAGTGCCATAATAAAACTTGTCAATGCCCATACGAGGACTGTAATTGTTCATTAACAGAAAAAGGTACTTTAATGAAATCTTAAAGATTTATCATAGGGTTAAAACTTGAAGAGTACCTAAAATGAATGGGATAATTGGGAATCAATAATGCAAAAATATGTTTTCTAATAAATGTTTTGTTGTATGTTGTATGTTTTCCTGAAAATGTACTTCAAAGTGCAAATCAACAAAGTGAGAGCCCTGAAATTGTTGTCTGATGAGTTTCATTGATTAGACGCTCAGATGTGAGTAAATAAAACCAGCAGGTAGTTGGAATGATTGGCATAATGTTTTATTGAAAAAAAGTCTTGTTCTTGAGGAAACACTGAATGAGGCAAAAGCGTTTTTGCAGTTGAATGTTGGGATATGAATATGTTTCTTTGGAGTCCTGTATTCCTACATTGCTAGCCCCTGCCATCAAAAATAGCAATTCAATATAATCCCATGAAATATGCTATCAAATCTGGTTAACCTATTTATTATGGAATGTTACCAATGGTCCTAACATTTCTACAAACTAGTACTTATTGTGAAGCACGCCTTTCCAATAATCCAGAGATCATGGCCTAGGATAATAATGGGAGGCAAGCAGTTTTCACACCAATGGTGAAAAAGAAATGTCACTACAGATTACAGAGTGCCCACTAAATAAAATTGATAAAAGAGGTGTAGGTGCTACAGGATATGGTGATGTAAACACTACATCACATTTCAATACATAGATCAATGAGGTGTTGGATTAATACAGGCCTAATGGGTGAACTGAGGTTTGCTCTCACCTGGGGGATTCATTAGGGCCGAGGCCAGGCAAAACATTCCCTTAAGTATTTTGCAACTGTGCAGCCGACCTGCATGGAAACATGAACATTGCTGGAGTTAGGCCTAATCTGCAGCAAGTCAGTACATTGTGACTAATTCAGAATGAGTAATAATAGTTGTAAATGTAAACATTTGAGGTAAAGTACTTTGAAGAACAACGATATAAAGATAGCAGATGCTTCCTTTATTTTCTTTTTTTTCCTTTTTATTATTGTGATCATTACTGTTAGTATTGTAATTAGTAGCGATAGTAATGTTAGTAGACATTGATGTAGTAGCAGTGTTAGTAATACTAAAAGTAACAGCACAAGTAGAAGTAGTGTCTATTGTTTCACACCAGTGATACATCTGACTATTCTTCATTAGATCTCACATATTTAGGACCGTAAAAGGCGGGTTTTATGCCCGTTTGGTATGCACAAAAGGATATCTATAAGGTCCCAATACAAATGCTACTGAATACTTTTGTGCCAGTACTGTTTCAATTATGCAGAGATGAAGACCTCTTTAGGAAGGAGCAGTGGGCAGCTCAAGACATTGAGCACTTTTGCGCCACCGGAACGTCACTTTTTTGACTTTCCGGTGGCGCCATTTATAAGGCCACGTAAAGCTGCGTTGCACAGCTTTGCATGGCCTTATGAATATGTGCTCCTTTCACACAGAAAACTAGGTAAAAGAGATGTTCCATGGGTGTTGATGGGGGCGTTCCTAACAACGTCCATGGCTTTTTGACACTGCCCCAGATTTACGAGAAATCGTAAGTCTGAGGCAGCGCCAAAGACATACGACTTCCTGGGGAGGCGTAAGAGAGGCACAGCGAGGAGAAATATCTTTATTTCTTCTTGTCTTCCCTCTTTCTATGTGTGCTGCATTCTGCAGCACACATAGAAAGAAGAAAATGCCTCTTATGATTGTTTTTGTGCAGTAAGGTCTCCCTTCTTGCACAAAAATAATCATTCCCACAATTCAGGCACCCAACACCATGGTGGAAAAGGACAGGAATGTGCCGTATATATTACGTACTGTACATTCCCGCCCTTTTCTTTTGCCGTAGAGCAGTGCAGCAGCAAGGCCTGCTGCTTTGCCCTACGGCAAAAAACCATAAATGAGACTCTCAGTTTTTGATGGAAAACAAGTGTGTTTGGAGGCATTCACAAACTCATCTCTTTCCCTTTCCCTCCCTGGAATTGAGAAAAGAGTTGGAGTTAGTTCCCTTCCAGGACACTTCATGTAAGAGTAGAGGAAGGGTTTCTTCACAGGAAAATCTTTTTCCTGTAAAGATAAAATAAGAAAAAGAAAAGAAAATGAAATTGCGCCAGGGGGATGCCTTTCCTGAATGTAGTGCTGTATATTTTTACAATTCCGCACTAGGGAATAAACAATGCCCACAAATGTCACGATATTGTAACAGTATGCCTGGAAACCCATAATTTGTGCAGTTTACCTATGGCAATGTCTTTGAGTTCCATAAAGTAGTAAATCCGCACCTGGTCCTATGAATATTTCTATGGATTGCAAATTTAATACGTTTTTGGGACTGGAACCCTAACTATGCAATAGCCACAGAAAGAAGTGCTGGAAGCACATCTGTAACTCAAGATACGGTTGTAAGTAATGCTGCGTGTCTGTGTCAGGCCAGGCCTATGAAATGACACACCTGACCCCTTGCCAAGTGACTCTAGCCATTAGATTCCATGTTCTACCCCTTCACCTCATGCTCCTTCCACTGCTGAGAGTGAGTGGTTCACCAGCGATGGATAAGTAAAGATCAGAGATGATGGCAATGGATGATCCATGAGCGCCATTTCTGGTCCTTTGTCCATATTAACAATATTAGTAAGCACTATGTAGTATGCGGAGCGGAGGATTGCAGTGGCACCTTTTTTATGTTAAGAGGATGATGGACCGAGGAGCAAGTAGTTTGAACACTTCTGGAACAGTTCAATATTTAATGTCAGGGGAACTGCATAAACACTGGTTGTGCTCTTTGATCCTACTTGCTTGCACTGTTCAGCATGTATTAAAAACAGAGGCCAGAAAGACGTACTACATACTACCAACAATATTGAGTCAATACTAATAGCGAAAAGAAAATATCGCAGGCAAAAAAATCAAAAGGAAAGAGTACATTGGGAAGTATAGATTTACAATTCCTAACTCCACATCTCCGTACCCTGAAGATATATGTACTTCATATGTACATATATGCGGAGTTAAGTATAGAAAATCTATGTGTTATAATGTTATTCTCGCTATTCTGTGCTAGAAATTCTGGCCATTGATGTTGTTGATGCAATATTCAGGGGGTACCTGACTCATGACATGCCTCACTTCTTATCAAGACAATTGAGATAACATTTTTCCTGGATAGGGATCTTTCTAAAGAAGCTTTCATACTTTGGTCTGAAAAATACTCGAACAGAACAGGAGATACCCCATAAATCTACCAGAATCCTTGGGTAGACAGGTAAACAGACACCAACAGTTCACTGTGCAATCAATGAAATACTGTAATACAATCCATAATGACTAGCTGGGCTAAGAAATAGCCCAAATATGCATCAGAGTCCTTTTTCACAAATGAAGCTGTACAGCTTTTGTTCCCAATGGACGAGTAGTAAGGACAAATGTGGTCAGATGAAGCGTTATGTGAACATGTGTACATCCAAAGACTCAGCTTAGGAAAATTGAGTTGTATAGTTCTCAGGGCAAAAATAAGCAGCATGAATGCAAAAAAAATATTTTTGGTTTAAAATACTTTAAATGTTACTAATGTTTTGACCCAACTGTGACTTCAAGGTAATCATTGCATGACACAATATTTAAAGCATATGCACAAAGACAAAGAAAGGAATGGGACATGGTGAATTTCTGCTGCCTCTAGCACTGGAGCAATGTTCTCTGCCTAGCGCCATCGCAGTCACCCTTGCTTCACGGTGCAAGGGTGTGTTTGTTGCGTGCTGAATTTTTGTGGGGACATCTTCCTCCACAAAAACAATCCTTAACAACATTTCCTCTTTCTATGTGTGCTGCAACATGTAGCACACATGGAAAAGTGAAATAACGAGGAGAAATAAATACATTTCTCCTTGTTATTCCTCACTGTGGAAGACGTAGCATTTTGACGAATTCCCAGGTTTACAAGTCTTTGTAAGTCTGAAAATGGGTGGATGCATGAGAATACCCATGCGCCACCCATGGAACACCTTCCCAATGCAGGGTAAGGCCATTTTTTTTGTATTTACTAAACCAGGCAAAGCCACGTAAAGTGGATTTGCATGGCAGCTGTGCCACAAAAATGATGAAACCCCAACACAAACTCTCAGTAAATCTGCCTCTAGATATCTGCCGATTCTAGTGGCTCTTGAAGAAGGTGCTGAATGCATTTCCTCTTTATAACAAACAAACAACTCGGATAGACGTTTGCATTTTCCGCAAACAGTAAAGAGGAAAACATTTTTCTTCTGCCTTTACCACATAAGACTCCCTTTGTCATTTTTTTCATGATTTGTTTAGTGTAACTATAATGAACTGCATCATATTGCATCCAAAATATATGTTTTTATAGAGGCAGTGGAATCACTAGATCCAAAAACTAGAACAATCGCCAGCCCCTGGTGGGAATGTTTATGCCTGCCACTGAGGCCTCTGCACTCCCCCCCTAACCCCCCCACCCCAATCCAAATTTCCATGCTTATATCTTTACTCATCTGCAATGTAGCAGGATCTAAAATATAAATTGGGGGATACTGCATGGAGTGAATTCATTGACAGATTTGAGATTTATCTTTTTCGTACAGGGAGAAAGCCTATATAAGCAGCTTTACCATCTCATCGGTTAACTCCCCATCAGGAAGAGCCACAGGTGGGTTGATTGTGTGGTTTGAAATCTCTCTATCATTCGTTATCTTGAAAAATTCCCACTGGCTCCTCAGATATCCAGGGCCTAATCCTTACCATATCTTTAAGACTATCCCTTGTAATTAACATCTACAAAAACATCAGCCATCAGAGTGAATAATCATTACTAAAATTACTGATAATTTACTGGCCATCTGTAGGAAATGGCCCTTTTTGCAGGGTTATCGCCAAACTCTTTGCTGGTTCCTCATATTTTTCCTGACCTGTTTCTGTTGGCTTTAGGACTCAGGGCGCTTTACAACTGCGAATCTGTACTAAAGTGCATATGCTCTCTGAGTAAATTAGGATTGTGAATGGTTATCCATGACTGTCATATTTGATTTACCCAAGTAAAGTGCACTGAGTGTGCCAGGGCCTGTAAATAAATTGCTACAAGTGGGCCTGCAGCACTAATTGTGCCACCCACATGAGTAGCCCTGAAAAGGTATCTCAGACCTCACAGTGCAGTGTCTGCACACAGTTTCAAACTGCCATGTCGTCCTGGCAAGTGCACCTACTTGCCAGGCCCTAACCATCCCTCCTCTTACATGTAAGGCACCCCTAAGGTAGAGCCATAGTACTCCATGGGCAAGGTGCAATGTATGTGAAAGGTAGAACATGTACTGGTGTGTGTGACATGTCCTGATAGTGAAAAACTGTCAATTTTGTTTTTCATTATTGAAAGGCTATCTGCCCCATTGGCTAACATGAGAGATACTTTGTAACATCTTACAATTATAACTTCCCACAACATAGAGGAATAAGGTTTAGGCTCTCTGAACTCTGAATTTAATAACACATCTTTTAGCAAAGATTGTTTTTAAATTATGTGTTTGAAAATGGCACTTTCAGAAAGTATGCATTTTCTTGTGTAACCATTATGTGTGCATCTGCCTGATTGTGGATTAACTGTCTGTCTGGGTTTGGAGTGACAGGGGCTGGGGATGTGCATTCACTATAGACAGCCACTGGTGGAGGAAGGCTGAGGTTTGCCTGACCTTTCCTGGATGACTCAGAGCTGAGCTGAATAGACCTTGGCTGCATTTAGTGTAGTGGGAGGAGTTTTCCCTGCACTTGAATAGGGCCTGGCTCTGTTGCACAAATCTTCACCCCCTGTAGTCATACTGCACCAGTGAGGACAGAACAGGTTTGGACTTGGCTGAGAGACCCTTGCACAAAGAAGAACAAAGACCAAATGGGGTATAAGTAGCGGACATTAAAGACCAGAACTTTAGATCACTTCTGGACTTAAAAGGAACCTTTGCCAAAGAGAATAGCTTTAAAGGTGTGAGGAGGAGTACTGCCCCTTTGCTGTGTGGGGTTGGCCTGCAGCTGCTGCTTCTGCCAAGTAAAGGCAAAAGACTGGAACTTTGCTGAAACACCTGATTGAAGAATAATCTCCACGGGCTTCTGTGTGCTGGCCTCCTTTTCTGAAGTCTCAGGGACACACAACTTCACCCCCAACTCCCCTGAACACCATTGCTGGAAGTTCTGACCTGCCATGAGGTGCCTATTCCAGTTTTGTTCCTGCTGTTGGAAGCCGTAAGAAACCTAAAAGAAGTAAGGAAAACAATCCCCGATGTCTTCAGCGACACTGCAGTGACGCCACAACCTGCACCAAGGCCAGGGATACTGCTCGTGAAGTGCACAACCCACTGCCCCACCTGCACCACAGCTCCGATGCCCTACAACACCAACCGATGTCTGCTGTTATTGGCCTTCCTGATTCCAGCACTCTCACCGATGCTGTCACTGCTAGCGCCTGCATCTCGTTATCGTGGAGCCGATAATTGCCAAGGGTGAGTCTATGAGTCTCTGACTTTGCATTGCCTCACGGGAACCAACGCCTCACTGCCGATGAATCCAACTTCCCCTGTCCTGGGCTTGACACGTCGCCTCCTCATGGACATGACACCTCGCCTCTCGTGTGTCAGACAGGGAGCCGGCCTCAACATCGGCACTGACACCTCATCTCCAACATGTTGTGCATCGTCCAAAGACTTAGTTCCTAGGTACTGTTGTTTGGGGGTCCCTGTGACTCCGTACCTGACACCCTGCACCTCACTGTTGGCGCCGCACTTTGGATTATTGACAATCATCATGTCGTAATAGCCCCATTTGGAGCTATTTGTTTGCTACAGGTTCTATTTTTGAAATAACTGTTCTAAAGTTGTACTTTACTACCTACATGTTGGATTTTTGTTGTTTTGATCTTGTTTGGTTTAGTTAAAGATGCCTTATTTTTCTAAACTAGTGTGGTGTCCATTTGTGGTGTTTTCACTGTATTACTGTGAGTGTTTGAATACAAATACTTTACACTTTAGGATACGTTTGTCTGATCTTGCCAAGCTACCAAGGGGGTGAGCAGGGTATGTCTAAAGAGCGTATCCCCCTTACCATGACTAGAAGCAAGGGTCCCTACTTGGACAAATATACATACCTCTGCCAATTAGAGACCCTGATTTCTAACACCTTCTATGCACAAACTCATTATGTCATTGTTGCTGGTGACTTCAGTTTAATTCATGAGTCTGTAACTCATTGTTAGATGATGATGCTCTTTAGGAAATTCCTTATCTGGCACAGTTAACTCACTCAGCATTTCATCCTGTCTCTTTCACATGGCTTGTGTGCTTTCAGTGGCCTTCCCAATCCCGTATTAGTGCCGACTTAACCTTTCGTAGTAGAAAGTATTCAAATAATATGGATTATATTTTTTTGGATGTCAGGATCTGGTAAGTGATGCAGCACATGCAAGGGACCATGATCCTTTGCATCTTATCACCAGGGGCTCATGACCATCCACCAGCCTTTAGGACTCTCCCGGGGTTCTGACGCTTTAGCCGTAAGTAATAATTGCAGGAACATCAAATGGAATGTTATATGTACTTCCTCTCTTGCCATTTCAAGAATGTATGAGATGGTCTCTAACACTCTCAATATGATGATTGATAGTTTGGGTGACACAAATAAAATCCTCCTACTTCATAATATGTTATTTTTAGATTTGAAGGTTTTTTTTCAAAAAGAATTCAAATTGGATATAAGAGCCCCAGATTACAGGAGTGGTACACCCTGGACTGTAGGACTGTGAAGGTAGCACTCTTTGAATTGTAGGGATGAGCAGAACTTGCATAATTCCATGTAAAGTAATCACACCGAATTACCCCAAAAATCTGTGAGATTTGGCATAAATATGCAAGAATGTGAGGATTCATTTAACACTAAGAAATAGGGCTAACTACAATAGAACATGAAAAGCGAGCAAGAGCAGCTGCTTAAGCTTGCTAACTGTTCATGTGAGGTAGCATTTTCACCCAGCTTCCTTCCAGCCTTAAATGTGTGTTTATTAGCATAAACTGCACCCTTGCATCCCAAATGGACACACAGATGTTTGTTTCACTAAGACTGTAGTGCTAAATGCAACAGAACATAAACAGCAGTGTAAACAGCATGAGAGCTCCCATATTGTGCTCTTGTAGGAGGATTTTGGTCCCCCCAAATTACTCTGAATTACACAAGTGGGCGCTGTATTATTGATAATTCAATTTCAAAGAATAAGGAATTACCGAAGTTAATCTGATTACTCAGGCATAATTGAAATTCTGCCTCGGTCTTGTGTCTTGCTGATTGCCACTTGTACCTCAACCTAGTTGTCTTTTTCTGATAAGTCAAAGCTGTATCCAGTTTGTTCATATCTGAACAATCAGGGAACATTTGTTGTTCTTTTGTCCTTTTTACTACAAACGAAGAGTTTGATGGATTGTGTCCATGTGTCGGTCCCAGGGGCCGAGGGATCGAGTAAATGCCCTAAGAATCTAAAAAAAATTAATATTAGCAAGCTAGCTGTTGTTGCAAATTCCAAGTTGCAAATATTAGCTTACAATACTGAATTGTTTGTCCAGTGCTTGATACTGTTATACTGTTTAAAAGTTATTTTATCTATTGATTAAATGATTAATTATTGATAATATATTTTATTATAATAAAATTTAGTGTACTAAGGTGCTCATTACGATGGCGGAAGGACTACAAATGAAGAGTTTGATGGATTGTGTCCATGTGTCGGTCCCTGGGGCAGAGGGATCGAGTAAATGCCCTAAGAGTCTAAAAAAAAACTAATATTAGCAAGCTAGCTGTTGTTGCAACTTCCAAGTTACAAATATTAGCTTACAATACTGCATTGTTTGTCCAGGGCTTGATACTGTTAGGCTGTTTATAAGTTATTTTATCTATTGATTAAATGATTACTTATTGATAATATATTTTATTATATTAAAATTGAGTGTACTAAGGTGCTCATTACAATGGCGAAAGGACTGCCACCACCAGCCGTGCGGTGGCGGGCCCTCCACCATCTGACAGCAGTTTTCCCCTCGCCAGATTATGATGAGGTGGCGGACGCAAAGACCATCCGCCATGTTTCCGCAAGGCAGTCATTTTCCACCCGCATTGCGAAACCGAAGCACAGGGCAGCATTGCAGCGGTGCCTTGCTGGCACCGCCATAGGGATTAGGATATCCCTTTCTGCCTGTCTTTTCGCGGTGGTCATCCCAGCACAAAAAGACAGGCAGAAACAGATTTCAGGGCACGTAGCGGGCCCCCCTTGTGTTGGGGGAGGTGTGGTGCACTCTGGGGTACCTATGGTACCCCCTACATTTCACTGCACCAAGTGTAGTGCAGTGAAATGCAGCACATACGATTTTAACATTGCAGTGGGTGCTGCTGTCAGCAGCACCCGCCGCAATGTTAAAATGAAGAATGCGACCACCATGGTGGCGGTCGCACCCTAATTTGTGTTGCTAGACCACCGCATACATGTCGGACGGTCCCAGTTTACAACAGGATGGCAGAGGGACTCCAGTCTGTCCGCCATCCTAATGAGCCCCTAAGTCAATGAGTTGTATTATCTGATCGTACAATAAACTTGACTTGACTCCCTTTGCCTCAGCACCAGTTTCATTTGCTGACATAAAATCTAATTTCAGACTTAGAGGATACATAGAAGCAACAGAAGACCTATTGAATCCTGCCTCACAAAAGAGCATTTTCCACAATTTTGCAATTTTCCTCCACAAACTTGTGAGAAATTCTTGGTACCTACAATACCTATCATTTTAAACCATTGCTGCTTTTTTTAACTCCCCCGCCGCCCTTGCTGTCATCTTGTTGTAGCCTGCACATAGAATAAATCAAGTTTGGAGCTACAAACAACTTTGCTTAGTTACAAAGTGCCATATCTAGATTCTATATGTTCTCTATTGATGCAGATATGAGGTCTCTTTGTGTTCCTAAAAACATCAGCTCTGGACATTTGGGCACCTAATTCCAGAATAATTCCTAAGGCACTGGCAGTCTGTCAGAAAATACTTGATATTTTAGTGATTTAGAAGACTGGTTGACCATATTTCTTTACTATTTTCTTTTCTCAACACGACCATTATTTTGATGACTCTAGCAAAGTCTCATATTCATCAGAATTCCAAAACATATGTTTCCTTTTTTCTTGTTTGTCATTTAATGTTACAGTATTAGTTGTGGGCTTTATCAAATCTGAATAAAGTCTGACGATTATGTTTTGTCTTCCCTTTCCCAACTTTCAGATTACTCTTTCAGTTTATGTGTAAAACTCTACCTGTCATAATTACAATCAGACTAAGATCTTCCTGGTAGATTACCTTTTCTTACAAAAATTATTTTAGACCCTTCTGATTAAAAACATCCTGACTAAAAAGTGGCTTAGGGCCTGATTATGAGTTTGCCGCAGCGGAACAGGTGCAACGCCGCCACTACTGCGCCAAACCTGGGCAAAGGCCACCCAAAGACTGCCGACTCTATTACGAGTTGGAAATGCACGACTCATAATCCAGTCTGCGGTCCTACGGCCTTTCCCATGGCGGTGTCTTGAAAACAGCACCATCCATGCCGTGCTGGAAATTGTGGGGGTACTGACAGGGGGGACTGTATCCCAATGGTGAGGAGCAATGGGGGCCGTGCAGGGTCCCCTTTGCTCCTCCACGACCAGCCTCTTCATGGCAGAGCTCCCGCCATACAATGCTAGCGGTGGAAGAACACGTAATTTGGTGAGTGGGATTGCACCAGTCCCCCTCAGCATATTGCGTAGTGATGCAGCAGATCCACCGCCAGGTACTGTGGATCTCTGGTGCAGCCTACAGACAACCAACGGCCCAACTTTGCAAGTCGTGTTACGGCAGACAGCGGACCGCCACTGCTGCGCCACAACGAGTCTGACGGTCTTGTAACCACCAGACTCGTAATCAGGCCCTTCATACTGCCTGTAATCTTTGGTTCTATCTGTTTACAATGTATTCCTTTGTGTTGAGACCTAAGCTAAACAGTCATCTAAAAATCTCACACTGGACCATGAGACTAAACATATTTGGCATTGCTAGAATATTGTACGACCTATTTAGAGTTTGAGGCTAAACCCTACTGAGACTATAACCAGAATATACATCATACCGGGAAGTCTCAGTGCAACAAGGGACAGTCAACCGCAATTCTCTTGCAGTCTAGCAACGCTGCACACATGCTAACTTCCTCGCTCATATCAACCTCCGCATGACAATTGCCATTATAAGTTTTGCCTTAAAAAATCAGGGGTAGCTGCTGACAACCAGCAGCATTCAGATGAAACCCTCAATATGTTATGACCATGCACCAGACATCCTGCAGTGAAACACTGCTAAGTTCACAACAATAAATCCAAAAATTCAGTTTTATATAAAGCTCGAATAATACAAATTATAAAGAACAAAGCAACCATATTACTAGAAGGGGAGCACAATAATACAGACCTCTGCTGATTCTTACTTGTAAAGACAACTGCTATTAACATTACTTCTACAATACAACTCATAACAAAGAAAGAACAAGAAAAAACATTATGTCTTTGCTGTTCAACAGCATTAAAGAAGTGACCGTTCTAAAAGGTTTGGGTGCTTTGACGCAGAGCCATTTTTCTCGTCTAGGTGCAGTGGTAGTAGCATTAAAAAGGTTATTGCTTAAAGCTAGCGTTCAAGCTTACTCCCCTAATTGTGGATTATTCATTCTAAGGGATCCTATTTCTGCAGCAGACACTTGACTTGCCTGGTAGACTGCAAATTTAATATCAGCTTTCACTAACTTTACACACTACAATACAAAAGAGAAAACTGAGACAGTGCCAGACTAATCAATTTAACAATTGATTCTTTAACCCAGCTGCAGTGAAGAGAAACGTATTATCCTTTTCTCTATCCATCATGAGGAAAAATAGTCACTCTCGTGAGCGTGTATAGTGTTGTCTCTCTTCCTTTCTATGATGCTGCGTTTTGCCGAAGAGAGATAAGAATGAAAAGAAAGGACTCTTGTGTTGTAAATCCTATGCAGGGATTACAAACAAACAAAGCACAACATGGGCTATTTCCATGCATTTTTAAAGTTGTCACCACTTCAAAATATTAGACAAATACATTGTACCTCATTTTTGCAGCTTCCATAATATGGAATGGAGCGAAAGTGTTTTGCTCACAATGTATTCATTGTGTAACTTGTCATAACAAAATCTATGTGTTCCATTGATATTAGAGGAAGCAGCAGAATTTCTTTTTTAAGTTTAAGAAGCTTTATTTAAACATAACTAATCAGTAACATACATTAAACGCCTAGAGAATAACAATGTAAGAATATCATGTAAGCAAAACAGAGTGGGCAGTAAATCAGAGAAGAAAGCTATTTATATTTTTTAGGAATTTAAGGAAAAGGAATTCAGAAGACGTGTAAAATGTAAAGAACAAATACCTGTTGAGTATAAATATTGCCAAGTAATAAGAGAAGAGGAAAGATAATAAAAAGTGGAAGGAATTCAAGCGGGTTGGATATTTTCAGAACATTGATGAGAAACATTATTGAATGAAACTATTTAAATAAGCAGTTAATGACATCCAAAAAACATCTCTATTTACATGTGAATTGCTTTGGGAGGCAAATGCCTCATCTAACCTATGATATTTTTTTTTTTTTTTTTTCTTTTTTTTATTGCAAGACATCGATTTGAAACAAATGCAACTGAAGATTCACACTGCGTCATGCCAACAACCCGGAGGCAGGCCGCTACCAATTAGGGCATACAAAAATCACAAAGAAAGCTAACCAGAGGCCGACATCCGACCGGGTTAATCATGCAGAAATAAACAGGAAATACAATAAAAGCTGTTGCGTGTGCAGTGCGACTTCAGCGAGGGAACGGTCTTGCTTTTCTCACAGTGTCGCAGACAATTGAAAGATATAGAAGATCAGTGAAGCCGCCCCTAAAGAAGCAACGGTCAACTAACCGCTGCAGCGGCCTATGGGAAGGATATGTCTATCAGCACTGTTTTTTCTTCCCAACAGGACCCCCCAACAAGCTAACCCAAAAAGAAACATCAAAACATAGGTGCAAGTACATATAAACAGCAGTCATACAGCACTTCAGGCCACAACAGAGTTGCGCGGTCTCGCCATGGAGCACTCAGATAGAAGGCAAGCCATAGTCTGGGCAGGCGTGCAATGGCATCGCATCTGTGCCCGTATATGCTGAGGGGCGTTAGGGGGAGGGGGGGGGGCAAGCAATAGGCCACATGAGGGCCAGCGGGAGGGAGATGCCAGGGACAAGAACAGGGTCAGTGGGGGCAGCAACTGCAGAGCGCGCTTCAGGGCAGGGCTTGTACTCGACAGCGCCACTACGCAGGACTTCAATCATTAACCTACGCAGCGCACATCCTCAGCCCATATCATCTGAAACGCTCGTAGCACGTGATGTACCTGAGGTGTCTGAACTCGCGCGCGCCGCAGTCCACTGTACAAACGGGCCCCAGATGTCAGTGGGTCTGGAAGCGGAGGGCATGGTCTCCCAATAGTGTGTCAGTTGTGTGTGGCCATAAGTCACATCCCTAATCCAGCCCTCGAAAGAGGGGAGAGCCGATCTGCCCCAGTGCAGTGCGATCTGACGTTTGGCGTATAGAAGGAGCAACGCATGCAATTTCCTGTCGCAGGGTGTAGTGTCTTTAACATACCCCAGCAGACCCAGCAGTGGGGACGGTGAGTCAGTTCTTTGTATGATGTGATTGATGGCAGTGAAGATCTCCGACCAGTATGTGCTCAATCGAGGGCAGCTCCAAGCCATATGAATAAAGGTCGCATCCACACCCCCACACCTCCAGCAAGAGGCGTCCTCACGGAGACCCATACGGTGTAGTAGTGTCGGAGTGCGGTAATACCGGTGTAGGAATTTGAAGTGGATAAGCCTCAACCTATAATTAGGGGATAGGGCTGTCAGTTGAGCACAGCAATATTCCCATGTGTCGTCCGGCAGCTGATTCTCTAGGTCAGCAGCCCAAGCGTGTTTGGCCACGGCCTCCGTCAACGGGGCCTGTTCCTGCATGCAGTTATACAGTCTAGACACCAGCTTTTTGGGGGAAGGTCGTGACAGCAAGTTTTGGAGAGCAGCCAGTGCGCAGGGTTCCTCTGGGAAGCTCGGTCCCATCTTCTTGCAAGATTCCCTAAGGGAATGATATAGCAACGTGTCAGCAAACGAGCAGGGCTGGCTGTCCCCATCAGCGGACATCTCAAAAAAAGTGCCTTCCGGATATAAGTCAGCGAATGTGAAAAGGCGATTGCCACGGATGGTGAGGACGCCACCCCTTGCTGTCAAACAAGGCAGCATCGGGTTACCTCTCAGGGGGACGGCTGGCGCATAAAGTAAGGAGAGACCGGCTCTCTTCTGGAGTTCGCGCCAGGACCAGCGGACCATTTCCACCGTGTCCACCTCACGTGACGGGCATGTGACTTTGCCATATAGTGCTACTCGTAAAGGCAAGGGGGCGACCACTGCTAGTTCCACCGCAGCATGTGGCTGGTATGGGGTGGGGTAGGCCCAGAAATGCAGGAACTGAGCTTGCGCACAGAGGGAATAGAGCTTTAAGTCCGGGGCACCCAGACCTCCTTGACGGAGTGGAAGCGTGAGTAAGTCCCAGGAGACTCTGGCTTGACCGCCGGCCCACACCAACTTCAGCAGCAGGGAGCGCACACGAGCATGGAAGGGCGCTGTCATAGGCAGTGGTACGTTGACGAACAAATACAAGAATTTGGGGAGAACCACCATTTTAGCCAGTGCAATTCTCGCGACCAGAGACAGCGGCAGTTTGTTCCAGACCTCGACCTTCCCCTCCAACCAGTCCACCGCCCTCCCGAAATTCAGCGACCACAACTCCTGCACATCTCGGCTGATCCAGATACCCAAATATTTGACAGCCCCCGTCTCCCATCTGAGGGGGTAATCAGGAGCAGGGCGAACAGTGCTCTCCGTCAGTGGGAACGCCACCGACTTTGTCCAGTTAATGGATATCCCCGCCAGGCCCTCAAATCGTACAAATTCACGGAGCATCGGACTTAGGTTATCTTTTGGATTAAGGACATATAGGGTGACATCATCCGCGTATAGCGAAATCAGTAAGCTCCTAGCACTGAACCCAATGCCCCTGGCGGTGTGATGTTGCCGTATGCGAGCCGCAAGCGGCTCCATCGCTATCGCGAAGAGTAGCGGTGATAGAGGACATCCTTGCCTAGTTCCTCTCGATACACGAAATGGTGGGGAGATGAGGCCATTAACGCTCACCCGGGCTCTGGGTGCTGTGTAAAGGAGCTTGATCAGGGTCATGAAGTTCTGGCTGAATCCCATCCGCCCTAGGACACTGAAGAGGTAGGGCCATTCCAAGGAGTCGAAGGCCTTGGTGGCGTCAAGGAACACCACCGCCGCCTGTACAGATGGGTGTAAATAGTGAAGGACAGAGAAGATAGTCCTGAGATTATGCGATGTCGCGCGTCCAGGGATGAATCCCGATTGATCTGGAAGCGCAATCATAGGCAACATCGGTTGTAACCGATCCGCAATAACCTTCGCGTAAATTTTAGCATCCACGTTGATAAGAGACAGGGGTCTGTAGGAGTCTAACTGTTGTTCATCTTTATCCGGTTTGAGTAGTGTGATAATTAGAGCCTCACGCATGGAATCTGGAAGTGTATTCGACTCGAGAGCCTCGACAAAGACAGAGTGTAGTCTCGGCGCCAGTTCAGCTACATAGGTTTTATAGAAGGAGGTTGTCAGACCATCTGGGCCAGGGGCTTTATTAGCCGGCATGCTCTTAATCACCTGGGCAATGTCTTGTATCGTGACCGAGAGGTCCATGTATTGTCTGTGGTTATCGTTGAACCATACTAGTGCAATGGAGTCAAGAAAGTCGCGCAGTGAAGGCGGTGCTGTGGGTTGCCTTGAGGTGTACAGGGTAGCATAGAAGTCTGCGAAGGCGCCTAACACTGCCTCTTGGCCCATCACTAAGTGTCCAGATGTATCATAAATAGTGTGTATGTAGTTCGAGTGTGTGCGAGGAGTAGTCAGCCTGGCAAGGGTCCTGCTTGGTCTATCCCCCTCTCCATATCTGCGCGCCTCAGCCTGTTTCCCCAGAAATTTCACCTCCCGCTCCGCTTCCTCATTAAAGGCCAGCAATTTGGTTTTTAGAGCGCCAGCAATCTCCAACGACGGATCAGAGCTAAAAGCAGCATCAAGATCTTTCAGTTCCCCCTCAAGTTTAGCCAGCGTGTCCCTAATGGAGCGTAGGACCCCTGCTTTTCGCGCTATACACTGACCCCTGATTACAGCTTTAAAGGCATCCCATACAATAGCCTCGGATGTGGCAGAACCAGCATTTTCTTCAAAATATGTAGTGATGTCCTCTCTAATCTCTTCTACAAACACTGGGTCTGTGAGCACGTGGGGGGGAAGGCGCCATTGGAACGCCCTGTGTATAGTGTCTGGGGGGCTCAATTCTAACATACACGGAGCATGGTCCGACAGTGATCTAGCCATAATATCAACATTCGACACCCATGTCGCAACTTCAGGAGATACCAACCAGAAGTCTAGCCGTGACCAGGCAGCTTTATGGCAGGTGTAGCAGGTCCCCACCTTGACTCCCGGATGCCTAGCTCTCCACACATCGGAAAGTAGACCTTCATTCATGACATCAAATATCGCTTGACGCGCTCTAGCATGCTGCGGTCTGCTCACACCCCTACGATCCATGTCATCATTCAATGCAATGTTGAAATCTCCCCCCAGCACAATCGTCTGGCAGTTCAGTAACTCAATCCTCGCCCAAACACTTCTAAAAAAATCAGGATCGTCCACATTGGGGCCATAGATTGCAGCCAGGACAATGGGTCGCCCCTGTAAAGACCCATGGAGTAAGACATACCTTCCCTCCACATCTCGTACCTGGGAGAACTCCCTCCAATCCAACCCTCTACGAATGAGTATGGCAACTCCCCTCGCATAACTGGAGTATATGGAGGAATAGATATGAGCCCATCTGGAATTTTTCAATCGGGCCGAGGGGATCACGTTTAAATGAGTTTCTTGTAGGAAGCAAATATCAACGTTGTGTCTGGACAACATGCCATGCAGTAACCGGGCCTTCTTGTAGTCCCCAAGGCCTCTAATGTTCCAAGTCCAGAGTTTGATACCCCCCATCAGAGTGCAGTCCAGCACAGCAATCTCCCCACACATCTCCGCCCCCGGAGGCTAGACAAGTGCTCAGGCACAACATTTGCAGACCAAGCGCGCAAAAATAGAGGCATTTGTAGTAGTACAGTGCACCAGATACGGACGAAAACTCTCAACTTGTGAAATCCCCCCTTCCACCCCCCTCCCTCAGCAACCCCCCAATTAGGTCGTGACATACCCCAGAAACTCGCACGCATAGCGTGGAAATACCCCAACATCAACAACAAAGGGAGGCACCCCATGAGGCGTGGTGCGCTCGGCAAACACCCCCGTATACTCGGGGTGGCTACAGTCAAACTTTAGCGTTCCTGAGCTCTAGCAGTTCCCCCAACTCCCGGTCCACAAAGTCCGCAAGCAATCAATGTCACATTGGAGGCATGGTGACGGCAGCAAAAGTCTGTGCACAAAAGTGACTCCAAGACTTACCCTCAAGGAGATAATGCGAGTGTAACAGACCTGTGTGCTGGGCGCTAACCGGCCCCCATCCTCGAGGCAAAGAGGAAAGGTGCAGCCATTCAGGGTAGGCTTTGTAGAGACCTCAGTCATTGTCACTGAGGGGATCCGAAGCTTCCTCAAGTCTTGGCGATTTTCTCCTGGCTCCAGCACAGATGTGTTTGGCGAACTTAAGGGCTGATTTGGCGTCAGTGAAGAAGTGGGATGCGTTGTCGTGCTGAACCTTCAATTTTGCCGGGTATAGGAGAGAGTAGGGCACACCAGCTTGCAGTAGAATCTTCTTAGCTGGTAGGAATTCCTTGCGGGCCGCCTGCACCAGGGGGGTGAAATCTGGGTAAAATGAGATGTGATTGCCCTGGTGCGTGATCTTACCCTTCTCTCTCGCCAAGCGCAGAACGGCGTCCCTATCCTGGTAGTTGAGCAGTTTAGCCAGTATTGGACGCGGAGGGGCGCCCACCGGGGGTTTTTTCCCAAGGGATCTATGCGCTCTCTCCACCGCGAAGACCGGGGACAGATCTGGGTCGAACAGGTCATGTAGGAGGCACGATACAAACGATTCCATCTTCCCCGTGTTGGTTGTCTCCGGAACGCCTGTAATGCGGATGTTGGACCTTCTGGAGCGCGCTTCTAAATCGTCCGACTTGGCGCGCAAATTTTCAAGTTCCCGCTCCAGTGTAGTTATGTGCTGCTTGGTCTGCTGTTGAAATTCACAACATTCAGTCTGCCTATTTTCGAGACAGTCCAGCCTCGTCTCGTGAGCGTCCACCTTAGTTTTCACTGATTCAAGTTGCGCAGCCATGTTGTCAAGCTTGGCATCTATGCTCTTCAAGCTGGTTCTCACCTCCATGATGAGGGCCCCAAAATCAATGTCCGGGGTAGTGCATTGCGATGACGATGCGCCATTATCCAGTTCCATCGTTTTGTTTTTCGGCGGTTTCCTATTGTCAAAGCTTAGTTTCGCTTGCCTTGCGTCGTTTTTTCCCATCACCACAGTCCGAAGAGGTCCGCCTGCCACGCAGTGAGGTAGCCCCTATCCTGCGCCTCAGCCAGCAAGTGTTGAGCCCGCTCGTAATTATCCAGGAGATGCCAGGGCGCGCCAGGCGCGATGGAGCGAGCGCGGTATTGTGAGCCAGCCGCGTTAAATATCGTAGCAGGCGTCCGGCAATGTCACCCAACCTGCCACGTGTCCAGCAGGTCTCCTCAGGTCCTAAAATGGCGGGCTCTCTTATCGCAGCGGGGAGTCCACTCGTCAGGCAGAATCAAACCCAGCGCAGGGGCTCCAAGGGGATCGGGCCGCAAGGCGTCCCACCATGCACACGGCGGCCCACTCCGTCGATTTCAGGAGCCGCTGGGGGGTCCGGGTGCAGTTGTGGAGCGGGAATACTGCCAGGGGAAACCCGTCCCTCCGCAGCACCTCCTCACCTTCTCTCCAGCTCCCGCCGCAGCGCAGGTGGTGCAGACGCGACTTCTTGTCCCTTCACCGGGTCCCTCTCATGGAAGCTCCGCCGCAGCAGGCCTAAGGATCACTCCTCCGCAGCGCGGCCGCTCCCGCCCAGCCTCGCCAGTCGCAGCCAGTCTCGCAGCGGAGATCGCCGGTAGGTGCAGCGGGGGCACAATATTGAGGTGCCTTCGGCATGAATACGGCAAGCGCCAGACCTCCGCCGAGTTCAATCAGGCCGCAGGGGCCTCCGCAGCCGCGGCCCACAGTTGAGCTTGACTCCCAGCGAGAGTCACTTCCGGCGGGACGCAACACTAGCTCACCGGCCGCTGGTATTTCCGTCTTGTGCCGCTTCACGGAGAAACCACCTCCGCGCACCAAACTCGGGTCAAAGGATCACCCGGGCTTGCGGAGCGGAACCCGGGAGGAATGGGGGTCCACAGGCGCCAGGAACAGGATAGTGTAGAGGATTAATCAAAGTAGCCGGCGGAGCTCACTCAGAGAGCGGCCATCTCGCTGCTCTGCTAGCCACGCCCCTCCATCTAACCTATGATATTGACATACAGAATTCCACCATGACTTAGTTGAAAGTTTAGTCAAACATTTCCAATTCAATGTAATTTGTTGAAATGTTAGAGCCAATATAAGATCAAACAATCCATTTTCATAGGAAGGTAAAGGAATGGATTCTGAGAGACTTCCCATAAAGAGAAGAACACTGGATATTGGTTTGTGGATCTGAAACATTTTTGATAAATGAACACAGATTTGTGTCCAAAAAGAAAGAACAGGAGGACATCAAAAAAGGAGATGTGAGAGATCTGCTGATGGAAATCACAGGACCAACATTTCTTATTGTCTATGTGTGTGAAAGTAGCTGTTGAGACAGGAGTGAAATATAATCCAAGATAAAGAAAAAACATAGATTGAGTGGTGGAAGCGGATCTTGAAATCCTCAGCGACCGAGCCCAAATCTTATTCCATATATCAGTGCTCCACCAGAAACCAAAGTCCGATTCCCAAGCAAGTTCCAATTTAGTTTCATCCCGTTCTGGATTTGTGGTGTAAAAGAATTTGTAAACTGGGGAAGCTTTTGGGAATAATGTTAAGATTTTAAGAAGTGAGTCCTGAGTAATGGGAACTTCATCAGAAGGGAGGGAATCAAAAATGTTTAAAATTGATGTAATAAGTATAGAAAATGTATGCAAAAAAGATTGATGTTTGATGTTTGATGTTTTGTGGTTTTTATATAGCGCTCTATCACTCCATGGAGCATCTTGGCGCTTTATTTTTCATTGCTGACCCGTAGTAAGATGTTTCGACTGTGTTTGGAACATATGAGTATAATCAGACCAAAATTTTACATTTGGATTCTGGGAGTCCGTATATCCAAGTTTTTAAAGATTTTTTGAAGGTCTGTTCTGATGTTATTAGACGGAGATCTGTAGGGAGTGTGTTCCAGGCTTTGGCCCCCAGAACTGCCAGTGATTTTCCTCCCTTGGTGGTGAGTTTAAATTTGGGGACAATAATCAGATTGGCTGTAGCTGATCTGAGTTCTCTTGAGGGATAATACCTATGGAATCTATCATTTAGGTATTTTGGGCCTCGTTTGTGAAAACACCTAAATGTAATCACAATGATCTTAAATAGGATCCGCTTCTGAATAGGAAGCCAATGCAGCTTATTTAGGGCCGCTGATGCTGATGATCTTCTAGGCAGCCTTAGGACCAATCTCGCTGCCGCATTCTGAATAGTCTGTAATTTATGTAAGGTGGATTTTGTAACTCCAGCATACAGACTATTACAGTAGTCAATTTTGGATGTTATTAAGGCAACTGCTACTGTTCGGCGAGCGGGCAATGGTAGATAGTCAAAGAATTTGCGTAGCCCCTTCATGGTGTTAAAACAAGTAGCTGCTATTTCTTTAGATTGTTGCTTGAAAGAGAGCAAATTATCAAATTTTATGCCCAAATTACGAGTGGCATTGATGGTATCTGGGGGGGCTTCTGCATCGGGTGGCCAGCAGGTGAGTGGGGAAAATAAGTTGTTTTTTCCAAATGGTATGATCTCAGTCTTTGCAGAGTTGCATTTCAGATGGTTTTCATGCATCCACTTAAAGGTTGCCGTTAGACACTCTTTTAGGTCTCGTTCTGCTTTAGCTATATCTTTGTCCAGAATCAGGACCAGTTGGGTGTCATCGGCGTATGCAACTGTATTCACATTGAAAGACGCAATAAGACTGATCAGAGGAGCCATATACAAATTAAATAAGGTGGGGCTCAGACTGGAGCCCTGAGGCACCCCTGAGCCAATCTCCTTCTCCTTTGAGTAGAATTGTCCTAACCTGACGATTTGTTTTCTGTTTAACAAAAAATTTGTAAACCAGTTCAACACGGTGCCCCCTATACCTGCCTCTGCTAGACGATGTAATAATATGGTATGGGACACCGTGTCGAATGCTGCTGATAAGTCAAGGAGGACAAGGACGGCCCTGCCCCCCTGGTCTAGTGCAGTTCTTATGGTTTCTGTTGTAAATAATAGAGCTGATTCAGTGGAGTGTTTAGCTCTGAAACCCGCCTGGTTTGGGTGTAAGATGTTATTGGTTTCCAGGAACGTTGTTAACTGTCTATTGACCAGGGTTTCAGTGCATTTGCACAATGCAGGGAGTTGGGAGATCGGTCGTAAGTTAGTTAAGACAGATGGGTTATGTAATGTCTTTTTTTGTAATGGCTTTACAATAGCTGTTTTCCACGCATTGGGGACTTCTCCAGATTGCAGTGAGGCGTTGATGATGTCATTTATCATAGGGCATACGTCCTCTTTAATAGCCTGGATTAGTGAAGGGGGACAGGGATCAAGTGGCGATCCAGATTTGATTTTTGATAAAGCTTTCGAAGTGTCTGCTTCCTCAATCACGTCAAAAGTATTCCATCTAACAGTTATCCCATGGTTATTTTCCTGCAGATTATGATCTTTGTTATCCATAATTGCAGGGAAATTTTTGGTAATATTTGCAATTTTTTGTTCAAAGTAATCTGCAATATCATTGCAGAAACTTTGTGATGGTGGAATCTCGTGAGATAGTGTTTTTGGGTTCCTAAAACTTGTGACTATCCGAAAAATTTCTTTTTGGTCATTCTGTGAAGTTTCTATTTTGTTGGTAAAGTACATTGTTTTAGTTTTTTTTATAAGTGCGTGGTAGTTCTGCCTGGCAGTTTTAAAGTTAACCTGATCTTCTTCGTCATATTTTTTTCGCCATTTGCGTTCGAGTCTGCGAACAGTACATCGTGTGTCTTTTAGTTCTTTTGTGAACCAGGGAGCTGATGTTTTCCCCTGTTTTGAAGTGGATTTTTTATTGTTTCTTCCTGACATTAATTTCTCCCCTATGGTTATCATCCATTTGTCATAATTCCGATTATCCGTGGTAGCATTTCCTACTGTCTCAGGTTTGTTTTCTCTAACCCAGTCTTGTAATTTCGGGTGTTCAATTATTTTGGTCCAGCAAGGGGTTGGCTTCTCAGCTCTACATTTGTCAGATTTTGACATTTTTATTTCTTCCGTGTTAAGATAAAAACTAATAAAATTATGATCTGTCCACGTTTGGGGTAGGGGGGTAGAGACATGTATTGACTTTAAATTTGTACAGATACAATCCAACACATGGCCCGCTATATGTGTGGGCTCTTTTGTGAGAATTGTGAGCCCCAACACATGCATGATATCTGTAAAATGTAGTGCGTTTGTATCATTTGCGCAGTCGATATGGAGATTTAGGTCTCCCATTAAGGTAAAGTTGGCGGCCTTAAGTGTCATATTTGTAAGTGCTTCTCCTAGACTTTCTAAAAAGCGGCTGGCTTGTCCTGGTGGGCGGTAGATTAATGCCCCTGAAAAGGAGAAGGAGTCATGTGCTTTTACATTAAAAGCGAAACATTCGGCGTCTTTTATTTCCGGTAGTTCTTGAATGTTACATGAGAGAGTTTCTCTATGAATAATGGCTATCCCTCCCCCTCTTTGTATAGTTCTGTCCATTCTCTGTATCGTGTATCCAAGTGGGAGTGCACACACAATATCGGGGTTTGACCAATTTTTTAACCATGTTTCCGTGACCATAAGACAATCCAAATTGTTATCTGTAATCAGGTCGTAAATATGTAGGGCATTTTTACACATAGAACGTGCATTGATTAATCCTCCCTTGATGGATTTATAAGTAATTTTCGGAGTATGTTTTACATAGGATTGTAGTGTTTGTTTGCACGTGATACATGAAATCGGTCCTAGCCAGCTGTCTACTAATATGGCATGGTGACATTTACTGTTGTTGGGTTTAAGGGATAATAGTTTTTCACTGGTTAGCTGACCTGTATGCATTTTATGGTGAGTAGCACAAGGCATACTGCCCCTCAGCCCGTCCTTAGCGCGGACGGGCGCAGACGGGCTGACTCTGGCGTGACTCCGGCGCTGGCGAGGCGCGTCCACTGCACGCGTCCGCTGTCGCGGAGAGGAACCGTCTTCTTTTGTATGGATGGCTAGAGCGCTGACCCAGCTGCCGCCTCCCACTCAAGATGTCTGCCGTGGTTTTTCCTCTCTGCTGCTCGGTAAACAGCCCTGAGATCGGCTGTAACCGACGAGAGTGCAGGGGGAATGATTATAGGGGCGGGGTGAGTACAATTACTGTTGCAGTGCTTTTCACAAAAAAGAATGCAATTTTTAAAATTTCGACGTTTAAGATTGTGTCTAAAAATGACAAGTAGTTTTCATGTGCCCTCCGCTATCATTCAGCGTCAGAAGCACACAAACAGCACAGAAAATCGGCTTCCTACTGCTACCTCCCGGCTCAAGCCTCAGGAGGGGTCCAAAAGTTACACAGGTAATGGTTGTATCAGCGCAATGAAATCTCGCGTCTGAAAACCCTGGCCTCCTTTTGTAGGGATGGCTAGAGCGCTGACCCAGCTGCCGCCTCCCACTCAAGATGTCTGCCGTGGTTTTTCCTCTCTGCTGCTCGATAAACAGCCCTGAGATCGGCTGTAACCGACGAGAGTGCAGGGGGAATGATTATAGGGGCGGGGTGAGTACAATTACTGTTGCAGTGCTTTTCACAAAAAAGAATGCAATTTTTAAAATTTCGACGTTTAAGATTGTGTCTAAAAATGACAAGTAGTTTTCATGTGCCCTCCGCTATCATTCAGCGTCAGAAGCACACAAACAGCACAGAAAATCGGCTTCCTACTGCTACCTCCCGGCTCAAGCCTCAGGAGGGGTCCAAAAGTTACACAGGTAATGGTTGTATCAGCGCAATGAAATCTCGCTTGAGGGCAATTAAACGTAGCTTGAAAGTCAGGAATGGAACAAGGAGAGGTGCCATTGACTAAATCGTTAACCCAAGAGATTCCTTTTGCTCTCCAGAAGGCCCAGTATATAGGTCTATTATTAATAGTTATAAGACGATTATGCCACAGAGGAGAATGAAGAAAGGCATTTCTAGAAATCGGTTTTGGTTGAAAATTAGATTTTAATAAAGAGCAGGTGTGTTTGAATAGTGGCGGGGGTGCGAGGGTGTTTTTGGCAGTAAAAGAAAGAACTTCTTTGGTCGAGAATGGAGCAAACATACAACATTCAATAGTGACCCATAGAGGAGTAAAAGGAAAGGATTCCGTGAGAAGCCAATGAGAAGCTTGTTTTAAGCTAAATGCTTTATGATATAATCGAAAATCCGGAAGGTTCACCCTGCCTACAAGTCTCAGTCTTCTGAGATGAAGTAAAGAAAGTCTCGATTTTTTGTTTTTCCAAAGAAATTGAGAAAGAAGAGAGTCTATTTTTTTAAAAAAAGGTTCCAGGGATATGAATAGAAATCATTGAAAAATAATATAATAAAATGGGAGTAGTCATCATCCTAATGGAATCAAGATGGCCCCACCAGGAGAGGAAAAGAAGATTCCAGGATGAGAAGAGTTTGGATTTGCCATCTAACGCTACAATCATCTTTAATTTAACCGAGTCAGTGATGGAATTGGAAAACCAAATACCAAGATATTTGATTTTGAAGCTATTCCAATGAAAACCGGTAGAGTCAAATTTGAGGCAAAAATTTTTAATTGGCAAAACTTCTGTTTTATCAGAATTGATTTTATAGCCTGATACCGCCGAGAAATTAGATATTTCTTGTAATAACGAAGGAATAGAAGAATCTGGATTGAGGATGAAAAGCATAATATCATCAGCATAAGCAGATAATTTCAGGTGATGTTCTCCATATGGAAAGCCAAAGATAGAGGGATTCTGACGAATACGGGTTCAAGAGAAAGAACAAACAAAAGGGGGGATAATGGGCAACCTTGCCTAACACATCTATGAAGTTGGCAATGCTGCGAAATTCGACCATTTACAATAGTAGAAGCAGAGGGAGTAGAATAAAGGAGAGAAATAAAAGAAATAAATTTAGTACCAAAACCATACCATCTAAGAGATTTAAACATAGAGGACCAATCTACCCTGTCAAAATCTTTTTCCACATCGATGGAGATCGCCGCGAGCGGAAAAGATAGAGAAGGAGCTTTATTGAGAACATTGAAAAATAGACGAGAGTTATCAGAGGTTAGTCTACCTTTGACAAATTCACATTGTTTGGGGCCTATTAAATGAGGGAGGAAGGATTCGAGGCGTAATGCTAAGAGTTTAGCAAAGATTTTATAATCAACATTGATCAAGGAGATGGGGCGGTAGTTTTTGCAGAATTTGGGGTCTTTGCCTTCCTTATGAATAAGACAAATAGATGATTCCAGAAAAGTACCTTTTGCTGCACCAGTAGAACAAAAAGGTTGGAAAAGGTTAAAAAGTTTTGATAATAATAGATTGGAAAAATGAAGATAACATTCAAAAGAAAAACCATCAGGGCCAGGGGATTTATTCTTCTTCAGAGAATTTAAGGAGGAGGAGATTTCCTGTAATGAAAGATCTATGTCTAGAGAGGTGAAATCTAGATCTGAAGAAGAAGGAGAAGGGATAGTAATAAGATATTCATTGATAAGTGTATCTGTTGGGGCGACTCAGGAGTGTATAGGGATGTATAAAATTTAGTAAATTCGGCTGATATGTCTTTATCTTTAAAAAGATGTTTACCATCAGTAGATTGAATAGATTCAGAGAATATTCTCTCTTTTCTAGATTTGAGATAATTAGCAAGAAGTGAGCCAACCTTATAATGACCGCTGTAATACCTGGTACTACTACGAAGCATAGTGAATGAGGCACTATCAGTAGAAATTGTATTAAATTCCATCTTAGTACGGATAAGTTATTGCAGAGTAGAGTCTGAGGAGGAAGTATAAAACTGGTGCTCTAAGAGTTTGATAGAAGATAATAATGATTTATGTTTATTAGAAGACTGCTTCTTTTTTTTAGAAACAAATTCAACAATAAAGCCAGTCCCACACAACGAGAAAGGAGATATAGAGGCATCTTCATTAATAGAGTAAAATTCTTCAGTAAAGGAGGTGAAGGTAGAAGAAAAAACTGGGTCTCATAAAAGATAGTTATTAAATCTCCACCTAGACATTTTAGAGTGAGGAGGAAGTAAATCGAAGTCAGGGACCACCGGAGCATGATCTGAAATCAAAATGGGCTCCGTCAAGGAGGAAACAAGGTTTTGGGCAAAGGATTTAGAAGGAAATATGAAATCAATCGGAGATAGGGAACCATGTGGAGGAAAAAAAAGGAAAATTCTGATTGGTCTGGGTTGCATAGCCTCCAGCATCAACCAGTTAAGTCTGCGTAATGGTATTAGAAATTGTTTGTGGGTTTTATGAGGGATAAAACGCACATGGGATTTGCGATCAATGAACGGGTCTGCAACTTGATTACAATCACCTCCAAGTATTAAAAATTCATCCTTATTTTGGAAACATTTGTCTGTAATAGTAGGCCAAAAGGAAGAATCAGGTTGAGTTGGGCCATAGAGGTTAAACATAGTGAGAGGGATGTTATTAATTAATAGTTTGACCAGAGTTCTTTTTGTATTGGTAGGGGAGATCAATACTGAGCCAACCCAATTACGTTTAAGTTTAGGAGCTTCAGCCTCAAATAAGTGAATTTCCTGTAACAAAACTAAATCAGGAATATATGAGGTTAAATGTAAAAGAATTCTCTGCCTCTTTACAGGATTATTGAAACCTTTTACATGCCATGTAATAACTCTAAATGGAAAAGATAGCATTGTAGAAACAACAGTATATTTATAAGAAAAAATGTAATTGAGCATAAAATGTAGAATGAGCAATTGAAAAATTGAAGAAATAAATGACAGTAATAAGATGAAATGGTAAGGAATAAATAAATAGAGGGAGAAAGGTGGAGAATTGAGAAGAAATAAGACAATAACAAATTTCTTCCAGCATCATTAAGAGAAAAAACAAAATATAGGTAGAAAGAAGAAGATAGGATATGAAGGAGAGAGGGTCAGGTATAGGAAGAACAAAGAAGAATATAAGGAAGAAGGGAAAAGGAAAAAGAAGAGAGGACAGCAAGAAGATAAGACAGTACATATCAAAAGGACAACTGAAAAAACATACCTGAGGGGACAAAGAACGAAAGAGAAACTGGGGCATGAACGACACATGAAAAGATGAAACACCTGAACACAGGGGTCCGAACCACATCGGGACGGGGAAGAGAAGGGAAACAAAACCATGATATGAAATGCGGATGAGCGGACCTAAAGAGGGAAATAAAGGAAAAACAAAAATGATAAGCATCAAATACATAAGACAAAGGAATTGCACGCTTATTAAATCTAAGAAAAACAGAGCCGGGAAGACCTACATCACTTAAATAATAAATAAAAAACAAAAGGAGCAATGAAGAGACAGCTGATGGACCCTGGGACGGGTCGACATTGTCTATTACATAATCAGAAAAAATTCTAAAAATTGGACTAGACCAACAGGATAAACCATGTTATAAAACACTTCAAATGTAGTTGAAAAAATACCATTACAGTTGAAGAAGTATAATCTAATCAACTATTAGAGGGACCAGCAGTGTCCATGTTGTTTGCTGTATAAGATTGGAGAAAATGTTTGAGCTCCGCAGGGCCTTCAAAAGACTAAGTTCGATTTTGAAAAGTCACCTTAAATATGCAGTGATGGAGAAGACCATATTTGGCTCCAAGAGATCGAAGAGGCGGACGTAGACATAGGAACTCCTTCCTATTTGCTGTAGCGTTAGAGACATCTTGGGAAAGAAATACCTTCTGACCAAGCCAAGTAATTTGACGTTTGGCTCTAACTGCAGAGAGGACTAAAAGCAAATCCGTGAATTTTAAGAAAAGGATGATGACTCCTCTTGGTCTGGCTGGAGACGTAGAGCGTGGAGGATGGGGGGGGACCAAGCCTGTGTGCTCTCTGGATGTTGAGGGATGTGGTAGAAGGCATGTCCAAGAGTTTCGGCAAGAAGGTTGTAAAAAAGGAGACAGGGTCATCACCCTCCAAAGTTTCAGGCAGACCATAAATGCGTAGATTATTTCTCCTATTTCAGTTTTCCAAATCTTCAGTATGTTGTTTCAAATTACAAACTTTTTTTTCTAAAGAAGAAAGTCTCTAGGAATCACCCTGAACCACCGAAAGCTGCTGTTCTACTGAAGACACTCTAGTTTCTATTGCAGACCTTTTCCCCTCCAGGAAGTGCATCTTGTTATTTGTTTCCTCCACAAATGGGTGTAAGGCGCAAATTTCCTCCAACAGCAATTCCTTAGAGATGGGAGAAGACCCCGTGTCTGGAGAAGGAGGGCCTTGCTTCAGACGTTTAGAAGCTGAAGACGGCGGAGATGATTTAGAAGATGACTGTGACAAGAAAGAGCGATCGGAAGATACCCCAGCCATTGATCCTACAGTAAAAGGCGAGACCAGACCAGAAACAGGAAGAGAAGATGTTGATGAGGCGCTTCCTTTACGGGTAAAAACAAATTTTGGCTTGTTCAGTAAATTCATATATAAGAGTCACCAAAATAGTGCATAAGTCATTGAACGAGTTAGCAAAAGTTTTGGTATACAGACTTTCACAAAAGAGGTGAACGTTGGATGACCTCTGGGAATTAGTATTATATTGACCACACTCGTCATATGATGTAAAACAGCAGATTCCAGTCAGAATAGTTATAAAGTACAATAAATTCTGTGAGAGAGTGAAAAATATCTTGAGGAAACGTAGCGTTTCATGCCTTTCAGAAGAGTAGCTGACAGATCATTAATGACAAAATGGAGGGTGCACTGGGGTGACAGTAACAGCAGAGTAAATGCCACCTAACGCTGTGATATACAGGACTTGGTATACTTTTCATCAGAAAAAATAGTTGCAGGCGTGAGGGCTATGAGCTAGGGGCAATGCGCTGAGGTGAGGAGAAAATGCGAGCATTTCATACTCAGAGCTGTGGAGGAGCCTGCAAACGCCTAAGATGGCGGACTTTTTGCAGAAAAGCCATTTGCGGCTATAAATAATGAAAGCGCGATGTGCTTAAAGCGGGAAACAGTTCACTGGGGTCCGCACATCCCCAGATGACAGTAACTGGTGTTTCTGAAAGAAAAGGGTGCAAAATAACGCACCAGCGGGTCCACAGAATTCCCAACGACACAGAGCTTTCCCCTCAGGCGGCCATCTTGTCCGGCACCGAAGCCACGCCCTCAGCAGCAGAATTTCTGAAAAAAATCTTTTTGCAATAGTGAAAACATGAATTTATATAGCTTTTATCTCTGATAACATGCATGAACAGCAACACAAACACTTTTCACCTGATTTACAGTGAAAAGCAACCTTTAACATCATTCACATATTTGGAGTCAGTGCCAAAACACTGAAATGTCACTAAGGGCATACTTGCATATAGCAACAACGGCCACATTAGGTAAATTGCACAAGTGTCTATTGTGGCACAATATCAGCACATTGTTCAATTTCACCTCTTTTGCAGCACCAATGTAGTATTGATTGATGGGGTGGATGGAGATACCAGGGTTCCAGAACAGTGCTTTGGATAGAGGGAGTTAATTCATTTGCATGTGAATGGTCCTTATGCAAATGAGATTCACCCCTACTGCTCCTGTGTAAGTCTTATCACTGAACAAGGGGCCTCTTAGGCAGGATGAATACAGACAGCACACCACCTATGTAATGATCTCCAGCATATGCCCTTTAGGAGGGCATGTGCAAAGCTGGTAGGCAGCAGCATAGCCTGGGTTACCAGTGCCCGGGCAACATTTTAAAAGAAAGTATTGCACCCCCTAACCCGTGGACTGTTATCTCATGAAGTGCTAATGGTCCATGGGTACCGGCGACAATCTTTACTTTTAAAATGTTGCGCCCCTAAGAATTTTGCACCTGGGGCATTAGCCCCTGTTGGCCCACCGCACTACACCATTGTTGGTAGGCCAGGGGCACAAGTACAAGGCAATGCAGTTGCCCTGGGGCCTATTTTTGGCCTTAATTGAAAAATGGTGTTCGACCCTGTGAAAGTGGCTGCATAGCTGCCTCAAAGAGGTAGGGGATCCAGCAGCCTTGCTTATATATGTGGGATTTATTTCCATTCTCTGAGATGGTGCTGGTGCTTTGGTGTGTAGTTCCATGCCCAAGCAATTTGAGCTATGCCGCAGACCAAAAGCAGGTTGGTAAATCTAGAGCCCAAGCCCAGCCCTTGAGAGGCATGAGCGGAGTGATTAAATACTTATTTGGTTCACCTTGTCTAATGTTGCCTCATATGCACTGGAACAAAAGATAGGTAAGTTGAAAATGGAAGACACAAACAAATACATAACAGTCACACATACCCATAGGAATATGCGTGTCTGCCAACACACAAGAACACGTGTGAGGATTAACACACTCACTAGTGCTATACATTTCACTGATTAAATAAATTAACTGTGTTGATGGTATTAAAATTGCCTCTGTATCGTCCACTATCAAACATTTTGAAATGCCTTTTATTTTCAAGGAGTGACTGCGATGTACCAAAGGGTACCACAGATCCCAGGACACAATCACGATTTAGCTAATATTTCAGCTAAGAAACAAGTAGTGAGATTCCAGAAATAGTTGGGCTAATTTCGGTGGGTGGGGTTCTCGCTGGGCTCCTAAGTCTCTGTAGGAGCTGAATCAATATAATAATAACATTTTGCTATGTGTGTGCCAGTATGTACTATAACTTATACATCAATTTGTGGTAGACTCCTCATGCAACAAGTGCATTCCAGAGTTCATATATTAGTTGGATATATGTCACAGCATTGAGTGGCAATATATTGCCCTTTAAATTTATTCATTTCAGGATATTGATTACAACAATTTTGTCGAGCTAAATATATATATAGGTGAGATGCAAGTACATATAGGTGAGTGCAGATATACTCCATGTCAACAAGGTGGTTAGACGTGGAGTTAATAGAAAATCTGTCTGCGCTTAATTTGTAAAAGAATGAGAGCTGGTGCCCGAAGTTCTTCTTTAAAGCCCACAGCTCACATAATACTAAGGTTATGTCAGTGGTGTAGCTAGCCCATGTGCCGCCTGTGGCGGACCAATGCGTTGGCCACCCACGGTGACATTTAAGAGAGGGGTGCTGGCGATTCCCGTGATTACTGTGGGTAAGGCGGGGTCAGAGGGTCTTGCGATTCCTGCGACAGTTGCAGGTAAGGGGGTGAGGCTGCTGCCTCTAAAACTCATGCCGCCCGGGGCAGACCGCCCCATCCCCATCTTGCTATGCCACTGGGCTGCGTATTCCTGAAGGCAACTCGTGCCTCTTTATTTGACTACCAACAACCCCTTCTACTTTATCTTATGCTTGCAGGTTCCTGCTTTCTCCCTTTGGGATGGTTTTCAGTCATTCTCTATCTCCTTCTTTCCCCTTTGTTTCTTTTCCCTCTTTTGCTCTCCAGAAATGTCTTATGGGAAGAACTAGGCGCTGGCCCCCCAATAAAGTGCCAGTCCCCCCTCCCCCACGTACAACAGCTCCCACCAGCTTAATTTAGGCACTGAAATATGTACTGAATTGTATATACTAATCATGAAGATCAAGTTATGGTCGATATTCTGGACACAATATTTATAGGACGATATACTGAACTCACTTTAAAGAAAACAAGACAATATTTAATAAGATTCCAGCATAATCAAGTCACATTTCCTGTGCAGGACTTAAAAACAAAAAACACTTTTTTTATACAAGCCCAACCTCAATGGAAAGCCATCCGAATCACTGTTTTTATCCAGGGCGTAAGCCTTGGCTTCTTGAAATTAGTCTTACCAGCAAATAGACCCTGTCCTGAGCATTTGTAGCCATATATTTTTTTAAATAGGCCATTATTAGTGCATTCTATCCATGAGACCCTATTAGAAATTTGCTCACATTACCATAAAACGTGTTAGTAGTTGTTAAGGCTAAGCTCTTTCTTTTTTTCAATTATCTTGGTTTTAATAAGAGAAGCCATAGTGCTCCTGTGGATAGGTTTCATCACAGTTCTTTGCTTCTATGGCATCTGTAATGCGATCTAGATATGAGTTGTGCCGAATGTTCAAGCATAAATACTTGCAGAAACCAATTCGTTTTCATGAAGCAGCTTTCCATCTGCAGATCTTTAAGAACACCTATAAATGAGACGGGATCTGCAGTGAACAGGAGATCTCCAGCTATGCTTTTGCCTTCTGAAAGTACTGATGTTGAGACCAGAGACACAGGGCTTGCAATAGCAAACAAGCATTCGCATAGCCAATTGGTCTTGCCTTTGGGACCTTATAAGTGTTTAGCCATGCAGCACATTATCTTGGGCACTGTGCCACCTGGAATTGAGGCGCTATACAATTGATTTAATTAACATTGACTGTTGCGCTATTATACAAACAGTAGTTATTCTATATAAACTGACTGTTGTGTCTATACACTGTGGATCCCACCCATAAGAGATATTGACATGAGAGTGCTGGAAGCCAAAGTTGTCCATGACAGTGTGACATGCCTCACCCTGCCGTCACATGCTGTTCTTATGGGTTAAAGGTAGTTGTGCTGGACAGTGACATTGATGCACTGCACAAATATTTCCATTTAAGAAACACTTTAGGTGTGACATTATTACTCATTAAAGGTGGCGTGAGAGATTTTTATGGAAAGCAAGTAGCACTTTCATTCATCTTGTACAAACTCCCCTCATGCACAAAGTATATGTACAGCATAGACAACAGCAGCAGAACAACACAACCACATAGCAGCAGGCATTATTCTTTTCCCACAGAAATGATACAGCATAGGCAACAGTGGTGTAGTATGTGACAAGTGGAATATGTACTGCATGGGGATTAGAAGTGAAAGCTTCTCTTATACACAGAAACACACACACACATGTAAAGCAGCAGTGCAGAATTCCATTGCGCACACTTAACAGATGTAGAATGGGCAATGGCAGCATTAGATTCTCTCACACACAGAACAAAGGCAGGCATCTAAGCACTACTGTCACAGAGGACAAAAAAACAGGTGAGAAGCAGTACAAGTTCCTTTGCGCAAAGAAGAGAATCAGCACAGACATCAGTGCAAGCTTCCATCACACACATATGCACTTACATCACAAGCACAATGAAAGCTTCCCCCACACACACAGAAGGGATACAACAGCGCACTCTTTCTTCATACATACAAATCAGGTACAGCAATAGTCACACTTATACAAAACAGACACAGCCTGGGAAGCAGCTGCATCCATTTTCCTGTCAAGCATGCCGGGTACAACACAGGCACCGGGAGTCCAAACTTCACTCACACACAGCCACAAGTGCCTTAGTTTAAGAATGCTAATATGGGATAGTAAGAATTGATGGTTAAACAGGATAACAATGAGCATAACAAAATACAAAAATGATATATTTAAACAAAGATTACACATATTGTTAGTTGTTCCTAATTGACAAGATTTTAAAATATCAATGCATAACTTTTTCTATATTCTCAAGTAGAAAGAATTTAGTAAAATGTGCTGTAACTGATGAAAAATGTAATACAAACCCCAGTGCTAATCACAACAGAAGGCATGACTGTAATCTGATTATTAGGTGCATAAACCACAGCAAGACAACTAGAACTACAACTTTGCAAACAGAGTTGCGTAACCCATTTATACATCTGTTGGTGGGAATGATTTGGACCACTATGAGAGTGAATACGATGGTGAGAAATCTGTGAATGCACTTCTGAAATGGATTTAGCCAGCCATTGGAGATATGTAATGTAAACTATATTTATATAGTGCACTATCACCCACCGGGTATCCTGGCGCTGAGGGAGTACCTTGTTGTTATATGGCGTAGTTGATCGGCAAACCAAAATGAGGCAAACGGAATACAAGTTTATGGGGAGGGAGGGAACCAGAGTGAAAACGCAGGTTGGATCGGTGACACTACATCTAAGTATTACTCCTCCCTCGGAAACATCCAAGTCTTCAGCGTCTTCCTGAATTGTATTAAATTCTTACAGATATGATGAGATAAAACCCTGATGTGAGAAGCCACAAACAGAGTTTGATTGGTAAAGATTTGATCATTTTCCCAAATAAGGATATGAATTTTCGGTGGTCAGGTAAGTGGGATTAAAGTTAAGTGAAAATACTTGTGGCTGGCGTTATTAACAGTGAAAGGATATCATTTGCAGATGGTGAGTAGTGGCCTAAGAGAGGGAGAGAAAGATTAACGGTGAGCAAAGAGAAGGCATAGACGTTTTCTAAGAGCTCAGCTCGTTAGTTAGAGGATGACAGGCACACTGTGGCATATAGGAATGCTGCACAACTTACGACTACATACTATGTACAGCAATCTAATGTTTACCCCTTAACCTGAAGAAATGACTTTACTTAAGCAAATTCCAGCTGTGTAAGAATTTTACATTGAGACCGCACACGCACACAGACACCTCCGAAGGGTTCACCTAACCGCGCTTTTATTAATTAATGCAGGCCAGAGTGGCACTGAAAAGTGAAATGTTTAACAGCCTGCAAGAGGCAGTTTTTCCTAATCCGCCTCCAGCTGTCGCATTCAAGAGTCCAGTCTAACTCTCCGCAAACAGTACTCCATGTTGGAAGCTTCAAACCAGAAGTGAATTGAGGAACCAATGGGAAACGGGCTCTGCCTGGCTCATTTGTTACTTTATTGCAATGTAATATTTTTGTGCAGCGTCCAGCATTAAATGTTAATAATTGTAAACACTAGACGGCGCCTTTATATTTTAATTATGAAGTCCAACTTATAACCATTTTTGGATGTAATTGAGCTGGTTACTTAAAATGTGAAAAAACAATGTGTGGCATCTGTGAAGGGGGCACCGTGCTCACCTTCAAAGTAAATTAAACGAGCAATAAGAGGCAGGCTAAAGAAAAAGTAGTGCTCTTGAGCAAAACATATAGCTACTAATGAAAGGATCCATGTAGCAGGGCCAGTAGCCAGGGCAGGACCAAAACAACCACATGGCGGGACAAATGTAGACTATTTACCAATGAGGGCACTACAATTTTTAAAGGTAGAGGAAGCAACTAATAAAAAGCGGTGGCCGTCAGTGGGCATTGTTCAATCTCTACAGAAGGAATACAGCAAGTCTCGCAGAGCAGTGCATGTGTGCTGACTATAGGCCCGACCTAAAAAAGTGGTACTTTGCAACACATACGTGAAGCATGCATCAGTCCCGGGGTCTGCTGTCTGGACCCCGATACAGATGGCAGCCCCAGTCCCTCATGAAGAGCTTCCACTTTGTGGCTTGCTATTGACAGAAGAGTTAGTTCCTTCAAAGGGAGTGATACTCCTTTTGCTTGTGATCAAAGCCTTGCACTGCATGCATGTGTTAGTGATATAAGTTCAGGCCTGTCTTTGTATATTTAGCTTTGGACTTTTTAGGTAAATTTTATGCATTTAGGACCTAATTTATTTTATGGTGGCCAATATTTGTAAAACACCACATCCAACAACAGATTGCAATCAGGTTCACATCTGATTTATTGAATTGGCTGAAAATGGTGAATATTGGCTTCAAAATATTGTCGTACTTGTTATTACATCTGCTTTGAAATCGTGGGTCACAATATGAGCAAATACCATTTTAATACAAAGGTAGTCGTAACGCTGGACAGGAGAAGAAATGAGATTAGATGCAGGTGTGGTCATTGAGATAGAAGGGTACCCATTACGTGGATTAATATTTAGGATATTTTTTCTCAAAATATTAAAGGTTTCTCTGCTGCATATTGAGTACTTGATGATCCTAAACAATTGCATCATTGTCATCAAGACAAGAGAGCAGTTATTGTTAACATAGGGCTGTTTTATGCCAAATTCAAAGATACAAGGGCCCAGATTTACTATATGTTTGCACAGCTGCTCCTCCTCTTCAAAGTGGGAAAAAATGCTGTAAATAGCAGAGCCAATCAACTTTCTGAAGAGTCTTAGCACCGAATGTTGACATTCACATGCACCAAAAATGCATTGTGGTGTGTAGAGCTAACCTTCTGGCAATCAATATGAAGACAGCATGTCTGGGGTGGAACAGATGATAACCACCTTATGTTTTGATGTTTTGTGATGCAAAGCTAGATCAAGTTGTATGTACCCCGACCTGACTTGGTGTCAAAATCTTGCGACAAGAGAAACCTCTTGCCAACAAGTAGTTGAGTAGCGGGGCAGGCTGTCACCCTGGGCGGCTTGAGTTTTGGGGGCAGTGGCCTCCTCCCCCACTCTTACCTGTGGCTGTGCGGAAATCGCCCACACTCCCTCCACTCCCCGGCTCTCACATGTGGCCTCTGGGTGGCAAACTCAGGGACCGCCACGGGCGGCCAAACGGGTAGATACGCCACAGTTAACAGGCAGCAAGAAATATATTTTGTGATATGTGACTGCATATTAAGAGGGCTTTACATGAGAGCAACCATCTTACATGGCTGACCCTTGTGCAGATGTCTGCATGTAGGATTATTTCTGGAGGGTGTATCTTAAGTACACATCTTATTCCATGCATTACAGGCACACTTTTTCGCCATATTGCTAGGCTGAGCAACAAGCACAACACCTTATTTTACAACCTATCTACAAAAGGGTGGAAAAAGCTTTAAGGAAGTATATTAATGGTTTGACCTATGGTGAGATAGTGCATGCACTGCAAACATCATTGAATCAGCATGTATTAAACATGTAGAAATTATACAGCACTATTATCTCAGCTGATCTCTTGCAACCCAACTTAAGATCATGCTTTAACTCAAACCAGTTTAGTTATATTCCATATCAACTACAACAAGTAATCAAAGAGACCAGGACAGATGGTGCTCCTGGCCCAAGTGGCCTCCCACCTGCATTATTCAAAACCGAGCCTGACTTCTGGTCAAGCCTCTTGAGTATTTAATTTCATAACTGTTTGGCTGGCAAAGCAATTCCGAATTCATGTAGAGGCACAATACTTCACCATATTTATAAGAGAGGCAAAAGAGATGATCCAAATATTTATGGGCTAATTGACTTAATTGATACTGAGGCAACATTCTTTTCTAGTCTTTTATTAAAGGACCTAGAAGACTGGACTGTGCTGAAGTTCCAAATACCAATAAATCAAAGAAGCTTTCGAAAATGTACAGGTACCATACCTAACCTTATGGGCCTCTCAGTAGTTATTGAGGACACTTTTAGAAGTACATTTTCTGTTTACACCTGTTTTGTGGACCTAAAATTTGCTTAATATAAGACTCCTCAGCAGGCGTAATGGTCTAAATTGTGTGGTGTATACCTCGAGCTTTGATCTGTGCCATTCAATGTTTTTTACCATAATACTTGGGGAGAGTAAAATTGGGAGATGGCTTATCACCAACAAAAAGGTTTTATACAAGTGGTCTAAAAGAGGGCTTCATTCTCATGCCACTTATATTTATTTTATTCATCTCAGACCTCACCCATAGCTTGAACGTGGTAAACTGGAATGCATGGCGGTTAGCTCCTGTGGCCAGTCTCCAATATGTGGAGGACAAATCCTAATTAGTAAAACACATATTGGACTTCAACATTTAATAACCACCTTTAATGCATATGCCAGAAGGAATGGGTAGGAAAAAGAAAGCCATGGTTTTTGGCAACCAGCAGAGGAAAAAGAGCTTTGCCTGACACTTTGACAAAAAATTGGAAGCAATCAAGCAGGACACATTTGATCATTGACTTGAATGGAAGCATTGTTTACCAACACAAAGTTGTCACCTATGTGGGTACACAGATGAATCTGTAATGCATATTTTGTGAGTTTGTTCAAATTACCAAAAGCACGTAGACCCTTTCTACACAGGCACTTATGGAATATGTGTCTGCCAGTATGCCACTTTATTGAGAAGTATAGATTAGCAATTGAGTTACATACACACAAAATTTGATAAGGCATATAAATGATGTGGTCGTCTGTATGTTAGTATATTATAAGGTGTCTCAGACAAAGGGTCAAAGGGAGTATACACTACTAAATTATACCGCCGGTCTTATAGTACTTCCAAGAATTATTAAACTCACACAGAGTATAGAGTAGCCAGATCCAAATCCCAAGAAAAAAGAACTAAAAGAAACGGTGGGGGCACTACAAGTGTTTGGACGAGAACCCTCACTCATCTGAGGGTGACATGCTTCATCATTGGGTCCCTCCACACACTGGGACCGCAGGGTACCCAGTGTGGGCTACAACTTTCCACAAGAAAGGAGCGGGAGTGTTTTTGTAGCATGCCTAAGTATTAAATCCTCAACGGGTGAGGGTGAGGGGCAGTGTGCACGTGAAAAGTGATTTCAAACTATCTCAACAAGGACAAAACAACTTTATTCCTATGTCCTCATGGATAGAGGTTAAAAGTATAGTGCAGCAGGGTTATGAATATTCACCCTGTATATGGTCAAAATGTTTCTGCCATGTGTGACTTAGATGTTCCAGGCATTCTTCAGAACCATAATGTATTGTCACTCTGCTATGTAATTGTGTGTAATTTATAAATAACAAAACAATCAAAAAGTATACTCAGGTCTATTTCTTGACCAGCCGTGCACAATGGCAGCAGGTTGAAGAATAGGTCAGTGCCTTACTGTATGCCTCTCAGGCCCCTAATAAAAGGGGCATGTTTTATAGGGTGAGTTGCCTTTAAAGCTTCAGCATCATATTTTGTGCAGCTACACTGTTGGATCACCTACGTGGTCTTCATAGAGCTGCTTGAAGTTTAGCCAACTGTTTTAAAGATTGTCATCTGTCCTCATAACAGGATCCAGTGCATCATCCTGTGATTTATCGTTCAAAAACATGCTCATTGAAATCTTGATTCATTTTGAGACACGCCTTTCTCTGATCTAGTGATGAATAGCAACTGAACGAGATTTTCTACATCTTGCTATGCGCTTCCTGCTATTAATGTCCTTGATGTGTGGGATCAGTGACTGGTATGTAGTACAGAATGGCATATTTTGTTGAGTTTCATTACTCATCAGACAGGTAACAAGTAATTAAAGGCTTTATTAGAATTTATTCACCTTTAGTTATAACAGTGCATTACTTCAATTATACAATTTTGTCCTCTTTATTTTGCCTTTCACGCATCTTACTGTTTTCCTTATTCCCTATTTCTGCAAATTTATACGTAAGTGTGCAAAAATGGCAATGGCAACCATGAAGCTACCTGCCCCACAACAGTTTGTGGTAAAAGATTGTGAAGTATCGAGTCAAAGATGGAAAGAATGGAGAGATGATTTGATTAATTACCTAGAGACCTTTGAGAGTAAAGAGTTACCTCCAGAAAGGAAAAAGAAAATCTTATTACATTGTTTAGGTCCGGGTGGTTTAAGAGTTTATAACAGAATAGAAAAGAAAACTTTAAGTAGCAGTGAAGTAAATGTTTTTGCCAAAGCTATTAATGATTTGAATGCATATTTTGCACCGACAGTATGTAAGGCTGTCCACGGATTTAATTTTTATCACAGAAAGCGAGAAGCGGGTGAAAAAGTAGAAGATTATATTGTGTCTCCCAGAAGATTAGCCTTATCTTGTAAATTTGGTATTATTGAAGAAGAATTGATCCGTGACCAACTGGTCATGCATTGTAAGAACCAAAATTTACAAGATAAACTTTGGATTAATGGCGATGCTCATCTTCATGAGATTTCAGCCATCATCAGCAAAACAGAATTAACATCTAGCTGCGCAAAAACTGTTAAAGTGGTAAGAGTTTCTAGTCATAACAAACCAGAAAAGGCGAAACTGAAGCATGAAAGACAAAATTCTAAAGGAGTCAGCAAGAATAAAGACCGCACAAATACATTTTCTGACATAAAAGGGGCTTGTTACCGTTGTGGTAGCACTTCACATCTAGCTAACGACAAGGAATGTCCTGCCTTAGGTCAAAAATTAGCATATTGTAAGATGTCTGGTCATTTCGCTCGTGCTTGTCGTAACTCTTAAGGCTAGATGTAGGTAATTCTATTTTACCACTTCCTAAATACCGAATTTTACCGATTCGGTATTTAAGAAGTGGTAAAATAGAGGGGGGGATGTAGGTATTTCTGAATCGGTAAATACCGAATCGTTAAGATTCGGTATTTACCGATTCTGTAAATACCAATTCGGTAATGCCCGTTGATTCCTACAGATTCCAGCAAGGGTGAAGGGTGTCACTTTGACACCCTCTACCACCCCAAATACAGGCATGTGCGCCATGTGGCACACAGACATGCCCTGAGGGCATGTCTGTCTGTCACATGGCATAGGTGTGCATGCACAGATGTGTATGCACACCTGAATTCGGTATTTTACCACACAATAGGATTGTGTGGTAAAATACCAAATTCTGAAGGCCTGTAGAACTGTAAACAGTGCTACCTACATCTTGGATTTACCGAATCGGTAAAATTACTGATTCGGTATTTTACAGATTCGGTAAATTTACAGATTCGGCAAATTTACCGAATCTGTAAAATGATGCCCCTACATCACAAATACCCATTTACCGGTCGGTAACGGCCGAAATCGGCCATTACCGGTCAGTAAATGGCCTCCTACATCTGGCCCTAAATCTGTAAAATGCATAGTGGAGGAATGTGAACAAGAAGACAATGATAATGAGGACTCTGATTGCATTGACAACAAAGTTTGTTTTATCAGTGATGATGAATCTTGTGCACATGGTAAGATAAGGAAAAAACCTGTTTGTGAAAAAAAATGCGGGAGGAGTAGTGGTGACATTAATGGCAGACTCTGGTTCCCCCTGCACTATAATAAACAAAAACAAATGGGAAGAATTGTTTAAGCCCAGTATCGGCCCATTCCTAGAAATCCCTGACATACACCCTGTACGTTACACAGGTGAACCTATACCTCTGTTAGGTTTCCGCAAACTCACATTTGAGTTTAAGGGTAGAGTTGCCATGTGTAAATTGTATGTTTCTAAAACAGGACCCTGTGTTTTGGGTTGGTAGGATCAAGGTGAGCTTGGGATACACTTAGATCCCAATTATCAAGAACCAGTATTATGTGTTGATTCCTCAAACGAAGAGTGTCAAAATGAATACACCTTGAAGTTTCCTAAAGTTTTTTCAGGCAGTGTCGGAGAACTGAAAGGATTCTCCCACAAATTAATTCTCAAAGAAAACGCCAAACCCTGCATTCACAAAGTTAGAAACATTCCCTTGGGGGTCACGAATGTAGTTGAGTGTGAATTACAAAAACTTATGGATAAAAACATAATTGAAAGAATAGAATCTTCAGATTGGGTCGCCCCTTGGTAGTCGCTCGTAAGGCCAACGATAAGATCCGTTTGTGTGTGGACCTAAGAGAACTCAATAAGAACATTTTCATTTATGTGTTTCCCCTTCCTAGAATATCCGAATTACTCTCTGCCACTAAGGATATGGTATGGTTCTCCTCGATTGACCTAACTTCCGCTTACCATCAAGTTCCCCTTCATGCGGACAGCAGACATCTCACAGCCTTTATCACACCAATTGGGTTATTTCAATTTATGCGAGTCCCTTTCGGCTTAGCTTCAGCTGCGGCTATGTTTCAGTGAGTCATGTACCACATTTTCAAGGACATAAAAAACGTCTTGTTCTTTCAGGATGACATCCTCATTAAGAGAAAAGAAAAAGATGAACATGATGAGATTTTGTCGAAAGTCTTGCTCTTGTTGGAAAATAAGGGTTTAACTGCTGAAATTTCTAAGTGTAAATTCGCAAAGAAAAGTGTGACTTACTTAGGCCATGAAATCAGTGCTAGTGGTATTTGTCCCAAATCAGAATTAGTGGATGCCATACTAAATGCTCTCGTTCCAAGGAACAAGGAGGAAGTTAGGTCCTTCTTAGGACTCGCGGAATATTATTCCAAATTCGTGAACAACTTTGCAGACAAAATGTACTGCATCAGGCAACTATTTAAAAAGAGAAAACTGTGTTGTTGGTCTAATGTGTGCCAAGCATCTTTGGAATGTATAAAAAGAGATATATGCACTGTTCCAGCTCTAAAAGGATTTGACCCAAAACTTAAAACTTTTATTACCACAGATGCAAGTGGTATAGTGATGGGTGCAGTTCTGTCCCATCTACAAGGTGATGGTTCTGAGTGTGTAGTAGCTTTTGCGTCCAGGGCCCTTACAATTACTGATGAAAAATATTCAGTAATCGAACAAGAAGCTCTTGGTTGTCTGTGGGGGCTCAAACATTTCAGACAATTCATTTGGGGAACATGTGTCACACTACTCACTGACTACAAACCTCTCACTAAAGTCCTCATATCTCATGGTCTTAATAATGTTTCGCCCAGAATATCTCGTTTCTATACACAACTCATAGATTTTGTGTATGACGTAGTGTATGTTCCTGGTATTCGCAGCAGAATTGCTGATATTTAAGTAGATGTCCTTTATCTAGGTAGGATAATACTGAGAATGATTGGGACAAATATTTTGTGGCAAGTATTTTCTGCAATGAACTTGGAAGCATACCTCATGATGAATGATTGAAGAAGATGTCCCTCGACCATGTGTTGCAAGAAGTAAGTAAGTTCACAAAAAAAGGCTGGCTGGAGAAATCTAGTCTAGACAAAAACCTCATTCCATTTTGGGAAGTTAGGAATGAACTTTCCTCTGAGCATGAATTATTACTGCGAGGTGGCAAACTAGTTCCTCCTAAAGTTTTTCATTAGAAAATTATTAATCTTTGTCATGAGGGTCATTTAGGGATTGTCAAGACAAAATGCAGAATTAAACAATCTTAATGGTGACCAGGCGTTGATAGGGACATTGAGAGAGTGGTGCGAGAGTGCTTTGAACGTAACAATTCTGATAAGAGTTTGACCACGTGCAAAACTACACTTCACCCTATTGTGATCCCAAATATGCCATGGGAAAGGGTTGGCATTGATATATTTGGACCAGTTAAAACTATTGATGGTTTCGCCATTGTTGAGTTTCATTAATCATCAGACAGGTAACAATTAATTAAAAGCCTTATTAGCACTTAACCCCTATACAGCACGGAAGAGCGGAGACAGCTGCAGACAGTTTCTTCCATCTAATGCCTTGTAAGCTCTAAACGGCGCATACAGAACATGGAGAAGTATTCAAACAACAATAAGGCATTCTCACAGTATGATGGTCTCAAGATGACACGAGACAAGATACCTAAGTGCTCAAGCCTAGCTCGAGACACAGACACAACATATTACTTTAAAAAAATTATAATTTGATATATAGAAAGGTGGGCGTGATTCACCGGTACGTTATCGGAATAAGATATCATCTGACAGAATTACTGTGTCCTAAATATCGCTTACTAAAGTTTTGCTCTGTGTGGCAATATTTCTGTAAACCAACATGTCCTGGGGTCTTACATCATGTTGTCATAATTGTTTAAAACATATCTTACCTTTATGAAGTTAATTTGCTAGATGATGATATGCAATATGTTAGCAACTAATATCAACAATGGTAATAGAACCATATAACTGTTTTGGAAATTAAGTTGCATTCTCCCTTATTAATGATTTTTAGACATTAGACTCAATTTAAAATTAATGGCTTGGGAAGCACTCACAAAACAAGGAATGTTGTTCATCTGTTTTACCATATTTTTCAATGTATAACTCAAAGCAAATATTCTCAAATAGTTTTATTACAACATATACATTTATGTAAATAACTTATGGCCATGTTGTATGTATTGTATCGGCGACAGAGCAACTTTATTCTTAATACCAGGAGGCGTTATTGTGCCAACATGTCCAGTTGATTGTCAGTGCAAAATAGCATACTCAGACATTTTAAATATCGCTCTTGACAGGGTCCATCAGTGGAAATGGTATTTTCCTCTTGTCCGAGAGCGCAAATGCTAGGAGCATAATTACCACTGAAACTGAGGTTGATTATTGAAATACAATTAAGTAACAAATCACCATGCAAGAGAAGCTGGGTGAAAATATTGACAATAAGGCTCTGTCAAACATTCAAAACTAGAACTAGAACTGCCCAAATATTTAGGCCATTGGTGGTTCCCAGAGTTTGTTGAAACCTGCCTGGTAATTGAAGAATATAAGGGACTGAAGGCACAGAGATGTTGCTGTCTGGATATATATATTCATTAAAGTATTGAGGTTACTGTAGCACACAACACACTTGTGATATTTTAGAATGCAAGGAAATGGTTTAGAGTTGGTTGTACGGTGTGAAGTAGAGCTTGTTTGACATCATAAAGAATGTTATTTATAACTACTTTAATGGGATGGTGAATCCTTTGATGCAGAAGATCTACTAAAGATATTGTAGGGTATCCATAACAGGAGCAAAACTCACCCTAGGTACTTGATCTGCTTAACGGGGGTGGGGGCAGGAAGAAAGAACTCACTGATACAGTTCATTGTGGTGGAAGAATGACAAAGCCAAGCATAGCACCAAAAGCAAAGAGAAGGTTGAAAACTGCACTTCTAAAATGAAGATCAAGTTAAATTACTTTCAAATACTCTGTGAAATGTGAATACATTTTGTTTAAGGTTGGGATGGTGTCTAAGGGTCTTCCAAAGGTAAAGTGTTGGATTAGGTTTCTTCTGCTATAACTGATATACATGGATGAGCAGATTGGTAGGAGATTAAAGGATGTCAAGCTCAATCTTCGGCATTGCTAGATAAGAATGAAAACCCCTGGATAGTGAAGCAACACTCTCTGGGCCCAATTTCTTATCAATAGACCTCCTATGGACTTTTTTCCATGACTGAGAGGTGACGGGAGGTAACATTTCATCAATCAAATTTCAATGAACAGAGTAACCCATTTGGCTACACAATAAGGACCAGGAATCAGTAGCTCTGGTTAAGGCGATTTTTACATAATAATCCAGCTAAGATACATGACTCTTAGCACCTTACTATAAAGATACAGAAGCAGCAGCGGCTCCTCTGCTATGGCGGAGGAGGTTGCCCCTCCAAAAATGTCAAGAAAGGAGAAAAAAATTATACTTGTTTTACTTCTCCTTTGCAGCCGAGTCTTGGGGCGGGCCTGGGTTGTGATGGCACTGAGGGGAGTGGTAGTGCACTCCCTTCACTGCGCATTATGGTTTGGCTAGCTGGCCATCTCAGGTCACCCAAACCATAATGCACATTGAGCCTCTCTCCAGCCTCAACTGCATTGCAGTGGTAGTAGAGAGCAGGCACAGACTCCTAGTCAGTCTTGGAGCACTGATCGAGGGCACTCAGGCCAATCCTGAAGCTGCTCTCATGTGAGATTTGTATCTGGATCAGGATTTGTATGGGTGCCTGAGTGTGTGTGTGGGTGGGTGGGAGGTGTGTGACTCTGTGCATAGATATTTGAGTGGTTGATTCACTGTATGAATGGGTTCAAGAGTGCATGTGGAAACAGCTGTATGGGTGGGAGAGTGTGTGTTTGGGTGTGTTGATGAGTGATTGAATGTCTCAATGTTACATGTCCAAGTAACTACATATAAAAAAGGCAGTGTATGTGAAAGTTGAAATATATAAATGACTATGCGTGAGAGTCAGTGATTGTGAGAGTGGCTGTATGAATGACGGTGTACTTCACTAATGTCGTCGCAAACTTCTCAGGTAGTGTGTATAATTCCTACATCTTTCGCAAGCATCTCAGCCCTGCTCCCCTGACCAGTCCTCCGCCCAGTGATGACTGTCCGACTCGGCGCACCCAGACTTCAATGCTCACCCGCCGCCACCAGCGTGTCTCCAAGAGGCCCACCATGTGCCTGAGCAACCTCCTCAGCCATAGCTGGATTCTGCTGCACAGGCCCCCAGTGCATCCTGCTGCACCGTGCCGAGTAGTCATGTCTGTACAGCCAGATGCCTTTGACGTATACGCACAGGTTAAATAAGTTAATTTGTGGTTGACACTGATGGGGATTGTGGATGTTTCCTGAACAGTGGTCACTACCCTTTCAACATACAGCCAGCACAATTTCTCACAGATGGATGATAGGTTTGTTTGACTAGATCTTAAATTGCAGTTGGGAGAACTTCTTTGAATGACAACAAGATAGTATGTAATACAGTTGTAGCCCTAAAAAATAAGTCAGAATAGCTACACTACATGAACAATTCACCAGCAAGATCACAGAAATGTTTATAAGTATTTCAGATAAATCAGCTTGATTACTTTTTAAGTTGTTTCTAGTATACTTTCAAGCTGAAACTGAAGTAATATAGGTTGCAACTAGAAGGAAGCTATTGACATAGAAAATCTATAAAACAAGTTTAATAGTTTTTAGTCCAAGATTCTTAAAAAGGAACCATATGCTTTGTCGAGCAGTGTTCCAGGTCTAAATTTTGAGTACCTAGAATGTGTGGTCATGTTGAGGTATGTGCAAGGTGTAATACAACTTGAATAAATAATTGTTACTATATGATTATACCAGCTTTCCACCATTGTTCTGGAGAAGATAATCTAAAGTAGTCTGCCAATACTTCTCCAGGTATCTGGTGTCTGAGTACCTACAAAGGGTGCTACTTTAATCATAGTTAGGGTTCTACATGCTTTGTAAATAAGCACCTCATATCACTGTAGTTTAGCCTGCATAAGCCACTGAGGATTCATTGACTTGACATTCTTGTTATATTATGTATTGAAGGTGTTATTTGTACACAGCAGTCAAGCTGGCGCTGTTCCTTCTCGGCTGCAGCCTTAAGAACTGAAATCTGAAGGCTGCTTTGCATTTTTTACAATTTCTGCAGTATGATGTGTCCTCAAGATTAAGCAGTCAGGACAAAATTCAGTCAAGTACTTCTCAAAGTCCAGACGATTTTTTAATATTGAGTTAAACCGCCACACATTACTTGATTTAGTTTCCCCCAATGATACAACAGAGTGTGGTGTAATAGATTTACGCAAGATGAATACAAGAAATGTTTCTGACTTAATAATGGTATGAATTACCGATTCGTACATAAAATCTGCGTTTCGATTTTAATCCAATTTAAAATAGAGGAATGTCATTACCAAAAGTCCTGACACGTTTCATTCAGTTAGGAGTTAGACATTAATTTCTGTAGTGTAAATTACATTTTCAATAATTACAACAGCAAGAAAAGCAATAAAAGTAAAAGCAAAAATAACGCAAGCACAACATTGCACGAGAATGGAATCTTGTAGAGAAATAGGGAGAAGGTACATAGACAACGGCAGCAAGCAGCCACCAGAAGAAAGTTGAATGAATATATAAAATAATGATAGTAGATAAGATACCGTCTGAAAATATTATTCTTAGCACACTGACGACCGCGCACCTCACATCAAAGGCACCTTCAATATTTAAGGAAAGACCAATGACCAGTTTTAGTCTCTTATTGAGAAATGTTTGATAAACATTCACTGTGAAATATGAAATTGGGAGAGTTTAATGCTAACATTAGTTAAGCAATCACCAAATTCAAAACAGGCACTTCTTGCTTGCAGTCAGTGGTGTAGCTAGCCGTACTGGCACCTGGGGCGGCCTGGGTCCAGGTAAGAGCGGAGAGGGGCGTTACGGTTGACTTGTCCGGGAGTGGCTGGCAGGCGACTTGTTCTCAGGGCAGAGGGGTGGTGGTCGTCGACAGGCACCAATCCCGCCGTCCCTGAAAACTGTGCCACCCTGGGCGGCCTGCCCACCTCCAAACCCGGCATCTCCGCCACTGGTTAAGATGGCTCCTCTTAACGAACGAAAAGTTTGCTGAGTGGCTGCCATGTGTTAGGTATTCACTCAGCAACCATGTTTGTTTGTCAAAAATAAACTCTGAAATCAGGAATTTGTTTTTGAAGAAAAAAAGAATGACCCTGACACCCTCAGAGCCTTCTTTTGGAGTGCCATGGTCATTTATTTGAAGTTTGGGGCTGCCAGGGTTCTTAATACGGTCTGATGCATACACCAACAGCCCAAATGCACCGGGCCGTCAGTGTAGGGTTTCAGTTGGCAAAGTGAGTAGGAGCACTGCCATCAGAAAAATGATGATGTCTAATTCAAAATAGAGACAGTTTGGCAGACACATGTTTCTATTCACTGAAAGTTATCATTTATATACATTTGTTTTAATTAACTTTAATTACCTTACTGTATTACCGAAGTTACTATCATTGAATTATAATTATCCTGCATACACATGTAGAGTTTTGCCAGACTTATGTGTAGAAATATTTACATTTTTAATTGAGGCTCTTAGACTTTATTTGTATTGCATAACTGTGAAAAACTGTTTGAAAAACGTGCATCAGAAATAATATTTCAATCAACATGTTACTTTTAAAAGATACATTTGCAGTTACCATGTTTATATAGGTCAGCTAATTGATAAACATGTTTTTAGACTATATCCATAATATGGTTTATCACTTTAAACACATGTATATATAAAACACTTTAATGAAATTACAGCAACTTTACAATCTAGACATGTCCCCCCTCCTCCCACCCGGGGGCTGCCAAAAGCCCATTTATCATGTTTAAATGGAGTTAGGAGTGTACATTGGGAACCCTCCCCAACCGAATTTCGGGCCCGGGTACCCCATCCCCTAGGGACTGGCAGAACTCGTGAAGTCCCAGGAATATTACTGAGCTTATTCTGCACATTACAGGGCAGCAATACAATGAGAGCATGCTGCACTCCCAAGCCAATTTGCTTACAAAAATAGCAGTACCTTTGTGTGATTAAGTGCAGAGATGCCTGATTTCCTAGAGCAGAGAGTTGTAAGTCTGATATCTTGAACGAAGAATTTAAATCTCTGAGGAATATATTTGAAACATATGGGGCAATACTGATACACGTAATGTTTGCAGTTTGGGCCATAGCAAAATCCTTTCAAAACTGTTGAAGGCTTTACTGAAGTTGGGGAACGTGCACATCATTTATTTTGACCTTTGATTAGGGTGGTTGATGATGATCACTTTAAAAACATGGTTAAATCAGGCCATATCTTGCATACAATTATTGTATCTGTGGGCTGTAGAGTGTTGCTTGGCAATTTAGCTTAGGAATCTAATAGTTGGCCCAAATTGCAGCATTATGTCCTATTTTGTTGGAAGTTTCTGTGGGTGGAATAATGTCTGTAGGCAGAATTAGCATGCTACTTGTGAATCCCAGATCAAACTGCTGTCTGAAAAAGGCAACAAAGGTACAATAGCAAGCAGTCTTGGGCACAAATATTTCGTGTTTTTGGAAGATTAAATCTTTTTAATTTGGGATAACTGTAATGTGCGTTGAGGATTAATTTGGAAACTTGGATTGGCTGCTTGCTGTTCTTTCAGCGAGCCTTCAGAAAATTGCAAATCTAGTTAAATTACAGGCTTGGTACCATACACATCATGACCTGACAGACATCTACCTTATTCAAATCATCAGATTTCGCTCACTCCATAATAGAATAACCTAAACTAGCCTGTTACACAAATGATCTTTTGACGTTCAGTGTATTGGCATTTATGTGCAACTTCTTCCTAAAATCATAACATTTTAATAGTAACCAAAAGACAAAATTGAAAATGTCATCTGCCCTAGTAAAACATCTAGACAATGTATTGCTTTAGAGAGTCATGATGAGCTGTCGAGTAGCTTGGATGGTTGATCTCCCTTCAAAGATTTACTATTTCATTTCAAGACATGGGAGCTATCACAGTTGAATGCCTCTTCGACAGACCATAGTTATGGGATTTATGGTTTATACTAAGAATTCCTCTCTGAAACAAAACATGATGGAACTCAGGCTTTGTCCCTAAGTACAAGCAGCCCGCTATTTGGTACATTATTTATTGCAGACTATAAAATCTGATTCTTCATCGATCAGAAATATTTGAGTGAGATAAATCAATTACACGATTTTCCCAGTAATAGAGAATAATGCACAGATTTTAGTGCTTAATGAACAAAATCTGCATGTCTCTGTAATTAACTAGTATTTTGCTGATGGTGAACTCCATCAGGTGTGCCTTGCAGAAATTCAACTCCGAGGGTCAGACTTTATAGCACCCAGTACTTCCCGTTGTAATGAAGTCCACGAAACACATTATTCCAAACCCTATACAAACTGGAGTTTGCACAGGAATCATAATGGTCCAAACTCCTTACTACTTTGGAGCCAGCATGATCTTTAGCATACTAAGGTTATCTCTGCCATGTGTAGGCACCTTGCTTACCGGAGGGCTTCCATAATAAGGCCCACAAAATATTGGTAGACAGAATATCTTCCTATTCCTGTGGGATTGCTTCAGCACCCATTTGTTTAATTATGTACAACAGTTATACCCTTGATAATTTATTTCAGACAAGCATCTACAATATCTCTTAAGAGAGGTATGATTAAACCTAATTAGCCTAATTAAAAGAATAAGAATTATGTCTATGTAGGCAAATATAGTTTCTTCCGCAAGTTAAGATTTTGATAGACATGCAAACCTAACACACTGTTATATTTGTCATTATTTGGGAGATTTCGTTTGAAGTATTTACCAGTAACTAAAGTAAAAAACTGGAGATCTTCAAAAAGTTGGTCCCTGGTTCAACATTGGTCCGTCAATTACATAAAGTAAGGATGTGTTTCGCTGTTTTGCATAAGAAGTTGATGATATTATTCTTGAAGTCAACCATCATCCTGGCCTACAGTTAATTCTAAAATAAATTGATCATGAAAATGCATTGTATCTGTGCATTAGCAGGTAATATCCGAGTAGAACATTGAGGGCCAGATGTAGGAGCCCTAATACCGGTCGGCGTTACCGACCGGTATTTGGGTTTTCTGATGTAGGGGGCCTATATTTTACCGATTCTGTAAATTTACCGAATCGGTACATTTACAGAATCGGTAAAATACCGAATCGGTATATTTACCTATTCTGTAAATCCATATGTAGATGACACTCCTGAGAGTGCCACAGGCCCTTAAGAGTCTGTATTTTACCACCCAATCCCATTGGGTGGTAAAATACCGAATTCAGGTGTGCATGCACATCTATGCATGCACACCTGTGCAATGTGACACACAGACATGCCCTTAGGGCATGTATGTGTGCCACATGGCACACAAGCCTGTAGTTGGGGTGCTAGAGGGTGTCAAAGTGACACCCCCTGCACCCTTGCAGGATTCGGTATTTACCGATTCTGTAAATACCGAATCTGTATTTCCCCTTGATTCCTATGGGCTTCAAGGCCCATAGGAATCAATGTGAAATACAGATTCGGTATTTACAGAATCGGTAAATACCAACTCTTACAGAATCGGTAATTGAAATATGAAAATTACCTACATCTGCCTCCTTCCGATTTACCTACTCTTAAATACCGATTCAGTATGAGTCGGTATTTAAGAGTAGGTAATTCGGAATTACCTACATCTGGCCCTGAATGCGCAAAAATCAGGACCTCTTCTAGCTACTTGGTTAAGGCATAACAACCATGTATTTGAAACATGTAAGTGGCTCCATTGGCTTTTGGTTGAGATTAATATAACATTTACATTTATATATCTTATATCTAAATGTGAATAACACTCTGGAGAACTAGCATGATAGAATATCTGCTTAGAATACTGGCAAATTATTTCAATCTCAATATAAAACATTAATGCCTCCAAATCCCCCTTGAATAAAATATTATGAAGAGTCAGACAATGGTTTGCATGAATGCTGAGACATGGAACAGTTTATTTCTGTAATTTCAGTCTAAAGTTTCTTTTACCATTTTGAAAGGTCAAATACTAGTGATACCGGGAGGGCAAATAAATGGTAGGTTATCCAACAAAAATATTTCTCACTTTATGAAGTTCCTAAAGTTAAAAATGAAAACTGCACACAGATATCTCATTTGGGATTTCACGTGAAAATGAAAGGTTGGTGGTTCGTTTGAGTAGCAATTATAGCAAAAAATACAGTTTTCCCCAGTGAATACTGTGCCTCAGAGACTAATGATAAAGTCTCCCCAATGTCATGTTATAGATAATACAAGTTTCCATCTAGTAACTTAAGGAATGTATATGGTTGAAGTGCTGCTACATTTTTAGTATTTGGATAACTTTTAGGACATTAGAGGGCCGATTACAACCTTCTGTCTGAGGCTTTCCAACCCACACCGTTGGTTTCAATTCCGAACGGCTGATTATGTATCAGCCGGTCGGAATGGAAACTGGACGATCATTCCAGCTGACTGGATTCCAACAGCCTCAAGGAGCCCGTTGGCCAGTCCGAACCGGCTGGTAAACCCAAAGGGCCGGCCTTACCACCCTTGGTATTAAGATGCACGGTTTCCCACATGGTTTCCATGCTGGCCTGTCTGACATAGAAACCATGTTGAAAAGTGTGTTAGGGGTCCTCCAGCAGGGTTCCTTTGTGTGTGTGGCCTCTAGTTGGGGTCGGGGGGCCACCTATGGTGCCCCCCTGTGGATGAATCAATTGAATTTCCACTTGCACAACCCTGAGATTAATACATTCATTTGGTAGTAGCATGCTCCAGAGTGCGTTTTCTGTCATACGCCATAAGTAAACACAATTAAACTGCGTGCCCCTAACACCTGGGGTAACGTCCTCTGGTCACTACCTTGCACCCTTTAGTAGGGTTATCTGTTTACTTGTTGTTGGTATCCACTGTATTTATTAAATCTTCTAAAGACACTTTCTTTGTGTATCTTCAGTGGGAATTTTTCTCCATCATTCCATATTCATGATCGTTTCCCATGTTTTTAATCATTCCAATGCATTTCGGCTTCAAATGAAGCCTTCTTCAGGGAATATATCTATAACAAAATTATAGCCTTTAGTACACGAGGTAAATAGAAAATGAATTAACATAAACTGACCAAAATAAGTATTTTCCAATCAAAGTGCTCCATGCACTATTGTGTTTGTGGTACTGTCATTTTTAAAAAGTGAAAAACGCCAACGATTGTGACCACACTGTTCTGGTGTTCGAATACTGTCATTATAGATACGCCGGTTAGTGTGCTACCTATCCAATATCTGCAGTAATCTGTGAATGTTATGGCTGAAAACTGGGTTAATAAAAAGTATATAGTGAAGGAATTCGAATGCGTGAAGGTTAGTATCGCGTTCGCCCTTAGGTAGGCTGCTGCTTTCCCGGAGTATAACTAGAGCGCACTTACTCACATACAGCTGTCACAATCGTTGGCGTTTTTCACTTTAAAAAAATGACAGTACCACAAACACGAGTATATAAAAAGAGGTAACAGTATTACTTGCCGTACTCTCTAATGTTTTTATAAATTGGCCATTTGTGTTTCATTAGGAGGCTACAATTAGATTACTGTTGGCAATTCTCCATGGAAATAAATGTTGAGAAACACAATATTAGAAACTGAAATTCACAGTACCTATCATATGCTGTCACAATCTAGTGCACTGTTTGGACATTGGGTTTTTCCCCTGATACTGCATGCAATGCAATCAAATTTCCCCAAAAAGTTTTGTTAACTGAGTACCAACCTATGTTCAGACTATATATAGGCCCTGAGCAACACTACATTCAAACAGAGGTACAAAAAAGTGTTCATGTTCTTCAGTTGCAATTCACTATCTTGTTATTCATCAATCGTCACAGTAAGTTGTAATTCACTCCTGGGGTTTTCAGAATATACTTCAGTCACAATTCGTAGCCAACACGTGTTTCGTCATAGGTACATGAACCATACTGACTTCACCAGGGCTATACAAGCATCTTAACCATCCGAAGATGTATCCAGTGCGCTCAGTACATTGTCCATACTAATCAAGTGTGCCTTAAAGCCAGATCTGCGAAAATATCATACCGATCCAAAGTCCGTATGCCGTGAACCTAATATCCTCATTTCAAATCTCCTGTGTGCTCTGAGAGAGCTTGTGTTGTCCGTGTCATTTGGCGTGGGATACTGTTAGGCTTGCGCAATTGATACCCTTGCAACTGGTAATTTTCTATCTACTGTGTTTCAGACTGCTTGGTTAATGCTGAATGTCACTTACTACAGATGTAATTATCTTAATAAACCATTTATTCAAGGTCAGGAGTGTAATCCATTGACACAAACTATGATGAGCACTAAGGGCCTGATTCAGAGTATGATGGACTGGTTACTCTGTCACATGATGGATATCCTGTGCGTCTGATTACAATTGCATTTTATCCTATGGCACTTGTAATAAGGCAGGCATGATATTGCGACCATTCTGTAAAACTCTTGTCAGTCCCCAAGGTTTTTGAGGCGACGGGTATACATTTAAGATTAAAACTTCTCTAATGAGGCAGAGGCCATTTGCTGTGATGCCAATTGCAACAGCAGGTTCCAGGTGGCAAATGAAGACGGGCAGAAGGCTGTAATGTTTTCATGCATTGCAGGCAGTCCTGCAAATCAAGAACAGCAATAGAGTTCACCTAGTGAAATAGGTTCAGCTGTGGTTAAGGCTCAAACATGGTTCAGAGAAAAGTGAAGAGCAATTGATTACCCGCAAAGATAGCTAAAAGAAACGTCGCAAACATGTTTTTTTTCAATTCTCAAAACTCTGAACATATTTCACCTGCCGTTGTAGTACTTACATCTAAATGTTCATCTAAAATATGCATTGGTCAGCAAAATCTCTGCTTGAGGTAAACACGTACTGCTGATAACCTAACATCTAAAGAACATGATGAATCATAGCCTTCTACGGGTCCAAAGTAGGTAAATTCAGTAACATTAAGCTGGGTGACAGCTGCAGAGATTGTTTACCATGCTTGCAAGACCCAGTGAAAATCTGTATTTTGCATTTCTGAAAGTATATACCTTTCCTACGTGAAATGGCCACTAGTCTTAGCACTTCACTCTCAAGCAGGCGCCCAACGCCCATTGGGCTCAAAGGGCTACAGACCCACCGCCGTCGTGTGTGTCAGCCCGGCTGAGACAGCTTCCTGGGCACAAGCACACCGCACCCGAGTATTTCACAGGTCTTTAAAAGACCATCTACTTGCTAACGAGGCTTTGTTGTGTTTTCACCCCTTCTTAGAACCCCTACATCTCCACTCTGCCTATTGCTGGAAGTAGCAGCCCCCTCCTGAAATTTTTAGTACCCCCCCCCCCCCTCCAAATTTGGCTCTAGTTGCGCCTCAACTTTACAAAACTCAAATGTTAAATAGAAAAATACAGTTGGGAAACCCAAAAGATGATACAAAGAAATATTACAATTAAATCGATCAAGACCAAGAATGAATGACTTAAATATTTCATGCAGTGAAGGCTAAGTAAATGTGCATTTGAATCATGTCCTTGTGCCCACTGAACATCAATCTGAGATGGCATGTGATAGTTCTGTTTCAAGGTCTGTGTGCAGGCATGCTCTTTATCTATGTGTGCCTGTCCAGGAGCGAATTCTGCGGGCACCTACAAGGGGAGGGTTTGCCGCATGTTATGTGTGGGAGTACTGCACTTGTATGATTTTGTCTGAGACTAAGGAACATGAGTTTACTTTATTATTAGTAGTCCACAAGAACCCCGTTTCATGGTGCAGCAAGTTCATATAAAAAGCATTGAATTATACATTGGTGACTATGAATAAAGGGAATGTTATTCACCGGGCGGGATGGGAGTCGAGGGCATCTGCTAGACAAGGAGAGCGAAGCTTAAGTTGTTTATGAGGTATGTTCTGGTCTCTTACCAGTCACTATCATTAAGAGGCATAACGTGTTTATTTGAAAATACATCAGTGTTTCTTGGAAGTATATTGCCTTCTTTGGTCATTTGTCATTTTAAACTAAAAAAAGTCTTTAGTGCTAAACTGCGATTAGCTGGCTAACATTGTTATGTTCCAGCAATGGAAAACAACAGTTCTTTTTCAATGTAGTGCCACAATTCCAGTTAATAGATTGATTTTGAGAAGCTCTTTTATGACATTGAATCGCTACCTGAGCCATACATAACAATAAACTAAAATATTTATATATTCACTGAAAAAACATAGGTTTCAGGCCTTATATAGTTAGGAATTAGCTTTTAAAAAACCTTTGAAATTCACTCAAAAAACTATACATTTTAGGGGTGTTATAGTTAGTTGGACATTTCACTCATACAAAACCATTGAAATTGCTCCTATATTGTTAGTTGTACTAACTATATTTCACGCACCCGCAATCCACTTCTGATGATGTCACATATTACATCATTCATGACATTGTCAGTGACATCACTGATGACATCTCAAATGACATCACTGATGACATCACTGATGACATCATCCAGTGAATGTGGTTTGCTTCTTTATTTAAATATGCATTATATATATAGCAATTTGCATTGAGGAATGAGTGGATATATAAAAATAAATATTTGGATGGAGGATTTAGTAGCAGTGTAATTGACTGTTTACTTTAACAATGTATAGTTTCTCACTAAATATAGTGGATAGTGACTAAACTGTGTGAATATCTGTATCACTTTGTCAGTTGTTGTGTAAACTGGTACTCCAGTTGCTTACTAGCTTAGTGAAAGTGTATTTTAGTTATTAATTAGTTAACTGAGTATTTTTATGGGAGAGTGAATGTGTGTGTGGTTCGGTGGGGGGGTGTGACTGCCCAAAGATGTGTGAATAGTTGATTCAGTAGATATAGGAAGTTAAAACTACATATTTTAACATTTGGCAGTGTATGTGACAGTATAAGTATACATAAGACTCAATGATTGTGTGAGTGACTGTATACTTGTAATAATGATTTTATAATACACTTACTATGAAGTGGTGTTTGTATAAGTGTGTAGCTAAGTAAGTATGTAAGTATGATCCATTGTTTGCATAAGTGAGCAGGATAACTTCATATGTGAATAGGTTGTGTGCTGGTGTGTAATGTCGATATAGGTGTATAAGTATTTTTGATAGTGTTTTATTGTTCATTGACAGCATGTATGAGTGAATCTACAGGTAGGTGATTAGATGTGTGTATACATCTAGGAATCACTGAGTGGGTTTTTAGATACTTGTATTGCTGTGTCAATGGATTCAAAATAAAATACTCTGTATTTTACAAAGAGTGATGAAAGTTTGTACTAGAGAAGGAAAAGTTGTACATGATTTTCACGTGGATGATGTCATCAGTGATGTCATCAGTGATGTCATTTGAGATGTCATCAGTGATGTCACTGACCATGTCATGAATGATGTAATATGTGACATCATCAGCAGTGGATTGCGGGTGCGCGAAATATAGTTAGTACAACTAACTATATAGGAACAATTTCAATGGTTTTGTATGAGTGAAATGTCCAGCTAACTATAACACCCCTAAAACTTATAGTTTATTGAGTGAATTTCAAAGGTTTTTTAAATGCTAATTCCTAACTATATAAGGCTTGAAACTTATGGTTTTTTCAGTGAATTTCAAAGGTTTTTTATATGCTAATTCCTAACTATATAAGGCCTGAAACCTATGGTTTTTTCAGTGAATTTGCAAGTTTTTTTTAATGCTAATTCCTAACTATATAAGGCCTGAAACCTATGGTTTTTTCAGTGAATTCGCAAGGTTTTTTAAATGCTAATTCCTAACTATATAAAGCCTGAAACCTATGTTTTTTTCAGTGAATTCGCAAGGTTTTTTAAATGTTAATTCTATTAGTGGATAACGTTTAAATATTCAAAGGTTTTTTAAATGCTAATTCCTAACTATATAAGGGATTGCGGGTGCGCGAAATATAGTTAGTACAACTAACTATATAGGAGCAATTTCAATGGTTTTGTATGAGTGAAATGTCCAGCTAACTATGACACCAGTAAAACTTATAGTTTATTGAGTGAATTTCAAAGGTTTTTTAAATGCTAATTCCTAACTATATAAGGACTGAAACCTATGGTTTTTTCATTGAATTTCGAAGGTTTTTTATATGCTAATTCCTAACTATATAAGGCCTGAAACCTATGGTTTTTTCAGTGAATTTGCAAGGTTTTTTTAATGCTAATTCCTAACGATATAAGGCCTGAAACCTATGTTTTTTTCAGTGAATTCGCAAGGTTTTTCAAATGCTAATTCTATTAGCGGATAATGTTTAAATATTTTAATATCCTTGTGGGACCACCTGAGCAGCACTAGGGGGTCAGGTTGTTTCTACCCTGCCCCCTTTTTGCATTCTACACGTTTGTTTTTCTGCTTCTTTTATGCCTCGGTCTACCTATCACAAGATGAATGTCAACACTTCCTGGTTAGAAGTGTTGACAGCCAATGAGCATGCTGCTTTCCTGTGAAAGGCATGCTGATTGGCTGCCAATGTCTGTCAACACTCCAAACCAGGAAGTGTTGGCAGCCATCTTTTGCCTCGGTAGAACCAAGGCACTAGAAAGCAGTGAAACAAAGGTGCAAAACACGCAAAGGGGGCAGGGTAGAAGCACCCTGACCCCCTAGGCCTGCTCAGGGGGTTCCACAAGGACCCCCCCAGGCACAAAAATATATATTTTATCTGGGTTTCCCCGTGGTACGCTCAGGGTAAGCGTACATGGCATCGCACCCAGCGCGTACTCCGTGAAATTTTCAAAAAAAAATATTGATTTTTTTTGCCCTTCGGGGTCCTCCAAGGCCCCCCTGAGAAAACCTAGGGGGTCAGAGGTCCTCTACCATGCCCCCTTTTATAGTTTTTCCCTTTTGTTTTTCACCTCTTGTGTCTCGGTTCTACCGAGACACAAGATGGCGGACTCTCCGGACCGTTTGGAATGTTCAAAGATACCCAAGAGCCAATCAGCTATCCGCTCACGCACTTCCGTGGCGCGTCAGGGGCGCTCCCCGGTACGAGTACCTGTAAGCGCTTGAAGCGCGCATATAGATGTTTACATTTTTTTAAAGTTAATTTTCGTAAAAACCACTGGAGCAATTTTCACCAAATATAGAAAAGGCACTTCTGCGTACCAGTCCCTACAATTTTGCAAAGTTTGGTGTAATTCCGTTTAGCGGTTCGGGCTGTAGCCTTGTCTATTCGTCCTATGGAAATTAACATGGGGAAAACACGTTTTGGGACCCCCCTTTTTACTCAGCCCCCGCATGACAAATCCCCCCGAAGCTTCCAGTGAAAAAGCGGAGCGGAGCGGGCCTAAATTTTGGAAAATTACACGCAAATTCCTCAACCGGCGACAAAGTTATCCCCATTAGAATGTTGCGGATTTTCTATGGTAGCTAGGTCCTAACTATATATACCTACTGGCTATCGCCAGTAGGTAATATATATATTTACTTCCAATCCTGGCGGTGGCAAACAGTCAGGCACAGACTCCGTGAAGTAATGGCACAAAGGTTTAATGATCCAGTATATATACACACACACACACACACACACACATATATATATATATATAGAGGAACAATAAGAAAACACAAAACAGCCTGATTTCAAATAGATAGGAGGGAATAAAAAACAAAGGGCTCATGAAAATGCCATCAATCAAGGGCATGGGGGGGGGGGAAGCATGCAGTCCAGCCATTACAGCCTGATTTCAAACAAAGTGTAGGAGGCCAAAGGCTCATGACAAGGCCATAAAGTATAGAAATGGTGGGGGCAGGGTGCCGCCCAGTTATTATGACTGAATGCCTTTTTAGGGGTGCGGAGATATCCATATAACATTTATAACTTAATAGAATGAAACATAAAGAATATGTTTTCACTTAGAAAAACTCTATGCCTCACTAATATGTAGCAGTAGAAAAGAAATTCTGCTCTGCCTCCCAAAAAAAAAACCTGGGGTATCATATTGCAAAAACACCCCCAAGGCCTTCTCAGCAGGGGCACACTGATAGTGCGTACCTGCACAGCAGACAGTTATCTGCACACTTTAATACAGTGGTGGTTTCATTTCCCCTTTGAGTTGTTGTTGTGTGAGAGCGGTCTTTCTCAACAGTATCAACTTACAAGAATATTGTGTCAAAAATATTGTTGACAAAAATATTGAGTTTATCTACATTGAATGTAAAGTACCAACATATTGTATGACAGAATATAAGGTAAATATATTGAAATGTTATATATACCATTATAAAGAATTTATTAAAAATATTAAATTACAAAATATTAATACAATAATAGTTTTGTTAAGTAAAGTAAATCCAATATGCATATATATATTTTGAAAATATAAAACAACAATTAAATATTAAAATGAATTAAATTAAAAATATTAACAATTACTTACAAGTAAAAAAACTCACATACATAACCAAAATCTAAATTAATTTAAATATTACTTTTCATTAATACTTTAAGCTAAATATATAAATAAAGTATACATGCTTCAAAAACAGTTAAATCATTTAAAAATGAATACATTGATAACATTACCAAGGCAAATGTAAATACAAAATTGCATTTTTCAAAGTATTATATGAAATATTTAAAAATAACAACAGTAAAAAATAAACAACATTTGCAAAAGTGTTGGGCTTAAAAGGGGTCAGATTAACTCATCTGAAACCCATTTAAGTAATTGTAGGAAAAATGTTGCACTTAGGAGGGGTTACATTTACTCTTCCCAATCCAACATAAGCAAAAGTAGCAAAAGTATTGGTCTTTGGAAGGGTTATATTTACTATTTCCACTCCAACGTAAGCAAAGCAGGGAAAGTGCTGGACTTTGGAGAGGTTACATTTAATACTCAGACTACATAAGTGAAATCAGGGGAATTGCTGGAATTTGGAGAGGATATTTTAACTTTTTCCTCTCCAGCCTAAACAACAGTAGTGAAAGTGTTAGACTTTGAAGGAGCTCGATTTACTATTCCTACTTCACTATAAGCAAAGGAAACTATTAAACTTTGGAGGAGTTACAATTACTAAATCCACTCCAATCTTAACAATAGTAGAAAAAAATATTGGACTTTGGAAGGGTTAGCTTTACTGGTCCCACTCCAGCATAAGTCAAAGCAGGGAAAGTGTTGCAATTGGGAGGGTCTAGACATACTATTCACAAACCAATCCAAACAACAGTGAGAAAGTGTTGGACTTTGGAGGGGTTAGATTTATTATTCTCACTCCAATAAAAGTAATAGTAGATTAAGTATTGGCCTTTGGAGGCATTGGAATCAAAACTCCTACTTCAAAGTAAGCCAAATCAGGGAAAGTGTTGTACTGTGGAGGTTTTAGATTTACTACTCCCCCTCCTCTCTAAACAACAGAAGGAAAAGTGTTGAACATTTACTATTCTCACTCCAATGTAGGCAAAACATAAAAAGCTGTATTTAGGAAGGGGTATTATCATTGCAACTCCTAATCATTATTAAACAGACATTGAACAAACTAGCAACATACAATTATTAAAACATATTCAAAATAAAAAATATATACCATAGACATTAAAACTGTAAATAAAGAATAATTATTCAAAATGTATAAAAACATATTCAAAATACATTAAGCACATAGATACAGAATAATAATCATAACATATTTGAGAAAACAAAGTAAATACATTTAAAATAAATACACTTCCCTCCTTATTACGCAAAAAAATCCACTAACCCCTCAATTATTTTTAATCAATTATAAATGATAGAATAATACTATTAAAATTGTAATTAAAACAAATAAAATGAAAACCAATAATAAATACAAATTACATTTAAAACAATTTTATTTGACAACAAATCATTAAATAGCAAATAGATTACATATAAAATAATAAATTAAAATATAGCATATTTATTTAACATAAATATTAATTTGTAAAAAAAAGAAACTTGGTTGCTATTTAAATAACTTCCCATCATATTTCTTAAAAACGTAACTGTTTCACTGTTAGCCCTCCCCACCTTTCTCTCCCCCATCACTAAGCCTTTTCTTGGCTTTCTGGGGTAGTTTGCCCTTTGGCCTCCATAACAATGTGTCCACATAAGCTACATAAAATGTGCACCCTTTTTTACCAACAACAAAGGGATTCTAAAGGTACCCAGGGTTTGTGGATTTCCCCGGAGGGGACCGAGAAATTAGCCAAAATATAGCTACATTTTGTGGTTTTTTGGGGAATGTTTGAAAAAGTGCTGCAAAAGAATGCATCTGTTTTATTGCTTTTAATAGGCATCAATGAAAGGTTTGTAGTGCTAAAGCTACCATCTTCCCATCGTTCTCTAACAGGCAGGCTTGATTCAGAAAAACACATTTTAACACAGTTTTGGCATTTTACTGGGCAATAGCCATTTTTTTTTATTTTGTGTGCTTTCAACCTCCTTCCACTTTGTGGTGGAAAAGGGTATGAAACCTATGCTGGATCCCGGAAAGATATACATTTCTACAAACTAGACAAGATTCTAAATTCAGTAAGCTCTCGTTTGTTTAGCTCTTTTAAGGATTTCCTATAAAAAGCAACAATTGAAAAAATATATATATTGAAATTGAGTTGCAAAAAACAGCCATTTGTGTCTACGTTTTATCTGCAACTTCTCACTATGGAAGATGATCAAAAGCGATATACCGTCACATCCACTGGACCCTTCTGGTTTTAGGGATATATATGGTTTGTAGGGTCTCCAAAAACCAGCAGAACACAGAGCCAACAACAGAGCTGCACTTTACACTGCTTTTTCATTGTGTACCGACTATACGTCAATTTATATGGAAAATTATAAAGAATGGAAAAAGAGTATGAAGTAAAACTCTCTATTTCTGAAATGTACACCAGATACTGAGTTTATGAGCAGTGGTTATTTGTACATCTCTGAATTTATGAGTACCAATACTGGCATGTGTTTCAGAGGGCATTTAAAAACAAAATCCTCTTTGTTGCACACTTGCTTTCATTTGAAAGGCACAAACCTAGACATATTCAATTGGTAATAACAAATGTTCTACTATTCTGTATTCCCACAAGTCTCTCAATAAAAATGGTACCCCATTTGTGTGGCTGGACATTGCACCTGTGACACAAAACCCACTAAAACATGACCTAGGAACAATTATATTTCACTCATTAAAATCCATGTGTTTTTTACAAAGTGGCTATCTGTGGATTTTGGGCCTCAGCTCAGCTGGAATCTAGAGAAATCTATGAAACAGTACATTTTTGAAAACTAGACACCTGTGGAAGTCCAGGATACCCACAACACCTTCCAAATCTCCAACTTTGTCAATGAAAACACATTTCCCTTGCATTTATGTGAGAAAAACTCTTAGATCTGCAGTTGTCCACAAATGTTCTACCACCCAGAGTTCCTTCAGGTCTCCTGAGAAAAATGATGCCTCACTTTTGTTATTAGGTCAACTTACCACAACAGGAAAGGGGCAAAGTGCAACTTAGACACCACATGTTTCCACTGAAAAACTATGCGTTTTAGCAATATGGATAGCTGTGGACTTTGGGCCACAGCTCAGCCGCCACTTTTGGACCCCCACCAAAGCAGCACATTTTTTATAACTACACACCCGGGGAGTCCAGTGTGGAGTAATTTGCATGGATTTCCCCAGGTTTTTTCACCCAGAATCCCGTGCAAAGCTCAACTTATCCTAAATAAAACACATTTTTCTTGCATTTCTGTGTGCAAAAACTCTTGAATCTACAGGCAGTGACAAATGTCCTACCACCTACCATTCTCCCTAGTCTTTTGAAAAAAATTGTGCCAAACTTGTGTGTATTGGACAAGAGCCCACAATAGGAAAGGGTGCCAAATGTAAAAGCGACACATCATATTTTTCCAGGGAAAAACAATGTGTTTTTGCAACGTCAGTTGCTGTAGATTTTGGGACAAAGCTCAGCCGGCACCTAGGGAAACATACCAAACCAGCACATGTTTGAAAACTAAACCTCCAGGGAAGTCCAGGGTGGGGTGACTTACATGGCTGTAACTAGTTTTTTTTACCCAGAATTCCATGCAAAGCTCAAACACTGTATAAAGATCAACTCCACGCAGAATGAAGAGAAGGAAATCTTTATTGTAGAAGTTAACAACAGGTACCTCCAGCGTCCTCTTCCAGCTTCACAGCCCTAACTCCTGCCACTTCAAAGACTGACATTCTATCCTAGCAACAAGCCTACATTCCACATTTACAAAACTCCACACATCTGCCATGCTTACGCATAGTTGCACTACAACAATGTGCAATAATAACAGATTAACGGAGAACATATGGTTAATCATATGAACATCAATCACAAGGAATTGGCTGAGGAGCACAACATTTAGAAACGTTCTCAATACTCCAAGCAGAGCCATCAGTCAAAATGAGAAAATTCTTGTTCACTGTTCTGACTTGTATAGGCTTGGAAAATATGCTGTCACCATTGTAACTATTCCCCCATGCTTTACTACTACCCAGTCACCACCCTTTATGTCGGGTACTTTGACACCTTTCTTACTATTGTAGCAACTTGCAGCAGTCACATTGGTGTTTTACAACATCCCTCTCAACAGCAGCATGATCAACCCATACACAATCCTTGTTTTTAAGCCATTCAAGGACTTCTTTCACACTGGGCTCATGCCCCATGAGAGAAACGAACGGTGACACCCCAGTCACTGAATGCGGCGTCTCCCTGTATGACCAAACCAATTTCTTAAGCCCTTCAGACCATGATAATCCATTGGAAATTGAGAGTTGAATATTTTCCATGATCAGACGGTTTACTCTTTCAACCAAGCCATTCGCTTGAGGCCTGAACATGGCAACCCTCTCATGTTTATTGCCCAACTTGCAGAGACATTCTTGCATTCTTTTGGACACTAATTGAACTCCATTATCAGATACAGGTACCTTAGGAATCCCCTCATTCATAAAAATCCTTTCATGAAGCAAATCACTTTTTCAGTTTCGATGCAATCTGCAGTCTCAACAACAAACCACTTGGAGTGGAAGTCCACCAGTACCATCAAAAACTTACAGCGTGAACCAAGTTTGGAAACAGGACCAAGAAAATCAATTGCCACCCTTTCCCATAGACGCTTAGGAAATTCCACACAAGCAAGAGGCGGCTGCCGCACAATCTTTGTTTTATCACTTATAGCACACGCATGACACTCCTTGACAATCTCCTCAATATCTTTGTCCATCCCAGGCCACCAAAATGGAATGTTTCTTCCCAAGTGTCCCTCGTGAGCAATATTCACAATCTTAGGGGCCGATTAGGATGGCGGACGGACTTGTGTTACATTTACATGCACAAAGCGGCAGGCACCGCACGGTGCCTGGCGCTTTGTACATGTAAATATTGGGGGGTACCATAGGTACCCCCCATGTGCACCCCCCACCCCCCTGACACCCTGGGGGCCCGCAACGGGCCCCCAAAAGCCAAAGTCCACATGCTTTTCCACGGCGGAAAAGCCGCCGCGGAAAAGCATGTGTTCGTGCAATTCCTAATTTGGCTGACGGTGTCTTGCAGACACCGTCACCAAATAGCCCTCCTCACACCGCGGATCAGCGGCGGACGGACCTGCCGTCCGTCGCTGGTCCAACCGCACTCCCACCGCCATCCTGATCTGGCGGTGGGTCTTCTATTGCACTGCGGCGGATAATCCGCATACTCCGGGCCGGCGGTGGCTTCCGCCGGCCCGGAGTATGCGGATTATCCGCAATCATAATGAGGCCCTTAGTCCTCAAAGCTGTCATTGGCACCAACTTGTTTCTTCTCCACAACTTCCCTTCACTCACACTCAACTCAGTTTCAACGTGGCAATAGTTTCAAAAATGGGTATCTTGGACAAGATTGCCCCTCTATCCTTCTGACACACCACACATGACCAGGCTGCAGTATATCATCATGCAACATAGCTGCATCCCACTCCTCCTTGTCAAAGGCTTGTTCCTTGCTGCATTTAATTACATCAACAGCAACTTCTAACTCTTCCCCAACAACATCCAGAGGCATTCTAGACAGATAGTCCGCTACCACATTTTTTAGACCTTTCATATACTCCACTTCAAAGTTATACTCCAGCACTGATAATATCCACCTGGAAATCCTGGGAGTCACACTCCCTTCAAGGCCTCTGCCACCTTTGAACAAATGTAAAGGGGGCTTATGGTCAATGCAAACCTTAACAGGTAACCCCCAGACAAATTAAAGTGCTTTATCCCCCAACAGCACACCAGAGCCTCCTCCTCAATCACAAAGTACGATCTCGCCGCTCCTTGAAGTCTCCTAGACGCAAGCGCAATGATCCTTTCCTCTCCATCACTCATCTGAGTCAGGACAGCCCCAATTCCCACAGCACTAGCATATGTAGTAATGAATGTCCTACCCTTAACTTTGAAATTACCAAGGGTAGGTGCATGAAGAATACCAGCTTTTACCCTATTGAACGCCTTGTCACAAATGTCATCCCATTTAAATGTAACACCATTCTTCATTAGTAGCCTCAAGGGTTCTACAATTTCTGTAAAACCGCTCATGAATTTGGAGCAGTAACCTTCCAGCCCTAAGAAAGACTTCAGATGGTCCTTATTGAGAGGAGTAGGAGCATCCCTGACAGCAGCAACAATATTCTTTTTGGGTCTAATTCCAGTTTTGGATATCTCATGTCCCAGATATGTCACACAACCTTTCCTTAATTGAAATCTTTCTTTTTTTAAGGTCAATCCATGCCTCTCCATACGAGTCAGAACCTCATTCAGTACTTCGTCATGGTGTTCATAGTTTTTCCTCATAACCAACAGATCGTGAGGAAAACACAAAACATCTTTCAGACCCAGAAAAGTCTCCTGCATAACCCTTTGAAACACCGCTAAGGCAAATGTCAAGCCAAATGGCATTCTACGATAGTGGAATGCACCCAGCAGTGTTACAAACGAGATAAGGTGTCCTGATTCTTCACTAAGATCAATCTGATGATAAGTTGCTGACATGTCGATTACACTGAATACAGCCCCTCCACCCATGGCTGTCACCAGCTCGAAAATATTAGGCAGGGGTTGCCTGTCGCCCCATATATTTTTATTCAGATCACACAAGTCAACACACAAACAAATCTTTCCCCCATCCTTGGGTGCAACCACAATAGGCGCCAACCACTCTGAAGCCTCAATAGGCTCAATAATCCCTTGTTTTAACAATTTCTCAAACTCTTCTTGAAGAGGACCTCTCATAAGATGTGGTACACTCCTTACTCTATGTACAATAGGTATCACATTCTTCTTAAGAATAATTTTGTGAGAACAATTTATGAGTTTCCCCAACTCATCAGAAAAAACTTTTGAGAATTTTTCCATCGCATTTGCATCATAACTATTACTATCATACACTATAGTAGATTTAACAGGCTGAGCAGCGTTAGGATTCAATACAATCTCTAGGTCTCTTTTTGGTGGCACCAACCCAACAAGTTGGAGCCCTGTTTTGTCAAATGCACACGTCCGTACACTTTTCTCCCACCAAAGCAAATTACCATCCACTTAAGTCCCAAGATATCAATGGTCTTACCACCGTAGCCCACAGCCTTGATATCAGACATGTCCCAGGACTCCATGTTGCTCATGTCTCCCCAAATTCTGAGATACATATCTTTGGATAATAACATGTATAAGCTCCTGATTCAACTAACATCCTAAATCAAACTAATGGCACAATGGGGTTTTTCTAATGTGTCAGTGCTTTCTGTAGCAACACTACCATTCACCTCACTATTGCAGCACACCTCCTCATGAACACTTATGCCATCAACACATAACATCAACTCATGAATGCTCTCACAGGTGTCATCTACTTCTAGCATGTACTAAGTCTTCTTCCTGCACACTTTTGCCAGATGACATCGCTTCCCACGTGCTTTACAAATTGCATTCCTAGGTATAGATTTAGGGTTGGAAGACGTATGACCAGGTGTACCACATCAATAACATGTGCTTGTGCTCCAGCTCCAGGAACAGTACTAGTGATGCGAGAAGTTTCATTAGCTTTGTTAAGGGGCTTGTATTGTAACTTAACAGTTGGTTTCTTGGTCTTAGTCTCATCAATACATGCATGAATTTCAGATCCCTTAGAGGCCACATCCTTTTATCCCAAATCTTTGGGAACCATCGGATTGTGCGATTTACATCAGTGTCCATCAGTGTACACTTTGAACAATTCCTTGAACAATTGCACACCAGTTTAAACGTTATTTATGTATAAATGGTGACCTTTGTTAAAAGTACTCTACCAGGTTTCCATATAATTTTCTCACTGACTCCAAAAGTGGATGGATAACCAAGAGTGTCAATAAAAGAATCTCTACCAGTGTACAGCCTGAAATCATAGAAATATCCAGTACTACTATAAGACAGCATATACATCTTAATTCCATAACGTGCCCTCTTGCTAGGAATGTACTGCCTAAAAATCAAATGGCCCTTGACCAGGACTAAAGACTCATCCACAGCTATTTCCTTCCCTGGAACATGGATCTCTGAAAAGCGATCTACAAAATGTTGAAGAACAGGCCAAATCTTGAAGTGACGGTCACAATGAGGGTGATCTCATGGCAATGCAAAAGCATTATTAAAAAATTCAGCATCTGAAGTAGAAGCAAATACTGATCATGAATTGTGGTTGCAGGAAATATAGCAGTCATCATCGAGGGACTGGTAGACGAATATGAAGACAGCAGTCATCATCGAGGGACTGGTAGACGAATATGAAGACAGCAAAAGAGTTCTTATCAATCCCATCAACAAATATAAATCCCAGAACTTCTACACCTCATCCGGATTTGTGGGGGTCCATCAGGTAGTTCCAGAGTGGGTCTTAAGTATGGTACTGTTGTCCATCAAATCCTGTTCACCATACAAATGTATCTGGCCAACAATCTCATCCAATAGTACATCATCTATAAACAACTGAAAGAAATGTATAGGCAAAAAAGCTTTTAGTATTTACCCTACACCCTGTGACACCACTAAAGGCAGGCAACAGGTTGTACAACCCAGAGTTCATCACTTCCAACGGGAAGCTTTCCAGCCCCGAGCTGCAATCCAGATTCCTCTTGCTGCGCTATCGGCAATTCAGTGTCCTCCTCAAAAAGAGTCACTTCCTCCACACTGACAGTGGCTTTACCATCAGATGATTCCTCTTGGACAGAATATTGACTGCCAGAAGCATGGACTTTGTCTTCTGCCTCAGATGCAGAGTCAGTCTCAAAACCATGGTCAGAGGAAGATTTAAAAAGCAAACTAACAATATGCTGAGCAGTCAACCTGTGATTAGCCATACTCCTTGCTAATGAAATGAACATAGAAAATAAGTCAACAATAAAATTATTAATAACCAAACTGGTGCTTTCTCAAACAGAAAGTAAAACTACTGGCATTTAGTAATCTGGAAAGCAAGTCAATCAATACAAAGGACACAAAGACCTATATACTCAAAAAACGATACCACCAACTTGCCAGGCAGTTAAACTGAGGATCACTTGAACCTACTCTTCATAGACACAGCAAGCACCAACTATATCCCACTAGAAAGGAAAAGAAAAAGAAAACTACACACAAGACATCACAATACACATCTTGCACAAATCCAAAATGAATTTGACACACATTAAAACGGAAGCTAAATATTTTCCAGTTATCAAACCATTTAATAAAACACATTCATAAAGGGCAATGATATTAATTCGAAGTAAACAGTACAAAAATGTTTTTTTTCCAAACACATGCAAGCACTAGTCATCTCCAGACTAGAATACGGCAGTGCTACTCTCTGCAGTCTGCTGAAACTCAGTTTATCCCCCCCGCCAGAGCATCCCTGAATGCGGCCACTAGACTCATCATCGGCTCCAAGAAGACCAACCACATCTCGCTGGACTTGAAATCGCTCAGCTGGCTTCCCTTCGAGGCAAGGATCCATTTAAAAATTGCATGTATGACCCATAGAGCACTACACTTCAATACCCCACTCTAACTCTCAAACAAGCTGGAACTCTCTGGTGGCTCTCAGTCCCTAAGGAGCACCACAACTCTGCTGCTTAAACCAAAGAAATGTTAAAAACTTAAAACCTACAAGCGTACATTCTCTGGCGTTGCCCCCAGAATTTGGAACTCCTATCAGTGGAAACAAGACTGATTCGCTCAACATTTGCCTTCAAAAGGGAAGTCAAAGCTCTTCTAATGTACACTGCGCTAAACTAGAAGCGCTCTCCTCGTACCTCGATCCGGTCTAACTACTGTACCTACATCTTATTTGGTGCGGACTGTCGTCCCCAGAATGTGCTTATTTGCTCCTGTTGTTTATTTCCTGACCTGTTTACCGCTCTCCTTCAACTATTTTACTATGTCTTCCTTAACAGTATGTACAGCGCTCTGATACCCACTTTAGTCATGTTTGCGCCATACAAAACTTTAAATAAAAATACAAAATGCAAGTACAGATCTACCAGTGCTGATTCGCCACCAAGGAAGTCAAAAGCTTTGTACTAGAATAAATAGAATTAATAAAACATTAAGATCACAAATGCAAATAATGACAAGAAATAAACCAGTTAATATTATAAAACGCTATAAAGTCTGGCCTTTTGGGCAGATCAGCATTCCAAACATCTGTTCTGCCCTCAAGGTGGGCACAAAGCAAAGGCAAGAGATTGACACCCTGCAGAGGAGTGACCCCTACCCCCAGCCATACACCACTACACACATAACACCACCCAAGCACCAGCCACACACACTTCCTACAAAATCCCCGGTTCAAACACACCATCAGCCAAATGCCAGTCCACACACATCACCAGCCAAATGCCAGTACACAAACAACCAGCCAAACGCCAGTACCTGTAGACCATTAGCCAAACTCCAGTTCACACACACACAGAAATGTTTTCTCTGGTGTCTACTGGTTTTCTTCCTCCTTGAGGGCAGATGGGCCTAAACATATTACTGCTCTTCCCACCATATTCTCCTCAAGATCCAACAAACTACTAAATGATGAATTACTAATTAAATGTAACACATGTAATTATACATTATAAATGGCAAACTATGCTAAAAAATGATATATAATATTAAAACCTAACATTAATATAACTAATATATTTTAAATTAATGAAAAATATGTTAGGTAGACTATATATATATGAAAGCAAATAATATTACATACTTTTTTTAATTAAATGATATGCCTGAAAAACACTCTTACCATCTATATGCTATTTATCAATATTTCTAACACAATATTTAAGTAAAATTATATTTTTCATTCTATATTTGTGTCATTCAAGTCTCATGGGATATCCTGTCATGAAATTAGACACCAATTAAGTGATATTCCAAATCTGCAAGAGACAAAAAACGGAATGCTGGTAACTTATGATGCATCTGATACCTATACTCCTGCATGCTGTGCCCCTATAGCCATGCATGCACTTTGGAAAAATGGACACTATATGATTTCAATTATAGATGAACTAACAGTGCACCTATGACAGCTGGCTATATCATGCATACCCTGGACTTAGGCTATCAACAGTGGTGAATTCATGTACATCAAGCCTTACACATATCACAGAAGTCCCAAATTATGAAAACTGAGAAGGATAGCTCACTGTCCAACGTGAAGTGAACCAAAATGGAATCCACATCTGTTATAAGACAAAAATCATTTTTTACAGATACCAGGGAGACCTGAGGACCAAGTGTACTAAGGCATTGTGCCTCTGCAATGCAATGGAAAGGGACGCAAAATAAAGCACATTGTTAACACAATATTTTATATCCAGCATAAAAGGGTGTTTGTGCTGGTAAGGTGCCCTTTTTAGTACAAAAATGCTTTGTGCTGCATTATCACCTTTCATCAATGGGACATTACTGTGGTGGATCAGTGTAAACACTCGTAAGCTTTAATGCAAAGCCCAATCTACTGAGATACCAAGATTGAGATTTGCAACAAGGATCAACACCTGATGAAAGAGGGCACAAATAAGGGCACATGTTCATTTCTGAAACAAACATATACAATACAGTTCACTGTACAGCACACATCCAATATGTGGGATTCTTCAGAGTTTGTCAAGGCATTTACATTTTTACTAGAAGGGTATGCTTTTAGTAACAATCCTACGCTAGAAAGTATACTCTCACCACTGTAACCATTGTGTTAGGCTGTGTGCGCATAAGGCAGAATGGTTGAGGCCAGCACAATGATTTGAGGCCAGCTTCGATGGAGCCCAGGTTGGTTACCCCAACAAAGTTTAAGCCATTCAGAGGTTTCACTGAGTCTTTTTTGCTGGAAGGATAAATCCTTCAGCAGTGCATGGCAGCAGGCCATGTCTGATGAAGTCCTCTCGAAATTGCTTTACAAAGCAGCAATTGGTGAGATACCACTGAAGCCATTTGTTTTGGTGGGAATAGCTCAGAGAAGGTGAAATATAAGTAGCACACACCAGAAAGACCTCTTGCTGGTCGGATAATAAAGGTTCATTCACCCAGTCAAAACTATTACCTTCAGACTTAGTATCTTTTTCGGAGCTCAGAGTCCTCCATCAGGGCAAGGGTGTGGGCTGTGTCTCAATAAGGTCCTGCTGAAATGGATTTACTGTTGCAGGTACAATCAGAGCGAGGAAAAGCGGTTGCTTCAGATCACCAATGTCGCTCAATGGGTGGACCAGCTTGGCAGGTTTGTCACAGTCCTCTGGAAGTCTTGAAGTACAAATAGGTCCCAGATTTCCAGATAAGTCAGAAGTACAGTCAGATACAGCCAGGGTTTCCAGAAACCCAAGGAAAGTACTTGGAGGATCAAGACTGACTCCTGTATGGGCCACTAGCAGGGTCTAGGTCTGGTCATGTTGGTACTGGTCAGCTGAGAGTTGCAGGAAATGACCTCTTGTAGCTTTTTGCATACCTTGAGCCAAGCCGCAGGCCAGCAAATTTACCCTTGAAATCCACGTCTTTCTCATGGGTACACGATTGAGCAGCTCTAGTCATTCAGGGCTTCTCTCAGGTCACATACAGCAGGTCCAGTGCTCTTTTATTCATCCTTAGGTCCAGCAGTGTTCTGAAGGTGTCTTGTGGTGTCACCTTTATGCCTGGCCCTAGGTTGTGGGCGGGATGACACCTGGTCCCTCCCTAACCTATGGGGTAAAGGTTGCCATGGGTAACCCAAATATGTTCCTGTGGCATGCCTCAAACAATCCTACCATGTGCTTCACCTAATGAATCCAAGATGGAGATACCCTTCTCCTTTGTGCAGGGCCTGTGTGCCTACACACTACACAGTGGTGTGGCCATGGTAATGAGCACCTCCTCCTTTGTGGTCACTCAAACACCATTCTGGGTCAGCCTTCTCTCCACTAGGTTTGGTACCTGCTTTACTCATCTGACATCTGCCTGTGACGGGGAGCCCCTATTAACAGTAAACAAGCTTCCTGGGCACAGCCCAACCACTGATCTTCATGTTAGGGGAGCAAAACACCACCCCACATCCAGGCTATTGTCTATGCTCTGGGAGAAGTTTGTATACCTCATCAGGGCTACGTAGTCTTTTATCCACTGCTAGAAGATCCAATTTAGTCTCCAGGGGCTTCAGGCACAGAAAAGTTAGCTTTCTGTGAGTTGCTTTTCTTTAATATGTATTAAAATTCTGACTACACCATTGAGTGGTCCTTTTGATCACTATAAATAGTGGTTATATCATTTGCTTACCAGTGTTTCTCCAGGGGGCGGCCAGCATTACTGCAATGAAAATAGCTTTTGGGTGCTAGTCACTGTAAAGACACGTTAACTTTATATTTTTCTATTTCTCTATGCACTAGTTTTATATACCATGCACCTGCACTGTGGGCATCAAGGCCTGCATACGAGTGACTTAGTAATCTTTAAAAAGAAGGTTTTCTCCTGTCAAAAAGCTTTTTTTTTAAAGGTCCTAGTCCAGGTTTGAACTGCAGGTCTCAGGCTGCAGTTGCAGGGCTGGATTTCTGTTTGTCAGGTACACTAGTGGATGGCAGTTATGTTGCACTCCATAGTTGACATTTTACCTTCCTCACCATGGCCATATTTTGGGCACCATATTCTGTGGTCTTCTAAAAAAGGTAAACATTCCAATCAAAACATTAGCCAGTTTTGATATGTTTTAGCATCAGTGCACAAACAGCAATAACCCAGTGTGCAGAGCAATGCAATTAAGCCATAAAAGAAGACCATGCAAAAGAGGCATTTTCTGACAGTGAGAGTTGAAGGTACACTTTCTTCAAGACTAGACATGTGCATAATTAAGTAGCAACACTTTGGCCACTGATATGGGAGACAAATATCAATGTCAGCAAAAATAAATTGTGTTATTATTCATTCAAACTCTCTTCGATTTGTTATCCTCAAATATGTTTTTCAGTCAAACATTCTCCAACATGACTTACAGGTATTTGCTTGTTAAATAGGAATCATGCTGTTTGCTTTAACAGTCCTTACAGTACTATACTATGCTAGGAACAATACAGGGCAGCTTATAAAAGCCGTGGTATACTATTTGTTAATGATGTACTAATATTCACCCTGGACTAAATTACTGAGGGAAATGGCTGTTGATACAAACCCTTTTTGGACTGCTCTTTCTTCATAGTCTTTCTCCCATTTATAGGTATTTGGGCAACACAGCAAAACCCCTTGCTGTGCTGTATGTGGAGAGAAGGCAACAGAAAGCACAATATCTACCAAGATATGCCCTTTTCTTGCGCAGGAGCACTCAGCGCAGCCTAACACCAACACAGGCAAGCTTGTGCTGTGGTGCAAGGGTACCCCGTTATAGCTAGGATTGTTTTTGTGCAGGAAGGGACACGTTCCTGCTCAAAAACAATCCTTAGAGAACTTTTCCTCTTTCTTAGTGTGCTGCAGTGTAAAGATATTCTTCCTCTTTGAGCCTCTATAGGGAAGGTGTACAATTATGGCACAATCCAAAGTCTACCAGTGTTGGTAAATTTGGAAATGCTTCGATATACATGGATGGATGCGTGGGAACACCCACACTCCACCCATGCTCCACCCATGTAACGAGTTCCAAGAGTAGCGTAACGCAAGGCAGTAACTTGCATTGTACCAGATTTACCAAGCCAGGCAGGGTGCCTCTGTGTGGAATGATGAATCTCATTCTAGGTTTTGCATAACCCTGTGTTGCCTTGTTCAAAACCTTGATAAATCTGGGCCTCAATGACTTTAAAAGTGTAGAAATTATTTCCTTTTCAATTAGGAGAAAGGAGCCCAATAGTCCCTACTTCAATTTACAATTGGAACCTCGTCTAGCCCTCATTTTTTTTCACTGGTTCGTGTTATCTCCCTATTGCTTTTTTCATTTTCGCCGTTTGTGTGAAAACTGTTACTAAGCACGTTCGTCTGCACGCCGCCTTTAATAGGTTCTCAAATTTCCCAGTGTTGACAGATTGCCTGTGATACCACTTTTGATTTCCTTGGTGGATAGCAGTAAATGGAGCTTTCCGTTTTGTGCCAAATCTTGATAAAGTGAATACAGAGCGCAGGGAGAGTTAATACAAATGAATGAAGTCAGCTTCCTCCATGTCTGTTGTAAGAATGAGAATAAACATCCTTAGTTTTATTTTAATATTTACTTTGGAAGTGATAACAACATGTTTCCATTTTATTCAGAGTCAGTGACCGATGTACTCAGGACTCAAATCACCATTTAAACTCTTTTCATTGTCTCAGGTTCACTAAGAATCTATAAATTATCTCTTTGAATTGAAGTATGATTCTTAGTTTAGCAATTTAATGAAATGTAATGATTTTTTTTTTTTAAGCTTGTAAGGACAAGCAGAAAAATCACAGAGTGGGCAACATTTTGTTGTTCTTGACAAAGCAAGCAGGCCAGCTTTTTGTTCATCTGACCTGTGTCGTCCGCCAACCTTAAAAAACATGTTTCGGTCGTTAGTACTCGCTGGGCTTGTTGCTCTCTCACTTACTCCCCCTGAACTGCAATTGGGGCCCTCTCAACGCTGAACAACCTCAACAGCTTCTCCTAAGCCACGCGGCCGGCCCCTCGGGGTTGTAGGCAAGGAGCTGTGTTAATTACTCTGACTAAATGACCTCTGTTGCGCATTCTTCGCGGCCGGCCTCGGATAGATGTTGTGGGCTTAACGTTGTGTTTTTGTGCCCCTCCCAGGGGGTTTTGTTCCAAAATAAAACAGACTTGTAACAAAAAACATGTTTCCAATAACTTAAACCGCTGTTTTAGCAACACACTATTCAACAACTCCTTAAGGAAGGGAATTCTTCTCGAAACCTTAAAAAAGGCATATATGTCCATTATTAGAGAAAGCAATCCTGGACACTCGAGGGGCGAATAGGTAGAGACCAATAGCAAAGCAGCTGTTCCTAAGGCTAACTTACCGAAAGAGCAGCCTTCACCCAGATGTCAAAGTTCATTGAAGAAAGCTCTCTACAGTCTGAAATCCCAACAGAATTTCATCAAAGAAGAGGCAATGTATCAGCCCTAATCTCAATTCATGCACTGCTAATTACCTCCCATATTACATCACATACATTAAAGCAAAATCTGAAATTACATAATTTCATTCTGTTTGTTTAAAACTACATGTTTTACCTGACATTTGCATCTAACTTACTGTAAAGTCACTTTAACCTTTGTTTTTTTCCACTGAATTTCTGTTTTTTTTCAAAATAAAATAACATATTTTTCCAAATCCAAACGATTGAGTCACTTTCACCTTTTATCGAACCATGAATGTAAGAATCAAGGTTGTGAAGATCAATGTTTTAATGAGAATTGGAATATGAAATAAATGTATCAATAAACATTTTGTTATCAATTGTAAATAACCTTTTTGTAGTTAATTTGTTTTTGTTCTTTTTTTAAAGTCTTGTGGACATTCTGTAGCTATGCACTTCTGATTACATTTTGTACATTTTTTTATGATTAATGATTAAGAATATGCAAATTGTTCTTCAATACGCATATAAAATGGATAATTTTATGTTAAAATGATTGTATTTTTACCCGACAGCCCTCTCTCTTGTCACAGGGGCTACAGTGGTATTAATAGTGCAAATGTGCTTTTACCTTAGAACGTGAATCCACATTACCAGAAAATACCCCACAGCCATCCATAAAGGAAGCATTTGACTTTACGTTGTGGTCTCTCTGGACAGGACCGGGGGCAAGGAATTTTCAAGGAATGCAAAGTGATGTCTTCTCTTACATTCAAATTGAAATGTGTTACCAAACTGAAACATCAAGTTGGAACCTCAATAAGACACCCTCTGCACAAGCCAGCCATCAAATGGCAGAAATACTCACTCTCAAAGCTATTAAATGGAATTCTGTTTACCATTCTTTTAGTAATAAGCACCCCAACATACTTAAAGGCTCTCAGTGGGATTGTAGATCAGCCAACTCGTACCACACTTTCCCATGGTAAAAACATGCCTGGCAAATGCAATGCGTGGTAAAGGCATTGTGTGATAAGGGATGCATGGTAAAGGCAGTATGTTGCAATGCATGCATGATAAAGTATGTTTCCAGTACTCTTTCCTGTCCACTGAGCATGGGTCACTGCCTTGCCTTGAAGACTCTGGACACAGAACATGACTTTTAAAGAAACCTCTTTGCCCAGATCCCAGGTCAGAGCCAATTTCAGCTTGGCCTGCAACCTTGTAAAATTCTCCGACCTCCAGGGTGAACGGGCTCTCTCCTGAGGCTGTGATCAATATCCCTACAGGGAGTCCCCAATGAGTACTGCTTGAAGTGCCATGTGTTGTTACAAACTAACCACAAATTCCATATTTAATTTGGAGTGCACCTTTGTTGGAAAGTGGATTATTGGTAGTGGCAAATGAAGGTTTGCCACTGGCAATAAGGTCACTAACACATGATAGGACTTAGTATACGTCTTAGAGAATTTTTCCTATGCTCAACCCTTGGTAGCTTGGCTGCGAGCAGGCAGGCTTAACTTCAAAGACAGGTATGTAAAGCATTTAAAAACACTAATTCAGTAAATAATTAAGACACAACACATAATAAAAATCCAACCCTAATTTAGAAAACTAGGAAATATTTTTATATTTAAAATTACACCAAAACGCCAAGAATCCAATGTAGGGAACCGGAGATATGAATTTTCAAAGATTTAGCATTATATAGCACTTAGAAACATATAGCACCTTATTGGGATCTCCGGTCCCGATAGACCGGCTCAAAGTCAAGGTTTCAGGCCGACCGCAATAGAGCACTGAGCGGCTACCACTCGCGTTAGGTCCAGGTCACAGTTTTTACCTTCGGACTTAGAAACTTTACTGGCACTTTTCTTCCCGGGGTCGCTCGAAGCTCTCAGCCAGTCCTGAATCGGTGAGGTATCGCTGGATTGCCTTGCAATGAGCTCCCCGTCAAACTTATGGAAGTCTGACCTCGGAGCGTTTCAGTGGAGCAAACCCAGGATCCAGGCCGACACGCGGTTGAAGGCAAGCGGCTTGGCTTTTGCCGTTGCTCCCAGTCACCTTTTCTTCGTTCGGACTTAGAAACTTTTATGGAGCTTTTTCTTGCAGGGCCCCTGGATGCTCTTCACCAGGCCGAATTCGGTGAGGGTTTGCCGGCCTGGATTTCTTCTACTCCCGGTCAAATTCAGGAAGTGGGACCTGCAGAGCTTTTAGCGGGGCGAACCTGGATGGCTTGACCGGCTCGCGGTTGAAGGCAGGCGGCTTGGCTGGCCAGGTTGAGTCGGTCCCTTTATGGAGCTTTTTTTTCAAAGTTGCTCCAAAGGTCTCCAAACGTCTGGAACTTCTTCTTGAAGTTCCCCAGAGGACCCCAAAGTGTATCAAACTCACTCCAAGGGTCTGGACGCTCCAAGATGGTCCTTGAAAGTTGAGGACTTCAGTTCCCACATTCCACTTGGACAAAACCTTTACAAATCCACTGGTATTTCTCCAGGTTGAGGATCCTTGGTAGTGATGGTCCAGGTGAGCTCTGTTAACCTGTAGCTTGCAGGGAGTCCACTCTAGTTCTTTTACAGCAAGGTAATCCACAGGGCTGTTGTTTCACCCAGTGCAGTCTTCAAAGGGCAGGCCTTAGAATTTGCACCCCAACTTCTCAGCATGGCAACGTCTTGCTTCCTTAAGTTTCAAGCAGCAGATCTGAGAGACTCTGCCCCTCTCATATGCTTATTCCCAGTTCTCTGGGTCAAGCAGGAGGTCACTGCTGACCAATGGGAGCAGGGCAACTCCTCGAGAATATGACCACATCCTGTAGAATGTGGCATTATTTTGTCCCAGAGTGCACCAAATCCTCTAAATTCATAATGGCTGATCTTCTAGCAGGGATGTAAGAGCTGGCTAAATACACCCATAGGATGGTTACTTTTCATAAACTCTCCCCTTTGCATCTATGCATTCCTTCCATAAGCCTAGCTCTGGCTGAGGTGAAAAGTTTAGAGTTGTAAATTACACTAAGGCCTCCTCTTCTCTTTGAAGACTATGATTTACGACTCCTCCCGCTGCTCTGGCATTCCTGTGTAGCAGCACACTGTCCTCCCAGCAAAGCTGGTTAACCCCAGGGGCTCTTTATCACCTCTTCAAGGCAGCCTGGTTAATCCACTTAACTCTGACCATTCAGGACAGACCACTGGAAGGCTTAATCTGGACTTACAAGCAAGAAAGTCTTATACCTTCTCGTATGTACACTTTAGGAGAAATTCAACCATATCATATTCTTGAGTTTATTAATACCATTCAGGGAAGTCTTTGAATGGGATGTCGTGTATTTCTATAGGTTCTGAATCGATCCCCCTATTCCTGACCCTATTCTGGTTAAACTTACTAGCTAGTTAACTAACAGTCAGCCCATGAGGCAAGAAATCCCCCATGATGCAGATACCGTTATCTGACGCAGTCACACTACGGCACAGGAACGTGTTATCTGATTAGGTCATAACGCTTGAGATCTAATTAGACAAGCGATATTCCTCCAGCCCCTGATAAGGCATACGACGTTCTCATAACAAATCAAACCTATGACAACCTGGATAATCCGTGCGGCCATTGTTTTGATTTCACAGAGAACTTTAGTAAAGAATGTGCTAACGAGCAAGTCGTATGACATCTTTATTGACGTACCTATGTCCATCCTTACGTCAATCCCGGCACCTTTAAGGTATAAATATTGCCGACCTTGCCCTATGCAAAACACACGCGTGGTGACAAGACGGAGCAGCCATACTTGCCGAAGCAGAGAGCCGAAGCAGACCCCGCAGGCAGCAGCCCCGCCTTCCTGACGCGCTGAGAGACGCGCTGCTATCTCAAGCCGAGAGACCCAGCACCGGCGCTTCTGGGCAGCCCTCGCAGGCAGCCTGGAATATCGAGAGCAGAGAAAGAGATACCATTCCTCATCCATCCTAAATTCCAGGTACAGAACTGAATAACCCCTCCTAGAGAATTCTTTAGTTATTCACTTGGCAAAAACAAACTTAACTTAAACTGTAACTTTCTATTCCTGCCCACGTATTAGACTTAGGTCAGGTACACGGGGTAGGCGTATTTAGAAACACCAGTTGAGTACGCTTAGTCAAATGTATATGTGTATGTAAATATATTTTAATCATTTTAAACATCATATGGCTCAGAAACCATATCAATGTTTTTACAGTATTATTTTATACTATTGCTTCTAATGTATGCACTTTACTTAACTATAAGTATCGCAATAATATCGATCCATTTCTCTTGTACGAGAAAAGAGACTGATCAATAAATAACATCTTTTATTGAACACGCCCGTCTCTTCCTTTTCTCTACATTCTGATGAGACTAAGAATGCACGTACTGACTGAGTAAAATAATTGCCTTGTGCTCACACGACTCTTGAGATTGACTCTTGATTAGGGGAGAGCAAAGTTGTCATGTTCTATGGTTGTCAGAAACTAAATCCCTTCTTGTCTAATCAGGGAAGTTAATCCTTCCTTGAACATTCGAGAAAGTTTCTAGCGAACTCTGAGCTTAGCTGGCAAACCCAAAAATTAAGTCTAGTATCGACAGTAGTAGACCTAGTTAACGTCTGGCCTAGGCCTTTACTGCTGTAGGTACTATTCCAATGCGCAGAGCCTATTGGGAAAATAGGAGCTACACTACATGGCGCCCAACGCGTTTGGAAAGGGCGATAAAACTAACGTAAGACATTTAGAGTAACTCAGTCGTGCTTTCTCACTCAGACCCCTTTTCCCAAATACTCCAAAGACGTCTGGAGTGGGTGAAAGGTTATAATATCCTCCAAAACCTCGCAGGAGGGAACTCCTATGTATGGTTCTTGGTCTAAGTCAACGTTGAAGGATAAACAGTGTTCCAAAATATTGTGCACCTAATCTCTGTTTCCATAAAGAAACCTGATCTGCAAATAAACATAATACCATCCTGTCAGCAAAATGGACAGCGATGAAGAACGAGAGGTTACTAGATTAGCTACTGAAATAGCAGATGCTGATGCTACCATGCAAGCAGCAGACGCGGATATAATACTCATTCCGGTCGCCAAAAGGAGATCTATAACCTTAAAACTTATAGAAAATGGACTGACACCTAGAGGTGGCACAGTCATATTCGTAATCGAGGCACACGAATATCGGCAGACAGAGGTATACTATACATGGATACATTTTCCAGCAGCTAATACTATAACAAAGTACTTCCACTATTACAAAGTAGAGGAACCTCCTAATGAGTACACTCCTTTCGAGGAGGTGGAAGTACCACTCAAATTCCAAGAGCATTTGCTCTTATTTGATGGCGCCCTAAAACATAATAATCACATTACAAGGCTCGGTCCTTTAGGAAGACCAGGAGCAACGTGGCCGGTCTTAGCCGGATACACACCATATCCAGACATCGAAAGAATGCCTGCAGCAGAGCTGTTAATACAGCTAAAACAACTACTAAAAATTCACAGACAATTAGTTCAGTATGTAATGCGGACTTCAACAATTCAGCCAGCGATTAAACTTCCACAGCTGACCCCTCACCAGGGGAACACAAATAAAATTACACCACAGAACATCCAATCCTGCCTAGGTAAAGTTCCAGCTAAACGGGAACAGATACCATTCTGGTTGGCACAGAAAATTACCCAAATAGAGGCGGTGTTTCCTGACACCACCCCATTAGAAAAACACAGGATTCTGACTATATGTCTCCCAATGGGAATCGCACCACACATTGAGGACTGTGACACTTGGGGTACAGTCTTTGCTTCCATCTACACAAAAACGCACGGTGTTCCATCCATTTCGGTAATACCAGATGTGCTAAAACAAATTCAAGATGAATATGGTCCAGAACCTGCTTTAACTCTTGGTATGAAATTACTAAAAGACTTCAAGCAGGTCTCGGCTATATTACTAGCCAACATAAAGGGTGAAGCAGCAAACGTGGCGATCCGCCAGAGGTTAAAAGAGACAGATATAGCAGACCAACCAGCTGAAATTGCCAGAATCATAGAAAAATCCTATGAAGAACTAGGCAGAGATAGTCTAGGTGGAATACCAGTAAAACCGCAACTGACTACAAGTCCAGAAAAAATGTTTTTTAATAATAATAATAATTCACCAAAAAAGAACTGGGATGGAAACAAACAATCCAATCCAAAAGAAAAGAAATTCCAGTCCAGAGGAAGGTCTCCTAGGCGAAGAGAGAAATCTCCAAACCCGAGACAAAGGTCACCTCAGAGTGAACCCTCTGGGAATAGATATAACCTTAGAAATAGGGATAATATTAAAAAACCTGATAGATATCAAGACATTGATACACGTCCCTCTCAATCTTTTCAGAATTCCTCGCAGAAATCGGAAAGAAGAGGACGATCAGAAGAGCACACCAAGTCCAAAGACAAGGAACCTGCTCAACTGAAAAAGAAATCACAATTTCCAAAAAAGAAGGTAGCCAGTATCAAGGTAGTTAACAATGCCGAGAATACTGAGGACACAACTGAAAAACGGAGAGTGGGCTCAGACAATGCTAGACAGCGCAGCAGAGGTGAGCATAGCTCGCAAAGTCCTTATGAATCATCTGGAGACAGTGGACACGAATGAATACCTTCAAGTGGAAACTGCAGATACCAGAGTTAGCAAGCCCCACAAAATATACGAGATAACATTACGTATAGAGGGAGATAAGACTAGGAAAATAAGGGGACTATTTTGGGATAACCTATCCAAAGGCTATGACATCCTTCTAGCTGAAAAAGACTGGCCACCAGAGTTTGTCAGGGAGTGCCCTCATGGCGAAGAAGTAATTATGCCTGCCTTCTCGAATCAAATACCGATTCATAAAAAATATACACTTGCTAGAAAGTGGGCAGTGGCCTTAGCACCTGCTTTATACAAAAATCATGTAGGATGGGATGAGGATTCTCCTCCTCACAAAATCCAGTTAAAATCACAACCTACTGCACAAAGGCAGTACCCAATTAAGCAAGAAGCTAAAAAACAAGTAAATGAAATACTAGATCAGCTAGAATACCAGGGGGTGATTGAAACTTGCACCTCACAAATGAACAATCCTTTGTTTCCGGTCTCCAAACCAGACAATTCGTACCGTCTAGTTTTGGATTACCGACACCTTAACACATGTTGCAAAACTTTTGCAGTGCAAAACTCACACAGTGCTGCACTAATGAATAACATAGTGCGCAAAAAATACAAAACAACCTTGGACATCTCCAACGGATTCTTTTGTCAAAACATAGCACCAGAGAGCAGATATTTAACTGCATTCTCAGTAAATGGCACTCAAAAACAATTCTGTCGGTTAGCCCAGGGGTACAAGAACAGCCCGGGGGTATTCTCAGCGAGAGTAACAGAATTACTACAACTATATGATGATGAAGCATTATCTTATGTCGATGACATTTACTTAACAGATGATGACTTGGAGACTCACTTGAAAAGAGTGAACACCATAATACTTGGTTTCGCTGCAGAGGGTTACAAATTCAACTTCAAAAAGTCCAGAATTGCCCATCTGAAAATCCAGTACGGAGGATATGAATTATCAAGTATTGCCTGGTTGACAGTCTTTTAAGAACTAGAAGAATTAAAAAATCTAAAATATGAAAAAACGTATCCTCTGCCAATCGACATTCTGCCTCTACGACATTACGCCTGTGTAATCTATACAGACGGACATGCTCAACCCTCCGTTTGGGGAGAACATGCATACAATCCCACATGTGAGATTACAAAAGAAGTGTGGCACGGAGGTAAACTAAGACCTCTATTAACAAAATCACACTCAGTAGAAACTAATTCAGAACTACAAACTGAAATATTAGCTTTGAAAATGGCGCTAGATAATGCGGATCGCGAATTCCCGACACTTATAGTGTCAGATTCATATTTCTGCGTCAAAGCATATAACAAGGATTTGCAGACCTGGACTCAGAACGATTACAAAGATGACACGGATGCACCAATAAAGCAGAGACTGCTCTGGGAACAGGTAGCTCTTTTGAAAAAAGAACTACCAAAGACTCACGTGACACACTCACTGAGTCACCAGCGTGATGGCGTTCACCTTGTAGGGAATTCATTGGCTGAAACAGCCGCAGCGGCAGCCAGTAAACCGGCTCCCGTAGATCGAAAAAAGCGTACATTAAAATACATTGACGGCGAAACATTGCTGGCAGTAAAACCGTCATCAAAAGGCGACTGCTCGGCGTTACCGATCAACTATCCACTCAATTACACATACATCATAGATGCAAACTCCATTCCTTTTGCTCGAATCCCTGGAGTGGGGGATAGAGTGATTCCAAACATGGACAGGAGAAACTTGTTAATCGCAGACGCACACATGGGCGAGGGTCTCAGACACCTTAAATTAAAAGATTCTCTGGAAGAATTACAATCACGGTACTGGTGGCCAGGCATGAGCCTGCACTACACCATGTTTGTAAAAAACTGCCCAAACTGCAACAGAGATCGCAGTGGGGAGAGAAGCAGTTTAATACCTCGTCGTATCAGGGCAGATAACATCACCACTAAAAAGAATGGCTTGCGATTAACATATACAGGCTAGTTCCCACTTATAATGTAGATCCACAGCACTCGGCTGACGTCCGGACTGTTATACAAGATTTGCGAGTCTAAATGGCATATACGCTAAGAGCATGCTACGTTCGACCAATTTTTTCTTTTTCTCAGGCAATCCAGCCTGGGGGGGGGAAAGAATGGCCAAATGAGCACAGCCCAGCGGGAATCTTCTCACTTCCTTCCTGAGGGTATGGGATGGTGTAAAGAAAAAACCAAGACAGAAAGCAATCTATAATAGAAAGGATATTAGGTTCGGGAGCTGGGTGGGTCAAACATCTAATAAGTGTCCAACGTAGTCTAAATAACTTGCCAAGAAATTCTCTGAAGGGATTCAGTCCGTACGAATTATTATTCGGAACTAGGATGTTGATCTCTGACCTTGATAGTCAGACTTCAGTGGTAACAGAAAAAAGCTTTGATGTCAAAGACCGTTTGGCTATTTTGCAGGACTTAAACAAAACAAGAAAAGACCTGAGCAACATACAGTTGAAAGAACAGCCAACGACCACTGAAGATTCACCACCTGTCCCAGCAAGACCTGTCTGGATTCCAAAAGTCGGGGATCTAGTCAGGGAGAAGATCGCGGTAAAGAAGGAATTTGGGCCTTCTTACAGAAAAGCAGTTCCTGTATTGTCTGTCAACGGGACAAGATCAGTTGTACTACCGCCACTTGCTGGAAAAAAGGAGAACCGAGTTGTATCCATCGACCTGGTAAAACCACAACATGTGGCCGATAACCAACGGTAGGCCAAGTGGACTCCCAATAAGTAGCAGAACACCAAGGTTTGCTACCAGTACAGAGGTCCTATCAAAGAGGCTCATCACATTCGAAACGCCTACAGAAGAACAACAAGGACTATGCAACAATGCAATAGAACTAAGACCTCTGAAAACTCAAATAAAGACATTTAGCAGAGACACACCAATCTATACAGAAGTACCAAGTGAAAATGCAAGAAACAAAAATCCTGAACCAATTGGAACAATTGACAGAACTGCATCCGGTTACTTCATCAACTTCGATGATTCCTCTGACGGTTTCAGCGAACAAAAGACACAGCCATCATCAAAATCCTTTAAAGACAAAGCGAAGGAACTTTTGAAACAACTAAAAGAAACATATCTGATTTCTCCATGGATTGAATTTTGGGTGGGTTTTGGTGCATTTATCCTCATACTTTGGCTCATCATGGTATTTACCTTGGGACGCTTCATTGAGGGAAAATATGCTAAAATGGACACAGCAAGTCAGAACATCAACTTGGTCCTCAAACCACACACATCTTCACACGTCGAGAAACGAGAACTTTCTTCAGAACTTTCTTCAGCCAACTTCACAGCAATTCCAATACCTGGTGGGGTAGCCTGGGACAACACTGACTATGAAATTTATGGTCCGGTCGAGATCCTGAAATATCCACACCAAATCAAGATCTCCTTGAGTGACTTTGCAAAACCAAACTCATTTGCTGATGATTGGGACTTTGAAAGTATTAACAATATGATGTCTGACTTAGTAATGTCTGCTAAATTTACAAAACATGATTATTTGCAGGGTTCTACAAATTATGACAGCATGTACTGCTATAACCATTATGGTAACCATTTCTTGCATAAATCTGCACAACCTAGAAATGTTTTAAATTTTAATCAATGGGAACATTGTGCTACACCTCCAAAAGGGAGCTCAAGAACCGTGTATGGCAAATATTCATATTTTTCAGGTTTTAACATAACTAATGCTGAAACATTTTATTACAAATTGTCAAACAAGACAGGGATGAAAACCATGATAACCAACACAAAATTGATATATTCAGATTCTTTCTTTGAAAAAATGAATACTTTTGGATTTGATTATTGGGACAAAAATGTTGATTTGAAAAGTGTTTGGGGTACAAAAGAATGGCAAGTACAGGGTTTAGAAGCTTTGTTTAGAGCCTGCATGATCCCAGAACAAATGATATTTTTAAATGACACCGTTCAACAAACCACCTGTCTTGGCCTAGCAAAAATCAAAGATTTAAATAACCTGTCTATTCCAAAGCCAACAATGTTTAGCAATAACTCTGATATAGACATAAACCATATACTTAACCAAAACAGAACACATCCTGATTGGAAACAATGGTTGATCTGGCCCACAGATACAAATAACTGTCAAGATAGATTCCTGAATAAAACACAGGGTTTCAAAATGAACAGGCCAGACCCTAGATATCCTCAAAGACATCACCCAGGGATAATAACAACCTACAGTGTGGGCAAATTATGCCTTCAATGGCTACAAACTTCCACACTGCCTGAAATTAAGCAACACCTAACTTTACTTACTGATGGTGCTGACTTGCGTGATTTCATACTGGGACCACGCAAACAGCGTCATAAGCGTTTCATAGCAGCCTCTGTATATGCAGCATACAATGAGGCCTGGAAGGTTACTCAAATTGAGACAGCAGAAAGAATACGGGAAATTGACCGTATTAATTTGGAAAAATCACTTTCTGTAGTGGACAATGGGTTAATGACTCTGTCCTCCAGAATTTTTTCATTGGACAGCATTGTGTCTTCAGCAATCGATATATTATCGCAAGACTTACTGTTATTACAACATGGTCAGTCACAATTGCGTTCTATTGTACAGCTTGGCTGGACGTTACAAAATCTGCGTTCAGGCTACGTGCCTTGGCGTTTAATCAACACAACGTCACTATTCCAAATCTTTAACCTTACTGATAGACAAATCGGTATGGCGCAGAAGGGTGCTGATTATACAATCTTGAGCATTGAAAAACTAGAAAGATTACCAATGACAATGTCAGAACGACCTGTCAGTGAATGGATAATCCACGGAATCATAAATATTCCAATCTCAACCTTCAGGTTTCAATACTGCCAAAAATATATACAGGCTGGCATGTACGAGAAATTGGGAAAGGGGTACCTTAAAACAACTTGGAACCTGCCCTACATACATGCATGTGTCAGTAACAAAGGACAGAAAGTGTTTCTTAGTGGCAACAATTGTGCTATGTCACTAAGCGGCACGCTTCTGTGTAACGGTATTAGTTTGCACGGAGCCTGTGAAGGGAATTCATACAACCTTTCATGTCACCAGCAAGGCGCACCTGCAACTGAAATAGAACCATTCTTTCAAAGACTCTATAATGGGAGTTACATTCTTATTGTAGACCGCAGATGCTGTAGTCTTATGCCCGGGACTCCTTATCTCGTCACTACGACGGCGAAGGTCAAGTGCTGTGGACGTTCTTTGTTCCCCAGCTCCTTTCCAGACAGGGAGGCAAGGGCATGGCCCGGTCTGAAAATTACTTCTATTCGAATAGACACTTTAAGCAGAATGAAAACAGTGCTTCTTCAGACGCCTACAAGGCTCACGTCATCTAAAGAAACGTATGATCTACAAGTCGCAAGGACGACTGCAGAGATACATACATTATTATCAACCAATTCCCCCGTACATTTCGCGGAAATCCTGAGCGAAATCTTAAATATTTCTGATACCACTGGGGTCTCAAAGGTATTTAAGACAGTATTTTCGATGGCATTAACACCATTCAAAGCCATACTGGGTATTTTTCCAGATTTCGTCCATTCGATTTTTGGCGGACTTCCCCTGATCCTAGGACTAATTGCAGGAATCCTATTCCTAGTCCTTATTTTTCGTTATGGCAACCCATGTCACAGAACAAAATCTCACGACAATGGAAGATACGATCCTAGCCATTGGATACCGGGACCGGATATCAAAAATCCTGGGACTCTCCCGGCTTAGAGACCTAAACATGACTTGGTTTCTATCATTTCGACCAATGTGGCAAAGGTGTGTTTTACCTGTACTAAGGTGTCTGCTATGCGGAGAAGAATGCGTGTTAGACACCTGTCTGACGCTACAATCGGATGCGCCGGTGGATGCAGATACACTGTTGGTTCCTACCAAGGTTCACGCACTGTGCTGCCCTCAAAGGCTGCCAATTCTGATGACGGCATTCCTGGAATCTTCACCACTGCGATTGAAGAGTAGTGAAGTTCAAGATGAAAGCAGCATCGAACAGGTACGACCTTCTGTCAGCAATGCAAATCAGAATGTCAATGGAGACAATCATGCGCACGAATGCATGGTTACCCCTATTTCCGACTTAGAGGAACTTTCCCATGAAGCTGTTGACAGTTTTTTCGAAAGCCTGAATGATATGATGTTCTCTCCGGAACAGAAATAGAGACTTTTGAGTAAACTCGCACACGGCGTTCCCTGAATTCGGCCTTCAACTTTAAAAATAAAGTCACATGAACAATTACAATCCAGTTCACGGACAGCAACATTTTTCAGCAAGCCCCTAAAATATTTTTCTATATATTTTTTCCCGGGACACTGATCTTCTGCTTAAAGTAAGAAACTATTCCTAGAGAACTAAGATTTCTATTTTTTTAGATACTTTATAGACTTTATATAGACTTTAGCTGCCCACTGGTATGTTCACAATAGATTTTATGTGATGAAATGGTTTCGACTTTTTTTCTGTATAGCCATATTAAGAGCCATTTCATGTGTATTTCTCATATACCAACAAGCAATAATGCATAACAATGCGTGTTTACTTTTGCATTTAATTCATAGCTTAAGTGCATACAATATATATGACTGCAATTTTTCAGTATATTTGAAAATTTCAAAATGCATTTATGTATTTTGGGGTGGTAAGGTATACACTATACTCTATAGTATGTTGTACTATGTTATACTATGCATAGATTAGTAGATATGACCATAGTTAGCGTGGAGTGGGTGTCGTGTATTTCTATAGGTTCTGAATCGATCCCCCTATTCCTGACCCTATTCTGGTTAAACTTACTAGCTAGTTAACTAACAGTCAGCCCATGAGGCAAGAAATCCCCCATGATGCAGATACCGTTATCTGACGCAGTCACACTACGGCACAGGAACGTGTTATCTGATTAGGTCATAACGCTTGAGATCTAATTAGACAAGCGATATTCCTCCAGCCCCTGATAAGGCATACGACGTTCTCATAACAAATCAAACCTATGACAACCTGGATAATCCGTGCGGCCATTGTTTTGATTTCACAGAGAACTTTAGTAAAGAATGTGCTAACGAGCAAGTCGTATGACATCTTTATTGACGTACCTATGTCCATCCTTACGTCAATCCCGGCACCTTTAAGGTATAAATATTGCCGACCTTGCCCTATGCAAAACACACGCGTGGTGACAAGACGGAGCAGCCATACTTGCCGAAGCAGAGAGCCGAAGCAGACCCCGCAGGCAGCAGCCCCGCCTTCCTGACGCGCTGAGAGACGCGCTGCTATCTCAAGCCGAGAGACCCAGCACCGGCGCTTCTGGGCAGCCCTCGCAGGCAGCCTGGAATATCGAGAGCAGAGAAAGAGATACCATTCCTCATCCATCCTAAATTCCAGGTACAGAACTGAATAACCCCTCCTAGAGAATTCTTTAGTTATTCACTTGGCAAAAACAAACTTAACTTAAACTGTAACTTTCTATTCCCGCCCACGTATTAGACTTAGGTCAGGTACACGGGGTAGGCGTATTTAGAAACACCAGTTGAGTACGCTTAGTCAAATGTATATGTGTATGTAAATATATTTTAATCATTTTAAACATCATATGGCTCAGAAACCATATCAATGTTTTTACAGTATTATTTTATACTATTGCTTCTAATGTATGCACTTTACTTAACTATAAGTATCGCAATAATATCGATCCATTTCTCTTGTACGAGAAAAGAGACTGATCAATAAATAACATCTTTTATTGAACACGCCCGTCTCTTCCTTTTCTCTACATTCTGATGAGACTAAGAATGCACGTACTGACTGAGTAAAATAATTGCCTTGTGCTCACACGACTCTTGAGATTGACTCTTGATTAGGGGAGAGCAAAGTTGTCATGTTCTATGGTTGTCAGAAACTAAATCCCTTCTTGTCTAATCAGGGAAGTTAATCCTTCCTTGAACATTCGAGAAAGTTTCTAGCGAACTCTGAGCTTAGCTGGCAAACCCAAAAATTAAGTCTAGTATCGACAGTAGTAGACCTAGTTAACGTCTGGCCTAGGCCTTTACTGCTGTAGGTACTATTCCAATGCGCAGAGCCTATTGGGAAAATAGGAGCTACACTACAGGGACTTCTAGCCATCTCCTATTAAGAGTTATTAGTTAATGACTTCCTCCTTTGTTAACCTATGTGGCAGGGGGAAAAATGACTTGGGCCATTGTTCTAGCACCAGGACTTATAAAAACATATTTTATAAGTACTTTGCTTATATCTACAGGACCCCCCCCCCCCATGGGACAACTAGGGGCGACTTTGGGGATTCTGAATCTGTAGAAATATTGCAGACCCCCCCTCCACGGGGCTCCTAGCATAAAAGTCGAATTTGGGCAGAAGTTTATCACAATGTGGGGAGTGAAATGTGAAATTTCACTTACCCCAGGAAATATTAAACTCATTTTATGAGGGTCTACCTTATAAATACCTGACCCCCAACACCTGGGACACCTAGGAGAGGCCCTGTGGGTTCCTAATATGCCAAAACATTGTAGGTTATCCATTTCTAAGTGCCCCAAACCCCAAAGTCGAGTTTGAGCACAATTTTTTTTTAAACTGGCCTCAGGCTTCAGCAGTGCACACATGCAAGTGTAGAAAAAGCTGCTGCCCGCCAAACTGCCATGCCTTTTTTATACTAGGGACTGCTAGGTAGTTTCAACCCCCTGCCCTAATATGCTATAGGGCCATGGGGTAGATGATGCCAATCACAGGGGTACCCCATACCATAGTGCATCCAAGTGTATGTAAGTGTTTTCACTGTCTTCTAAATGTGTCTCTTTCAGCATTGTACTGTCCCTGGGCCTGGTTAGGCAGACCCCATGGTCAGTCAGAGTCAGTTACCACAAGTACCTTTCAGCAAAAAGTTGGGAGGTGCCCAGGGCACAGGATGAATTTGCAACAACCTTGATCTGAGCATTTTAATGGAAAGTCTTGAGTTAAAGTATATACACTTTAATTGTGCCTTCAGTAGTTTGCATAGGGCAAGGATAGTGGCAATGAGTCATGACCATATCTGATAGGTATGTGTTGTCCTGAGCACATGTATGACCAGCAGCCAAGTCCTTTATGACCCTTATGATCAGATGTGGACATGTCTTTCTTTCTCATAGAGCGCGTTATTGCCTATGGATTTTTTGCTCTATGCAAAACCTGATCATGATTATTAAAATGCTATGCAGAAGCAGGATACAGTTATAAGACTTGACCAATACCGATAGGTACAGATCCACCGGTTTAAATCATATTTATTCAATAATCAGTGGGTTATGAAGCCATTTACAATGCTACTTGTTCTAAACAGCTCAATGGAAGCTTGCAGGGTCTAGAATAATGGTCCCCAATTATTATCAATGGTTTAAAGTTAGGTTCTATAGTTAACAATGGAAGCCATAGCTCTCTTCACCTCAAGATTTACTTTAGATGGAAAAGAAAAATGCTTGAATGACTCTCTTTAAGCCTTTATGATGATTCATTAAAAAAAGATCTTGAACTGTAGGTGAATTCACAGATGTTATAATTATCTAAGATATTCATTTAGGCGCCATGAGGAACCTTGGAAAATCGTTTAATTTGTATTTTCTGGAACAATCAGATACTTTCACACCTAGGGGCCCATTATGATGTCGTTCGGATTGCCCCCGCCAGGCTGGCCGAAGTCACCGCCAGCCTGGCGGGGGCAATCCGCCCGACATCCACACTCATTTTCCCCACTGCCATATTAGTATGGCGGGGGGGACCTCGGCTGACGGAAAGACCGTCCGCGGCTTTCCCGCCCCGGTCGCCTTGCGGACGGGGTGTAAAAGGAATAATATGGTGGCGCTGTCTATCAGACACCACGAGCCATAATAAGATGGGCATTTTTCAATGCCTTTCCGTGGTGGCAATGCCGCCACGGAAAGGCATGCGGTCTTCACTTTGGGAGCCCCCAAAGTGAAGGAGGGGTGGGGGGTGCACACGGGGGGTACCTGTGGCACCCCCCTGCATTTGCATATACAATGCAGTAGGCACCGCGTGGTGCCTGCCGCATTGTGTATGTAAATGCATACACGCATTTAAGGCATTGTGGCGGGCGGTGCAGAGAGCACCGCCCGCACAATGTTATAAATGCAGGATGCGTCCGCCACTGTGGCGGCCGCATCCTAATACCACCCACGGAACCCCCGCCCTTATGGCGGGCAGTCCCGAGTCCCGATAGGATGGCGGGCGGACTAAGTCCGCCCGTCATCCTATTGACCCCCTTAGTTTGGAAAAAACAACCAGTGACTCTGACAGGTAATCGGCACATGTTGTGACAGTAATTCATATTTACAGATTCTCCAGATCCATTTAGTTTATTGGCCAATGTCTTTGTTCTGCTTTCAGCTAGAAGACTGTAAAATGTTGTATTGTATAGTATTGTAAATCATCGAATCATTAAATATAATTTTCTTAGGTAGATGTATTTATTCCAGGTGGCTCATCAATATTGTAGGGTTACCAGAGGCTCACACGATTACTGTGGTCAGGTCTCAAGTGTAATATACCTACCTATTGTATGGCATAGGGAAATTCATGTGGTGAGCTATTTGACAAAGTATATGAGCTTTGGATGGTTACTAGGGCACTATGCACATTTTGCTTTATTGTAGGTTCTACAATGTACCTAGAAAGAATAATAAAATCATTATTATTCACATAACATGTTAAGCAATGTAGACCAGCTCTGGTGTTTCTACACGAGTTGCAATTCTTAGAGGTATGGGTTGCAGTATATGCCTTTGTTCGGCAAGCTATCAATACTCACTTCATGATATACTTACACATTTTTTAGGATTCAGACCCTACATTGGATATACTTTATTCCACGCAGCGGCGGGTGGTGCAGGTAAGTGCAATGAGGCGGTAGGGCGGCAGGATAGGGGTTAATCGACAGACGACAGATAAAGGAGAATTAAATAAATAAATAAATAAAGTATATTGTGTCGTCTGTTGACTTACATCCCCGTCCCGCCCCACCTCACTGCGCTTACCTGCACTGGCCGGCGCTTTTTTACAAATGTTTTTTAATGAGAATGGATTCTAATTTTCAGGCCTGTTCATTCTGTGATATGGTATATCGTTTACTATACAATAAGTTACATGCCAACTTTAATCATTTTGAATTTGGATTAGGAATTAGATCAGATTAATGTACTATATGATTGTATTGTATGTACTTTTATGATTTTTACATGAAACCAAATAACGTTTTTACTGTCTGACTGACTAGAGCTTCCAAAATATAAAATAATGCTACTGATGTTATTTCCGCTACAATAGCAGGCTTACTAGAAAAAGGCGCTTACCTTCTGCAGATGCAAATTAGAAATATAGATTTGCATAAAACACAATCAGTTAAGTTATTTCAGTTGTAGTCCTCTACAAACAATAACGTTATTTTCAAAGTCAAATTATTTTCTGATACAATTTTGGCATCCCAGAGTTCGGATGTGAGGTTGAAGGGCTCATGCATTTTGTTCCAACGATGTAGAAGCTAACAAAAGTGTCTGGGCAGTAAAAGATGTCCAAAGGCTATCGTACGCTTTTACAATTGAAATTAAATAATCTGTCTAATAACATATTTACTAAATGCTAACTATATGTATATAAAGAACGGTGGTTCAGAAAATGGTTTCTAATTTCATGCCACCATAATTGTTAACTAAAGGCTCTGATTCACAACTTATTCCTTCTTTCTGTCCCAGGATCAGAACAGCCTTCTCTGGTAACAAAGCATTCTCCATAGCAGCTGCAACAGTTTGGAACTTGTTACCTCCGTTTCTAAGATCAGAAACGTGCCTTCTGCTTTTAAAAAACACATAAAAGCCTGGCTTTTCAATTAATAAACGTGTAAGACCCCATATGCTGTTGTTTGCTTGTATTAGTCCCACCACACCAAAAAGCAGAGCCATATGAGAGCTTTACAAATAATCCCTAACATAATTACACACCTCTCAGCTCACTCTCTTTTGGGCGTGTCTTCTGGACTTAGTTTTCACCGTGCAAAGAGGCATGTCTCCCATTTACTTCAGTCGTTCGCCCACCCAGATGATCTTCCTCACATCAATTTTAATGGGATCACCGTCCCTAACTACTACTTCCTAGCCTTCTTGGGGATCTAAAAGGTTGAGAGGTGTGTTACTAAATAGTAAACTGATCACAGTACGACTGTCCAAAGTTTTTGTATTTGTTCAGTTTGGTAAGCATATGATCCTATGTGTATTAAACCGAAATGTATAATCCTGCAACTGAATATATGAGAAAATGCAAATAAACAAAATAAAAAAAAATAGTAAACTGATCATGGTTCACCTGGTGTGTCACAAAACATTGACTCCTAAAAGGAAGGCACTAGAAAACCACTAAAATCTGTATTTGCAAGTTAACATCCGACGAATTGTAAATATATTGAGTCAGTTATAAAAAACATTTTTGGTTAATTTCTTAAAGAGATATGTTTTAACATTGCTGCCACTAAAAGCTTTTCCCCGAGCCTTTGAAAGCTTTGAAGTGGATAGATGCATTGTGCTATTGTGTAGGGCCTTCCAGGAGTGTGCATTATTGCTTCTGAATTTCCCCAAGGCATTTCCAGGAATGTATGAATGGATCAAGCATTTCCCATTGAAGTATTACAGCGTGTGCTAGAGACGCATGTTGTGCGCAGGCCTAGACTCTCAATCGAGAGCAAAGTGGGCTTTTGCACGCAAGAAGAAATTAGTTCACTTTCCCTAAAGGGCATTGAATTAATAAGACCTCCCTGGTGCATCCGGTAATTGGCACTCTGGCAGCTTAGAGATAATTAACTTTCAAAAGCTGTATCATTAAAGTGTCTGCGGTTTTCTACATCCAGTCATGGTTAGTACATTATGTAAAGTTTTGTTTTCGTGTTCTACCGATGTTACAAAATACAAAATTAAACAAATGTTTAATAACGATTGGGAAAGAGTTCTCTTTTTTCTGGGCTTTCTTAATGTACAACATGCAGTTGGACACTGACGTTGTGATACGTTTTAGAGACTAGAATTCAAAGGACATTTTGTTCCAATTAATATGCATAGCTATTTTTTGGCATGAATCTGAAATGCATGCGAGGAAACAACCTTAAAGTCATCAAAGCACTAAACTGTGGAAGAGCAGCCCCAACCATGGAAAAGGCAGCTTTTTTCTTCTTATGATCTGGGGCTATTGCTAAATAAATAGCTTCTAACATTTCTAGAAAATCCCAAACTGGATCGAATCTGATGCAGCAGAAAGCCCTATAGAGCAGAGTGTTCTTATTCCACTTTTGATCCATTACTCCATCATATGGCCCCATTTGTAGATTATCTACCCAATATCGAAGGAGCCTCAGAGCACTTCCCATGACATTAGCAGCCACTGGATGTATTCCACACACTGTTATAGGAGATAAGTGGAAGAACTGCATTTAATTCAGGAAGCTAGACCAATGGGGCCTTAGTAGCGGTATCGCTCAGGCCATTTTAGAACGTCCTGGAAAACAACAGCCGGAGAACTTATTACTTAAACGCTCTGATGCCACTGCTGACAGTAGGAGTATGTTACTGCCCTGAAGAGCACAAACAGTGGAGAAAAAACCCAACTCCACAGCCCATCCCGAATAACTCAGTTAACCCAGGTGCATCTGAAACCACTGTACACAGATTTCCTACCTCTTATGGGCAAACCCAGATACATTAATTCTCCATTATACAGTGCTAAGAGGCCATGTAACTAGCAAGCAGTCACACATCAATACAGCATTTGTGAGTAAACATGTTTTTTCTGATTGCTTGCTGGATGTAATGTAATGATACATGGGAAACAAGAGTACATGTTGCTTAAACTGAAGAGCTATTGTAGGAAAGTTATCCTTTTTGCCCTGATCATTCCATTTTGTTGACTGATGCTGGTGGTTCTCACTATGAGAAGGCCATGGGCTCTGATAACCAGGCCCAGGGCCAGTGCCTTGTCCTCTAAAGGCACCTACCTGCAAGTACCTAGTGTATGGTAGGGTATGAAGATTTAGATACCCCCAGTAAACTTAATGCACTTAAGTGTGCACTTCTGTGCTGTCTTGTGTCATTTTAAAGCCAGGCCTCCCATGCAGGCCGGTTTTAAAATAAAACTATGTCCAATTTTGACTTTGGCATTAAAAGTAGTTCCAAAGTCTAACACTACCTTTTTGTTACATTTAAGTCACCCCTAAAGTCTGCCCTAGGTGCCAAAGTATAGAGCACATTGTTAAACAAAGCAGGGACAATATAAAATATGTTTTATTTGCCTCGATAATGAAAAACAGCCAGTCGTGTTTCCTATTGTAGTGTTGCTAGCCCCATAGGCTAACATTGGAAGGCTTTAATGAAATTAATAAATGCTAAAATGTTATTGGAGGTAGCTAGACATATCATTCAAAGTATCAAAATAATGGTTACAATAAATCCCACAACTTGCCAAGGTTGGATTTATTATCACTATTAAAGGAAAGTAGTTTTAGAACTTACTATCCTGAAGTTACCTGAAACAGCCTTGTAGCAGCCTCTTCTGATTGGTCATCCTTTTTCAGCCTGAGCCAAGCTGCTAACTGAGTAGGTGTAAAGAGGCCAGAGGCTGCAACAATACAGCTATTTGGTAGGAAAAGATTTGCTTCCTGGAGAAGCCAAGGAGAGGAAATGGTCTGTGGTGATAAGCTGGACTTCAAAGGCACGAGAACAGATGTCATAGGACCCAGGCCAGGCCCCACTTCCTGAATCCCCTGGCAGATGGGCGCACCCCTAATTAAATTCAGAGAGGGGCTGGAAGGAGAGTGTAGTCAGATGATAGCCACACCTCTGGGTTGGGTTACACAAACACACAAACACACACACCAATGAGAGAATTTCTCTATTTTGATTTTTGGGAGAACAGTGCGTTCTGTGTCAGAAATGTGTCACACTTCGCATCAGGTCCTTGGTCATACCGAAGGGAAGCAGCTTTACTCCTATTATTTGGGGTGTTGCGTGACCCTCCCAGCCCAGAACAGAGAATAAATATAGGAGCGCTGCAGGAGCTCTTCGGATCAATGCTTGAAGCATCAGGAGAAGGATTGCCCTCCTGGACACTTGGACCGCACAACAGAAAGTTTGTACTCAAAAGGACTGCACCCGCTACACTCATAATGTTTCACAAAGAAAGGACTGTGCCTGAATAAAAGGAAAAGGAGTGGACTTCCTGATCAGCAACAGGTACAACAGGTCTGGACGAAGTCATCTGCCAAGCCAAAGAGAGGATCACCTCTGCTGACCAGTTGAAACTGGATATTTTAGTGGACGGTAAAGATGCATTGTGGAAAATTGAGTTCTTGGCAATCCAGAGTCTGTGAACCCTTGGAGGGTGTTACTGAACCCTTATTGTCCCCAAAGGAACTTAGAAGCAACAAGATCTGCAAATTTGGAAACTTCCTGCATAGTTCTACAGACAAGCTCCAGCAGGAGATCATCTCGACTTCAAAAGTCAAGCTCTGTCGTCGACTCACAAATTGGCCTGACCGGTGAAAGCTCCGGAGCTCTTCGCCATCAATGTCAAGGACAAAGACTTCCAGAGGCTCACAGAGCTATCCCACTGAAACAGGGTGCAGTCATCGGATGGATCTCTGGATCCAATGACCCGATTACTAGTCGAGAGAAAAGCTCAAAGAAGAAGACCGAATCTGAAGGTTAACTTTTGACCGGTACCTAGCCTGCAGCCTATCCGACCTATGCTCCATCGCAGCTGGCCTTAAACTTTAACTTTGTGCTGGTCCAGCATGACCAGATAGCTGTGAGTCGCTTTTTACATTTTTTGGTGCTAGATGGCATAATATGTTTATTTAATCATTAAAAATTCATCGCTCTAGGTCACCCTCATTGGATTTGTATTGTTCTTGTGTTGTTTTAAAGATAAATATGTTTCCTATTTTTATAAGTTTGTGTTGGATATGTAGTGTCTTTTACTTATTTACTGTTTTGGTGGTATTAAAAGCTTTGCACATACCTCCTAAATTAAGCCTGACTGCTCATTTGCTAAGCTTCCAAGGGTTGAGCAAGGATTAATTTACTGAGACTTGACTCGACCTATTATTACTAGCTGAGGACGCATGCCCCCACCTACTAATAGCCCACTTTCCTACATCTATCAACACTAAACAATTTTGAGGATACATTTCCAGTTTCAATGTCATCTATGAGAATACCTTGAACCATTTAGGCCCTGATTACAGGTGCGTAATTGTTTTCCGACTCCTGCGTAAACCTCAGTTTGCGTAGGGGTCCGAATTACGAGTTTGGTTTAATTTGACATATCCGATCATTATCTGACGGGTGAAATAACTCAACCATCATTAAATCTTGGCAATTCAGACCCGATGAAATTTAATAGGGGCCAAGCATACAGTATTTACCATAGCATGCAGATTTGGTGCTTTAAACACCAAAATCTGCATGTTTTTTCCTAGAAAGCTCACAATAAGTGCTGTTTATCACAGCAGATAAATACGTTTCTGCCTGTGATATTTTTATTTACCAGGTGAGAGAAATAGCACCTATACTTGAATTCAGGCCCTAGTAATTTAACATGAAACAAAGGGCACCGTGCAAAAAAGTTCCCTTGGCTCCTAATGAATGCTCATTGAAATACGCCCCCATTAACAATGTTATGCATAAGGATGACTATAGAAAAACAAACTTAATTCTGCAATATGGGCAAAGAGTAATTCCAAAGGTCATCGAAACCCTGGTGAGTGAGGGGACTCAAGAAAGAAAGACTTCTTTCTTTCTACAAGCTTTTTCTGACCACATGAGTCAGTAGCCATTAGTTTGTGGACTAGGTCTCTAAACCCTACACTCTGGGTTTTCTTTTTGAATCTATATACCAGGAGGATGACCTAGGGCCCGATATAGGAGACCAAATACCGGTCGGTAACGGCCGATTTCGGCCATTACCGACCAGTATTTGAAGATGGAGATGTAGGGGCATGTAAAAATACAGAATCGGTAATTTTACCGAATCGGTAATTTTACCTATTTTGTAAAATACCGAATCGGTAAAATTACCGAATCTGTATTTTGACATGTAGGTAGCACTGTGCTACAGGGGTTTAAGAATTCGTTATATACCACCAACTAGAAGTTGGTGGTAAATTATGAAAACCCTTTAAAAAGCATTTTTTTTGCTTTTTAAACAGTGCCATGTTGCAGACATACATGCCCTAAGGGCATGTATGTCTGCGACATGTGCACCCATGCACAATTGAGGGGTGCAACAGGGTGTCAAAGTGACACCCTGCCACCCTTCAATGTTTCCTCCAATTACCGAATCGGTATTTATAGATTCGGTAATTGACATTCATTCCTACGGGCCTCCAGACCCATAGGAATGAATGGCAATTACCGAATCGGTAAATACCGATTCGGTAATTACCGGATTCATACAGATTCGGTAATGAATCCGGTAAAATTACCTACATCCCGATTGCCAGTTCTTAAATACCGAATCGGTATGATTCGGTATTTAAGAATCGGTAATCTGGGATTACCTACATCGGGACCCTAGTCTTTACTCCTCCACCTCCCCCCCAGCTTATGTTTTCATCGAAAACATGCATCAGAAAGTGTTTTATGTTCAAATAAATAATTGAATCAAACATATTTCTAAATAGGTGGCTATATTTAAAACCCAATTGAGGTGTAAAAAGTTGTTTCCTAGCATAACTCTTTTGGCATAGCAAACAGCAAATTGTGGTCATGTGGTTTAATATTAGAAAAGCTCCTCATGTCTAGGCTTGGATTTGGGCTGATAATTTCCAAACTGGAGATTGCCAAATCTACCTGTGCAAGAATTGCAACTAATACCCCACAGAATGAATGTACACTGACGTTCCCCTGCTGGAAATTTCCTTATCTGTTGCACAAATTTAACTTGATGCCACGCCTTCCCTTGGAGATTCCATTGCCATTTGTGCCTCCTGTGATATGAGGTTTAAGAGATGTAGTTCATCTTGCCAGTGATGATTGGGCTGGAAGACCCCAGGAGGTGTAGATGTCAGAACCCCTACCGTACAAATATATTAAGGCTGTAGTGTACACAAATCTGGAAATATCTTCTTTCTAACTGTGCTCCAAGGAAAACATTAATTTCTCATGTAACCATGTAACCATCAAATGGAAGAAAATGCATTTTGAGAATGGCTGCATGATCAGAAAAATTCTAATTAACAGGCCATAATAATTGTACAAAAACAGCAACATTCAGATCAAAATAATTGTATATAAACAGCAATGTTGGTAAATTAATACCCTAGTTTAATTGCACTTTGGCTATATTTGTTTTGTTAATCCTGTACATTTGGGAAATAGTGTCATGGTGCATACAATTGCATTTGATTGCCGTTGTCCAATGGCACGTAGAAACTACCTGGTACAATAATTTTTCCCTGTCAAATTTCTATTCAATATGCAAAATCAGGCTTGACTTCTCCTGTTGGAGCAGTATCATGCATGATTTGCATACAGCTGGGTCCAAACCAAGGTGGAATGGTGGGCAAAAGAACGATATGTTGAAATGCTACAGTGAACGGCCGCCAGTGGTTAGATTTAGTGTAAGCATTCCTCCCATCACCTTTTGTGTGTTTGATGTCACCTGCCCAGCATTCATTTTGGTCTGTTGAAAGCATCCTCAAAAGTGGGGGGGTTCATTCTGAAGATCAAAATTAAAATGCCCCTGCTGCTCAGAGCATTTTCTCCATGTGAGCACAGGACATGTTACCATTATCCTGCCTAGGACCATCATATCAGACATGATGTGCCTAAGCACAAAGAATTGAGTAACACTTGTCCCCCTAAATATTGCGGGGTGACTCATGGTGCACTGGAAGTTCTATAGTGGATGGTCCCCCATGTGAACTATTTCTGGTAGTGGAGACAACTGAGGTTTTGCTTTCGGAAATCTAGTGTTCCCTATCTTTAAGTCAGATGGGATAACGATTAGTTCAGTGGGGCTTGAACTCTGACAATTTATAGCAGAACATCTACTCTACAGAACTCTAATAGACCCTCTTCATGTCTTTGCTCTCCCTCCATTTAGGACCCAGCCCCATCCCTACATTTGAGATGTCATCAGTGATTTCATTGACCATGTCATGAGTGATGTAATATGTGAGGTAATAAGCAGTGCATTGCGAGGGCATAAGTTATAGTTTGCTCAGGCGACTGTAACTACTGAATTTCACTGGTTTTGTACAAGTGAAATCTGAGCCTAACTGTAACATTTTTTTTCTGAGCATTTCTAAGAGTTTTTAAAGTCTATTTCCTCACTATAACATCCCTGTAACCTTTGTTTTTTTCAGTGAATATTTTTCCGATCACAGCAGCAGTATAAGGCTACCCTGTCACAGTACAATTCACAGATGTGTTTATACCTTTGATCATGTCTTGCAATATTTGCACAGCCAATAAGGTGTATACCCTGCCACAATGTTGTAGCAGTTTCCATTCCAAGCATTTATCCAATCATAAATTGACTAGAAACATCACACTATATGCAAGCATAACAAAGTAGCAGAATGACGTGGGCATATAACTAATAACTCCCATTATTTCTCAAAGCCTTTGCAAATTCTGCAAGCTCATCACAGGTCAAACGGCCTGTGGACATTTTGGAGGTTCTCTTATTCAGTCTGACCGAATAGGCCCAAAAGAAAATTGTGTCTGCCCTACCTTTTTTATTGAGGCTGTCTTTTATTTATCTTTTTATTTCTTTTTTTCCTCTCTATCTTCCTTCTACCCTATTGTTTTTTTATTACAATAACTATTTTTTTATTCTCACTGTGTTCTGTAACTCATCTTCCATCTTGCTCTGCCCCTTTGCTTTAGTTTTTACACTACCTCAGCTGCTAACCTTCTTTTACGTCACAGTACTTTATTTTCCCAATAGTTCTGCAACTGTATTTTTCTTTCCTTCTCATTACGTTATTTTTAGTCCCATCTGTGACACTGTAGTCAATTTACACCCTACGATATTTTGACACTTGCTCTAATCACTGCTCGAAGAGTTCGTGTTGACAATTTTTTTTTTATTTGTTTACTTGATATTAAATCTGATGGTTAAGGATGACTCACATAGCATTTGCTATTGCCATGAACAGCATCCTGGTAAGAGGAGTGGCAGAGTAGCTCTTTAAAAATGCCAAATCAAATGAAAGAAATACATTATACTTATTATGATTGTTGCCATAAAATGGTAACTTCTACTCAGAATCTTACAAATGCAAGTCAGTTGGTCTCAGGAATCTAGTTAGTATGATTTGGATATGTATAAATGCATGCAATATAAGTCTCCTGCTCTATGTATTGGCTTTGATAAATAAATGATCCCCAATTCCAGTCCCTACATATGTTGGGCATGCATATCAACAAAACGGAATATGTATGTTGTAGTAATATGTATATAATAATAGATTTTTACAGAAATATATTTTTAAAATTAAGGAGGTAAAGCAGAATCCTTTGGCATGCCATCTGTGACTCTCAATAGAAAACCTGGATATGATGAACTGAGATGGATTTGAATGACAGCTTCGATCATTTTAACAGATGCAGTCGAAGTCAACAACTTGTGTTTATAAACTTAGAAATTGTTTATTTTTATACTGAAATATCTCCGGGTTTATGGATATTATTGGCACAAAAAAACTACTCAGACGAAAATTTAATAGGCGCGGAGCTGTCAAAGTTTGGGTTGAGAAATGCCTGGTGTTTTGGATAACAACTGAACAGGTAAATGATTCCTATTTAGATGTCTTACTTGCAACCGCATTTCATGTGGATATTCAAAAATGCTGCATGACATTGACGCTTTTGCTATGTTGAAAACACCTACTTTAGAGCCCACTGACTTAATCCCTGTTCTTTTTCATACCCTGTGCAATTTGTAATGTTACTAACAAATGGGAAAGTAGCCTTTTGGAGGCACTGTTTTGGATATGAGACAATGACAGAAATCTTTCTGATAATTGTCATAAAATTATGGAACTAGAAATAGAAAATGTTAGTATTTTCTACTAAGCTTGTACTTTCAATCCTATTTGAAATATTTGTATGTGAAGGGATGTGAAAAGGCTTGGAATGTGCTCTTCTAATTGCAATAACAGTTATTTAAATACTTAAAGTTGTATACTATTGCCCATTTTCCATACGCATAGCAATATTGTGTACATACTTTTACCTAGACAAAAAGCAGATTTGAGAAATATTGGGGATGAGTGGAAAACTCCGCTCTGCCAGGGGAGTTCACTGAGTTTTGCCCTCTCAGTGGCGGAGTTCCACGCTCCACTTGGAGCGTGGAGTTCAGGGAAAACTCCACCAACCGCCATGGAGTAAAGTTTTTCTTGTGCACGTCTCTCCAGCAATAAGTTTTCTCAACGTGGGCGGTTGTGGCAGGTCGCTACCACTCATGTTGCGAAAGCTGCTGCTCAAGTAGAAAAAAATACTTGAGTGGCAAAAAGAAGCAGCGCCCTCCAGCGCTCCACGTGGTGTAATTCACACTGGTTTTGCAGCGCAAGATGAGCTCCCTGTGCTAAAAATCAGCGTAAGTCAGAACTCCGCCACTCGCAGAACTCTGCGAAATCTTGCATAGTGTTTAGGTAACTCAAGGAATTCTGTGAATAAAAGTCCACCCATCTTTAGAAAATATCCGGAACACTTGTTTTAGTTTAAAAAAAGTGTTTATTTGAAAAGTGAGCTGCTCAGATAATTAATCTGGATCCTTGCCAAGAAAAAAGGTCTTTTTAAAGTACAAAAGCAATTTGTATCTGCAATAGAGAAATTAGATGGGTCAAACATCAACTCAGGGTATTCTTGAGACTGCCACTTTAGCACCTAAGCAGTGCATTATTGCAGACACTAAAGCTATTTCGGGGTGCTAAACCTCCTTTACTAAAAAATCCACAAAGACTTTATATAGAAATAATTTTAATGTTTGGTATGAGCCTACTAATCATGACTTCCAGATTTTATAAACTGTCTATTTGAATAGAAAAGCTTGATTTCAGAAAGAGGTTCTATGTATCGGTTGGCATTTTATTTTATTGAAGCATATGTAAAGATTCCGACATGGCCAACATGGCCCACTATTTAAACCATTACATATATCATATGGAGAGGAATCAAAGAGGTATAAAACAGTCCTGCCGTACACCGCCAACCACGACCGACACCCATACATTGATTCCCTGAATAAAGGTGAGAAGGAAAAAAGAAACATTGCAATTAAATAACCCAAGTCCTCTGACAATTCAATGTTAGAAATGTACCTTTTGTCCATGGAATAATTTGATTTCTTGGTCTATAAGTTGGTGAATCTGAGAGACGGGCACCAGTTCAATTTCTTTGTAGTCTACTCACCGCCTCCATATTTTCTGATGTTTATGGGGGCATCCCCAAGCCTTACATACTGTTACCTCCATTTCCATACAGTGACCAATGCTCTTTTTCCCCACCAATACCCTGGGGGGTCCGATGCCTTCCATTCCTTGGTGATATCCCATTTAGCGAGGGCCCAGTCCTAAACTTAGCAGAGATAAGTTATATCTATTACCTCCTTTGACCTACATTAGGTGAAGAAGGGCCATAATAGGAACTCCCCCAGACAGGCGGCCACCCCGCCAAAACCTTTCCAATGCTGGGCAGCTCCATACTGTGTGAATGAAGGTGTCATCCTCAGCACCACATCTAAGGTCAGTATGACTTTGGTGTGGTGGGGGCGGGGTCACCACATTGCGTCCCGCTCCCACGCCACCAAAGCCAAAACAGACCACCTGCCAGATTAGGAATACTTTGCTCGTGTGCAGTTCTTTGGCGTTCCCACGGCGGTGCCTGTAAAGTAGGCACCACAATGGGAACGTCAAAGCATGTTGCTGCACAGACCTATATGCACAACGTTGTGCATTTTGTTCCATGCAGGATCATGGGGGAGCATGCAGACAGGGGGGCACACCCTCTGCCCCCTCTTACATGCACTCCATGGTGCAGAGGCAGCAGGGCCCCCTTTCCTCACCGCCACACTTTTCATGGCGGTTGCACTGCTATGAAAAGTGTGGTGGCGAAGAAACATGTAATATGCTTGGCGGGTCCGCAGCACCCCACTAGGCATACTGCAGTTGAATTCTGGGAGGTCTGGTAATGCCCTGATGTGCGGAGTTAGTGCATGTCTGAGCTGTAGGAACCTAAGGAACTGGCTAGGGTGTAGCTGATATTCAGTCTGGAGTGCTTGGTATGACTTCAGGAGCGTCCCCTGCATGACATGCCCCAGTACCAAGATCTCGGTAGAGGTGTTTGTTCAGTAAGTCAGCCTCACCATTTCATCCATTTAAGAGTTGACCATGACAAATTCAGGGCCACCCTTGTAACGAGGGGGAGTCCAGTAGTCTTTCCCTCTCCATATAAGTAGGCCTGCAGCAGTGTTATACCATTGCCAATTTATCTAGCATGTAGGCTGAGTTACCCTGTGTGTCGTACCACCAATTGTTTATGATCTGGAGGGGGGCCTCTCTATAGAAGGACAACATCAGCCTCCACAGAACATCACCTGGAAACATTTGCTGAGGGCCATGCATGGGGTGCCCCATCCCATAGGGAGGTCATTTGGCTGGAATTAAACTTATAAAACTAATGAATTGTGAAATCAAATGGGAAGTTTTGCAATTGGTAAAAGAACCTAGGCAGTGAGACCATTTTAAAGATCACCGACCGACCATTCAAGGACAGTGGGAGTCCCGACCACACCTTTAGGTCCGCATTAACCAGGCGAACACAGGTTCTACATTGGCTTTCCAAGCAATGTCGGCATCAAGGAAGACATATACACCTCAATATATGAGCCCTTCCGTAGCCATCGTATACCCGCCACCCATTCCAGTTTGTGAGGGGCCAGTCCCAAGGCATACAATGTTGATTTGGGAGGAATTGAGGTGGAGTCCGGAAGTTTCCCCGAAAATGTGCATTATCTGCAGCAGACGTGGTCCTGTCATGTTGAGTGCTGTGATAAAGAACAATACATCGTCTATGCATAACGGGACTCTGTCTGATTGCCCATTACCCCATTTGAAGCCCCAAACCTGCATGTCCATCTGAATACAATCTTACAAGGGTTCCATGGCGATGGCAAACAACAAGGGAGACAGTGGGTATCCTTGCCTCGTGCCCCGCTTTATAGGAAAGTTATTGGACCTAGCCCCCGCAACCTGCACTGACGCTAGCAAGTCGGTATGTAACAATTGGAGGTATGAGAGGCCAAAGTTGAGGTGCCGAATTAGGTGGAACAAATATGTGCATCTCACAAAATCAAATACTTTATGTCTGCTAGGAGCAGCATTGCCGGTTCCCTATGTCCATCAACCATCGCCTATGTATTGTAGGCTCTACGTATGTTATGGCGGGTCGCCCTATGAGACATAAAACCCGATTGGTCTGGGTAGACTAAATCTTGAATGTGGGCTTTCAGTCTATTTGTCAGAACCTTAGCCAATAGTTTGGCTTCTAAGTTCAAGAGGGTGATCGGGTGGTATGATGCAAAATCACCCGCTGGGCGCCCTGGTTCTGGAAATACTACAATCTCTACATGGCTCCAATCTAATGGCACAGTCCATGCATCTGGTGCCGACAATATCGCCTCCATGAGGTAAGTCTGAAGCTTAGGCATGTAAACTTTCACTTGGGGTGCCATTTGTCCCGGGGGTCTTTTTTGAGTTCATATTTGCCATAACCACAATTATTTCCTCCCCTCTGAGCTTCGCAGCTAGGACTTGGCAAGCCGCCGGGAACAAGGACTTAAGTCTTTTGTCTGTGATGAATTTATCCTGGTGTAGACCCCCTCAAGATGGGATGCCAATGTATTTGCTATGTCTCTCTGATGCGTCACAGAGGTACCGGCCTTACTGATTATTAATGGAAATGTGGGTGCATCTATGAAGTAACCTACTTGATTTGTCCCCCCACTGATACGGCTCTGAGAAGACTGCCACGCCAATGGCTCCTCGCCAATCAGAGCCTGATGATACTGCTGCTGTCATAGGCCTAGTTGTCTAAGCGCTTGTTGGCCATCAGGATGGCTGCCACAGTGCTCTAACTCCGTAAACGCCGTCTCCAAATTTAGTATGTCCTGCCATCTGCACCAGCGCTCTCCTGTGCAGTAACTGATGTCTACCCCCTGGGGTGTGAGCTTCAGGGTCTCCCATAGTATCTGAGAGGACTGCACCACACCTACATTAAGTGCAAAATACCCATCCATGCTACCTTTTATATGTTTACAATACTCAGAGCTCTGAAGTTGCCATGGTGATGAGGCCCAACATAACGCAGGGCACATATGTCCCATTTGGAGGCCAAGTGCCACTGGGCCACTGGGGAGTGATCGGAGAGGCCTCTGGGGAGCACTGTTATTACCCGGTGTTGATGACTACTGGGAACTAGGAAATAGTCCAGGTGGGAGTAAGAGCTATGTGCCGCTGAGTACAGGGTGTGCCCACTCACGGAGGGGTTGTGGGCACACGAGACAGATACAAGACCTAGCTTTGCTATAAAGTATGAAAGAGGTGGCTGGCCTGCGGTGATAGGCTGGCCCTGTGGGCACCATCTATCCAAAGGTGGGGTGACAACTCCAGTCCACCCCTCCTATCAGCCACAGCCGCTCCCGAATTTCACTCCACAGCCCTGTAAGTAATTCAAGAAAAGAGTGGCCCAGTGGGGGCAGAGAATAAACACTTAGCAATGTGATTGGTTCACCATGCAGCGGGAGATACAGCCATGTATCTCCCTTATTGGTCGACCCATGTCTTGATATGTTGGAAGGGAATCATCTCTTTGATCAGGATCCCTGTCCCCGTTGAAACTCATGAGAACCACGAATGGGAGACCTGTGTGTACCCAATCTGGCTAAGCAGGGTACTTTATTTCCTATGAGGTAGGTCTCTTGGATTAATGGGACATCTGCTCCCATCATATCAGCCTGCTTTAAGAATGCACCGCCGCACTTTATCTAATAACCCATTTACATCCCATGACACTAGTTGGATTAGATCTGATGAGAACGTCAGCAGCTGAGAACCCACAAATGCATCTTGATGCTGTGATCATCTATTGGGTATGTGAGGGATAGGACATCCAACAGGCACCCATGCAAAGAATGAAAATGAGCATAAGAACATAACAGTAGTGTTATTATAGCCCACAAAAATAACCCCTATGAAACAGCGCTCACCTCATACTCCGATAACCCGAAGTATCTGTCATGAGAAAGAACATCGGCATGCCCCAACTCGGAGTCCAACTCAGCTTATCCCAATGGATCCATGAAGCCAACAAGAACCTACACGAAGGAGGACATAGGTTCCTGGTAACCATGATGTACGGCCACCCATGACATCGAAGACTAAGAGGTTCAATGATAGCACTGTCTCATAGTGGTTCCCCCGGTGTTAGTTAGGAGATTGAACACCAGACGTCATGGAGGATGGGGAGCCCCCAGCAGCCGCTGGAGCATCATCAGTCCTTCTAGTATTCCCCATGAAGACCTGGGCCTATGGCAGTGGGTGGCCTGTGCCTTTTTGGATTTGTCTGCCTGTCACAATGGAAACAATCAGACTCGATGCATGGTGGCATATGTGGCTTAACCATTACCCATTTAGGTGTTCATTGGAACACCTCTTCCGGGGAGACAAAAAAGAGTGTTTGGCGTTTGATAAAACACCTTGAGTTTTGCAGAATATTGAAGCATATATCTGATGTTCAGTTCTCTCAGACACTGTTTCATGGCATTAAAGAATTGACACTGCGTCTGTACCAGCTGGGTATAGTCTAGAAAGACCATCACTGGGTGTGATTGATACATGATCTTATCCTGTGATCAGCCATGCTTTATGATAGTGTCTATCAATGTAATTATTAAGCTTCACTATCACTGGAAGCGGCTTTGTCCCGGGTGCAGTCGACATACTACTGCCCAGTGGGCCACTTAACCACAAAGCATGGGGATAGGGCTCCTGCTGATAGCAGGTCACACAGCGTCTGCTCCAGGAAACGCTCCATCAAGTCACCTTCACAGCATTCCATAAATTCAGCAAAGCATAAATTATTTTCATGTGCCCTTCCCTCGTCACCTTCAACACATGCAGCAGCTGATGGTCTGGGCAATGTAGCCTACAGAGACATGATGGAGTCTTCCACCCTGGAGACCCGCACCTCAGTCTCCGTGATCCTTTCTACAGCATCTAGCCAATATAGCATCACATCAAAGCACACGGCCCCCCTCTTGGCATCCACAATGTCAGGAGATTGACTGGTAGCTGCCAGCAGGGCTGCATTATCTGGGACCCTCCCAGACTGAGTATCAGAGGCGACATCTGTGGTGTTGAGCCACCTGGCTGAGCGTACCCATTTTGGTGGCTGGTGGTCTCTTGTGCCTCATCATGCTGCATTGACTATTATGGGCTGCCTCTGATCTGCCAGAAACCCACAACAGCTCCCTGGGAACTTCTGCACAAGCGGTCAGATCTGGGGCCCATCGATGCCTCAGGCCTCAGAAGTCTAAGCGTCATGGGGTAATCGCTAGGCATGGCCCAGGTTTGCTGTCAACAAGGATGACACACTTCATCACAAACTGCACCAGGTCCCTGCCCAGCTATCTCACTGACTAATGTGATCACCCCTGTGCCACCCCCTACTGCAGTGGAATTCATTTGTGTTACCTCGCCTGAGCTGCTGCAACACCCCCTCCCCTTGCTTGACATGGCCATGTCTCCCAGGCGCCCGTTGCCCCATGGGGCTTGTAGGACAGGATGATGGCCAGCAAAATTATAAGGGCTTTTGTGTCATTATTTAACGGTCCTCTGCCTCCAATGAAGGACGCGGTTCTGTGGGGCTCAGTGGGCCACCATATATATGGGCCTTTCACTTGCTCTGTGACCACCTGGACAATGTCAGCCCTCCCGGCCCTGCATTGAATGGAGGCCCATCTCGGCCCATCGCATTACTCAACATCAGGAGGCTCATACCAGTATGTGCGGGAGCTCAGTGAAGTTGTTCTACTCTGCTGGGGCTACATCACGGGCCGTAAATGTCTGTGTGCTCCACCCGCGGGCATCGGCCCGCACCAGACATACTGCCGCAGCCTGGCGTGTGCAGCACCTCTTGCATCTGGGTCCGGTGCATCTGCTTCAGGATCGGGGGTGAAGGCAGGCCCATGCCTCCTGGTCTGCTCGTCCTCTCGATGACCAGCGGCTCCGATCACACTCTCCTCAGGCTCCAGGTGTGTACCTGTGCAAATGCCCAGCTGGATGAGCCTATGCTGGTCCTCCACCCCTAGGAGTGGGAGACCGTCCTCCCATCTACCGCTGCTCCCCCTGGCTGCAGGGTGTCTGGGTGCCCCTGGTCAGAAACACTGGGGACTGTGGGTCCCCTATGCCTCTTATATGTGGGATCTTCATAGTTAGTCTGCAGATTCTTGAAGAATGTAGAGTGAGCACACGGACCCGCTCTAAGATGCGGCCGGCATGTTCTGTGCCTTAGCCTCGCCTCCAGCGATTGGCATTTTAATGAAATCTGATAACCCTGTTAATTGAAACCCCTCAGTGTAGCAATTTATGAACCAATCTGTAGATCACCAGGCAAAATGTTCTTAGAAGATCTTCATATTTGCAGATATGCTTTCACTTATTGCCTGTATCCCTCTAAAATTCTAAGGAACCCCATGAGCTATTGTATTCTTTGGTAACACACCAATTAATATTTTCTCATTGGAAACAATCCTGAATTGTATTTCAGGGCTTCCACTGATTTTCATCTTGTGATTGGTTTTTAGCTAGGATCACATTCAACCAATACTTGTTTACAACATTAAATGGCATGTCAGTATTTCTTGCTGGGTACTGATCAGCAAACAACATCTAGTGTAACTTATTCACCATGTTAGCTGTCGCTTCATTAATACATAGAGCAAGCTTTAACATACATGAATATGCTTGTCAGGTTAAAAACAAGGCACTGACAAAGTGTGGGGCTTGTGATTTAATTGATTCTGATATCCCTTGTTTTGCTATGAATTATAACGCATCACTTCTGCATGTGTACGTCCATGCTATGCTCATAATGGAATGTAGTAATTCAAGTAGTAAACTCCAGGGCCGGGACTAATGATTTCATATTGGTTTCACAAAAGTCTGGTAATATCAGGCAACCCTGCTGAGTTGTTTGGTCAGTTTTAAACTTAGTCGCTGCACATTCTGAAAACTTGTAGTAGCCTAGGATCTTGCATTGTGCATTTTCCTGTTGGTCAGTTTTATATTGACATTGTTTATCAATATGTGTCACAACGTCCCTGCTTCCGCAAGTATCTGGTTCAAATATGTTCATGATATAGAAGGCAATCATGGCCACTCTATGATGGGATGCAGGGAAATCATTATTAATTCATAATATCTGCAAAATATGCCTGACTACAGATCACTCTCATGCATAATCTTGCTGAACCTCCTAGTTGCTTGCTGAAATTGTATGTGTCAATGTTAGAAATGGGATTTCTGGCTAGCTGAGACTTGCGTCAAAGCGAGGCAAAAATCACCACTCTAGTTAGGATAAGGGAGTTACACTCCTAAAATAACCCCTGCTCACCCCCTTGGTAGCTTGGCACAAGCAGTCAGGCTTATCTTAGAGGCAGTGTGTAAAGCATTTGCACATAACCAACAGAAATACAATGTAAGCACTACAAAAGGACACCACACCAGTTTAGAAAAATATCCAATATTTTTATATACTTAAAATAAGAGCAAATACGATAAAAATCCACAATACTGTACTTTAGAAATAGTTAATTCGCAAGATGTCTTTAAATTGCAATAATACACTGAAAACACAGTTCGTACGAGTCGGTAGCTCGGTCCGAGTCTCGCAGTTCCAGCTGACCGCATCGGTACGGGCCAGCAACAGCGTGAACAGACTTGTTAACAGTACCTTTCTTAGTGCGGCTCACATGGAGGTGCGAGTCGGTCTTGGCATCCATCGCGGTTGCATTGCAAAGTGGAAGCGGTGCACGGTGCAGTGTCCTCTCGATGCGGTTCGAGCAGCAGCTCTGTGATGATCGTCCAGACGGCGCGGTGAGACCAAGGCTTGCGGTGCCTGGCAAGGAGGGGCGCGATGTGGTGCTGGCAGGTTGTGGTGCAGGTGACAGAGCCAGTTGTGGCGTCTATTACAGTTGCGGTGCAAAGTGGAAGTGGTGCAGGGCGTGGTGTCCTCTTGATGTGGTGCAGGCAGCGACTCAGTGACGATCGTGCAGATTGCGTCGGTGAGACATAGGCGTGCGGTGCAGGGCGAGACGGTGCTGGATGTGGTGCTGGCAGGTTGCAATGCAAGCGACAGAGCCGGTTGGTGGGAATTGACGCGAGCCGAGCCGGACAGCTGTCCGTGATGAGGCGGGCACTGGTGTCGACCCAGCGGGGTCCGTGTCAGTGAGACAAGGCCAGCGAAGTGAAGGGAGGCAGTGCGGCTGCGGTGCCTCTCAATGCGGTGCATGCAGCGGCTCGGTGATGATCGTGCAGACGGCATCGGTGAGACCAAGGCTTACAGTGCAGGGCAAGACAACGCAGCCTGCGGTGCCTTCAGGACACAAGACCAGCGACGGAGTCGGTGAAGGAGTCGGTTGCTGTAACCTCTTCTCTGTGGCAACTGAAACAGTGGTTCCAGGAGCTGTACCCAGAGGTGGATGAAGTCTTTGAAGTCCCTGATACTTCTTAACAGGAGGCCAGTTCGGTTCCAGGGCCCTGGAGATACTCAGCACAAGTAGAGAAAGTTCAGTCCAGTCCTTTCACTGCCCAAGGCAGAAGCAGCAGCTGCAGGCCAACCCAACAAAGCAACAACACAGCAAAGTGGAAGTACTCCTCCTGGCAGCTCTTCCAGCTCTTCTTCTTGTCAGGCTCCTTGATTCCAGCGAGTTCTGAAATCTTGGGGTCTGGGCCCCAATATTTATACCAGCAATTCCTTTTTCCACTGAACGCAGAGGGGCCTGGATCTAGTTCAAACCAGTTTGGGGTGCATTCTGCCAGTGTGCACCTTCTTTCTTTGTCAGTGTGGGCCAGGGTCCTCAGACACACCACAGGAGGTGGAGCCAGCATTGTGGAAGGCAAGCCCAGCCCTGTTCAGACCCAGGTGCTACTCCTCCCACCCATCTATGTGTAGATGTGTCTATTCAGCCCTGTGCTGACTCACCCGGTCTCCTGGATTCTCCCCCAGCTCCTGTCACTCACAAACCAGACAGACAATACACAAACTAGCAGAGGCAGGCTGGATGGTTTGGTCAGAAAATACCAACTTTCTAAAAGTGGTATTTTCAAACACAGAATGTTAAAACCAACTTCCCTAAAATATGCATTTTATCCTTCTGAGTTCAGGCATGCTAAACTCGAATTTCTACCATGTTCCCTGAGTCAGTTAGGATTATGAATGAATGGCTTTATTTCGATATATAAAATATCATAATAGCAGAGATACAGCGTATTACAAAAGTTAGGATTATAGGATGGTATAAGCAAACTGCCCACTCTGGCCTATGGGGAACAGGTAGCCTTTTAATAGTGAAAAACAAAGTAGCCTTTAATTCACTACCAGGACATGCCACACACACCAGGGCATGTCCTGTCTTTCTCATACAATGCACCCTGCCCAGGGGGGTACCTTGGGCCTACCTTAGGGCCGACTCACATGTAGAAAAGGGAAGGTTTAGGGACTGCAAGTGTATGCATTTGCCAAGTCAACATGGCAGCCCCAGGCTGCGCACAGGCTCTGTAATGGCAGGCCGGAGTTACACTTTACGGGCTATTTGCGTGGGTGGCACAATCCAATGCTGCAGCCCACCAACAGCATTTGATTTATTGGCCCTGGCACTCGTAGTGCACTTTACTAGGGACTGACACATAAATCAAATAGGCCAATCATGGAAACACCAATCCATAACACATTTTATACAGGAGCACTTGCACTTTACCACTGGACAGCAGTAAGGAAAATGCGCAGAATCATTACACCAGCAAAAACAGAGTCAAAAACGGAAAGTCAGAAAGCAAAAAACTCAGGGGAACACGCCAAAAAATGTCAAGTGTAACAGTCAATGATTAAATTAATTGTTGCAAAACCATTATTCGGCACAGTGAAAGAACAAGTTCATAGGTTCATATTAATTTCATAGGGATGGAAATAGAGCTCTGTCAGCAGGTAGATGTCAATTTGTCAAACTCTCTTCAATGGTCAATGACAGTACGACGTAAGGTATCTGAGATTTACAGCCTTATTTAGAGTTTGGCTGACAGTGTACTCTCCCACAAATATGGCTGAGTACCCTTTCCACTAACTTGTCGGTCCACCTCCTCTAGTAAAAGTCATGAGAACTACAATGCTTCTTCCAGAAGAGCCTTCTTGGGCTCCAACTTTGGAAACCATTGACCGATGCCCCATTATATAGTGGGTCATCAGTATATATTTGTCAGACCATCTGCATTATTTGTAACAGACAAATGTTGGTTTTCCTCTTAAGACCGCCAGGCAAAGCATGGCACCATGCAAAATACAGAGGCGACCACTGTGTGGTCTGTCTTGCACATTTTCTGGAAAGCTCCATGTGGCTATCCTCTTGCACAGCATGTCCACTGTTCATTTTCATAAATTGTGCATTTACATAAGTGCTCAAACACCCACAGGTTTCATGCTGCTGGTTGTTTTGACCAAATTCACTGAATCTTATTCCTACTTAAAATGGTAAAAAAGGGTTTTTTAACGGCTTTCTGAATTTTATAAAGTTATATTCACCTTGTAACTTTGTCCAGAAAACAAACAATGGGGAATGTTGTACCACCCTTCCATTGTGTTATGTACCAAGCAGTAAGAAACATATTTAATTTAGTAGACTGAAAAAATCTTGCTAAATGGTTCAGTGTGAGCTTCGTTTTCAGAAGCCATAAACAACTCACAAAGCTGGCAGTAATTATGTAACTATACATTTTTCTTTAACCACCATTGTATCATTGGTTGAAAAGGCAAATGCAGTGCCATAACCCACCCAGATGTCAGGCAAGGCTAGAAGTACCCAATCTCTCTTGGTTTTATGCCAATTTCTATTAGCTTTCAACCCAATCCCTACCTGCCCCATCTCCTATCCTTGTGAATAAATATCACTAAGCTCACCGAGCTCTGAAGCAGAAGGAGAAAAGGTATTGAAAGTGGAAATAATATCAAAATGGCAAGTTAATGCTGCATTTGCATTAGCTATTACTTTAGTGCTACTGAATGGAACTTGTAGCATAAATAATTCTTTAATATATTGAAATGGGGAAGTTTCGCGCTGCAAATGAACCAAATTGAAGAACAAGCTGAGAGACCAAGTAAGTCTCTGAGGGAATGCAGACAGCCGTGGGGCTGCCTACATTTGCTCCTTCCAGACTCTCTGTGATAGAACAAATTGGATCTCATTGACTGCACCTCCTAGGGGTAAGCTCCCTGTATTAAAGAAAAAACCTTGGTTTCCTGCACACGGTCTAGCAAATGAGCTGAGGCCATTCAGTGTGACTCTGGACCATTTTGCTACACTTTAGGAAATGTGTTTTCTAATATTTGTTAAACTTCCGGAAACGTTTTCTCAAGCCTTTGTTGAACTTTTTTGGAACAGGCAGAGACTGGGTGTAGGGCTCTTGCACAACAGAATTGAAGATAAGACAGCTTCATCTATGTAGGGGCTTATTCAACAGCAGATATGATGCAATGCTTGGCAAATGTATGTATCAGCCATTAGTGTTTGGCGTTCTGTCCTTCTATAACAGTAGAATGGGAATTCCAATTCTGATTATTTGCCTCCATTTTGAGAGTACCATAGACCAGCTGCTAATTATAGTTGATTTAAAAAATGCGACAAGAAATGCTTTGCAATTCCATTCATATGTTGCCATTCATAATTTTCAAATATGTTGTTTTTGCATTTGATTATTAAATCAGTAAATGTAACTTAATTTTCTATGACTTTGACATTGTGTCAACCTATTTTGCTACTTTTCTCTAAATATTTTTATGTCTATACTGCTTCCAATTCCTGATGCGATCTGAGTACATTATGAAAGGCTAAGTGGAAGTTTGTGCATATGTTTGCATATATTTCTCGTTCTTGCTCATTTTTTGAAGTGGTACTGTAAGTGTTTACATATTAAGAAAAACATGTTTTTATTTTTTGCAGCAATTCTTGCACTCCAGAGATTTTAAAGAATAAGTTCATTTCACCAGTGACTGTAAACCACAATTATCGTTTGTGCTGGATTTAGACTTTTTGTGCCTTAAATGATTGAAGCCTCTACCTTCGCTGAGCTGTGCTGTTCATGGTTCATTCTTGTGCCTACCATCATATGAGAGCTGGGACACTTGCAAATCTCTCTGAAGTTACATTGTCTGCTAGACTCTCTCCTCTAGGTAAGTAGACAAAAAATGGTATTTTGTGCAGGCTTAACATGACAACTCTGCACTTTTTTTTAGGCATAGCATATTTTGTATAAAATCATGACGCCCTTGCTGAATCTTAAATGGCCAATTGATGCTATAGTAGTAATATGATGTTATACAGCTGAGGAATGTCATATTACATCGTGTTTTATTCGTTGTAAAGATTTTTCCACCTTGCTATGTTTCAGTATGCTCCCGATTATTTTATTTTTTCTAATTTCATCTTTTGATTCGTAGTTTAATATATTATGAGTATCGCAAGAGGACAGGGGCAAAGAGGTCAGTGGCCTGCATTTTTTTTAAGCCCTGTATGCTAAACCGTCTTAATTGGAACCACTAAAGAAAATCTGAGGAAACTTCCGATACATAAAAATGTGGCCCCCGAGCTGAGACAGATATCACAAGAAAGTAACATGTAACAAGAAATTAATATTTCCCCTCATCCTGATAAACACATCAAATGTGTTGTTCAGATAAAGGTAATAAATAAAAAACAAACATACAAATAGCATATATGCAATATATACAATTAATAACTAGCTAAAAAAGCAAAAATATAAATGTCGATACAGTCCACAATTGTGATTTTGGACATAAAATTACATGATAGTAAATTACAAATTTCCATAGAGTTTGTTACATTACAAATAGAGGCAGGAAAATGCATTTGGTGCCATTTGAGGCAAGGCACAATTTAGAATCATTTCTTGACAAATAAATCCATACATTGTAAGCACTGGTCTACCTGAAAAAAAGATATATCTTCCTAACCAAAGAAGGATTTTATAACATGGATCTTGTTACAAAAGACTGATCACAGATTCTGATAAAAAGGGCTAGGACAGAGATTAGATAATGTCCTGCTCTGACTGATATGTTTTATAACTCACTAATTGGTAAGCTCAGGACAAATTATAAAATGCTCCATCTAAGAAAAAGAACCAAAACCATTATTTTATTCCAATTGAACAAACACACTGTGACCAGTTTTTGACAAGTGCTTTGACTGGAATTGTGAGCAAGTGTGTAAGAAGAAGAAATGTCCCACTAGATGTGATGGGCATGGTTTCCGTTATTAGTTGTGTTATGTACTTTATTATTCTTTATAGCCACATCCCATCAATGAAATAATTGCTCACTATGCCCACCTACTGCTGACATTAGAACAAACTGTGGACCACTATTGTTTCTTAATAGAAAATGTTTAAGAACTAAGGGCCCCATTACGATGCCACCGTATCGGAAAATGGGACCGACCGCCAGAGGTGCAGCGGTCCCGCGAGGCCAATTAGGATGCGACCACCACCCTGGTGGTTGCATACAGCATATTTAACATTGCGGTGGGTGGTGCTGTAAGCAGCACCCGCCGCAATGATAAAGTCGCATGTCGTGCATTGCCATGCACAACGTGACAGGCACTGCGCGGTGCCTGCCACCTTTTGTGTGGCAATGCCTCAAGTGCAGCCTCCTACCCCCTCACGCTCCCAGGGGCCCGCAATGGGCCCCCAAAGTGATTTACCACATTCCTTTCCATGGCAAAGTCTCCGCCATGGAAAGGCATACCCACCACCAGCATCATAATATGGATGGCACCGCCACCATATTGTGGGCCTTTTCGGCCCATCCGGCAATCATGCAGATTGCTGACCAGAGGATAAGCGGTGGATGGACTTTCCACCCACTGTGGTACCCCCCGCCATGGTAATATGGCGGGGGTAAATGTAGCTGTGATAGCAGATGAATCGCCACCGCCGGCCGGGTGGTGGCGATTCGCCCGCCATCATAATAGGTCCCCAAATGTCTTGCACTGTATGTTTCCTGTTTTCCTTTTACAGGCAGTAAATATTTTGAAGAATCCGTAAATATTTTATGGTGTCCTTACAATTCCTCGTGTCCTTTTTTGCTGTGCTTTTCTTTAACTAGTTTAAGCTGTATTCTGCTGTTAGTGAAAAAGCAGTACAACAGTTTACCGGAAATGTGAGTTTTCCATGTTTTCATGAGTGGATTGGATTGCCACTCTTTGTGACCAAAATATTCCACATTGTAAAATGTGTCTGATGTTTGGCATGCTAGTGGCAATATTCAAATGTGTCAGACTTCACAAGATTATAATGTGCAAATATATCATTACACTCTTTCAGTATTTGAATAACTTTATATTCACTTATTCTCTGGTTTCAGTTTTTATGTTTTGTCTAGTACTGGTATTCTGACCAATGGACACATTTGTCATATTTGTACTTTTTAACTCTAACTTGTATAGTTTTGTCGGACAAAGTTTACTTCAGCTGATATTTGTGCTGATAGCTACAATGCTACAAGACACATGTTAACACTCAAAAAGATGGAACATATGGTGGGACTTTAAATGCAGGTATGTTGCTTAGACCCATAAAAATGGCACACATCAAAAGCAAATTGTCATAGAATAGTGGGACATCAATGAAGCTTCCATTTTATACAGTTTGGTACATGCATAGGTGTGTTAACATACATAACTTTAATTAACAAAATATGAACTAAATCAAATATTCACATTCTGACTAACATATTTCTAGCCCATCACCAGATATATTTAGCAAACATTTCACAAATACTGTATAGGATTTTGGTGTTTTAACATAAAAGTAGCACAACAAAACAATTGAATGGAAGGTAGATACAGTTGTTTTCTGAAATGATTTTTTCTTTTACTTGCCAGAGCACAGTTATTACTAGAGTAATTGAAGATACACTCCCCAATCAATAGCGTACATCTGATTTAACCTGAGTGACAGAGGGATTTTTGATGAGATTTGTTTTGCAAAAAGAGGAAGATGCTCAAAGCTTTCCATTTCTTGGACGCTTGTATCCTGGGAAACAGCACATTGCAGAGTGGCCAATATATCTTAAGGTGATGGCACACACAGAGTTTTACATTTTTATTAATACTATCTGAGAGAGGAATGCAAAATATGTGAAAATCATTATATATTGTTTCATAAATAAATTTCACATTCGTACTAAATCACATATTGACTTATTAAAAATATATGTAGATGATATCTTATACAGCTCACATCATTTGCCAACATATTTCTGTCATTAATAATACTGCCTAAAGCCCTACCATTATACAAACTTAGAGTATTTAAATTCTTTACCAATTTCACTTTATAGCTGATGAAAATAAATTAATGTATGGAACAATTATGCTGCAAGATCATTTTCAATACCAAATAAGGTTTTTTAGCAGTTTGTTCAAGAGCAAATTACATTACAGTTAATCAGATTCTGACATGAATGGAATCTTAACCTCATCAACGTAGTAAAAAGCAGGGCAATTAGGTGAGGAAGTTCACATTTTATTACAACAACACTAAAGGGTTTCTATTACAAAATATGTTCATGTTTTTATCTCTACTTTGTCTTTGTCGAACTGCCAAGCCATGTCGTCCCTGGACCGGAATCAAGCTTCCCAGGACCGGTTTCTGGCATTACAGCCGTCTTCAGCCGGGCTTGCTTGACTCCAGTGGCAAAGTGAGCAAGGGACTCACGTCTGAGCATACCCTGTCAACTTAGGGCGAACAAAGACGAACCAAAGGTGGTGATGGACGGAGCGTTGACAATACAAACACTCACCCCCAGTCAACTGATCTGGGTTTAATCCATCACCGTTCTTTAGCTCACTCCGCCACCCAAGTTCAGACATGGCCATATGCAAATCAGTCTGACCCTGTGCCTCATGGGAACAGTCCAGCCCGAACTGCAAAGCCATGTCTTCCCTGGACCGGAATCAAGCTTCCCAGGACCGGTTTCTGCATTACAGCCATCTTCAGCCGGGCTTGCTTGACTCCAGTGGCAAAGTGAGCAAGGGACTCACGTCTGAGCATACCCTGCCAACTTAGGGCGAACAAAGAAGAACCAAAGGTGGTGATGAACGGAGCGTTGACAATACAAACACTCACCCCCAGCCAACTGATCTGGGTTTAATCCATCACCGTTCTTTAGCTCACTCCGCCCCCCCAGTTCAGACATGCCATATGCAAATCAGTCTGACCCTGTGCCTCATGGGAACAGTCCAGCCCGAACTGCCAAGCCATGTCTTCTCTGGACCGGAATCGAGCTTCCCAGGACCGGTTTCTGGCATTACAGCCGTCTTCAGCCGGGCGGGACTGTTCCCACGAGGCACAGGGTCAGACTGATTTGCATATAGCCATGTCTGAACTGGGGTGGCTGAGTGAACTAAAGAATGGTGATGGATTAAACCCAGATCAGTTGACTGGGGGTGAGTGTTTGATTTGTTCAAACGCTCCGTCCATCATCCCCTTTTGTATCGCTTTGTTCGCCCTAAGTGTGGCAGGGTATGCTCAGATGTGAGTCCCTTGTTCATTTGGCCACTGGATTCAAGATAGCCTGGCTGATGAGGATTATGAATCCGAAACCGGTCTCAGGATGCTTGTTTCCGGTCCAGGGAAGACATGGCTTGGCAGTTCGTGCTGGACTGTTACCACGAGGCACAGGGTCAGACTGATTTGCATATAGCCATGTCTGAACTGGGGTGGCTGAGTGAACTAAAGAATGGTGATGGATTAAACCCAGATCAGTTGACTGGGGGTGAGTGTTTGATTTGTTCAGACGCTCCGTCCATCATCCCCTTTGGTATCGCTTTGTTCGCCCTAAGTGTGGCAGGGTATGCTCAGACGTGAGTCCCTTGTTCACTTGGCCACTGGATTCAAGATAGCCTGGCTGATGAGGATTATGAATCCAAAACCGGTCCCAGGATGCTTGTTTCCGGTCCAGGGAAGACATGGCTTGGCAGTTCGGGCTGGACTGTTCCCACGAGGCACAGGGTCAGACTGATTTGCATATAGCCATGTCTGAACTGGGGTGGCTGAGTGAACTAAAGAATGGTGATGGATTGAACCCAGATCAGTTGACTGGGGGTGAGTGTTTGATTTGTTCAAACGCTCCGTCCATCATCCCCTTTTATATCGCTTTGTTCGCCCTAAGTGTGACAGGGTACGCTCAGATGTGAGTCCCTTGTTCACTTGGCCACTGGATTCAAGATAGCCTGGCTGATGAGGATTATGAATCCGAAACCGGTCCCAGGATGCTTGTTTCCGGTCCAAGGAAGACATGGCTTGGCAGTTCGGGCTGGACTGTTCCCACGAGGCACAGGGTCAGACTGATTTGCATATAGCCATGTCTGAACTGGGGTGGCTGAGTGAACTAAAGAATGGTGATGGATTAAACCCAGATCAGTTGACTGGGGGTGAGTGTTTGATTTGTTCAAACGCTCCGTCCATCATCCCCTTTTGTATCGTTTTAAAGTGTAGCGGCACAGTATTTGAGGAAATAGATTGCTTTCTTGTTCATACATTTCTGTAAAGCCTGATTGTGATACTTGTGGTTTAAATCTTGGTCTTGTTGCCCCAAGCAATGGAATATTTTGTAGTCCTTGGCTCATCCTGCTGTTTCTGATCTTACTGAGACTGCTCTTGTGGCCCGTGCAGGTCAGAGTGGTAGGGTGGTGTTGCATGATCGGGGGGGATTTTGACAGATGATGAGGGAAAAGTAAATAAATAATTATTTTTCCTTCGTTGGCATCTGTCGAAATCCCCCCCCACCGCCCCACCACTCTAACCTGCATGGGCCGGGGTGCTTTTAAAGTTCAACACAAACAAACAACAAAAAAAAACATCATCAGGCAATGGAAAGGGTTGACTGGTTTTGTGTCACTCTGTAATAACTATAGAGTGGGAACATTCAGTGAATACATAAAACTAATAATATCACTTAATAAGGGGAAGTTTTGCTGAGTATCACAGGAACAACTGTACCGTTTTCAGGTATGGTGGTAGTGCTATGCCTAAAAACACAGAGAATTCTAAAAAAACGTCATGAAATCTTGCTTATTTGTGCCTTTGAGCAAACCTATAGTTTCAAAGTTAAATTAAGACCACCCCTTCATTCAAAGCACAATTTCTAGAAAACATTTTCGGTTCCACTGTAATATAGGAAACGGGTCCCCCCTCTTAAGGCTCTATTGAGCTTTGGGGACCACCACTTCCCAGGGGCCTAGGTAATAACAGTGGAAAGGTGGCATATATGCCCACGGCTAGCCCATGTTTATTAAAGTAGGGAGGCCTCACGCTCCCTTACAAGAGCTATTAACGGCCCTTAGGGCCAACCTCCCGGGGAGCTCCCTAGGTCCCAGGCTGCCCACCTCTGGGACATAGCAGTCTGATTTTGCTTGGCAAAAGCAAACACTAACTCTGCTCCCAGTGAGCGTAAGCTGTGAAAATGCTGCTGCTTGTCGGGAGCAGAGTTTTTAACAGCTGTCATGCGGGCAGTGAAATAGAAAAAATAATTGTTCATGCACTCATGAGCTGCATTGTCAGCAGCTCCATGTACATAGCTGCAATACTGGCTCCTGCAGGAGATGGGGAGCTGGCTTGGACTGCAGTGGCCTTGAGACTCCCTCTGTGGTCCCCAACGAAACACCCTGGCTGCCCTGAGTGGGGCTATGGCACCCAGGCAAAAATCGGCTCGGGGAAGGGGGTCACACAGACCCCCACATAGAATTTTGGCCCCTCAGAACGGGGTCTACAGTGCCCAAATTGGCCTGGGGACGGGGGCCCAGAGGAAAAAACTAAAGGCAGAAAATGAGCACAGAAGTCAAAACAGAGCAGAAGAAGGCAATACAGATGGCAGAAAAGGCAAAATGTAAGGCAGAAAACAAGCAGAAAAGGCAAAACAGAGGGCAGAATAATTAGCAGAAAAGGCAAATAGAGCAAAAGAGGGCAAAGCAGAGTGCACTCAGAACCTTACACACTGAATCACAAACCGACTCAGAGACTCAGGCACCCACTCACAGACCCACTGAATCACTCAAACACCCACTCACAGATCCACTCAGAGAATCATGCACCCACTCACATAGCCACTGAGACACTCATACACCCACTCAGATATTCACTCAGAGACGCATGCACCCACTCACAGACCCACTTAGACATTCACACAACCACTCACAGGCCCACTCAGACACTCACTGTCAACCGCACTCATACTCACGCACTCTTTCACACACCCATTCATTGACTGATACACTCACTCACAGACTCACCCAGAGACTCATGTACTCACTCACAGGCCCAATCAGAGACTCACACATTCACTCATAGAACCTCACGGAGATTCATGTCATGGTGTGTGAGTGTCTGTGTGAATGGCTGTGTGGGTGACTGAGGAGATATGGGAGTGATTGGATGGATGTGTGAATGGGTATGTAAGTGGTTGTACAGGTGTGTGAGTGGGTGTATTTGGGTGTATAGGAAGTTGTATAGGGGTGTGAGTGGGTGCATGAGTGATTCTGTGGAAGATGTCATCAGTGATGTCATTTAAGATATCATCAGTGATGTCATAGGTGATGTCAATGACCATGTCATGAGTTATGTAACATGTGATGTCACAAGCAGTGTATTACAGGGGCATAAGTTAGTCAGCTCAGGTAACTATAACCGCTGAATTTTAGTGGAATCTGAGCCTAACTATAATGTCTCTGTAACCTTTGCTTTTTCAGTGAATTTCTAAGGTTTTTCAAATTCTATATCCTAATTATAATGTCCCTGTAACCTTTTTTTTTTTAGGCAATCTCTAAGTCTTTTTTTCTTTTTTGTTATGGTATTTGCTAACTATAACGCCCCTGTAACCTTTGGTTTTACAGTCAATTTCTATGTTCTTTTGTTTTTTCCTAAATATAACGTACCTGTAACCTTGGTTTTTGTAAGTAAAAAAAAAAGAATATATATATATTGTGAATATGCATACTATATTATGAGTTGGTATATCATCAAGCAATCACTTGAATAACCGAGTGCATCTGGATTTAAGATGATTCTCGTGTCTATCTAGCATTGGTCTTGCACATATTTGAATCTGTTTTAGAAAAATGCAAATTATATATATCTTTAAACAGTTTTATACTCTATTGCTGATCAAATTTTGAAAACTTTATTTTACATTTGTATTTATTGAGTTTTATCTATTTATTTCAAACTAGATATTGCCTATTTTGCACAGTCCCTGTTTTATCGGTGATAAGATCCGGGCTTAGGCTTGTTAGTATTGCTTTTCAACTCGTTTTGTATTAACTTGTCTATGTCTATCATTACGATGCACGTGAAGTTAGGCGATTTTTGGGCACTGTCACTTTAAATACTGTTGCACTTTCTCAGCACGTTCATGTGATCAAGGCCTTGTGGGAGGCTGAAACGCGTCATGGCGATGGTGTGGGGAAGAAAATAAACAAAAATTCTGCACTATAACTTGGGTCCGTTCTCGTCTGTTCGTGCATGGACTGTGACGGCGCTACGGCGCTTGTGATATATATATATATATATATATATATATTACCTACTGGCTACCGCCAGTAGGTATATATAGTTAGGATTGTTTTCCATAAGGAAATCGCAACATTCTATTGGGAATAACTTTGGCGCCGGTTGAGGAATCTGCCTGAATTTTTCGGCAACTTTGCCTCGCGGCGGTCCGGTCCTTCTCTGAAAGTTTGGTGGGGATCCGTGAAGCGGGGGCCGAGATAAAAGGGGGGTCCCAAAACGTATTTTCCCCATGTTAATTTTTATAGGGCGGTCGGTTTCACTTTTAGCTCGAACGGCTGAATGGATTTTCACCAAACTTGGCAAAATTGTAGGGACTGGTAGCCCGATGTGCCTTTGCTATGTCTCAAGATATGTGCTCCAGAGGATTTTGAGTAATTTAGGTTCCAAAAAATGTATATATCTATAGCAGCTTACCCGGGAGCTTACCCGTGCGCTTACGGTAGGCGTACGTGCGCGTACGGTACGCGTACCGTAAGCGTACCGTAAGTGTACCTCTAGTGGGGGGCGCTAGAGGGCGCACTAGCTAATGGCCGCACCTCTGTGAGGCTCTGGCTGCCTGGCCAGCATTATCCTGCTTTCATCCGCTTCCCCTGCAGATGGATGCCTGAAGATTGCACCGCTGCTGGCTACACCCGATCTGCGGCGCCGGTCCAAATCTGGAGGAGATCCGAAGCCCAGAGCCTGAGTTATGGCGCCTTGAAAGTGCCACGAGGTGCGCTGCTGCGGAGGACCGCTGGCCGGAACCGGGAGCTGGGCCACTTGAGGCCGTGGCTTCACACGAGGCGGCTAGGCCTTGACATCGCGTAACCCGGCCGGACCTGCGGGGAGCCTGCTGGACGAGTGCCGTGGACTGGCGGAGGTGAGTCTCGCCCCCCCCCCCCTGAGAACGCTGCACTGGGGGGTAGGGCTGATCACCGCGCCACCTCCCCTGCAGCGGCGGCGGACGGACGGGTGTCTGCACCCTGAACCCGGCGGAGGCCGCAGCGGCCATCCCCGAGGGCGCAACCCTCCGCCTGGAGGACTTCACCCGGACCCAGTAGGGAATATCGCTGCACCTACACACGGCGGTTGGCTGCACCCCTGATCCCGGCGGAGGCTGCGGCGGACACCCCCGAGGGCGCAAACCTTCATCATTGAGGACTCCCTCCGGGCCCAGTAGGGACTATCACTGCGCTCACGCAAGGCGGCAGCGGGTGCCGCCGGCGATTTCGAGCCACTAAGTGCGGGGTCCCGCCGGCAGCTACGGCTGGGGCGTAGGCACTCTGAACTCGCCTTCCACTGCTCTTTTCTGCCCGAGGCGCTCCTACTGCTGTCGGGGGCTGCTGTGCTGGGGGCTGAGCCGGCTCCCAGGTCTGGTGGGGGCTGCATATACTCCATTGACAAGCCGCTGCCACGGTTGCCTCTGGGGTACTATATTTGGAACGACCTGCGCGTGGGCTCTGCTTGTGGGGCCTGGCGGGCCAACCACTCATTCCAACCACTGGGTGCCAACAGTTTGGTCACCATGGGCAAGAACGATGCCAAGCAACCCAAACTGTCCTTCGAACCTGCAGCTTCGAAGAAACCAACACGTGGCGCAGGGAGCTCCACGGGACAGCCAAGCGCCGGGACCCCTCCTGCGGTCATAACACCTGAATTGCGCCTGATCATAGAGGAGATGCGCCAGGGCTTCGCCACGGTTGTGGACAAGGTGGATCGGCTATCTTCCAGGATGGACGGCGTGGTACAAAAAGTGGAGGTGCATGAGGAACGGCTCTCTGAGGCGGAGCGACGCATTTCCACGGCCGAAGACACTGCCGCGACGCACGACACACGCCTTACCCGCATGGACAACATCCTCAGAGTGATAGCGGCGAAGAATGAGGAATTGGAGGCGAGAAGTAGACGCAATAACATCCGCGTCACGGGGGTTCCGGAGTCCACCAACACTGGACGCATGGAGGACTATGTTGAACGCATACTGCAAACGGCTGTGGGCAAGGAGGCCTTCTCGAGCCAATTCATAGTTGAGAGAGCGCACCGCTCCCTGGGCCCGGTCCCCAAGCCGGGAACACCACCGCGGCCTATCATCGCCCGGTTACTTAACTACCGTGACAGGGACGTTGCCCTTCGAGCTGCCCGCACGCATCGGAATTTGTCCTGTGATGGTGTACAGTTTTCACTCTACCCGGACTTCACGCCCATGGTACAGGACCAACGGAAAAAGTTCCTGGAAGTGAAAAAGAAATTGAGGGATATGCAGATCGACTACGCCCTTCTGTACCCGGCCCGGCTCCGGGTGACCCATCAGGGCAAACAGCACTTCTTCACGAACCCGCAGCACGCTGAGGATTATGTTAAACGGCTTCGCACTGAAAGGAGAGACAGACGTAACGAGGGTGAGGATGAAGCGGGAGGGAATCCTGCTGCACAAGATGAATGACTCATAACGGCGCCCTCATGAAGTTTCTGCCACTCGCACCCTGTCGCACTGCTGGAGTAGGGGCTGGGAGCTGCTGGCGGTGACATTGGTGTCCCCGCCCTGGTTGCTCCGAGGAGGCATGCTCCTTCATCGTTTGCTTTTGGTACCTACCTTACTGCGCCATGGACCCCCAGCAGACTACTGGCCCAGCTGGTGCGCACTACTCCTTTGCTTGACTAGCGCCTGGATCGCACGCACTGATAAAGACACAGGTGACTGTGCGGGTGGCAGTTGGGAATGGGACGGGGTCAATGAAGTTATTGTTGTTTTCTACAATTGGAGGGCTGTGGGTCCGATACTGATGGTTTTTCGTTGAGGCTTACATCTACAGGACTACTTTGGGCCAGGCACCACCCCTTCTTCTCTGTCTTCCCCATATGGTATATGCGGGAGGGGAGGGGAGTGTTGGGGTGAGTAGACGTGTACCTCTGATGCCCCCAGGAGGGGATTCCCCACATGGTTTTACTATGGTTATTGAGTACGGGGTTTGGGAGGGGGGGAGGGATCGTAATACTGGCAAGTTTGGGTTGCTTCAGTGGGTTGGGGGAGGGCTTGGGGAGTGGGGTTTCTGTTACTGTGAACGGAGTGAGGAGGAATGTTCACTTGTTGGGGGGGGGAATGTTGGGAGAATGAATGACTGTGCGGATGGTAGTCATGGCATGTGTGTTGGGACTGGACGTGCGGGTTGTGGCAGTGTGTCTGACCAGGACACCCGACGATACTGTGCGCTGTGGTTTTTGGTACAGGATGCGGCACCACAGGGTGCTGGGACTCTTTGCACTCATTGGGTACAGGGATGTGATGATGAGCACGGGTGATCATACTTTGAATACTGTGTCTGTAATATCCTGGAATGTCAGAGGCCTTAATAATCCGCGGAAATGTAGGAATGTGCTGGGATACTTAGATAGACACCAGGTGCAAATAGCTCTACTCCAGGAGACTCACCTTAATCCACGTTGCATCCCCCGCTTTGCAGACAGATGGGCGACCGTGCGGGAGTTCTCCTCCTATTCCACCTATTCCAGGGGCACTGCCATTCTGATCAATAAACGACTAGCATTCCAAAAACTGGGTGTTCGAACGGATAGTGAGGGGAGATACGTGATCCTCTGGGGGAGACTGGGCACTGATGTTGTTATGCTCATAAACTGTTACGCACCCAACATTGACACGCCTGGGTTCTTCTTGTCACTATGGGGACATGCACTTGAGGTCGAGGCCACACATGTAATCTGGGGGGGGGACTTTAATCTCTCCTTGTACCCGGGGGCGGACAGGTCAGACGGTAGCGGACAGTACAATACGAAAGCCGGGGAGGCGTTGCGGGGCATACTGGCGGAAGCGGGATTGTTGGACAGCTGGAGGCACTTACATCCGGGGGCTAGGGAGGGCACCCACTTCACCACGCATGCACGCTCGTGGGCCAGGATTGATTACTGCTTCATCTCACGTGGTCTGGCTGGTGGCGTCGCCAAGGTGCGGCACCTACCTCGAACATATTCGGATCACTGCCCTGTGCTGACCGTCCTGGAATTGCCTGGTTATGCGAGAATACGCCCACCGTGGCGGCTATTCCCCTCGGCCCTCCTTGACCCGGTATTCAAACAAGAACTCGGAGAGGAAATCGAGGCCTTCTTCCCTAGGAACAAGGGGTCTGTTGCTAGGGTTGAGACGATTTGGGAGGCTTTTAAGGTCACAGTGCGCGGAGTCACAATCTCTAAAAGCTGTGGCGTGTTGAGGGACATAGTGCGCACGTTGACGGGTATTGAATCGGAACTTAAAGCGTTAGAGGCGGAGATGGTTGGAAACCCTTGCCCTGACCTAGCGATAGCATTCAGAGCCAAGTTATCCGAATTTGAGGAGGAGGCAGCCAGGGAAGCCAAATTCCGTGGTAAGTACTGGACGGCTCGACGCTATTGCGAAGGAGATAGGCCGGGAAAAGTTTTAGCAGCGCTCACTAGACACCAGCGATTTGCCACGCACATACTGGAAATCACTGATGGCGAAGGCAGAACTTGTCAGGACACTAGGGGGATACAGGACACCTTCCTGCAGCATTATAAACAGCTGTATACCACGCAGCAGACTGGAGAGGTTGACCTCAGTGGGTTCCTCGATGACATTGCACTGTGTTGGCTGAGTGATAGTGATAGGGCTTTCCTGGGGTGTCCTTTCGAGATTGATGAAATCCGAGAAGCGATCATGTCCTTAAGTAACGGTAAAGCCGCGGGACTGGACGGCCTACCAGCCGAATTTTATAAATGTTACATAGACATAATGGCACCAGTGCTGAAGGAGGTGTTTGAGGAGTCGCTGGAGGAGGGGATACTACCGGGCTCTATGAGGGAGGTGGCAATCACTTCGCTGCTTAAGCCGGGGAAAGACCCGAAGGATACCGATGCCTATAGGCCCTTATCGCTGCTAAATTGCGACGCAAAGATTCTAGCGAAAGTGCTCGCGACTAGATTATCCCTACTTATGACTACCCTGGTGCTGCCGGATCAATCTGGATTTGTCCCGGGTAGAGCTACGTCCCATAACCTCCGCACCCTGTTCTCCCTCATACCTACCATCTCGCCGGACCTGCCGGTCGCTGCTGTATTTCTGGACGCCACCAAGGCGTTTGACTCGGTGGAATGGGGCTATCTCCTGGCCATATTAGGCAGGATGGGCTTCCCCCGGATCTTCATTGCCTGGGTGTCATTGCTTTACACCTCTCCAGTTGCTAGGGTCATCATCAACGGAGTGTTGTCGTCGCAGATGCCAATCACGAGAGGGACTCGACAGGGCTGCCCATTGTCGCCCCTGCTCTTTGCCCTAGCTATCGAACCCCTGGCTTGCAAGATCCGGCAGTTGCATAGGGACAGCGCCATTAATTGCAACCAGAGACAGATAGGCATATCCCTCTATGCGGATGACGTTACCTTGTATGTGCGGCGCCCGCAAGAACACCTCAACCCCCTATTGAGAGAATTTGTGTTATTTGGTGGCGTCTCCGGCGTACACATCAATTGGAAGAAGTCGCAGTTCTTCCCCCTCATGCCTTCGGTGGCCCCTTTCCCGCTTGATTACCCGCTGGAGTGGTGTAATACGGATTTGAAATACCTGGGAATTGTTGTGTCACTCGCTAAGGAGGACACGGTCCGACTGAACTACGGGGTGGCCATCTCCAAATTAGCCGATACTGTGTCTCGCTGGTTGGCCCTCCCACTGTCGATGGCGGGAAGAGCCTCCCTGATAAAAATGGTCATCCTCCCACGCTTCCTATACCTCTTTCAAAATATACCCTATTACCCGGGAGCCTACTTCTTCAAAAGGCTTCGGTCTGAACTGCTTCGCCTATTTTGGGGCGGGAAACAGCCGCGCCTCAGCTGGAAAGTATTGACACAACCGTATGACAGGGGTGGATTCGACGTGCCTGACTTGGAGGTATATTACCTCAGTGCGCAGGCTCAGCATGCTTATTATTGGATTAACCCCACCCCCTTTATGCCTCAGGTGGCAGCTGAGGACTGGATAGTTCACCCGCTGCCGCTTAAGGGCATGCTGCTGGGCCTGATCGGGGACGTTGAGACGCCTGCCACCACTGTAACTTGTACCATGGACGCTTGGCGAAGGGTGACTAGATTACTGGAAGCCCCCATGCTCTACTCACCGGCGCTGCCCCTTTCATATCATCCGCAGTTATCGCTCCTGACGGAAAATGGATTTCATTCCATGTGCAACCGCATCCAACTTCATACCTGGGGGGACTTATTTCATGAGAAGCAGTTCCGCACTAAGGAGCAGTTCTTTTGTGCTACTCCCCCGTCGCCAATGGAGGTCTTTTATTACATCAGGCTCCGTCAGGGTATGAAGGAGATAAATCCTGGCTACCCGGAGGAACCGGGCACGGTCCTGCCGCTGCACGTCATGCTTGTTTCGGACGGCAGACATTTGGTGTCGAAGCTATATTCGGCCATTCGAGAGCAACGGCCCCCTGTTCCGTCCAAGGCACGTACTGCCTGGGACGCTGACCTACCCGCTGCACTCACTGATGAACAGTGGAGATACTGCTGCTCGGTTACCGCAAGAGTCTCCTCTAGTTGTAGACTGAAAATTATCCACTATAAATTTGTGCAACGGTATTACTATACCCCAGTTCGGAAACTGCGATTTCGACTGTCGGATGACGACAGATGTGCGCGGTGCCGTGCAGAGGGCGCAGGTTTCCTCCATCTGGCCTGGGAATGTGGAGTAATTCGGGAATACTGGGAGCAGGTTCATGCTGCGTTGCAGGTGATGATCGATGGCCCTCTTGACCTTGAGCCAGTGGTGATGCTGCTGGGTTATACCAAACACGTTCCCAAATCGGATCGCAAGTTTGTCGATCTCGCGCTCCTTCTTGCTAAACGGAGGATTGCATGCAGATGGGGAAGAGGGAGGGCACCTAAGTTTAAGGAGTGGCTAGACGACCTCAGGTACTGCCAGGACCAACATGGCGTTTATGCGGACCTGATGCCTGCCCGCTGTAGACCCAGTGACTTTTGGTCCCCCTTGCAGGTTTACTGGCTGTCCCAAGCTGCCGGCAGCGACTCCTCTGGTGAAGACGAGCCGATACCTGGCCCATGAACGTAAAAATGCACATTACACTGCACTCACCGCAATGCATACCGCCCGATAGATTGGCCCTTGACCAGCAGGGCTCCACCTCTCATATTCCTCCCATGGTTGGCTCCCTGGGGCGCGAAGCGGCTCCCTATCCACTGGGCACACACATAACATATTGATACACCGGGCGCCGGGGTTGTCTCACTGGGCGACGACAGGGAGACTGCGGACTGATGACATTACGAACTCCTGTTTTTCCTTGTCGGGGGGATGCCTGACTACGAGGGTGGGGGGGGTCCCCCCCTTTGCTATTTGCACAGCTAAGATGGCGGGGGGAGGGTTACAGGCACAGTGGCTTCTGACTCCGGAACATTGTTGGAATTCATCTATGTTGTCCCTTGCCCGTTGTAGATGATGGTTGTCCGCTGAATGTACCATGATCGATACTGTACAGGATAATTGATGCTGTTACTGTCATGACTATGTGATGCACTATGTTAATAAAAAAGGTTTAATAAAAAAAAAAAAGTGTACCTCTAGTGCGCGAGCTGCATTCTGATTGGCTGCCACTGTCTGTCAACACTCTAAAACAGAAATTGTGGGCAGCCATCTTGTGCCTCGGTAGAGTGAGGTACAGGAAAGCAGAAAAACAAATGGTTAGAACTCAAAAAGGGGGCAGGGTAGAAGCACCCTGACCCCCTAGACCTGCTCAGGGGGTCCCACAAGGACCCCCAAGGCAAAAAAATAAAATAAAAGGCAGTGTATGTGTCAGTTGTTGTATATAAATAAGTATACATAAGACACAATGATTGTGTGACTGTATGGATAACTGCATACTTGTAATAATGATTTTATAATTCACTAAGTATTACTTACTATCTAAATGAATAGAAGAAGTGGTGTTTGTATTAGTGTTTTGCTAAGTAAATATGTAAGTATGATCCATTGTTTGCATAAGTGAGTAGGATGACTTCATATGTGAATAGGATGCGTGCTGTTGTTTAATGTCGATATAGATGTATAAGTATTTTTGATAGTGTTCTATTGTTCATTGACAGCATGTATGAGTGAATCCATAGGTACATGATTAGATGTGTGTATACATCTATGAATCACTGAGTGGATTTTTAGATACTTGTATTGCTGTGACAATGGATTTAAATATGATACTCTGTATTTTACAAAGAGTGATGAAAAATTGTAATAGTGTATGAAAAGGTGTATGTGATTGTCACGTGGATGATGTCATCAGTGATGTCATCAGTGATGTCATTTGAGATGTCATCAGTGATGTCACTGACCATGTCATGAATGATCTAATATGTGACATCATCAGCAGTGGATTGCGGGTGCGCGAAATATAGTTAGTACAACTAACTATATAGGAGCAATTTCAATGGTTTTGTATGAGTAAAATGTCCAGCTAACTATAACACCACTAAAACTTATAGTTTTTTGAGTGAATTTCAAAGGTTTTTTAAAAGCTAATTCCTAACTATATAACTCCTGAAACCTATGGTTTTTTCAGTGAATTTCAAAGGTTTTTTAAATGCTAATTCCTAACTATATAAGGCCTGAAACCTATGTTTTTTTCAGTGAATTTCAAAGGTTTTTTTAAATGCTAATTCCTAACTATAAAAGGCCCGAAACCTAGGGTTTTTTCAGTGAATTCGCAAGGTTTTTTTAAATGCTAATTCCTAACTATATAAGGCCTGAAACCTATGGTTTTTTCAGTGAATTTCAAAGGTTTTTTAAATGCTAATTCATAACTATATAAGGCCTGAAACCTATGGTTTTTTCAGTGAATTTCTCAAGGTTTTTTAAATGCTAATTCCTAACTATATAAGGCCTGAAACCTATGGTTTTTTCATTGAATTCGCAAGGTTACTTAAATGCTAATTCTATTAGCGGATAACGTTTTTATATATTAAAACGTTTTTTAAATCTCAAATGCCTGCTTTGCTAACAGAGTTTTTAAGCACAGGCTCTTTTGTCTCTGGTGGCCATCTTGGGAGACTGCATATCAGAATTTTTTTTAATGAAATATAAGAGGATTTGAGAAGTCACTCAAAATGTGCCCTAATTTTTCTTTCTTCAGCACTAATCATAATTTCTATGGCAAAATGAACCCCTCATTTTGTTCCTTTGCAAATTAAATATTTTGAGTGTTAACACTTTATTCCAATCAAGATGACTTCAGGTGTGCCATACTTTTGTCATAAGTAAGACTGTTAGCGCTCTAGTTGTTCTTTAGAACACTCTGGGACATTCTGTCATTGGGCTATAGTTGGGCTACATCTGGCTGATATTTGGACTACATTTGTTTTTTTTGTCTCTGGTGGCCATCTTTGGGCTACATTGGGCTACATTGGGCTACATTGGGCTACATTGGGCTACATTTGGACTCTAACATATATATAGCCCAATGTAGCCCAATATATATTTTTCAAAGTTAATTTTCGTAAAAACCACTGGAGCACATATCTTGAGACATAGCAAAGGCACATCGGGCTACCAGTCCCTACAATTTTGCCAAGTTTGGTGGAAAACCATTCAGCCTAGTTGTTCTTTAGAACACTCTGGGACATTCTGTAATTGGGCTATAGTTGGGTTACATCTGGCTGATATTTGGGCTACATTTGTTTTTTTTTGTCTCTGGTGGCCATCTTTGGGCTACATTGGGCTACATTTGGGCTCTAACATATATATAGCCCAATGTAGCCCAATATATATTTTTCAAAGTTAATTTTCGTAAAAACCACTGGAGCACATATCTTGAGACATAGCAAAGGCACATCGGGCTACCAGTCCCTACAATTTTGCCAAGTTTGGTGGAAAACCATTCAGCCTAGTTGTTCTTTAGAACACTCTGGGACATTCTGTCATTGGGCTATAGTTGGGCTACATCTGGCTGATATTTGGGCTACATTTGTTTTTTTTTGTCTCTGGTGGCCATCTTTGGGCTACATTGGGCTACATTGGGCTACATTTCGGCTCTAACATATATATAGCCCAATGTAGCCCAATATATATTTTTCAAAGTTAATTTTCATAAAAACCACTGGAGCACATATCTTGAGACATAGCAAAGGCACATCGGGCTACCAGTCCCTACAATTTTGCCAAGTTTGGTGGAAAACCATTCAGCCGTTCGGGCTAAAAGTGAGTCCAACCGCCCTATGGAAATTAACATGGGGAAACATGTTTTGGGACCCCCCTTTTATCTCGGCCCCCGCTTGACGAATCCTCCCCAAACTTTCAGGGAAGGACCGGTGCGCTGCGAGGCAAAGTTAAGGAAAATTTCAGGAAGATTCCTCAACCGGCGCCAAAGTTATCCCCAATAGAATGTTGCAATTTCCCTATGGAAAACAATCCTAACTATATATACCTACTGGTTGTCGCCTTCTTCTTCGTGTGGATGGCTGTGTGGTTATTTCAAAGCGCTTACCAATGGCGCTTTTTGACGACCCCTGTCACGTTTGGGAAAGAAGTTCATTGGTACTGCTTCACGGCATCTACTGCATTCCTGGTAAGGAATACTTCGGCCCGCTTTTGTGCGCGGCGTTCGGGGCGGTAGAGGTATTTTACTTCTGTTTGTGGCATTTCTGCCCCCGTTCAATGACTGCCGTTCACGAGGGCTGTGACAGTTTGAGGAGACCGGAGGAGCAGTTTGATGGGCGGCGAGCGGACAAAGGGAATATCGAGCCCTGCTGGTTTTGGGCTACCGCCAAAAAGAACACTAACATTTGAGCCTCCGCCATGTACCAGCCCATTCTGCTTCAACATATGGCATTGTGGGAGTTGTAGTTCAACTACATTGATTTGAACTACAACAGGTGTGCTTCACGGCAAGGGGGAGGTGCGGAGCCCTTTATTTCATATAAGGACAGCAGGAAGCACTTACCAGGACATTCTGTCGGGTGAAGGGCGCTGAGGAAGGCAAATGCGCCGAAATGCATTCGCCGCCACCGGACTGTGCTTTGCTGTTAATTAAAGCTGCTCTGAACATGATCTCCTCTGAGGTTGTCGCCTTCTTCTTCGTGTGGATGGCTGTGTGGATATTTCAAAGCGCTTACCAATGGCGCTTTTTGACGACCCCTGTCACGTTTGGGAAAGAAGTTCATTGGTACTGCTTCACGGCATCTACTGCATTCCTGGTAAGGAATACTTCGGCCCCGCTTTTGTGTGCGGCGTTCGGGGCGGTAGAGGTATTTTACCTCTGTTTGTGGCATTTCTGCCCCCGTTCAATGACTGCCGTTCACGAGGGCTGTGACAGCTTGAGGAGACCGGAGCAGTAGCTTGATGGGCGGCGAGCGGACAAAGGGAATATCGAGCCCTGCTGGTTTTGGGCTACCGCCAAAAAGAACACTAACATTTGAGCCTCCGCCATGTACCAGCCCATTCTGCTTCAACATATGGCATTGTGGGAGTTGTAGTTCAACTACATTGATTTGAACTACAACAGGTGTGCTTCACGGCAAGGGGGAGGTGCGGAGCCCTTTATTTCATCTAAGGACAGCAGGAAGCACTTACCAGGACATTCTGTCGGGTGAAGGGCGCTGAGGAAGGCAAATGCGCCGAAATGCATTCGCCGCCACCGGACTGTGCTTTGCTGTTAATTAAAGCTGCTCTGAACATGATCTCCTCTGAGGTTGTCACCTTTTTCTTCGTGTGGATGGCTGTGTGGATATATATATATATACCACAAGCGCCGTAGCGCCGTCACAGTCCATGCACGAACAGACGAGAACGGACCCAAGTTATAGTGCAGAATTTTTGTTTATTTTCTTCCCCACACCATCGCCATGACGCGTTTCAGCCTCCCACAAGGCCTTGATCACATGAACGTGCTGAGAAAGTTCAACAGTATATAAAGTGACAGTGCTCAAAAATCGCCTAACTTCACGTGCAGCGTGGTACACAGTCAAAATATCGAGTTGAAAATTTCGACCTACCAAAATATCGTGTTTAAAATTTCGAAAGGTACAGAATATCGATGTCAAGAATATCGTAGGACAGAATATCGACCCTGAAGTAAGTAATATCGAATTCATTTATATCGATGTAAGTAATATCGAAGTTAGTGATATCGATAGCATATATATCGATGTAACTAATTTCGATGTTATTAATATCGATATTTGTATTATTTTTTAGATTTTTATTATGTATGTGTTATATGTTTTTGTTAAGTATTTAAATTAATTTATATTATATGTGTATTATTTTTATATATTAATACATTTATTTTTAAGTAAATTATATGTTTTAGTACCGAGCGGGTTGTGGGTTTATAGGGGAATAGGGTGAGAAGTAATTTAATTGTTATTATTAATTGGCAATTAATTATTTTAATTGATAAATTAATTATTTAATTGGTAATTAATGTTAATTTTTATTAAATGTTATGTTTTAGTACCAGAGCGGGTTGTGGGTTTATAGGGGAATGGGGTGGGAAGTAATTTAATTGTAATTAATTTTTTTTTATTTAATTATTAATTGGCAATTAATTATTTTAATTGATAAATTAAATATTTAATTGGTAATTAATGTTAATTATTATTAAATGTTATGTTTTAGTACCAGAGTGGGTTGTGGGTTTATAGGGGAATAGGGTGGGAAGTAATTTAATTGTAATTATTAATTGGCAATTAATTATTTTATTTGATGAATTAATTATTTAATTGGTAATTAATGTTAATTTTTATTAAATGTTATGTTTTAGTACCAGAGCGGGTTGTGGGTTTATAGGGGAATAGGGTGGGAAGTAATTTAATTGAAATTAATAAATTTTTTATTTAATTATTAATTGCCAAATAATTATTTTAATTGATAAATTAATTATTTAATTGGTAATTAATGTTAATTATTATTAAATGTTATGTTTTAGTACCAGAGTGGGTTGTGGGTTTATAGGGGAATAGGGTGGGAAGTAATTTAATTGTAATTAATTACTTTTTTTATGTGTAATATATTTTGTAAATATTTATTAATTGGCATTCCCTACTGTTGCACCCTTTGGAGTTGGAATAGTAATTTTTCTCCGTTCGCTATCCAATGCTTTCCCTACTGTTGCACTCTCTGGAGTGGGAATAGTAATTTTTCCCCCAACGCTATCCAAAGTTGTCCGTACTGTTGCACCCTCTGGAGTTGGAATAGTAATTTTCCCACCTACGCTATCCAACGCTTTCAATACTGTTGCACCCTTTGGAGTTGGAATAGTAATTTTTACCCATACGCTATCCAATGCTTTCCCGACTGTTCCACTCACTGGAGTGGGAATAGTAATTTTTACTCTTACGCTATCCAACGCTTTCTCTAATGTTGCAGTTATTGGAGTGGGAATAGTCATTTTTACATACCCGCGATCCAACGCTTTCCCTACTGTTGCACTCACAGGAGTGGGAATAGTAATTTTTTCCTCTACGCTATCCAACGGTTTCCATACTATTGCACTCTATGGAGTGGGAAAAGTAATTTTTCCCTCTATGCTATCCAACGCTATCCCTATTGTTGCATCTTTTGGAGTTGGAATACTAATTTTTCCCTCTAGGCTATCCAACGCTTTCCCTACTGTTGCATCCTTTGGAGTTGGAATAGTAATTTTTCCCCCTACACTATCCAAAGCTTTCCCTACTGTTGCACTCTTTGGAGTTGGAATAGTTATTTTTCCCCCTACGCTATCTAACCATTTCCCTACTGTTGCACCCTCTGGAGTGGGAATAGTAATTTTTACTCTTACACTATCCAACGCTTTCCCTAATGTTGCACTCATTGGAGTGGGAATAGTCAATTTTACATACCCGCAATCCAACGCTTTCCCTACTGTTCCACTCACTGGAGTTGGAATAGTAATTTTTACCCACCCGCTATCCAACGTTTTCCCTACTGTTGCACTCTCTGGAGTGGGAATAGTCATTTTTACTCTTACGCTATCCAACGCTTTCCCTAATGTTGCACTCTCTGGAGTGGGAATAGTATTTTTTCCCCCTACGCTATCCAACGTTTTCCCTACTGTTGCACCCTCTGGAGTTGGAATGGTAATTTGCCAATCTACGCTATCCAACGCTTTCCATACTGTTGCACCCTTTGGAGTTGGAATATTAAATATTATTTTTACGCTATCCAACACTTTTCTTACTGTTGCACCCTTTGTAGTTGGCATAGTAATTTTTACCCATACGCTATCCAACGCTTCCCCTACTGTTCCACTCACTGGAGTGGGAATAGTAATTTTTACCCACCCGTTATCCAACGTTTTCCCTACTGTTGCACTCTCTGGAGTGGGAAAAGTAATTTTTACTCTTACGCTATCCAACGCTTTCCCTAATGTTGCACTCATTGGAGTGGGAATAGTTATTTTTACATACCCGCTATCCAACGCTTTCCCTACTGTTCCACTCACTGGAGATGGAATAGTAATTTTTACCCACCCGCTATCCAATGCTTTCCCAACTGTTGCACTCTCTGGAGTGGGAATAGTAATTTTTACTCTTACGCTATCCAACGCTTTCCCTAATGTTGCACTCATTGGAGTGGGAATAGTCATTTTTACATACCCGCTATCCAATGCTTTCTCTACTGTTCCACTCACTGGAGTTGGAATAGTAATTTTTACCCACCCGCTATCCAATGCTTTCCCTACTGTTTCACTCTCTGGAGTGGGAATAGTAATTTTTACTCTTACGCTATCCAACGCTTTCCCTAATGGTGTACTCATTGGAGTGGGAATAGTCATTTTTACATACCCGCGATCCAACGCTTTCCCTATTGTTGCACTCACTGGAGTTGGAATAGTAATTTTTACCCTTACGCTATCCAACGCTTTATCTACTGTTGCACCCTCTGGAGTTTGAATAGTAATTTTTACCCTTATGCTATTCAATATTATTTATATTTATTTAAGATGTTACATAATGTTGTATTTAATTAATTTTTAAAAATATTGAAAGTATATTTAATTGTTGTTATTTATTAAATATAATTATTTATTATTATTTATGTTATTATTTTATGAGTGTTGATGTATTTTTAACTTGTAGTATTTGTTAATATTTTATAATTATATAAAAAATGATGTATATATTATAATTAATTAAGTATATATTATATATTTTATTATTAATTTTAATTAAGTGTTTAATAGTAAATATGTATTATTTAATCATTTTAAACATTATAACACATTTTAACATAAGTTTAAAATATATATAAGTACTATTTACTTAATTTTACTTTTTTTTTTTTTTAAACGATATTTTTTATTACGATATTTTTAACATCGATATTTTTGTTTCGCTATTTGTGTACTTACCATGTTGTAGATAGGGTGTCGATATACTTGCCTTCGATATTCCAGCGTCGATATTTTGTCTGTCGATATTTTCAGCCTCGATATTCTGTCAGAGATTCGTGCAGCGTAATGATAGACATAGACAAGTTAATACAAAACGAGTTGAAAAGCAATACTAACAAGCCTAAGCCCGGATCTTATCACCGATAAAACAGGGACTGTACAAAATAGGCAATATCTAGTTTGAAATAAATAGATAAAACTCAATAAATACAAATGTAAAATAAAGTTTTAAAAATATTACCTACTGGCGGTCGCCAGTAGGTAGTTATAGTTAGGACCTAGTTTCCATAGGAAATCAGCAACATTCTATTGAGAATAACTCTGGCACCGGTTGAGGAATTTGTGTGTAATTTTCAAAAATTTTGGCCAGCTCTGCTCCGCTCCTTCCCTGAAAGTCTCGGGTAGATTCGTCAAGTGGGGGCCGAGAAAAAAGGGGTGTCCCAAAACGTGTTTTCCCCATGTTAATTTCCATAGGACCTTTAGACACGGCTACAGCCCGAACCGCTGAACGGAATTACACCAAACTTGGCAAAATGGTAGAGTCTGGTACGCAGATCACGCTTTTGGTTAAATATTGAAAATCCCTCCAGTAGTGCCTGAGAAAATTAAAGTTGAAATCAATGATATATCTACAAGGGCGCACCGTGCGCGCACCGTGCGCGAACCTCGCCGTGCACGAGCTTCATGCTGATTGGCTGCCACTGTCTGTCAACAGTCTAAAACAGAAATGGATGGCAGCCATCTTGTGCCTCAGTAGACTGAGGCACAAGAAAGCTGAAAAAAAAGGTGTAGAACTTAAAAAGGGGGCAGGGTAGAAGCACCCTGACCCCCTAGGCCTGCTCAGGGGGTCCCACAGGGACCCCCAAGGGGAAAAATAAAATTTGCCTTGGGGGTCCTTGTGGGAACCCCTGAGCAGGCCTAGGGGGTCAGGGTGCTTGTACCCTGCCCCCTTTTTGAGTTCTAAAACTTCTCAAGCAACGCAGCCCCCTGGCGCATACTGGAGGCTCCTGGTGGGCTAGTTGCCTCCCAGGGACCCCCAGTATGCAAGGGGAATTAGTTCCCCCTCTGCAAACGCGCCCGTGGCCTGCGCTGCAGAGAGGTGTAAAAAAGGGTGTGGACTCATTACACCTCTCTGCAATGCAGCTCCCTGGGGAATACTGGAGGTTCCTGGTGGGCTAGTTGGCCCCCAGGGACCCCCAGTATGCAAGGGGAATTAGTTCCCCCTCTGCAAACGCGTCAGGGGGCTGCGTTGCAGAGAGGTGTACAAACATTTTTTTATCAATTTATATTAAAAATATGTAATGTAATTTAAAAAATAATATATCTAAAAATAAAAAATGTATAATAATATAGTAAATCAGTATAAAAAATATAACAATTACTACATTAAAAAAATTTCATTTACAAAACCATTGAAATTCACTGAAAAAAACATAGGTTACAGCCACGTTGAAAATGACTGAGGGAAGGAAGGGACTGAGGGAAAGAGTGAGAAAAGGGGAGTATGGTGAGTGACAAAAGAGGAGTTGAAGAGTAACTGAAAGAAGGGGACTAAGGGTAGGGGAGTGAGTTAAGGGGACTGAAAAACTAAAGGAAGGGCAATAAAGAAATGAGAAAAAAACTACTTTCAGTGTTTTGATGTTGTATTTAAATTCCTAATAAAAAAAAGAATTTTACACATTTTATTTAGGGGTTAGCATTTAAAAAACCTTGCAAATTCACTAAAAAAACATAGGTTTTACACATGTTATAGTTAGGAATTAGCATTTAAAAAATCTTGCAAATTCACTGAAAAAACCATAGGTTTTACACACGTTATAGTTAGGAATTAGCATTTAAAAAACCTAGCAAATTCATTGAAAAAAACATAGGTTTTATATCAGTTATAGTTAGCTGGACAATTTACTCATACAAAACCATTGAAATTCCCACGTTATAGTTAGTTGTATTCACTATAACTGGCGCGCCCGCAAAGCACTGCTAATGACGTCACATATTACATCACTCATGACATAGTCAGTGACATCACTCATGACATCACTGATGACATCTCAAATGACATCCCTGATGACATCATCCTTGTGAAAAAATGGCAGACTCTCTCTTAGTGTAATATACGTTTTGATACACACATTGAAAAATAGAATCAAATAATTACAAAACAATGGAGAAACTAATTCCACTTACAACAATCTATTCAGAACTTGCAAAATCTACATACACATTTGCACATTCACCAACATATCTATATAGTTATTCATACACATACTCAATCATCATAAATACTCATTCATCTATACATTTTGTTACAAAACGACACTCATCCTTAGAGTTACTCACACACATACTCACAGAAGCAAATAAATTATAAAACAACCATACACTTGCTTATACAGCTATACATACACCACTACTCTTACTTCTACAGAAACGTACACATACTTTTTTAATAAAACTATCTATTATAGGAACAAAAAAGTATTTATACAGAAACTCTTACAATTTCTCACTCTCACACATACTTACCTATATGCATCAATTCTTACTTATAGTTATTTTAAAGCATATGTAGTTACTTATAAAGAAATGATTCTCACAGTCATTCACTCACTAACACACCTATACACACACTCATCCATCAGTACAGTTGTGCACACATGCTGTCTTCAAAACATATGCAAACAATAAGGCACTCATTCAATCATATATGCACAAAGTAATACCTCACACCAAACTTAACAGACACTCATACTAATACTCAAAAAACTAACTAATAACCGATATAGACAATCATGTAGCTACTCACCATCCTAAGCCTCTGATAAAGGGAGACAGTGATACAGATATTTACAACTTTAAACAATAAATGGTAATACATATATTTAGTAACATACACTTAATAAATTAGTTATACAATCAATTAAAATACCCCATCCATTTAAACTCTAATTTAATTGTTTGTTCTTCCATCGATGTTTAGGTACACATATATAAAATATATATTTTTTTTAATAGAAAGATACACATTCACTGGATCGTGTCATCAGTGATGTCATTTGAGATGTCATCAGTGATGTCATGAGTGATGTCACTGACTATGTCATGAGTGATGTAATATGTGACGTCATTAGCAGTGCTTTGCGGGCGCGCCATTTATAGTGAGTACAACTAACTATAACGTGGGAATTTCAATGGTTTTGTATGAGTAAATTGTCCAGCTAACTATAACTGATATAAAACCTATGGTTTTTTCAATTAATATATATATATATATATATCTTCAAATCTTCTAGCCCTCTGGTTCCCCTCCGGCAGAAGTGACGGCACATCAGCAGGTAAGTTTTCAAAAGTTCTTTTTTATTCTTTACACATCATGTGCAAAATTACGTGCAAAATAGAACGGCCTACGCGTTTCGGCTTCTACAAGCCTTCCACTGGACCATAGAGTCCCTGATGTCTAGACCTTCTTTAAATGCTTAGTGAGCGTGCCCTTTTCCCTTTCCATTGCTCTTCCAGACAGTCAACCTTGTTTACAAATTACGACCAAACGGTAGGCGCCATTTTCTTGAGTGAAAAAGATTCTAACTCATTTCAAATTATATTTACAGTAAAGTACACATGCATAATCATAATTGAGTATAAATCAAATCGCACTGATTTCATTGTATGCAGCATGCATTCAACTCTGATCAAAGTGATCTCATTTATATATATATATACTCCCGCAAAAAACGCACATGGTTTTATTTCTCACTCCATCCCCCCAGCACTAACCCCCATGGTCCACTTACAAGGGACTCTGGGACCTGTAGTTTCTCTAGATGTACGGGACACTACACAGGTGTGCTGCATTGAGCTACTTTGGGGGGAGGTGCGGACTCGTCACATCGAGTTTAAAGAGAGGCGGAACTGTGAGCATAGTGATACTTCACCTACGGAGGCTTTGGGCGCTGACGAAGGCATGACAACAGCCAGAAATGCATCCGCCACACTCTTCAATAAAGCCTCCAAATGTCTCCCCTTGGGTCTCTGTACTCTTTTGTTCGGAAGGAGTTTATGCCCCACATATCCACGCGTCAGCCTGAGATGCCATCGCAGAGTACCCCGCCTCACCTTGGGTTTGGACGTCACAGGCTTGGACTGTCTCAGTTCTACGTCGCATCAAAGTTGTTTGAAAAGTCCTTCACCCGCCTCGGAGCCCAGGAAGATAGCCGGCAGTGGCGAGGTTAACCCAACCTCGTTGTGGGCTGCAGGCATTGTCTTCGTAGTCCATGCCTATGGACACCTGGAATCGGAGGCTGAGGCGTATTAGGGGAGCAGAGGAGGCTTTGTTGCGGACTTTGAAGCTGATAAACAGAGCATCACATTTTGCTCAGTTTTGTGAACTCATTTTGTTTTACTCCCGCAAAAAACGCACATGGTTTTATTTCTCACTCCATCCCCCCAGCACTAACCCCCATGGTCCACTTACAAGGGACTCTGGGACCTGTAGTTTCTCTAGATGTACGGGACACTACACAGGTGTGCTGCATTGAGCTCCTTTGGGGGGAGGTGCGGACTCGTCACATCGAGTTTAAAGAGAGGCGGAACTGTGAGCATAGTGATACTTCACCTACAGAGGCTTTGGGCGCTGACGAAGGCATGACAACAGCCAGAAATGCATCCGCCACACTCTTCAATAAAGCCTCCAAATGTCTCCCCTTGGGTCTCTGTACTCTTTTGTTCGGAAGGAGTTTATGCCGCATATATATATATATATATATAAATGTATATATATATATATATATATTTCCTAACTACAACATCCCTGTATCCTTTGGATTTGACAAATAATCTTGAAACTTTCCAATGCCAAGTCTCATCCTCTTCAGCTCCTTTCTGGAAAGCTTCAGGGTGATCTATCAAAAACAGTTCTAGAAAAGGAGGGGGGGGCAAAGCACTTTTTCCATATTCATTGGCCCTTAGGAAAATTGAACAGCAATACCACAAAAACTTCTAAACAGTAGTATACAAGATTTGGCAGAAAGGTCGATTGTGGTCCAGAAAGCATGCTCTTTGTGATTTGGTGTAATTCTGTCCAGTAGATTTTAAGATATTAAGGCTTAAAAAATATAGATATCTCGGGATGTGGATGATCAGTGAAGCCAACAGTTCTCGAGATGAGATTTGATTGGCTACCACCACATCAACAACAATATGGTGGCACCCGTCTTAAGACTTAGGGATCAGTCCTAGGAATAATGTTCAAAGATATAAGAAGACAGGGTAGGGATACTTTGCTCATTAGGCATGGTGGGGGTCCCCCTCCCTTAGCCACTCATAGAGCTCTAGTGACCCCATCACTTATGGCCAATGTTTTAAAAAGGGGAGAGGAACCCATTGTCCCACTCCCCGAGCGTATTGAGCCTGGGGCCCAAATCCCCATGGGCTTGAAGATTAACAGTGTCCCGGGAAGCATAACACCCAGGACTGTCTTTCCCTAACTGTGAGTGTGCTGGAATACCCAGCCCAAACCTTCCTGGACAGGAAACAGAACCTTGCTCCTGCATTGCGAGAGGAGTAAAAGAAATGCTGCTCCTGCCCAGGCAAGACCAAAGAAGAGGTGCCAGCTCCCAACAGAAATCTCAGCATAGAGCTGGCTGGGGAGCCCCCACGCCCCTCAATATAGCAAGCATTTTGGGTGCCTAGTGGAGCCAGCAGGTGCCACTGGGGCTCCCCCTGAAGCCCGTCTTGATTGATGAACTGATGAAATCTGGGAATGCAGCAGAATCCATGGGTGTTACATGTGAAAAACCACAGCAACTCCCATAACAAGTCCATTTCACACAAAGTCATATGTGAATTTGGGTCGTATTTACAAGGCCATGAAAAGACACACAGGATGGATTTGTAAATATGGGCCAGCACACTGCGCTGCTGGTGCGTCAAAAAAAGTGCCTCACAGGTGGCGCAAAGGGCTTGTCATTAAGGGTATACAACCTTTACAACGAAACTTTTACAACGACCTACCATTACAACGCAACTTTTACAACGCAAACTATTACAACGCATTGCTCTGGGGGGCGCTCTAGGATAGGGAATAGGTTAATTTACTATCCAATAACCTTCCCTACTATCCACGGGGACTGGAGTTGGAATAGTAAATTAAACTATTCACTATCCAGCACCCCAAAGCGCTATGCGTTGTAATGGTATGCATGGTAAAAACCGCGTTGTAAAGGTAGGCGTTGTAAAAGTATGCGTTGTAACGTCATACATCCGTCATTAAGCCCCTATGTACTTTAAGTAGACAAAGGTTGTATCTCTTGTTGCACAAATATGACAGTGGTTTGCTGTATATACACATGCAGTTATATTTTTGGGGCTCATTTGCAACCAGCTTGCACCCCTGGTATATCGCTTTTTGATGCACCAGTAGCGCAGTGTACTGGCCCACATTTACAAGGGCGCGCAAAGCCACCCTGCATGGCCTTTCGTAGCCTTGTAAATAGGACCCCTTTTTACTCACCATTTTGCGTGAAAGGGGTGTGCCATGGATGTTTCTGTGGGTGTTCAACGCAACACCCATGGAGTCTGCCGCTTTCCCAGATTTACAAAATTTTGTAAACTTGTGAATGCATCCGAATCCTATGCCTCCACAGGGGAGGCATAAGGAGGCGCAATGAGGAGAAATATTTTTATTTCTCCTCGTTTTTTTCCTCGTTCTATGCATGCTGCATTCTGCAACATGCATAGAAAGAGGAACACACCATCAATGATTGTTTTTGTGCGGGAAGGTATCCCCTCCTGCAACACAACAATAATCCCGGCAACACAGGCACCGTTGCACCATGGTGCAAGATGCCTGCGTTGGTGCATGGCAGCCAATTGTGCACCAGCACAGGAGAAAGCACAGAGATGCGTTATTGTTGTAAATATGACACATCCCTCTGCTTTTAAAATGATGCAGCTCAGCGCAGCAAAATGACTTGCGGCGCTGCACTGTGTCATTTTGTTGGAAATGAAGAACTATATTTATTTCCCAGGCACTGTAAGGGAGTATTGGTGGCCCGCTCACCTTCTGAAGCTAGGCTGGAGAGTTTAGTCATTGACTCATATCACTCATCCTCCTGTGGGTTTCAGGATACCTCAGGGATGATTACAATCATTCCCTGTGTTGTTGGCTTGTTGAAATGGTTGCCTTAAAAATGCTCATGTTCTTCTCATGATGCCGCCTGGTTCACCACCGCCCTCCAGGACACCAGGCGCACCTGTAGACGCCTGTATAAGAACTGGAGAAACACCAAGACACCCTACAACTACACCACCCTACAAGAACACCATGAAGGACTACCACAACCAAATCAGAACCACCAAAAGGTACTTCATCCACATCAAAATCCTCGCCAACTCCACCAATTCTAAGGAACTTTTCAGCGTCATCCAGGAATTCACCAACCCATGTAGTGAAGCCACAGACATCACCCCTTCCCAAGACCTCTGCAACAAGCTCGGAATATTCTTCCACCACATGATCATAAGCCTCTACGACAATTTCACGGACCATCCTCTAGACACCACAGCCTCCCACCGCCCCCCAAGGACAACAGCCAACCAACCATCTCCATCTGGACATGCCGTATGACCGAAGAAACTACCTCAACCTTGAAAGGCATCCACTCCGGGGCTCCCGCCAACCCCTGCCCTCCTCACATCTACCCAGGCCCAGACTGGCCATAGCGGGCACGGGGCAATCCCCCAGTGCGTCACACGGGTGGGGGCCGTTGTTCGGCCCCTGGGGGCCGTTTTTGTTACAGGGCCATTTTTGCAGCATAGCTGCCAAATCGGCCCTGTACCAAAATCGGCCGAAAATCCGGCCCCGGCAAAGAGCTCGGCGGCACCTCCAGCCCCCCCCCCCCCGAGTGGGGGGGGGGCCGGACGAGCACTTTGCCAGGGCCGGTTGTGGTTCCCAGTCCGGCCCTGCATCTACCACAGAGCTGCGGCCGCCATTGCACCTGAACTGAAATGCAACATCAACACCACCTTCAAAACAGGCACCTTGCCGGATGACTGGAAACGTGCAGAAGTCAGGCCCCTACTCAAGAAGCCAACAGTGGACCCCACGGACCTCAAAAACAACCGGCCCATCTCGCTCCTCCCCTTTGCAGCCAAAGCCGCAGAGAAACTGGTCAACAGAGAACTGACACGGTTCATTGAACAGAACTGCGTATTCGACCCGTCCCAATCCAGATTCCGAAGCAACCACAGCACTGAGACTGCCCTACTTGCTGCCACAGATGACATCCGCACCCTCCTGGATCAAGGACACTCAGCAGCCCTCATCCTACTCGACCTACCAGCGGCGTTTGACACCGTCTCTGACCGCAAACTAGTCACCAGACTACACAACTCCGGCATACAAGACACAGCTCTGGACTGGATCCAATCGTTCCTCACTGGAAGAAGCCAGAGAATCAGGCTAGCTCCCTTCCTCTCCGATCCTATGGAAATCACCTGCGGGGTCCCGCAAGGATCATCACGAAGCCCGACCCTCTTTAATATCTACATGGCCCCCTTGCAACCATCGTCCGAAAACATGGCCTCAGCATCGTATCCTATGCCGACGACACCCAGCTCATCCTCTCCCTCACCCGAGACCCCACCACCGCCAAACTCAGAACCCAGAAAGGAATGCAAGAAGTCACTGACTGGATTACCAACAGCTTCCTGAAATTCAATGCAGAGAATACAGAAGTCCTCATCCTTGGAACCACCCCTTCAGCATGGGACAACACCTGGAGGCCAACTGCCCTCTGGAGCCCATCTACCCCTGCAGACCATGCCAAGAACCTGGGCATCATCACTCACCATGAACTAACAGGTCAACACAGTCACATCCAGCTGTTTCAACACCCTCCCCATACTCCGTAAGACCTTCAAATGGATCCTCCTTGAGTCAAGAAAGACAGTCACCCATGCACTCATCTCCAGCAGACTGGACTATGGAAACGCACTCTACGCTGGCATCAACAAGTCCCTACTGCATTAACTCCAGACCATACAGAACACTGCAGCCAGATTCGTCCTTGGCATCCGCTGACAAGACCACATCAGCCAACATCTACGAAGATTCCACTGGCTCCCCGTAGAGAAAAGAATCACCTTCAAAATCCTCACCCAAGCCTTCAAATGCCTACACAACAACGGACCCGAATACCTCAACGACAGAGTCAACTTCCACGTACCCAAAAGAAACCTCAGTTCCTCCAACCTCGCACTAGCAGAAACCCCACACATTCACAGAGCCAGGGCAGGCGGTAGGTCCTTCTCCCACATTGTTTATTTATTTATTATTTATAGAGCGCGCTGTAACCCTGCGGGCATCCTGGCGCTGAAGAGTGGTGCAACGAAAACAGTCAGTCTTGAGAGCATGAGGAGGGTGTCTCGACAAGGGTCTGTTACTATTACCCCGGGGGGGGGGGGGTTATACCCTTGGAAAGAGCCAGGTCGTGATTTTTTTACGGAACAGCAGTAATTCGCTGGTTTTCCTGATTTCAATTGGAAGGTTATTCCAGAGGCGGGCCACTGCTACGCTAAATGCTCTGCCACCCTGGGTCGCTTTGTTAATCCTAGGTATTCTGACGAGGTTTGTGGAAGAGGAGCGAAGGGCCCGTGTGGGGTCGTACCACTGGAACTTGTCCTGGAGTGGCTTAGCGCCCTGACCATGCACTGCTTTGAAAACAGTGCATAAGGACTTGAAAAGGATCCTCTGAGGTACTGGGAGCCAGTGCAAGTCAGCCAGCGCTTGAGTTGTTGAGGATCGGCGGGTTCGTGAGAGTGCCAGCTTAGCTGCTGCTGCCTGGATGCTCTGTAGTCTGGTAATCAGATATCCAGGTGATTCCAGTAACAAAGCATTGCAGTAGTCCAGGCGGCTGAGAATGGTACTCCTGACTACAGTTGTTCTTGCCTGTATTGGTAGCAAAGGTAGTAGCTTCCAGAGACCTTGCATTAAAGTGAAGCAACTGCCCACCAGTTTGTTGACGTGGGTCTCCAGATTTAAATTTTCATTAAAGCTTACCCCCAGATTCCGCACCGTATTCACTGGTGTCAGTGGTTCATCCGAGGCTAAAGGCCAAAAGTCTGCAGGCAGGCTTCTGGCAATCCTCCCCACCTTGCATTGTACGATCTCCGTTTTTCCGCTGTTGAACTGGAGCGAGTTTCCCTTCAGCCATATCGCCATTTAATGCATACAGGCATGGAAACTATCTAATGAATCCGCCTGAGCACATTGCAGCCAAGACATGGAACGAGCTACCGGCAGACATCAGACACTGGTGTCAGTGGTTCATCCGAGGCTAAAGGCCAAAAGTCTGCAGGCAGGCTTCTGGCAATCCTCCCCACCTTGCATTGTACGATCTCCGTTTTCCCGCTGTTGAACTGGAGCGAGTTTCCCTTCAGCCATGTCGCCATTTCATGCATACAGGCATGGAAACTATCTAATGAATCCGCCTGAGCACATTGCAGCCAAGACATGGAACGAGCTACCGGCAGACATCAGACGCGCCCCCTCCCTGAACACCTTCAGAAAGACCCTCAAGACCTGGCTCTTCGGCTAAGCAAACCAGCGGACCCAGCCCCCCAAGCGCCTTGAGACGCCCCACGGTTGAGTAGCCCGCTTACAATTCCCCTGATGGATTGATGTCTCCAAACTAGTGTCTGTATGTTTTTTCTACTACTGTGCTGTAAAGGTGGAGAAGAGATTTGTTACCCCCACCCCCTTACCACCTCCTAAACCTCCCCACCTTACTAGGCTTATGCTGCATACATATTTGTAATCAATCAAATAATATAGCATGGGATTCGAAGCGCTTGCCCTACGCCTGACTGTGTTTAAGCCTTGCTAAATCAAGGAGTATAAGGTTGCTCTTTTCATCTCTCTGAACAGGCATTGAGCAAGCCGAAACAATATGTTTTTTTGTTCTGGCAAAGGTCAGTCCAATTAAGCTGTAAGTTTTTCAAATGACGGATAACCCCCTTGACCAGCCATTCACACTCCGCTGCCGTGTACTCAGCCAGCTAGCTGTCAAAGACTCATTTTGTGCGTTCAGAATTCAGTGAATTGCCCATTTCTGCCAATAAAACCCCGGCTGACAAAGAGTAATTCAATGTGTTTAAATTTCAGGGAAATGCCCTCTGTGCCCATACTGCTCCTAACGCTGTGAGAGAAAGATGAGGGTCTTAAAAGTTCTTTCTTCTCGACACACTCGTAATAAATTTCAAAGTAATAAATTCATTTTGGCTTTCAAAAGAGGAAGAAGTTATCATCCATAACAGATACAAGGAAAGTGGCAGCTGTCCAACGTGTGTCAGCTAAGAAGGGAATGTTGCCTACTCTGCAAGCTCTTCTCTTAGATGGAAGCACAAGTCTCATCCGCTCTGTTGTTAAATATTTATTCCTGGCTGATGTCTTACCAGCCAAGAGCCCAATGGATCTTTTTCCCTCATGAGCTAATGATAACCACGCTGCTTTCTGAATGTCGCATAATGTGCTCAATTAAATAGTTTCATTTAGCACTTTCACTGTTTGTTTTCCAGCTAAAAGCACACCCAGAGCCGGCTTTAGAAACCTAATGAATGTGATCCTAAATGGAATAGAAGTCGATCCTCGTTAATAAAACATGCATTTCAAATCTGAAGATGCCTGGCTCTGTGTGCATGTGTTAACACACTAAGCCAGACGTATTGGCTTTGACTAAGCTTGTTTCTTTTTAGCGCTGATTGACAATGCACGAAACTCTCACGCTATGTGTCCACAGATTCAAGTTGCCCCTCTCTGAGGAGGTCCTATAACCCTGAAATGCATCCGCTTGTTGTGTCGGACATTGGCGTTCATGGCCTAATAATGTGAACCACACTATTCTTTATGGGTTGTAGATTTTGAGTGGCTGGCATCTGAAGTCCACTGTGAGGAACAGATGATCATTCATATCCCAGATTTCAGACCTTAAGTTAATAAATGAATGCAGAAGAAAACCTTCATAGAACTGCTTTCCCAACAGTCTCCTCAGGGTTCTACTCCTGGAAAGATTCAGGGGCATATTATCAAGAAAGGGCGTTACATTATCGCCGCTTTTATCGGCAGGAAACTGCCGATAAAGCGGCGATAATGGGATTGATAATATGCTCTATGAATTCCAATCGAAGCCCATGTTAGATGTGAAGATATCATTGGCTTCGATTGGAATTCATAGAGCATATTATCAAGCCCATTATCGCCGCTTTATCGGCAGTTTCCTGCCGATAAAAGCGGCGATAATGTAACGCCCAGTTTCCTGTGTATTTTCCATTTTCAGTCAGCAAGGTGGCGAATGCTGAGGAATTTTAAATGGTGACCATGACCAGTTTGCTCCCACAACTATGGGACCTATTACGATCTTGGTCTGAAAGGCTCTGACCTGAGGTCAGAGGCTTTCCCGACCGAGATCGTCGGTTTCAATTCCGGCCGGTTAATTACAATTTAGGCACTTGGAACTGAAACTAGAGGGTCATTCCTGCTGGGCTCTGATGGGCTCAAGGAGCCCGACGGCCAGTCAGAGAGCAGCCCGTAATCCCATCGGATGGTGTTTCTGCCGTTTGGGTAATGATGCTTGGTTTGCCACAAGCTTTCCATGCCGGGCTTTCTGACATGGAACGCCTGTCAGAAAGTGAGTTATAGGGTCCCTAGCAGGACCCCCATATCTTTGCAGCCTCCGGTTTGGGGCCGAGTGTGCACCTATTGTGCCCCCTGTTGATCCCTGCACTGTGTAACAGGCACCACCTGTCATTCGGTGCAGGAATGAACACAGTCTTCATTTTCTCTATGGGAGCTTGTGCTATGGCTCTTTTACAGCAGCAGCACAAGCTCCCATGGGGAAATGGAAGTATCCGACCGCACCATGTGAGGTCACATCGTAATTCTGCAGTAGGGACCGCCAACCGGAGGTTGGTCGGTCCCATTTCCACAATGATGTTGGACAGAGGCAACTCCGACCTACATCACAATCAGCCCCTATGTTGCTAATGAAGTAGCCGGCAAGTCCTTCTGTGTGCCCATCAGATTACAATAAGCAAACGATTGAGCTTGTGATAAAAAAGGCCTGTTTGCAGGTGCACATACCCAAAGCAGTAAAATATGATAATGGTGACCCTCTGCACGCTTTTCCTTTGTTTTCAAATATATCAGTAAACGTCAAGATGCGTATACACATGAATACCCAAAAAAATCTTGAGAACTAGGGCACAGTGACTTGGGCTTGTCACGGTTTTGGTTAGTGCACCACGAATCAGCCACTCTTTCGGTAAATAAATTGGAGAACTTTATGATGCTACGTACCACCGGCAGGGACTACCCTTACAGAAGGCATGTGAAAAAACACGAATATTCACGGGGTAATTTCTTAACGATTTTTTGGTTAAAAAATGTGGCTCTCTCTGCTGCTTTTGAAAAAAATCTGCATTTTTTAAAAGTGTTTTTCCTACCGAGAATTGCAACTTCCATTTATATTGAAAGTTTTTTTTTAAAGTCGGGTTGTAATTTAAAAACTTGTAAGTATGATCAAGACTGCTTTTACTTAAAACTTAGACTTAAAATATCACTTAGTAGTATGACTACTATTCTGCAGTCCTCCCACCAACTTACCTGCTGCTTCGATCCTCTAGCGTTAGTCATGGCTCATCTGCTGTTCACCATGAAATGCAGCTGGGTTTGTCATTGCTGCTCCACTGTGGGTGCCTGGGCCCACTTTGTGTTGTGCAGCTCATCCTGTTCCCAGCCATAATCTAGCAGTGAAAGCCAGCTGTAACCACAGCTGGACCCCCCAGTTTGCACTATGTTCACCAGGGGCTATGACTTCAGGAAAGTGCTGGTGCAACAGATCATCTATTTGGCAGCAACCTTCATAAATCGGGGAATCTGGCACTTCATGACTGCTGCACTGAAGTGGGACATCACACTGCAATGTAACCCTTGCCTTAGCCCCCCTCCCAGAGAGCTGGAAAATGTGAGCAGGAATATCTATGCAAAATTCCAGTAGATTTCTTTATGTCCCATTCTCTATTTTAAAACATGTCATGACTCATGAGATGACACTATACTGTGACAGCTATTTCACCCAGCTATTGGCTGAAGGGCGATGACCCAAGGCTTCTCTCTGTATGTAGGATTTTGTGCTGGCATGAGCTCTGGTAAACAGTTTAAGCTCTTATACAACAAAAGTCTTGGCTTTTAAAGGGATAGAGAATTTTTTACAGAGCAAAGGCTTGTATCGTGGGGGTATCTACTTCCACCCAATAGCTGGCAATTTGTCCAGTCTAGGCCAGTCCTAGATCCCCCAAACATTCAAATTGCCTAAAATGAACTGAATCAAGACAATCCGCAAACACATACCCTTAAACTCAAAATGTGAGTTTAGGGAACTTACAAAAATAAGTGAAAGTGTGAGAAAGAACCTCACATACGCTACACCAGGGAGGCTACCGGCAGGTTCTCATCAGCATGCCCACGTTTATCATCATCGCTTACTTACTCACTGAAAAAACAAAAATTGTGTCCAGTAAGAAGACATAAAGAGTGGAGGAGAAACATTTTATAATATTACAGTTTTGCATAGCTTTAACTGAACTACTTGTTTGTGTGATCCTAGCTTCTCTAAATTTCTTCAGGAGATTGGGTCTAGCAGTGATAATCTTGTACCTGTATAGTTTAGTATTGAGTGTTCCAACCTTGTTTGCCTGCTGCCTGCCATCAGAGGGGAGAGGGGGACTTGGACCACCAGTCCCAGACTTCCGAGCGGCTGTCGCCACCAGCGTTACCATTCTGCGCCAGGAGGCATTTTAAAAATCCTTGCGGGCTCCCGCAACGTGGGAAGCCCGTTCCAACCTTGTTTGCCTGCTGCCTGTCATCGGAGGGGAGAGGGGGACTTGGACCACCAGTCCCAGCCTCCCGAGCGGCCATCACCGCCAGCGTCACCATTCTGCGCCAGGAGGCGCTATAAAAATCCTTGTGGGCTCCCGCAACGCGGGAAGCCCGTTCCAACCTTGTTTGCTTGGTGCCTGCCAACGGAGGTGAGAGGGGGACTTGGACCACCAGTCCCAGTCTCCCGAGCGGCCGTCGCCACCAGCGTCACCATTCTGCACCAAGAGGCACTTTAAAAATCCTTGTGAACTCCCGCAACACGGGAAGCGTCCAGGCGAAGCCCGTCAACGCCCGGAAGAGGCTGGGCTGGGCCACCCCCCTAACATCTGCAACACATGGACTCGGGATGTGAACCACAAGGTACTGTTTGACATTTCGATTCCTTTCCTCCTACCAATTGTGCCACACACGGGTAGCATCCTACCTTGTACCTTTTTAGGTCTGGCTTCATTGTTTAATTGTTTTATTGCTCGTCTCCCAGTGTACCTACTATCCCTAATTGTGCTTTGTGGCGGTTTCCCTTCGTGTTTTTCATAATAAGTAAGCGCAAGGGAGTTGTTGGCACCGTGGATGCTTTTATTGTCAGGGCTGAATCAATGCTTAATCACGAGATCGAGCTGACAGAGAGGCGAATATGTATAGAACCTCTATCCCTGCCTCGGCGCTCTTCCTTAGGTTCTATCATCCCAGGCGAGGCACTCACAACTTGCTTGCCCTCAACTGCGCATGCCAGCCGCGGCCCTCCCCCGCAATTGACTTGGATGCACTCTCCAGGGACACTCTAAATGGGCCCAGTATAGCCACAAGGTCAAGGATCCTCATACCCTACACTGAGCATACCGAGGATAAGCTAAGAGAGCCATTAGGGAAGCAGAGGAGAGGGGCGGGCACCCAAAAACCTAATCAACAGAAGCGGCCCCGGCGAACCAACTTTGAGGTGGCTCAAACCTGCATCATCAATACACAAACAGACGGTGCTCCACCTGTTCCCATATGCAGTGCTCCTGGGCATACGGAACTGGATATTGTTGGGGGAGTTGCTCTGGACACTGCTTTTGCACAATTTAAAGAACTGATTGACAACAGCTTTGTTTTACTCTGGGGTTGTTTAGATCATTTGGACACTGTAATAAGCAAAATGATCAGCCTAAATGGGTCATCACAGTCTGCTGCTACTCTAGGGGAGTGTTCGGGTATAGAAGCACCTCATTTCTTAGTCACAGGTCCCTTAGAAAAAGCGTTGGCTAGGGTAACAGCCATTGAGGATCTGTTAAGAAAAGGTCATGGAGTATGTGCTATCAACCCCCCCATACAACCCCTTAGAATGTGTATTGGATGATGGCATTGTGGCATCTTCTACCCAGGCTAATCCCCCGCACACCTCAGATAAACCGTAATTAGGACCCAAGAGTACTATTGGCTTAAAACATAAGTACACTCTAGCCCATATGCAGTCTAGTGAAACTCAATTGCCATCTATTCCCCATGCAATTCCCTTGGACAGGGAGGAGGTGAGGCTGAATCTGCCCCCCGAAGCTACCCCACACTCCATAATTTTAGCGAATGTTCCACTTCCTACCTCCCAGGCAATGAAACATGGGAGTCACTGAGAAACAAGGCCCTCTGCTGGCTCAAGACTAAAACCAGGTTAATAGAGGCCCTGTTTGGTGAGTATAAAATGGCGAGAAGAGTAGGCTGGGTGGGGATAAGGGAAAAAACACTCCCCCGTAATTGTATCGTCTTCACATTACGATCTTAGAGAATGGTACGCGAGATCTTATGCAGACTCAGTAGTGATCATGTGTCACACAGAGGAATAAATGTATTGCCTCTAGGATACTTTTACCCCCCAAGGAACCATCTTCACCAGCCCTTACAGCAGAGACCTATAACCCCCCAATACTCACCACCAGTTTAGCTTACCCTTACAAAATAGATTTGACATACTCCCATTCCTGGAAGACATAGATTGACTTATTTCCACAACTAGTCATGCAGAACAAAGCCGGACCATAGAAACTTTTCCCTTTAACCTGAAATTGGTACCCATGGATCTAAAGGAGCCCACTCATAATGACCAAAGCAATATTGAAGTCTAAATTGGTAATTTCATTCAACGAAGCCTGGGGCCACCTGCCAATGTCCAGCCAGACAGCGTAGCTGTTGACGATTATACTGCACCTGGTAACAACAAGCAGGGAGCTCATTCAATAAGCGTAAATACTCACTATTCACATCCTTTAACTAATACTGATCACCATTTCAACATTCTCAACGCTGCCTGTGGTTATACTAAGTGCGTTACTGAGGGCGACTTAGGTCTAGCCTAATGAACATATTTTTGGGGAATTTGGCAGGTCTAACTACTAAACTGTCTAACCCTGATTGGCTTAAATTCATCTATGACTTCATTATATTATGCATTCAGAAAACCTGGGTAGATGATGTTTACCATATCAACGGGTTCAAAACATTTTTTAACTCGCCTGTTTCCTCCAGTCACGGGAGGAAAAAGTGTGGCCTATGTACTTTCATATCTCACAGGTTGAATGCAAGAAGGGTGGCCCTTTTGGAATCTAATACCTAGTATCAGGTTTTAAAAATGCATATTGATAAATCTCATTGTACTGTTCTCTTAAACTTTTACAACAACATTCCTGCCATGCAAACGAGGGAAGTCTTAAGGCAGCTACAGGAGGATCTGAATACTATCTATGGGAATACAACTAAAGACCTTCGCATAATTTGGAGAGGGGCCTTTGCAGTCATGTGGAAGGAGGATGTTGTGGTTTATTACCTGATGATGAGATAGATGTCTCACACTTCTCGCATTCCCCCTTGAGGGAAATGTTTAACCTGATTAAATATACCATGGACCTGGGTTTCACCAGCGACCTTTGCTCCCCACCCATACCTTTTAGTAATACTTTTAACGGTTGTGGGTCGTGCCCAACCATAGATTTTCTTTTAATATCAAATAGATATGCTGATAGAACATATCATTTTAAAACCCATACGGTCGCCTTCAGTGATCACTTTCCTGTCAGTGTTACCCTAGATCTGCCGGCCAAAGTGTTATCCATTAGACATATGGCCATTGAGCCTTCACAAGATATTGTCATTAATAGATCCAATGGATACACGATTTGATGGACGGGAGTAGATATGTTACAATTAACTAAGTCACTTTTAACTAACTGTAAAACAGACTTCTCGGTTTGCCTTGACTAGATGGCCACGGATCTCAATATTTTAAACTCCTTCTGCAAAATTTCACAGGCCATTCGAAATAACTTAATAACAGAATCCAAAAAACCCTCTAATAGTAAGCCAGGCTGGTTTGATTCTCAGGGTAACAAATTGCATGGAGCTCTGAAATCTGCTCCACACAAGCCGATGAGAGATCAGGAAGCAATGAAAAGGGCCAGGGTGGCGTATAAAACATCACTTAAAGAACAAAGGAGGCCATTAGATCTGAATTGTGCCAGGCCCTTAAGCAAGCGTCTTCCACAAAGGACATGAAAGGCTTTGGGAGGCCGTAAATGCCCTGTTCTTGGCCCCTAAAAACTCACTAAGGTTTGAAAACACAGTCAGAGAGGATCAATAGTGACCCACTTTTCCAGCTTATACTGTATATCCCAGCACAAGCGAGGATCTTAGATCAGGCCCCGTAAGCTACCTCCCAATTGGCATCAATTTTAATGTGGATGTGGTGATCCTGCCAATCAACGCAAGCATAGGATGAAAAGCTCTGGGACTGGTGTGTATACCAGTAGATCTCTATAAATCCTGTCCCTTGCTCTGGGCCCCACTTCTAACTTTGGTTTTAAGGGCCTGTTGTACACAAGGCTTCACTCTGACTTGGACGGAGTTCATTCTTGTCCCCATTTTTAAGAAAGGTGACCGCAACAACCTTGCCTGTTATAGACCCATATCAATGCTGGACTACCTTGAGAAAGTGGCCAGGCACGTTGTTTTAAATAGACTGCAGTCGTAGGCTGAGGACACAAGTGTCATCTTAGAACTTTAGTACGGATTCCATCAAGGTTTAGGTACTGTGGAATAGAATTTTGAACCTGAGTTTGATCTCATACTGGGAAAATATAATCAGGCAAAAAAGGGAGCCTATTTTTGTGTTTCATCAACCTGAGGTCGGCGTTTGAACTGTGTCAATCACCAGAAGCTGTGGCGCATCTTAGAGGACATGGGGGTGGAAACGCAACTAATTAATTTTCTAAAACAGTCATACCTAGATGCTCGGGCCAGGGTCCATTATGGTAGAAATGGTGAACTTAGTCATAGCTTCCCTGTCAGGAATGGGGTAATGCAGGGGTGTGTGCTAGCCCCACTCCTCTTTACCCTCTACATAAACAGTCTGGGCAACACTGTATCGTGAGAATGCCAAGATCTACCTAGCTTAGGTAAAAGGACAATTGGTGCACTGTTATACGCTAACGACTCGGTCTTGTTAGCCCGCACTCTGATCGGCTTGCAGAAAATTGTGTCGAGCTTTGCATTTTGGGAAACATCCTTTACAATGCAACTTTTACCACGCAGTGCCTTTACGACGCAACTTTTACAAAGCAAACCATTACAACGCATTGCGCTGGGGGGAGCTGTAGGATAGGGAATGTGTTTAATGTACTATCCAACACCTTCCCTACTATCCACGGGGACTGGAGTTGGAATAGTAAATTAAACAATTCACTATCCAGCGCCTAAAAGCACTATGCGTTGTAATGGTATGCGTTGTAAAAACAGTGTTGTAAAAGCATGCGATGTAAAAGCATGCGTTGTAGTGTCATACATCTTTGCATTTTATATGTCAAGCCTAGACTTTAATGGTAATATTACCAAAACTTCCATCATGAAATGTAGCAAGCCCAGCGTTAAGTGCTGTGACATTTTTATAAACGACAAAAAACTTGAATTTGATAACCACTTCTCATACTTGGGAATTGTCTTCGATAGAAGGGGCTCATGGGCAAAAGCCATTAATTCTAGAAAATTGCTTTCTGCCAAAGCCATAGATGCTTTGATCAACTTTGCCAGGAAGTTAGGAAAGCGTCCCATTAACGACCTGTTGACAATATAGAAAGCTAAATGTATCTCAGTTGCTCTGTATGTAGCTGGTATTTGGGGTTATGCAAACATAGCGTCTCTCCAGCAAGTTTGAGAATAGGTTTCTAAGATATCTTCTAGCTGTTCCTAATAGCACGACCACGTATATTTGTCATGCCGAACTGGGACTCGCATACCTGTCCAACCTAATCAAAATTCAGCCGATTTTATTATTGCACAAGGTTTGGACAGGCGTAACCACTGACATCAACCGGGACATGATAAAAGACTGCTTGAACGGGTGCAGTGTATTCCTTGGCTCGCATATGTAAAAAATGTTATGCATGACTTAGATTGTTCTGAGTACTTTGTTAACCCTGATAGCCTGTCTCCTATTACGAGGAAGGAATTAAAGTCATTATGTATCAATTACTTGGAGACGATTGGATTATCATCTAACATTATGAAAACATCAGTCAGAGCTAATCAATTGCTCTTGACCCAAACGGGGATACAACCTTATCTACTATCCACCCCAAGAAATTATAACAGGTTGTTATTGACGCTGCTATGCCTAGGCAATTTCCATAACTTGGTTACGTTCCCTCGGATAAATGACTGGTCACGCTCTCCTTGCCCATGCCCATGCAATGAAATATCTGCACAGTCAACAATTCACACTATATTTTTCTGCAAGTTTTATATTTTAATCAGGAAAAGATGGATTCTGCCTTATCTGAAAATGCAAGCACTGAGACAATGTCGACCTGCTTTCATTAAGCTACAATTCCTAGATGATTACATTATTACTGACCACATTGTAAAATATCTGAAAGGGGTGGTCAGAACTAGGAAAACTATGCAAGGTCCTTCCTTCAATTAAATGATTATGGTTTTTATCTATGTCATGTCAGTCCACCAAAATCAGTTTACAGTTCTATTTGTAATTTTTAACAGATGCTATTGTTATATACACTTGCCAAATTTTAATTATATGTATTGATATATTCTCGTTTAGCGTAATGTATTGTGCTTTTTTGATTTGACATTGTAACTCGAATAAAGCGTATCTTGACTTGACTTGACAGCAATATACATGAATTTCATTACAAGCTTATATGTCAGTTATTGAATGCCTGGTCCTCATTGGATAACTGGATTGAATCCCCTATAGCCAACCCCTCACGGCATGGTGACTTCCAGGCTGGACTACGGGAATATTCTCTATCTGGGTGTCAACAAAGAAATAACACGTAAACTGCAGCGAGTACAAAACTGTTCCGCGAGATTACTCTGCCGAGTTCCCAAAACTGTCTCAACGTCCAGGTCATTGATCGATCTCCACTGGCTTTCAGTGAAGAATCGAGTCAAGTTCAAGGCCCTCACGTACATGTTCCACATTAAGCATGCTAAGGCCCCAGACTATGTACAACAGCTGGCCGTCCCCTATGTCCCCTTCCGCACTCTCAGATCCTCTACTCAAGAGAAATTTCAAGTTCCGAGAGTTAGACTGTCTCGTATGGGAGGGCGTTCTTTCTCTCACCTTGGCCCCACTTTGTGGAATGTGCTTCCATTGCCCCTCCGCCTACAATCTGACCTTTTGTCTTTCCACAGATCCATTAAAACTTGGCTTTTCGGCCACTCGTCCCATCCTCCCTCTGTTGTTCTCTGTCTGCACCAAACCCCTTGGGGTAGCTGCGTGCTGTTATATAAATTTAAATAAATAAAATAAATAAATGGTTCCAGATCCGTCCGAGGACCAAGTAAATGACACTGAGGTTTAGTGACTGGTAAAATTAAAGTCAAGAGTGAATGTGCTCCTTGGCTCTACAGCAATCTCATTATTAATACTAAAAATCTCCCCGCACCTGTGTTTCATGGTGTATTTGAATGGAATATTTCTTCCATTTGTGTGTGTTTTAACAGTCATTATATATACCTACAGTAAAATACTAAACAAAGTATGGTGTGAGCATCTGGGTCACAATACCAAACAACACTCCCATATTGCACCAATCCTCACACGTTGTAGTGGAGTAAGGTCACTTTAACTGCATTTCAGTTATTTATACAGTCTAATTTCTACACAGTCATTCTGAGCAGGCATTGTTTACTTGACATATTACATGCTACTTGTTACCAAGCAGAGCTTTCATGTCCTGAAAAGTCATGTGTGGGGATCAGGAACTTTGAAGAAAGGCCTAAAAGGAACTTGTGTTGGTGGCAAAATCAATTCTCATTGTTCCTCTGTAAGCAGACACCGAGTTTAAGTTGAGTAGTGAAACAGAGCTCGTATGCTGATCATGAATGCTATGAAGAGATATTTAAGTCAGAGAACCATCTTGTGGACTAGTACCAGCGATATTTTTTGTCCAGAATGCTTGTATGGAATGATATATAAGACAAAACAGTTGAATAACCTGAGAGGGTCACCAGGAATATTTTTGCAACCTATGAATAATTATTTTGGGTGGTCTGAGGAATTTGTGTATGGTGAAACGACCTGTTGACAAATGCTGTAATGGAGTGGATGATGTTTTTTTGCTCAGTATGTTAGAAAATTTGTTGGGAGAAAAGCTGTTTCGGTTATCATGAATCAGGGACTAAAGCGACTGCAGACGTGATTGTAAAAGGGTGAGTTTTAATTGAAATTGAGCTTCAGGGGATGAAAAGGTAGTGTGCTATGCTGGCAGTGTAGGCAACTAATGAATTTCTATTCTACAGTGAAAGTGTGTCCTCATGTAACGTAGCTGGTGCTATGTAAAGCGCTCTGATAACTGATCCGGTTCGGTTCTAGTTCGCGCTATATAAAACTCTGCAAAAAAAAAAAAAAAGTTAGAAGGGTAGTCACAGGCAGGACCTATCAAAGGTGTTGCCATATTTCATTGAGAGAGTGTCTGCACTGCAGCAACATTTGCAGCACTATACTCTGGTTTCCATGTAATCTGTATGTTCTACTTGTGACTGCAGGGATGACAGACAGGATATACTTAATATTTTACTTGCCAGACGGGTTTCTGTGCAAATAAACCATTTATGCAGTTTGTCTGTAGCCGTCTGTGATTACCAAGTCGTTACATTATCAAATTTATGGACATGTTAGAGAAATACTGATTAAATAAATATTGTTTTAACAAATATTAAACTTCATGATAATTCCGGAGCATGGAGGACTCACGATTGGATTGAATGTCTAAGAACTACTTGCATTCTATGCAAAGGTTCCAATTTGCCCTCCGATTATTACGCTTTCAAAAATGAGGAAAGTCTATTCTACCCAGCCATTGAAACATGAATTATTGGGAGCGTTATTAGTTGCTTAGGTCTGGAGTTATGAAGACTTAATAGAAATGTAAGTCATACAAATGCATAACAAAATCCTACAAGTAAAGTACCTCTTCATAAGATTTTTTTTTATACTAGATATAAAGGAAAAAACGCTTCTTAGCAAATTCACAGGGGGAATTTGTGCATGTGAGAAATACTACGAATCTGGTCAAAAATCTTTCTCTCATGTATCTCTATTGGTTGCTCCTTTGCTTCCCCATAATGGGCCTGTGGTTCTGCAGGGCGCCCACATGCGATAGCAAAATGCAGACGTATAACACAAATGTCCTATTCTCGTAACATTGGGGTCCCCGTTCACAACTCTGACATAAGGAATGAAGGTTAAATGCACTGTATATATTCACAACCCTATTTTAGAGGTAGCTTATCAATTTGTTGCATTATATCCATAGAAATTCACTTCATGACCTATGTGAGTGGAGGGGCGAAGGCACTCAGTACAGTATGCAGCATTGTTAGCGCCTAGACACCTGAGGGTATTCGTGCGCTCTATAAATTTTATTAACATATCATTGACCCTGACCCTACCCATTTAGTCATCTGACTCACTGGAGCCAAATTATGCTAAGGTGGCATGTACACCATAGCAGTTTTGTTATATTCATGGAGGACAGAGCTGAAAGGGCATAGTTTCATTTGAAACTCCAGCCTGACTTATTACGCTGCATGCCCATTTCTCTCAACAGGACCTGAGTACGAGAATATGGACTTTAATGTTTGCGGGGGGCAACATGTTTCTTTCTCAAATGTGAATGCATATTTGTAATTCCAGGTAAAGTGTGCTCTTTGTGATCTTTACATTATGATTCCATTTTCTATCTTCGTCTAGTGGCTTAGAACAAATAATTAAATGTCATATGTATGCCTAATTTTCTATGTAGATTTTTTATCAATAATGTGCACAGACAGGGAAAGCATTTAGAGCCTACTTGAGGAATTGTGATTTGCCTCTTTTTAAGCACTGATTCCTACTACTGTGTTATTTAAAACAATGTATACTGTCTTGTCTTAACTGTAGGACCTGTCCTTTTCTGCAGGGTTATCCTCAAACTTTTTGGCTTCACCCCTCTGTTTTCTGAACCCATTTTTGTTGGCTTCTAGGACTCTCCGCACTTTATCATTGCTAAACAGCGTTTAAGTGCTTGTAGGTCTTGGCCTTTTTGGTTAAAGTTCCCTGAACTTTTTGCTTTCCCCCTAGATCGTTTTCCTGACCTAGAGATGCAAATTTAGATGCTTTGGGTACTTTGTCACTGCTGATCAGTGTCAAAGTACAAGAGTCACCTATGTAAAATGTAATGGTAATTGGTGGCCACGATTGGTATGTTTGCCTTACTAGTAAAGGTTCCTAGTGATGTGCACTGTGTGTGCAAGGGCTAGTAATACAAAGGCTCGCAGGGAAGGGAACTCAGGCCATCAGTGTACAGCCTGCTCACAGAATGTTAAGTTAGCATGTAGTCCTGACAAGTGCAACCACTTGTCAGGCCTGGCTTTCCCTTTTACATACACATGGGGCACTCCTGTGGTAGGTACCAGGTAACCCCTGGGCAGGGTGCAGTGTAGGTAAAAAGCAGAACATAAGGTGTGTGTGTGTTATGTTCTGACACTGAAAAACTCTCCATTTCGTTTTTCACTGCTGAAAGGCCATTCTGCCCATTGGACAGAACGGGGGAGGCTGGGTGTTGTGTTCGTTAGCCTAGTTTCCTGTCAGTTTATAATGGAGAGGTGAAGTTTGGTATGTATGGACTCACAGCGTCATAATGCATCCTTCTGTGAAGTTGGCTTTGCCACTGTGTGTTTATAAACCACTCTTTTAGAAAGTGGCTGAGTTTTATGCCTCTGAAATGTGGATTGTCTGTCTAGAACTGAAAGGTGAGAGGAGCTGGGTGAGGTCTTGACCCAGGGAGGGGTTGAGATGGCATCAGGATGCCCTGCATCTGGAGAGCAGGGGGCGGAGAAGCCCTGGAGGTGAAAAGGCCTTGGCTGGTGCTATAAACCAATTGACCCATCTCTTGCTGAGTGATTAAGGATCCAGACCCCCAGTATCAATGGGAGAGAGGTGACACTGGGAGGGAGACACCCAAAACTGATTTAAGGAGGGGTCAGGGACCCCTGAGCTCATACAAACTTCAAGAGATTAAAGGGTATAACTATGAGAGCTGAAGCCCCTGAACGCTGGAATGAAACAGATATGGATTGAGACTGAAAAGGATTGGACCCATTCTGTGGTCAAGAGGAACCTCTGCTAAAGAAGGAGCAACTGACGAAACTGCTGTGGACAGACCAATCCTTGCTTTGTGATCAGGGGCTGGTCTGCACTTTGCTGTTCTAACTAAGGAAGAGTCTGTTTGTTATGTTATGTTATGTTATTTATTACTTATTAAGCGCGCGTACGCCCAAGAGCTTCTTGGCGCTGAGGAGAGAATCAAAACATAACAAAGCATAGAAGGAAATCGCTATTTCAAATAGGCCTGTGTAAAAAGGAAAGTTTTAAGTGCCTTTCTAAAGGCAAGAAGATCCCTGCTATGTCGCAGAGTCAAAGGAAGGGAGTTCCACAAGGAAGCGGCTAAAAAATGAAAACTGCTACCTCCCTGTCGTTTCTTTTTAAAACGGGGGACCGCAAGTAGGTCTTTGTGAGCTGATCTCAAACTTCGTGAGGGACTATATCTCCCTATCAGTTGTCTGATAAACATTGGGCCCTTGCCCTCCAAGGCCTTGAAAACAATGCAGCCTACCTTGAATGTGGCTCTCTGTGCCACGGGCGACCAGTGCAAGTTCTCAAGTCCAGATCGAATTGATTCCCATTTAGGTACCTTGCAGATTAGTCTGGCAGCTTGATTCTGCAGGTATTGCAATCTTCTGAGTTGACCAACGGGTGCGCCCAGATAGAGGCCATTTGAGAAATCAATATGAGAGAGAACTAAAGCACTGACTACCTGAATTAAAGCCAAGTCAGTGAGGAGGTGTGCTATCTTCCTAATCTTCCTCAGTTGGAAAAAGCCAGAGGAAACCACCGTTCCAATATGAGATTTCAGGGTAAGGTCTTCGTTGAGAGTCACTCCCAGGCTTTTTACTGTTTGGGATTTTTTTGGAGGGGAACCCATGTCAGGCGGCCAGAAGCGTGGGCTCCAACTGATCTCGCTCTTCCCAGGCAAGATCAGTTCGGTTTTCCCGGGTTTAATTTGAGATGATTTAGAGACATCCACCTTTGAATAAGAGACATGGTTGCCTGAAAATCCTCGGCCGCATTTAATGAGTTTAATACAAAAACCAACTGCAGGTCGTCTGCATAGTTATATACAGTAACCTTGTGCTCTCTTAGGGAGAACAGAAGAGGCCGCATATATAAATTAAATAATAAAGGGGATAGGGAAGATCCTTGAGGAACCCCACACAGGGAACTGTTTTTTGGGGCTGTGAAAGATCCAGCCGAACAGACTGGGTACATTCTGATATAAAGGACTTGAGCCAGGCCAAGGCCGAGTCTCTGAGACCGGCCTGTTCGACACGGTTGACCAGAATGGTATAGTCAACCGTGTCAAATGCGGCAGACAGATCCAGAAGCACCAAGGCCTGGTGCAAGTCCTTGTCGGCATTAGACCTTAGAGTATTCTGAACGGCCAGTATGACTGCCTCGGTGGAATGGCCAGGCCGAAAGCCTGCCTGGTTAGGTTGTAAGTAACCGGAGTCTTCCACAAAATTTGAAAGGCTGTTGGTGACATGAGCCTCCAGTATCTTAGATAAGTAGGGCAGAAGTGATATTGGCCGATAGTTAGAAAGGTCTAAAGAGTCAATACCTGATTTCTTTTTTAAGGGAATCAGTAAGGCCTGTTTGAAACTGTTAGGGACTATCCCCGACATAAGGGAACTGTTAAGCAGAGGGATCATGCTATCTGGGATTGCCCGACCGATTTCTCTCATTATTTGGGGGGGGCAAACATCCTCAGGAGATCCTGATTTAACTCTAATGAGTAAGTCTAAAAAAGTTTTGTCATCAATTAAGGAAAAGGAATGCAATGTTGAGGGATTAAAAAAGATATCATCCATAGGGGCACAAACTGGAAGTTTGGATAAGTTGTCCTTAATCAATAATATCTTATCACTAAAAAAGTCATTAAGCGAGTTGCAGAGTATTTGTGAGGGGACTACCGGAGGAGAGGTTCTATCATCATTACACAGCTCAGTCACAACCCTGAAGATTTGGGACAGTGCTTGAAGGCGCTGGGTCCCCCTGCTTGAAGAAGACTGTGCGTTGTGCTGTGTCTTGAAACCCCAAGGGCTCGAGGTGAGCTGGCTCCCTGTTTTAGAAACACAGGAATATAAAAGTTTCCAGAGAAGACTCTCGGATACGCCGTGGGTGCTTGTGCTCTGTCTAGCCTGAGACCTTCGCAAGTTGTGCCGTGTGATCTTGGGCACCTGGAGTTTCAAGGGAAACTCGGATGCACTGTGTGTGTGTTTTGGTACACCTGGGTGTTGGTGAATGGCGCCTGGGCCTCATGTGCACCAAAGGAAGAAACAAGACTCGAATGCGCAGTGTGCGTGTCATGGTGCAGCCAGGGCATTGGTGAGGAGCGCCTGGACATCGTGTGCACAAACGGAGGAAGTGAGTCTCAGACGCACTGGGTGCATGTTGTGGTGCAGCCCAGATGTTGGTGAAGAGCACCAGGGCCTCGTACGCACCAAAAAAAAAAGTGAGTCACCAACGTGCAAGAGCACGTGTCGTGGTACAGCCAGGGCGTTGGTGAAGAGCGCCTGGACATCATGTGCACCGGGTGAAGAGTGCTGGATAGTCGTGAGCACCAAAGAAGAGGCGAGTCTCGACGTGCAGTGTGCTGTCGAAGTGCAACCTGAAGGTGCGGGTGAGGAGTGCCGGGTTCGGGTGTGCACTGAATTGAAGTCAAGTCTCCACAGTACTGAGGGTGGGTCTTGGTGTGAACTGAGACCGCCGGAGTGAGGGCCAAGTCTTTGGGGCCCACGGAGTCAATCAGCAACAGCCCGGACCAGCAGCCACAGAAGAACTGATCCGCCGGCCCGAGTCTGCCGAATCCCGTGACGGAGTTCTAAATCAAGGCCCAAGTCGCTGACGTCGAGGAGAAGAGTGAGATTGCGCCCACCCTGTAATGTGGATCAACACCTGGGGTGGGGTGTGGGTCCAGAGGGACACTCTCTCAACCTCCCGCTTCAGTCAGCTGTGCAAGCCGTTGCTTCGGCTCGGATCCCGGCCTGTGCTGACCCAAGACGGGGCAGTGCTGGGACAGGAGTGGGAAGCAGTACTTTTTGTGTCATCATTTGATCCATAACGGGGGCACTGGTAATGGAGCATGTAAAATTGTTGTATTCAACTTTGCATTATTGCTGCTAACGAACTATTGATCTGTCGTATGACGCCTGACCTCATTTGTGCCTGACGAACTGTATGCGGGGTGCGCTACGCACTAAGTTATTTCTCCCTTGCATATTACCTGATTTTAAAGTAGCGCATTGCATTATTTCTTGAGTGCACAGTAGCTGAGTATCACGTGGCACAGTGTATTATTTCTTTATTGCACCATACAGGATTGTAGCGTGACACATTGCTTTGTTTCTTCCTGGTACAGGACATGCTGGTGGTGATACGCATTGCATTATTCCTTCAATTCCAAGTACATGACTGTGGCGCTACGTATGGCATTGTTTCTCTGTTGCACAGTATAAGAGAATATCATTATGCATTGCAATTGTTTCCTATTGCAACGTGTATGATTCTAGCAATACGACTTGCCTAACCTTTTGGGAAATGGTTAGACGTGAGCTTAACTGTTGGTTAGAAGCAGTGGCTGGTATTAGAACCTACCAGCCCACCAGAAAGAATACTCCTCATTATTATATGTTGATTTTGTATTGTGTGTGGTTGTATCGTATAATTGCTTATATAAAGATTATACTCATTTTATCAATACTCGTGTGGAGTCTATTTGTGATAACATCATAGGGTTACTGTGAGCTTGGTTGCACATACTGAACACTCGTGCCTTGGAGATAAGCCTGGCTGCTCGTGCCAAGCTACTAAGGGGGTGAGCAGGGCTATCTCAGACAGTGTCCTTAGCTTAACGTTCAAGCGAGGGGTCAGGGACACACGCCTCCAGCATTTGGTGGCAGCGGTAAGCGACAGGGACCTCCACTTCCAACATGCTTGTGCTCTCTCCATTAAACAGGGCAAATTGGCTTACTCCGAATTGGTACATTTAGTTTTCTTGTAATTCTTGAGTAATGGGGTACTACGTGTAGCCAGGGCCTTTACATTAAATGCTACTAGTGAGAGTGCATCACATATTATGCCACCCTTTGAAGCAGACCTTTAAACATGTCCCAGGCCTGCCATTGTAGCATGTGTGTGCAGTTTTGAATTGCCCCAAAAAACTTTTGCCAGACCCAAACCTCCCTTTTTAATATATATATATATCACCCCTAGGACAGGTCCTATACAGCCCAGAGGCCAGAGGGCAGTGTATTTAAAACATTGGGCATGTACTTTTAAATGTTACATGTCCTGGTAAAAGTACATGCCCTGGTAATGAAATACTCCTAAGTTGTTGTTTCACTGCTGTGCCCGACACACCTCTCATTTGGGATAACATTGGGTTCCCTTATTACATTTAATAAATGGTAACTTTCAATTAGGAGCAGATATGAATGTGCAATTTGGTGTCTAAAGAATTGTAATCTAAAAACCTCTTTAATAGTAACTTGGGTTGTAGGTCACAATTCTGAAAATGCCACTTTTAGAGATGTTATGTTTTATTGTCCTAACATTTGGTGCCTGCAGCCTGTATACTGAGTCACATAACTAGGTGTAGATGGCAGTTGGTCTTTGCGTATTGCTTCCAGACAGTGAGAGAAAGGTGGAATGGGTGTTGGGAGGATGGGCCATCTCTGACTTGATAGGCTGGAGGAGCTGTCACCTACTTCAATTGCACATCACAATGCTGCTGTCTCAGCCCACCCACAAAGGCTGCAACACTAGTCTTTTATGCCCCAGATAAGCTGGGGCAAGGTGGCAGGACATTCCAAGCACCTCTGGGGGTGAAACCCTATAGAAATTTCTCCTACTTCAACAGGGGCAACAGGTATAAATAGAGGACCCTCAGACCCAACTGTTCAGTACACATCTGGACCTGTGGAAGAGTCCGAAGGACTGCTACTCTGCTGCCTGAGTGCGAAGGACTGGATCTGCACTTTGAACCCAGGACCAAGGACTAGTTGGCTGGCTTCCTGGTCAGAGCCTCAAGGACAAAAAAAGTCTTCAAGCACCTTGAACCCAGCACCTACTGTGAGTCCTGCCCCCCAATTGGTGTCATCCCAGCTCAGGACCCTTGGATGTTGGTATGAAGGTGCTGTGCCAGCCCAGCTGTGGACACAGCTGAGCTGGTGCAACTTCCCTGAAACCAGATGTATCTCAACGCAGGACCTTTCATCGTAGTCCTGCAGCTAATCGGAACTGCTGCTGCACAACACATCTCAACGCAGGACCTTGCATTGCAGCCATGCATCCCATTGGAACTGCTGCTGCATGGCTGATCCCGATGCAGGACCTCACACTGCAGCACCGCAGCCCATCAGAACTAGAGCTGCATAACTCATCCTCTGTGCAGGATCTCGCAACACTCCGCAACTAGAGGGGTTAAGGTACTTTGATCAGAGGGTCCAACTTGGGTCCTCTGCCTAGCCCACGCTCCACCGTGCTCGGCCTGATCCTGTGACTTTGTCCTGGTCTGGCGCACCCACATAACCACAGTTGGCACATTGTGGTTCTAATCACTGTTTTCATTTAAATCTTTAAAATTCCATATCTCTGATTCTACTGATTGGATTTTTTTCATTTTGGTCTGAAAGAATGTATTACGTTTTACTCTATTTTTCTGAATTGATGTGGAATTTTTTATGTGTTGTTTTCCCTTTATTATTGTTTGAAGTGCTGTGTAAATAGTTTACAAATTGCCTCTAAGTTAAGCCTTACTGCTTTTCAACCAAGCTACTAAAGGGTTAAGCATGGGTTAATATGGGGTTACTTGTGTTTCACTATTATAGAAATTATGCTTGCTGTTTGAGTAGTGTTTCGCCCCTCTCAGCGAGTAACTCAATTTCCTACACTAACCCTTTATACCTACAATTTAAAATTGAGGATTGACCATTGACTGTAATCTTTCAATGTATTTAAATAACTTAACGTAAAACAATTTTAGGAAAGATACTAATACTGCAATAGTATATTTTTTTACATTTATTTTTCCACCCAGTAATGTGAATATATTTCACACTTCTTCCACACTTTTCACAAGGTATCAATTACTTGATGTTGTCATTGGGTCCTCTGCGGGGGAAATGATCCACGCAGCAAAAGACGGCATCAGCGAACTGAGAATTTTTCCAATAAAAAATACATCAGCGCCTGCTGTTCTCCATGAAAGAGAAATCATGTCATATTGACATAAAACTCTTAGCTCCCCGGGAGTCAAGGTTCAGAAACAATAATGTACGTTGCATCTCACAATCTCTGACATTCATTTTGAAAATAATCCTGTCCCTGAAGTCATTGGGAAATTGGGGAGAGGTCATGCTGTTACTATTCAGAAAATCGAAAATATTTACAGTCCAGCTCTTTAATTTCAAAAACAGATGTACTTTATATTTTTGGATATTTTCAGGTAATGGAATGCTATAATACTGTGATTTTGTTCTTTAGCGTTTACTGGTTGGCTGCGTTGAATTGGAAGCGCATGAGAAGCATTTGACCCAAAGGTGGAAGTTCCTAATTTACTGAACGTTATCTATTCGTTCCGCTTTTGTACTTTGTGCAAAAAGTAACTTTTGTAATTAATTCTACCTGTCTAGGAAAGTCTTGTCACACGGCTTCTCAGTTTTTGCACTTTCTGCTGGTTGTCAATCGGAGCACGTTGCCTACAAACCTGCAGTCTGAAATCATATCATAGTCTGCTAAGGGTTTTGTAGTACAATCAAACAACGAAACATATCACGAACCATCTTAATGTAGTACAGCTTGTTGAATGTGAGAATAATCCCTGTCACACATGTATTTATTAGGGAGCCCTTAATCACTCACCAAATCAAGAAAAGCTGGAGTCCATCTGTTTAATTGTTTTAGCTTTATATTTAAATTTTCTCAAATAGATTGAAACACAGATTCTACATAAATGTGCAGATAATAACCTCAAGTTTGCTTTGCATTTTCAGAAATGTATATTATTGTATCACATCACATGCATAGACATATATGCAACAGTAATGAGGTAATTGATCAGTTATAGCGTAGCATATGTCATAATTATTCTTAAATGTAGAGCTCTATTATTAACTAATAATGGAAAAAGGTGAGAGACGATTTAGCTAGTAAGTGAGCTCAAAAGGGAAACGGAAAAGGGTCTAGATGGATTTTTTTTAAAATAGTGGCTAGACAAGAGCAAACCATAGCAAGCATTGTGTAAGGTTTGTGTAATGTGCATTTTACCATAAATACTGCTCAAGAAAATGTTCCCATGTATTGCAATCCCCATTTTGTATGTAAAAGCCTCTCAACTGATGTTTGAGACTACTAATCCATTCATCCTCTTTAGGGAGCTTGCTGTTCTTCCATATTCTCAAAATTTTCAATCAATGCTGCCATCTTTCTGGGCGTTCTTGAGTAGATCCATTTGATCATCATACACCAGAGTAGTGACTGTTCCAGGGCTTACTACTCTAAAAATAAATAAAAAATAATCACCTCAATCCTGTAAAATATCACTACAAAATTGCTTTGCTCCTTTGCATTCACAGATCATATGTAATGGACTACTGCCAAGGCCATTACATACACAACCCACATCACTATGTAACAGTTCAACCGGGAGAGTTTTGGTGGCATGCAATATTTTCTGAGAAGCTATTTTTTGCTTAATAAAATGTATACCTACATCAACAGAGAAACTGGCGTTGGTATTAAACATCTGTCTGTTTTCTAAACCTGTCATATTCACACACAATGACATCTTGGTTGCTATAAGCAAATACCTGTTATTTAATCCAGATTATGTTAATAATGAATTTGGTTGTAAAGATCTGTGACTTATGTTAATGCCAAATTGCATAATTCAGCATCTGAGTACATATATTTGGTATTTTTGTTTTGCCCTATTTAACTTTGTTTCTCCACTTGCTAATTATCGAGGCAATATTAAATATGCCCCTAAACCAGGGCCGGACTGGCTGTAGCAGGAATCTGGCTTTTCCCTTGGAGCCTCAAAGGGTGGGGGCCGGTTTTTCAGCAGTGCTGCACTATCGAGATCCAGTAACAAAAACTGCCGTACTTCGCATTTGCTTCTCCCCACTCCAGTGCTGCTTTGAGTTTCCAGTCCGGCCGTGTCCAAACATATAAATGACATAAAAGCAAGAGGAGAGTTGTTATGTTTTGAAAATAATTCACATATTTTGATTACATTGGAACTAATTCTAATATGTCCAAAATGTACATACTTATTTACAAATTGTATGTGTTTCATAGAGTGCATTAGCTAATGTAGGTTACATTTAAATGTTTAGTGACTGATACCATACATCCTCGGGAAATCACATATTAATTGAACTAAAACAATTATACCGGAATACTAATCACGCGGAGCAATAACCTTATGTGGGGTATGACTCTGCATGACCCTAAAAGGCCCGGTGTTCCCACACCCAGAAAACCAAGCAGGTAAAATTAGATTTACTGATTCTACCGGACCCCCTTCTAAAGAAACAATGGTCCTGGACCAAATATTCAAGGAAGAGTTAGATTAACAGAAATATCAACTTATTTGAGCTTACATTAATCAGCTCACAAACGTCTAAAAATCGTTAAAATAATTAAAACAAACAGATGTGCAGAAAACCACTAAGTATATTACAATATATTTACGTAGTCATTTAAAGGAACAATCATTAGAGGGTCAAGAAGGTAGGCGAATGTTCTAGGGAACGTGTAAGAAAAGTGGTCCAGTGTATTTATAGGAGTCGAGAGAGCTCAAAGCGTGTAGAAAAGTAAAGGGCATATATATTTACAAGACTGTTCAAAACAGATATCCAATAAACAGTTAGATGCAACCTGGCCACATGTAAATTATTCATTTGAATTACATTTTCTAAAGTTGTAAGGAGAGTTTCCTTAAGGCTGTAAAGCTTATGGAGCTGGAGATTTGATAATGATGGGGGAGAAGTCTAGCAAAAGAGTGGAGTCTAGACATGTTTGTACTGCGTTGGAGGTGGTCTGGGATTAAACTGATAGAAATTTTGTTTCTTGGGATGTAAATTTGAGATGGTGTCTAATCATTCTGGACCAAATGGTATCAAGAGTCGAAGGCAGTAAGGAAATATCAGCATGTGATGTAAATTGAGCTGGGTGTCGTTGGCATACTAATTATCAGAAATTCTGAATTTATTTATGATATAACACCGAGGTTCTAAATAAAGGTTGAATAGGGCAGCAGCAAATACAGAGCCTTGGAAAATGCCTTGAGGTACATAAGTCAGTTTGGACAAGAAACATTCCATTTTGATGAGATACAACTGGTTTACTGTTTAGGGTTTGTCCTTCAAAGCCCAGTCAGTTTTCATATGTGTGAAAACATACTATAGTTAACAATGTCAAATGCCACAGTGAGATCTAGTAGAGCCAAGACATGGATCACATTGTAGAACATGCAAATATCATCATCCGTGATTTAAATGGCTTGACTGCTGAGTAGTGAAGTAAACTGTCTAGTGTAGATGTGGAAGTGGTTTCTAAAGGAGTGAGTGCTGTAGGGATATCATTGAGCTGTGAGTAGGGGACCATTGATTGCAAGAACGTCCTGCCAGAACTGGGTATTTTGAATTTCATAGGCCATCCAAGATCTAAGGGATTCATCTGGCATCAGTTCAAAGTTGTAGCCATCTAATAAGGTGTTCGTTTCATCTGTAACAACAGGGGGTGACCGTTCTGCATGTGGTAGTCCAGGTGGTCTGGCTGAGCTTTCTGAGATTCTCTTTGTATTAGAATTAAGAAAAATTCAGTCCTTGTCAGAAAATTTCAGGTATCATCCACAGGAGTGCACAAGGTAGAGGTTCATAACGACTAAGCGTTTCACCATCTTGGAAAGGCCCTTCCTAAGCATAGCCCAATGTGCCCCTTCTAAATAATGAACAGAATAAAAACAGGTTGAGTTGAGTAAGGACATATAGAGTCACTCCTGGCCGGAAAAGGGGAGAGCAGCAGTCTACTTGTCTGCAAGTGCCAATATAGTAGGTCAGCCATTACAAATGAAGTCTCTCTCTCTCTCTGTCAGCTTGAGAAAAAGAGAAAATCGCTCACAGTGGGGGGGGGGGTGCAGCAGGAAGATCAGCAGCCCAATGGGACCACAGCTGCTGAAATTGCTTGGCAGCCTGGGAGAGAGAGGAATTCCCTACAGGGCACAGTCAGACAGTGAAAAAAAATGTCAAAAACAGTTACTACTTGTCTGGGGTACACAACTATATCACAGGTATAAATAATTATATACAGAGTTATTACAGAGTTAGCTTCATATTCACCAGTAGTGCCTAATTTATACAGGACTGGCTTTACATTCCCAGTGCAGCCTTCTACGGTCAGATGATGCTTTATATGTATAGATGCAGCCTCATATGTTCAGTTCAGTCCCTGTATGTGCAAGTGTTCCCTCACATAAACATTTATGGCCTCACATACCAAATTATGTTCAGTGTGTGTCTCCACTTATGCCTAGCCTCCTACATACTTGTAGGCCCACTGCAGGCCATCAGTGAGCTATTCAATTTGTTACATTGTATCACAGCGTAGAGAATGTCGGATACCATCAAGCTGCGTGCTCTCTTGCTGTCTATCTCCTCAAAGGACAGATACCAGGGACATACTCATATACAAAGTCATACTGAATGGCCATGGAGTGTCTGTGAGGATTAGCAGAGGACTTCAGAAATCTAGAAATCACTTGCCACCCAACTACATCTCCTGTCGAGAGAGAATAAACACTTGCGCCCCATAACTCAGACCAAGCGAGAGGGGTAGCGGTAAGGATGTTTTTCCTATATGTAACTTCAGAGCCACAATCTTGCCTGGGAATTGCAAAAAATGATTAGGATGATAGGCAATTTTCACGGATGCATGTTTCCAAGAAGCCATAGCAGGGTTTCTTTTCATGGGTTAGGTCAAAGTGGATAATTTTGTCAACATCTTCCTTTTGTTTCCCAGCACTAAGGACTTCTTAAAATATTGGTTTGTTTTTTTGTTGTTGGTTTTTATTATTGGATGAGACAACGTCCAATTTCACTTTAAATGTGTTTGGTGTGGTTACTATGTTCCATTGTATTTTCTAAACGTGTCTGGTTCGCCGAAGCTAAATTTGTAAAAATGTTCATGATTTGTAATGTATTTATTTATAATATGTATATACTCTGTAGATAGCAATATTTATCTTTTTCTCAATTAAGAATCTGCCTGCCAAATTTTCTTGTACTTTTCGCCCGGCACGTTTTTAAATTTTTATATGCACAAATAGTTCCATTGAAAGTTTGAATGGTAAGCATTGACCTTATCTCCCTCTTGTAAGATTGACCTAACCACACAAAAATCGACTATAAATTTCTGAGATGCACAAATATTATTTTTGGAATGTGTGGTGAAACCGGAGAATGAGGAGCCACAATCACATGCAAGTGGCATTTGTACTTTAGCAATGAGAGGCACATATTCCACATTTATAATATGGTTAGCTTCTTTAGCATAACGTTTTCAAAGGATTATGCTAAACCGCAGCAGATAATAATATATTTTGGAGTAATTCCTCACATTAAAATATTTATTACACTAAACTATAACCACATAGGTGGCTCAAAAATCGCACATTGTACAAAGCGTGGTGCCTATCCGAAGTGGAGAAGATTAGTGTAAGACTTATATTCTCAGAGCAGTAATGGCTTTTGACATATTGATGACGCTTTACATGACACTTTACATCTGATTTATATGCATTTGCTCCACACAACAGAAACCAATCTCCTACGACAGTAAATTCTCCTATTTTAGCAGGAAGGATATATTCTTAGCATTCTGTAGTTCTCCTCCAGAGTGTGCTCAAAAGGCCATATTATGGAAAAGTCTCATTTGCTTCTTACACCTCGTTTCTTCAACTCAGAATCTCTCATTTACTCCATCTGAGCTGTGTCGATGCACCGAGAGGCAATCACGCATTTTATATTCTTCCATACACACACGTGCACACACACTTACTTTTGAAAGACAGCTCCAATGGATGCATGCAAATGCTCTCTGGTGCTTAGAATTGATTTAATGCAAAATATTGGGTTTTGTATTTTTTTTGTAAAGGATCATTCAGTGGAATTTGGGAAAGTCATTGAAACATGTGCTATACCTAGTTATTGTTCAGCCTGCTTCGTCTTAGCCTACTCTCACAATTGTAATGTATAATATTTTATTCCAGCATCTGCTTTGTCTTAATTGTAATTCTTACACTTTTGTCATACAAAAATCGGTTTAGGTAAACCTATTCCAAAATGACTAGATTAAAGATAGGAGGTGCATGGAAGACCTACAGATTACTTCCCCAGTGCCCCATGAAGAAGGATATACTACCTTTGTGATTGAGATCACATATGCTGTTAACATAACCTTAACAAAATGTTTCACACTTCAAGTGGATTATTTAGGATGTAAGTCCCAACACATTGGTTTGTTGGATAGTTGGGATAGAACTTGTTTATCTAGAGTGGAAGGTTCATAGCACAGTATAATTTTGTGCTGACAAAATGCTTCCTAAGATCTTTCTTTAAAACAGTGTCTAATACATTGTGAAAAGCAATTAAAAGAGCTCACTGTTTCGCAGTCAAATCTTTTTATTCAGAGGTAATTTCTGATGATTTAGTTATACAAAGAAGCAATTTTGATGGAAAATGTGCTTCATATAAATGAAAATATACTAACACCTTTTAAGCATATTTGTAAAATGTTCTTAACAATTCACCTTTGCACCCCTACACCCAATTATGTCACCCTCTTGCTGGAAACGGTTAAATCCTTTGGTACATTTGCAATTTATATAGCAATTTGTAGTATTACAACCTGCATGGCTTTAGTAATGTGAAGTCATTGGCCATGATTGTTTGATCCTTAGAGAGGAAGATGGAATAACCCAAAATGAGCTTGATGGAATAAAAATTAAAGGTAGGGGTAAAAATAAAATAGCTACTCCATGAATATTAAAAAACGTCTACCTGGCCATAGAAAATGATGCAAAATAAATATTAAAATGTAATAAAATATTTCTATGTTGATTTTCTTTTAAATGTTATAAACATTCAGAAAAATGTACAAAAGGTGAAATAAAATATGCATTAAAAAGTTCTGGCATCATTTTATTCATTAATTTAGGTACTTAGTAAAAATAAATGTAAGTAGGAAATGTTTTGTGAAAAATAATTATTCAAAATTGTCATAAAATACGGTACTATTTAAAAATGTAAAACATATATTTAAAATGTTCAATTTAAAAAGTATATATATATATATATATATATATATATTTATATATATATATATATGAAACAAAACTATAAAAACACATTAAATTACTGTTAAAATAATTGTTATAAAATTGTAATACTCAATAAATTATTAAAATGTTCTTAAAAAGTAATAGTGTCTGTGAAAAGTATTACTACAGGGTATATATAAAAGAGATATAAAAACATAATGTGCCACACTTATTTTTGATAATATAAAAACGCTGCATCCTAACCTACCTCAAGGAGGGTTCATATACTATTCTCAATCCATTCTAAGCTACAATGGGGAGAATTTTTGACTTTTATAGCAGTGGTATTTCTATTCCCACTCCAAATTAAGATACATTGGGGAAAGTCTTACATTTGAAGGGGTTACATCTACTATTCCCATTGCAAGCCAAGGTATATTGGGGAAAGTAATGAACTTTAAGAGAGGTATGTACACTATTCTATATTGAAAAAAAAACATATTTAAAACCAATGTCAATCTAATAGAAAATAAGCCAAAAATATGTATGGAGTTTCTGAATCTTAAAGTTAATAAAAATTGCAGTGAATTAAAATATATATATATGTTTTAAATTTTAGTGGAAATTATGCTATTGTATTTAAATATTTTCAATTATTTCCAAATATTCATATTCATGACATAGATGTAATATATTAACCTTTCAAATTTTACCTAAAAGCAATTGTACAAAACATTAAAAATAACAATATTTTCCCAGAAAATAATCAAAAACAAAAAAAGAACATTTTAAAATATTAGAAAATATCATACAAAATAATATAAAAATGCTAACATTTCATAAACAAGATCCAATTATGTAATATAGAATTTTTCTAACATATTTCTTAAAAGTTTAAAAAATCTAAATGTAAAAAATCCTTTTCATAAACATAAAAGCTTAAATATGAGTTACTTAAAATCTTTTTTAATTACTTAAAAAAATTTATGAAAAAATAACATTATAGGCCTCATTATGATGTCAGGTGGAAGTGCGGTTTGGAACCGACTGACCTTAGGATTAGGATGCAACCGACCATAGGGCAGACACAAGCATCCATTTTTCAATGGAAGCTTGTGCGGCGGGCAGAAAAGGCCCACAGCACAAGCTTCCATTGAAAAATTGATGTTTGTAAACATCCCTGCACCGTGTTACCACATGGTGCAGGGATGTTTAGGGGGGACCCAGAGGTGCCTCCCTTGCCACATAGCAGAGGGCTAGGGGAATTACAGTTCAGCTCCTCTCACACAGCCCGTTGAAAGAGGAGCAGAATCCCCCGTGGGTTTCTCTCTGACCCCCATTAATCATAATACAGCAGTCGGAGGAAAACTATGGATGTCGGGTGGAAAGCCACTGACACACTTTCGGATGGCTTTCTGCCCGACATCAAAATCAGGCCATATGTTGCCAAATATATTTTTGTAAGAATTTAAAAAACACATTTCCACTCCTGAAATATTTAAACAGTTTGATAAAGACATATACACTTACAATACTAAAATAATATATACTAATTCAGAATTAGAAAGACGGTACAGGCAGCAGCTATTTGGCTGCAATCAAAGGGAAAGACTTTATGACAGATACAAAGTTTGCCCCTCTGTTTGATTTTGTAAGAGACAGAAAATATTTGACCATTTGACCATTTTCCAGAGTCTTACCAGAAAAAGAGGATTAAGAACCGGATCTTTAGGAAGAAGCAATGACAAGATAGGAAGGATACTTTAAGACGAACTTTAGTGTGGTGGTTCAGTGCCATAGATTTTAAAATGAGGTGTCAATATATGTCTATGTACCTGCTTTGTGTATGTTGGCAGCTAATAGTAAATTTGAAAACCTAGTTAGCCTAAAAAAGACCAGAGAATAAATGATAGTACATTGCTACATTAAAAACGTGTAGGTATGGTTGTTGCCCTGTAAAAAACTCAGCCTATAGCTGTTGCTAATGCGTAAGTATAGTTCATGTTTGATTTTAAAGTCTTTAGGCAGGGAGTTGATGTTGGTCAGTGAATGTCATTGGTAAGAATACCATAAAGTTTAACAACCAAAGAAGGATTACAGAATACATAATTACCAGTACAAGAGCAGATCTATGGGCCTGATTACGAGTTTGACACTCCATCGGACCAGCGAACCTGTAGTGGAGTTGCAGTGGGGGACTGCCGCACCAGTGGTCCGACGTGGGTATAACTAGTACAGTGGTCGGACCATGAGTGGACCAACACAGTCACCAGGGATCATGGCGGTCTTGAGGCAGCAGTATGCCTAGTAGTGTTGCTGCCGCACATCCAAGAATATTACAAGTTTCCTCACTGCGACCCTAAGCACAGCGGTGAGACCGCATTTTGTTTGGGTGGCCGGGAGGAAACAAAGGGGGTGCCCGGTGCCTCTTGGCCCATTGGATGCATGCAGGGGAGTTCATGGTGTGCCCCTCTGTGTGAATGCACCCTCTTTCCAGCACAGAATACTTTTCTCATTCCATGCCATGCAGGAACAAGTTTTGATGTTCCCATTGCAGTACCTTTTTGAAAACCACAGCTGTGGGAATCCCAGCTGACTGCCTACCATACTAGGAGAAAACTCCTAATCTGGCAGGCAGCCTGCTGGTGTGCCTCGTTGGCGCATAGCCCTGTTCTCGCATTGCCAAACTTGTAATCAGGCCCTTTATGTGTTCTAAATGTATGCATGGATTTCATGATGACATACATTGGTAAAATACTGTAGGAGCTGTGGTGGGTTGGGGAACATGACCAAATTATTGTAGGGTCTGGGAAGAGAAAGAATAAAAGTGTTAGGAAATACAAAGATAACGAAGAAAATATGGACAACCTGTTGTTGAGTGATGAGGATGGGTGTAATGATAAGTTTATGTGAGTTGTTAAGATTCAAATTGTAATCATGAAATGTCTTGATGATTTGGATTTCCCATTACTCCTATCTAGAGAGGCATCTAAATCTAATAGTGGCACACATAAAACTGAGGGTATATAAAAAAAATCGTTAAGCTGAATGATTACTTTTAGAGTACTATTGATTGTACGGATTTAATGCCCATGAGCACAGTTTACATGATGAACGTTGATATTATTGTTTGATGGAGACAACAGAGGGTGATCAAAATGAAATGAGATCTATAAAATTGAGTTATGTGTATCGATTACAATGTAGATATACAAAACTGTCAATGAAATTCAAAATCCAAACTGAATTAATTATTTGGTTTCAAACATTCAGCAAACGGTTCATTTTTCCAAAATGTATGATGACACAGTGATTGAGCCTATGGAATCTTTCTTTTGTGTTTTGCTTGTTAACTCTTTGTTTGTCTGTAACCTATGTTTGCAAGAGTTAAGGCATGGTTCATTTATGTAATGACTTGAGATCTGCAAATGAAAAAAATTTTTAATTAGTATTTTCTACCCTAAAGCTCATTACAGCACACCACCAGATGGTACTTAGAAGGAAGTCAATCAATCTCCCTCAATAGATGACACTGTATAGTGCACACAGATTTAAACAAGTTGTAACGTTATTCCAAGATGACTTCCTGATGCATGGCTCCATTGAAAAGAAACATGATAATACATTAGACATGAAGAGTGAGGGATAGTGTTTGCATCATGTGAAATGGTTTTACAATTAAGTCACGTATTTGGGCCATGTGATCATTTGGAAGGGTATCCACCCCAAGCCACATTGTTCTCTAACCATGGACAAACTTCTTTTTTTTTTACCCTTCTGGAACTACTTCTCAAAAAATGCATCTAATTTTACTTGCAAAATGCAGAGGCACAGACATAGAATTAATAATGGTGAGTATTGAGTGGAATTAATGAAAATGGTGGTTTGAGGAGATAAACAAGGACATATGGCCGCCATAGGTTATGCAGAAGTTTGATCTGTTAAAATGTGTAGTAAAAACTGATGCAAACTCATATGCCTCTGTGTGGCCTTTTTGTGAATGAGTGTATGGGACAAGAATACTACTGAACACAACTGGTACTTAGAAAACACAAACAAGTAATTGGTGAAATGTGTGAATTATTCATAGCCACTGGTAATTATTCAGTGGCACATGGGTTTTTTGCTCACTGTGTCATTAGACTTATGCTGCTCCTCACTGATACGGCAAAAATAGTCCCAAACTGGTCTCTGTTTTTAGTGTTCCTATCTGAAGATGTATGTCCCTGCCAGGTAGTTTGGGATGGACTGTTGTTATTGAAGTAAGATTAAATTGGATTTGCATAAGACTAGCCCTGTCCAAAGTGAAGTAAGCAAAAGAAAATGGACTGAAAAGCAGCACGGGCTGAGCAGTGACTGAGAATAATTCAAACATTCTACTTTTCACTTTTTGCTTTTCTTGGAAATACCAGTTTGTGATTAGAAAAACACCTTGATGTATACCCAGACTGTTGAAAATGTCGGGAGGTTTTGTGGCATAACACTTTTGTATTGATAACAGACTATAAGCTCTTGTTGCAAGTATTAGAATGTGCTTGAATAATACTAGAATTAGCTACTACAGCCTACAGAACAGTAGAGTTCCAATTTTTATTGGAGTACATTCCTGGAGTCGAGAATAATGGTGTTAATGTTCATCTCGTCTTCTATAGTGATATTAGAATGATGTTAAAGAATAGGATGATGACTGTATTGCTGCTCAAATGGAGCTTTAAGGTCTGCTGTAAGCATGAATTTATATAGTATTTCTGTTCTGCAAACCTAGCCATATTGCAGCGGAGCACTGTACATGGTTCAAGGCAATCTTACAGTCAATTAGTGTTAGGAGAGGAAGCTGAGTTGTGGATGGTTAATGCATTGTGATATAATGTTCTTCAAAGAGATGTGTCTTCAACTCTTTCCTAAATTGGAGCAGTGGTGGGGCAGTCCTGAGGGATTTGGGGATATTGTCCCAGATTCTGGATGCATAGATTGAAAATGCCTCTAGTCTTTTCTACTTTTTAGTCTGCAGTCTGATGGTGTCCTGTCTGTGGGTGTGCCAAGACTTACCAGAGATGGTGAGCTTGTCTGCAAAGTAAGCAGAGGTGTCAGCTATGACAGCTTTGTAAATAAAGCAGCTGGGTTTAAGGATGGTGTGAGCTGGCAAGGGGAGCAAATGGAGTTCCATCAGGATGGGGGTGTTGTGATCAATTTGCTACAGGCCCTGGATGGGAAGTGCTGCAGCATATAAGATTGCCTTAAAGGATGACAGACTGGAGTGTTGGAGGACTTGGAGTAGGGGCATCACCACAAAGGCTTGAACAGCAGTTCTGAAACTGCTTTTTGGACAAAATGGTTTTTATTTCTTTAGAAGAGGAAGCTGGTTCCAGGGCAACTTTTATATTTTTTGGCAATGTGTTCCTAGAGGGATTGTTTGGTGTCCAGGGTGATACAAGTGATTTGGCATTCGGTGAGAGCTAAGGTTTGAAGCTGTTAAGGTTCATGGCATTGAACCAGGTTTGTACTGTTTCTTGTTTGTTGTTCTTACCAAATATTAGGAATTCTTACTTGGTTGGGCTGCCCATCCAGGTCTGAACGATGCCCAAACAGTGTTTGACACATTAGATATCTGAATAGGAGGAGACTTTCAAGCAGAGTTGTGCATCATCTGCATGTTGGTAAATCTTGATCTGTGAGTAGAGCATTAAAAATAAATCGTAAATCATACGTTCTTATATAGCGCCTTTCACCGTAAGGTCTCAAGGCGCTTGCTTTGGGAACCCGTCCTGGCCTTTCCCTGCGAGATTACCCCTACTGGGCATCACCAAGGTGAAGACCAGGCATCCCATTGCGGTGGGGCCATAGTGGAGATTAAGCAAGCTATTGCCCAGAGTTGCAGAGTGTGAACCCACGATTCGAGTAGGCACCGAGGCGAAAATTATTGAGTCCGGGGACATTTTGAGCTCAAGACCCTGCCGCGTCGGGGATTGTACCCTGGTCCCGGGTCTGACCTCTGCATCAGGGACTGCCTCCTCTAACTGGTGAGCCACACCTCTCTACTGGTTATCTAGTTATCTTAAGGCATGAGTTATATGTTCTTGAGATAAGTATAACTAAAACTGCTGAATTTTTATGGTTTTGTGTGTGTAAAATCTGGACCTAAATATAATGTCCCTGCATCCTTTGGCTTTTTAGTGAATTTCTAAGTTTTATATATATATATATATATGTGTGTGTGTGTGTGCATATATATGTGATCAAGACTGCAGCAATGCAGTCGAAACGCGCAATGCGTGGAACTGGCCATGTGATTTCGATTTATTTTGTCTTTTTTGCCATTGAAGATGGAATAAAGCACTTGTCATTTTTTGCACAACTGAGGTCCGTACCTGGTTTTTCACCTAAGATTTTGTGCTACAGTATTGTGGTATATATATATATATATATATATATAAATGGCCGAAATGTGTCGCCATGTTTCTGCTTTGTCACCACTTGCCCCTATTTTGCAAAAATTTTTAAAAAAGGACTCATCAATGGGCAAATTGTACCTGTCTGTGCTGTCTCTTTCTTCATGGGGTCATGGATTGTAATATGTCGGTGAAACAACGCAACTTAAAAGGAATCCGGGGCCCAAAAAAGCCTTTAAAAAAAATTATTCAGCGGGAGTCGCGGTGGATCTGCGAATCCGGTTGAAATGTTTTTTTAAAAATGAAGCACGTTCTTCGGTTCTGGGGGCAACAAAATATAAATTGCGGGAGCTTATTGCCCCGGGGACTGACACCTCCCCAGGGCTAATTGTGTGAAATGCGGGGGGGGTTTGCCATAACCCCTTCAGTGCTGCACACATTTTCAGCCTGTGTGGGCGATTTAAATAGTGGGCGGGATTCGGACGGCCCCCGGCCATCCTCCGCACACGTGACACATGACGGTCGGGGGCCGTCATGCACACCGAAGGGGTTAATAGTACATTTCCTGAAACCAATACATTTTTATGTGCTTACCCCAAGGCTTAATCTTCGAGAAAGAGCTCCAACACTGCATCCTACATCTTCAATACTTGAGCCTGTTCACTTGATCTGAACACTGCTACAATGGAGGACCTGGCTTGCCAGTCTGGCTGGACTGTTCCTAAGAGGAACAGGGTCAAGACTGATTTGCACATGGCTGCGTTCAAACTGGGGTGGTGCAGTGAGCAAAAAATTATGGATTAAACCCAGTTCTTTGTGACTGGGGTGAATGTTTGAATTGTTCAGCATTCTGTCCAACATTTGTTTCTTTTGCTTTTGTCGCCCGAAGTGGGAAGGGTATGCCCAGATTTGGGTCCCATGCTCACTGCACCACTGGATTCAAGCTAGCCTGGCTGATGAGAGGTGATGCCCTGAAACTGGTCCTAGGATGCTTGTTTCCGGTCTAGGGAGGACCTGGCATGGCAGTTCAGGTTGCACTGTTCCCAAGAGTAACAGGGTAAAGACTGATTTACATATGGCTGGGTCGAAACTGGGGTGGCATGGTGACCAAAAGAACAATGCATTAAACTCAGATCTTTGTGACTGAGGATGAATGTTTGCATTGTTCAGCATTCCGTCGATCATTTGTCCGTTTTGACAGTGGGAGCGTCAGCATGGTTCTTACCACTGATTTGAATTTCGACTGAAGTTTTAAATGAATTGAAACTGCTAATTATACCTTTTGACAGCTCATTAAGAATCTGGATTTAATATGTTTCCAATATTATCTTTACATTATTTTGGTTACGTCCCTGTAATGCAATTAGATTCTTTTTTTTCCTTCTATCTAAGTTGGTTTGCACATTTAAATTATTTATATCATCATTTTATTGTTTTTTCACCAGTGTTTGCTAAAATACCACACAGCCTAATTACAAGTTTGGCTGTTCCTGGGACCGCCAAACTCATGGTGGAGGTGCAAAGGCTGTCGAGGGCCACCTCACCAGCGGTCCAACCACAGTATCATGAGTACGGCGTTTGGACCTCCAGAGAATGACCGCCAGGATCCATGATCCCTGGCAGTTGTGAAGTGGTCTTTAGGACGCAATATGCTTGCTGGTGCTGCTGCAGCAATTTCACGCATATTTGCGAGCTTCCTCACTGCCAGCGGTCTCATAGCTGTTCTCACGTCATTAAACTGATGGCGGTGAGGAAACATTGCCCCTTTGCATAGGGCTGTATGCAGGGAGTCACATGTTGTGCCCTCCTGTGTGCATGCACCCCTGTTCCGGCATGGCATGGACTGCACAGTTCATGCCAGGCAGGAACATGCATTGCTGGTCCTGCGGTGGTAAAGCTCTAAGGCTTACATTTGGACCTGTGTACTGCACTGCCGCAGGACCACCATGCAAACTGTCTGCCAGACACGATATTACTCGCAAGCTGATGGGCGGATGGCGGTCCTATTTGACAGTGTGGAAGCAGGGCGGTGGAGTGGCGGCCCACTCCAACACTGCGAAACTCGTAATCAGGTCCTTAATCTTTCCAATGAAAGTTTTGCTGCTTGACCAAGGTAGCCCAAGCTTGACCACAGTTTTTTACAGAAACCTGCTTAACTCTATGGATTATTTTGTTTGGCTCAGTCAGAACTAAAATCAATACTGTCGACTTTCTTGCCTTAATACAAAAGTGCTAATTCCTTACAACACCTTTGATTACCTCATCCAGAAAGCCTGTTAATCAAAGCCATTCCACAAACCTGTGAAAGACCAAAACCGCCTTGGTCAGGTTTACAGGGCAGCAAGTACATATGCTGCACTACACTGAGTCAACTGGAGAGACCATAACTGTACCATATCCACAAAGAAGTTGCACAGATTTTCTCTCTCCACTTATTGCAGCAATGCCCAGGACAGGAATCCTAGCACTGCATTGCAAACGTGTCTGCATACTTTTGTGCAGGAAAATGTCCCTTCCTGCACAAAAACTAACCTGAAATGCAGTTTTCACTTTGTGTGTGTGCTGCAGAATACAGCATGCATACAACAAGGTAAAAACTAGGAGAAATACAAATATTTCTCTGTGTTGCACCAACCTCAGAAAAGGGTAAGATTTGGGCACAAATGAATGACTACCAGCCAAAATCCTTAGGTGGATGCACAGGACTGCCCATATACCCCCACGGAACTCATTTTTGATGTGAAGTAACACAAGGCAGCACACTGTGCTACCTTGCATTAATTTTGGCTACAAACTATGGCAAATCACATTTGCCTTGGTTTGTAAATACCAACCTGAAATTTGTATCAGGTCTACGCTAAAAATGTAATGCAAACCTGATGCAGAACTTTGTAACTCCGTGCTAACATACTTCCATTTGGTCAACATGCTTTGAGTACTGTTAGAGATAAAAAAAATCTTATCAGTGTATCTCTGGGATCTAATCCAATTTGAAATATCGTTACTGCTTACCTTGAAGCAGGTCTTAATGTTTCTTAATTTGAATCGTTACCTATATTATGTAAAATAGAGCACTTTAAAAAACTGAATTATACTGATACAAATATTACACAAGATTGTGTAATCGAAGAAATGTTAAGAATTAAAAGGGAGTTCCTTTAGATATTACCGAGGGGTGAAGTAGGGAAGAGAAATATGTATATGACAAATAAAAACCACAGGAATGTTGATACTTTTTTAACTTCAAATGTAATCCAATGCAATGTAAGTGAATTAAACTGTTGTTACTGTTCGTAAACTAGAATATAATGTCTTTACAGTAGTTGGTTTTGTTTATTTTATCAACTTTTGCATCACTTGTTTTGCACCTTCTTCTCTTTCTACTCTTTAACTTCGTGGAGAAACAAAAAAAAAGATTTTCGACAACATTCTGCACATTCTAACTAGAGCAATTAAGCACTTTAAATTAAAATGTTGTTCTTGAAAACCATTGAAAATTCACGAAAATACTTTGGCCATTCATGTTACTGAACAGGTCATCAAATTAATATTTTATTCAGTAGCGGCTCCTGGAGGGAGTGCTGCTGGGCGGTGACGCAGGGCGGGGGAGGGGCAAGGTGGGGGGTAGAAAGTCTGGATTATGGCCTAACGGAGGTAAGTATACAAATAAATAAATAAAACTAATTTCATTACGCACGCTGCATCGCCAAATGCGATGTAGCGCAGGAGCTCCTACTGATTTTATTGACTTTCTTTCTTGAAGCCCCTTTGGACTTTTTTAATTATTTTGTTTGGGATAATAGTGGCAAATAAACACTATGGTTTTTTGTTGTTAAAACAGATCAACCATCCTTAGGTGTTCTGTTTTCAATAAAACCACTGAAACAAACACATGTATTATATTTTGCTATCACAATTTTCAGTAATGCTGTTTTTATGGCAACATTTGGCAGAAACAGACTAGCACCAGATTCTTAACATTCTCACCATTTTATTCACTGCATTTATTTATGTTCTGCCAATTGCATGTAAATTGTGCACACCCCTCAATATGTTGAAACGTGTGAGTGACAAGGTAAGACAATTATTGAGATCATTCACCTTAACAGAATCAAGGTTTAAAGTTAGAGAAACGGATTGCCATTTTTGAGCTAAACTAGTATTCTAGGGCACTTTACTAAAACATGCAATCGTAACTCATCCCATGGTGATGGGTTGGAGTGTATGCAGTGAGGACTTGCATTCAAAGGTCATGGATTCTCTCCTCCAGAAAAACCTTGCCATAGGTAATTGAATACCACAGGGATGAGTGAGGTCACTTGCACTGCTGTTCAAATCTTCAGTCTTCAGCCATTTTAATTCAGCACTACTAAATTCACTCCCTATGTGACACAACAAAGCCGAGAACTAATTTATTGTGCACAGATTTTAGACAACAAATCACATACTTGTTGGTTTTATGTGAGTAATTGAATTCATATCATGTCGTGACACAAGTTGCTCATTTCAATATCCTATTGTGTTCTGATCCATTACACTAAATATTATATACAAGACGAATTGTTTCTTCAATGAGCCATGATGCAATCCATGCAACTTTTAATTAACCATATCCTTTAAACCATGTAGTTTACAGATGACTTCATTGAGTGTTGTATGCTATGTGCTTTTTAACGACGCCATCATATCATTTCCGGTATTAAATAATTTATCGCACTGATATCTCACAGACAGCACCTTTCCCACCCCAGATCTGTGCGTTCACATTTAAATATCTATGACTAATCGATCATTTGTTTCGCATGAATCGCAAATTATGCACGTGACAAATCCTATTCTGTTTAATTTGCTATTGAAGTTGAGGACAAAGGGATTATGTTAACGATTCTTCCTAATGCAATGGAAGATAATGAGGTAATGAATAACAGTTGAGTGGGAAAGAAATGCAGTGTGGTGCATTAGTCTGACATAATTAGGACATCTAATAGATAGAAACAGCACAACCAGAGGCGGCAGTACTGATAATCTGAACAGTCTAGAGGTAGTTTAAATATTCCTGATAAAAACACACAATTTATCGAAATAATATTACATCTAGCTGGTCAGTTTGTTTAGGGTTTTAAGCCACTATCTTTCTGATCCCTGTGGAAATAAATGTCACAGATCCAAACCCAGCCATGCCCTCTTAGCTTTTACCCTTTCAAGGTTAACACAGGGGTACAGTTTAGTTGTTGCTCACTGCTCTCTCTGCCATGACTGTATTCTCTACTGTGTGAAACGAGCATGTGGTACACTATTTTAACATGTTTCCTTTTGCATTTGAAAAGGTTTTATTTTTGGACAGCATTCAAAATCCATATAGAGGGACCCACGCTATGGATTAATATGTCAGTGAGCTAATCGTCTACATTATACATAGTTAGATGAAGATGTTTGCTTGCAGTGCTTTCGAATTTTTTGAGCATTAGGTTAAGAGTTTAAATGGATTTGTGTAATTCATAGCAATTACTGTTGTAAGCTAAAGAACGAACTTTTGAAAAATTGTATGGAGGTGGAGGTGAGAATTAAGTATTCACAAGGCTGTCAAAAATATGCACACCCACATAAACTGTAAAATTAAAACATATTCTGCTCTAGTGTTAACAGCTGTCACTCTGATTGCCAAAAGGACATCAGGCATCTAAAATCGTGTGACCTTCAGCAGCGTTTTTCACACTTTAATCTAGAATGCTGCTGGCCTCAATTACTACTGCATTCACACAGGTTTAAATTCCACCAGTTGGAGACAAGTGGTTTATTTATTCCTGTATACATTGGAGTTGATTATTATGCTTGCATTTCTTTCATCTCAGCTCTCAGGTTAACACAACGTCAACGAATAATTGACAAATGCCCACTATATCAGTACCAGTGGTGGCTGGTGAGGTTTGTGAGTAGTAGGGCTGGGCTTGGTGGGAGGGGGAAATGGCAGGGCATTTTTTCGGGAGGTTAGTTGTTGTTTCCTGTGCAAATCGTATTAAACAGAAATGGGATAAAAAGCTGAATTTTTCAGCTTTTTTTTTTTAAACAAACAGAATAAAAGGAATAGCTTTCCTAGAAAGGTTTACTCCTTCATCAAATTACTTTAGAGTACAAAATCTATCTCTCATCCTGCTGCTGAAATAGTAGTATTTGTAATATGGATCTCAACACAAAGCTATGAGAGAGTAACTATGCATACTTAATTTTATAGTAAATACCATACAGATCATTTGCAAATTATAACATGCGCAGCAGAAGTAGCTTTTGTAGGTTTGAGCAAAACACCAGCACGATTTGAATGACAGATTTGACATGCCCCCAGCAGTTGCCACCTAATTAACTGATTATATCAGAAAAAAATATGCTATACCACCCCCTACATTTCTGTCTGGACCTAAAGTAAAAACAAAATGTATCCATGTGACTGGCATAGATGTCAGTTTCAAACCACTCTACTTCTTTGTCCTCCAGAAATCTCCAAGATCAAAACTACGAATCCCAGAATGCAACTTTGCTGTTGGCTCAAAAAGCAAAAATAGCTGAATGTCTCTCACAATCCTTTCTGAAATGTACCTTATTACATTTGCATAACTGCTTTGCTCAATTTATGGTAAAGTGTCACTTATAAGTGTTACATGAAAGCATTTGAATGTCACACACAAATGTACTCAAAACATGGACATGTCACACATAAGCAGTCTGGAAGCGTGACTGCTATGAAGACATACAATTACAAAGTCACACACCACCCACCTTTGGTGCAGTGAAGGCCCAATAACCGAGTGTACTCGTGCCATTAATGTGTTTGAATTGCATTGATTTTCAATCTCATTTGCCATGTATAGAATGCCTCCTACTTATGACGATATTGAAAGGTTATCATAGGCAGTGACATGATCATTTTGCGAGTTACCGGAAATTGTAACTCATTTCAACGTGACAAGAGATGTTTTAAAATAGTGTCAGATTTCGACAGAAGAGGCACTGTGCTTCTGAAGAACTGCCTTTGTCATAATATGCCTTTGCTTATAGGGTCCTCATCATTTTATGTGCCTCTGCCCTCTGACCGAATACTGAGTAATTAATCATGCCAAGGGTTACGCATGAACGCATGTCGGTGAGTGGGGCCAACAGTGAGATACGGTGCAAAATGTGTTAAGTGCAGGGCCAGACTGACTACTGGGCATTTTGGAATTCTGCCGAGCTGGGGGCTAATTTCATTGTGGTGGGGGCTGATTTCGTACATGGAGACCTGCGTGTATTTCTAAATAATTAAAGCAAAACGAATTTCGTTCAGTACACCCAGGTCTCCATCAACGAAAGCAGCCTCCAGCTCAGCAGCATTCTAAAATGCCTGGTAGCCAGTCTGGCCCTGGTTAAGTGGCGCCTGAAAGTTACATTATTTATGCCAGTCCATTTAGGCAAAATTCCCCCACCACCCCCAAATGCCTACTTCAGTGCAGCCCCACGTACAATGAATGAGTCCAATTACAACTAACAAGATGGAACTGGGTATGGCAGCTGTCAGATTCTTTTAACAGTCCTTACTTGATGAACTGCCATGTGGTGGCCCAACTCCTTCGCATGTGTGCTGTTCACAATTTACAACGACAGTTACCTGCAGTGCTTTTGGTACCACTGGCACTGCAGTAAATCATTTGTCTGAACAGACAAACATGGAATTCACTGTTGCAAAAATTGCGCCGCACCGAGCTCTACGGTGTCTCAGAAACCACTTGAGTCTTCTCAGACTCGATTTCTTGAACTCCTGCCTGGGGTCCCACCCACACCCTGTAACGAGATGGGAAAGGCTGGGGGTGACAATGCTCTCCACTCACTGATTGACTTGAAGGCTTAGCAATATCGGGCTTGTATTTAAAACGTCTGGGGCTAACTTTACCTCCATGCCATCAGGGGATGGAGACTGGGCCTGGATGCTAAGTCTTTGCTGAGTTGATGACATCCCATCCCTCAGGGCGGAGAGATTGTCAGCCTGGCAAATACTTAAACTTTGGGCATACCCAGGGGAGCAGTTAAAATGTGGTGTCAGTCACGTGTCTTCACTGCAAACGATGAGCACGGCAACAATGCTGGTGTCAGTGAGTGGAGCAGACAGTGCCCCTCTCCCGTTCCATAAACTTACAAGGGGGTATTTTTATAATTAAAAAACTGTTTTGACTTTGTGTTTTTACTATGGAAATAAAGGGAATGGAGCTCCAACGCTCATGCATAGAAACCAGCCACTGAGTACCTATGCAAGGGAAGGTGGCATTCCGGCTGGCAGGGATGTCTTACTTCATGGATACACCTTTTTCTATCCTTCTGACAGCTGCAAAGGCTCATTGGAGCAACTCAATTAATGACAGCCCCTCCCATGCCAGTCCTGCTGGGTCTATCAGCAGGCGTTGTTTAAGTACAAGAGGTCTGCATGCCGTGCCATGCCATCAGGACAAACGCAACAACACAATGCCTGCGCCCCTCTTATTTAGTAAAACATGATCATTTAAATATAGACCACACCAATAATTATTTTTGGTCGATCCGGTACCTCAATTTGTACCCTTTACTTTTTATTTTTGAAAGAATTTCATACGTGTATTCAAGCACAGATAAACAGATACACTGACATACCTAACTTACTCAATAGATGTATATACATATTTCATACAAAAAACAAAATTATATTCATTACATAAACAACACACATCTTAACAACAACATTACGACAACATTTCACATTTCCATCATTGTTTTCACTTAATGATTTTTTGAACTTAATGATTCATCAAATGCCCAGGAACATTAGCAAGTTGTTCACAAAGTCCTATGTATATCTAATATGCTAGTATGTTCCTGTTGATAAGCCGACGCGTTTCGAGTTGGGGCCACCAAGGTTCAGACGGTTCCTGACCTCAGGCGGTATCGGACGTTAGTGCGCTGGCTAAGGTGAAACTAAGAGAGACGCCATTGGGACAAGTACTGTTTCCCGACCCTCAAGCAATGAATGCCATAAGAAAGAAATAAAGCGGCTGGGAAGGCACACCCGTGCGAAGGTGGAGAATACACGCAAGACGTCACCTACACAATTAATCCCTCACGAGTAGTTGAGAACTCAAGACAAGCAGTGCATCGGTACAGCGATACGGGCAAAGTTAAGAGAGACAGCCCTTCCCATTGAGAAGCCCCTGAATACACCATTCCCACAGCGAATCGAATTACAGATTAATCATAAGGCCCTGATGAGAGTTTGGGAACCTTGGTGGCCCCAACTCGAAACGCGTCGGCTTATCAACAGGAACATACTAGCATATTAGATATACATAGGACTTTGTGAACAACTTGCTAATGTTCCTGGGCATTTGATGAATCATTAAGTTCAAAAAATCATTAAGTGAAAACAATGATGGAAATGTGAAATGTTGTCGTAATGTTGTTGTTAAGATGTGTGTTGTTTATGTAATGAATATAATTTTGTTTTTTGTATGAAATATGTATATACATCTATTGAGTAAGTTAGGTATGTCAGTGTATCTGTTTATCTGTGCTTGAATACACGTATGAAATTCTTTCAAAAATAAAAAGTAAAGGGTACAAATTGAGGTACCGGATCGACCAAAAATAATTATTGGTGTGGTCTATATTTAAATGATCATGTTTTACTAAATAAGAGGGGCGCAGGCATTGTGTTGTTGCGTTCATTCATGAATGGTCCAGCCCGCCCTCATCCCGCTAAGGACCTAACTCCTTTTGGTTTCTATGCCATCAGGACAGGCAAACCTCCCGCCATAGATATTTTTCCAATCAAGAATGTAGTGGCACTTAGCAAGTACATAAAATGCATTTTGCGGGGAAAAACATGCAAAACGTTAGTGGACACATATAAATTAGGCAGCCCAGCTACAGTCGGTGCTGTTTTTGCTTCAACGGCCATAAACCAGCATACCTTTCAATCTTTAGAAGCGGTCCTTCGACTCTTCTGTTGAAGAAAACCGATTTATCTTATACACCTTAATACAAATGCATCTAATCTTAAATTTTTAAGTGGAAACTGCCTGGAGAGCAAAGTTCTAAGAACCTTTGGTATCTTGTAGCCACATTGCTTACCATCCACCTGCATTACTTAGTTTCCATAGATATTAGAGCTTATCACAACTTTTTTTCATAAAAAATACTCTCACACAATTTTTGGCCACTAGTTTGACCCTGAATCATCGGAGATACACAGACATGTGTGTTATGCAATTGTTTTATTTCATTTACCCATTGTTTGTCTCCTTGGCGTATGTACAATTGTACTTCTTGTGGCGTGTCACTTTTATCCTCTATCTACAACGTGCCCTTTTAGTGCTGTTTATTTGAGTACCCAAAAAACATAATTCAGTGAATTGTCACATATCTGTGAATTGTTCTTCTCCCAGATACTGTGACTCTCACATTTTTAAAACATAGATATGTGTTGGCAACCACATTTATTACCCATTTGTGCCAGCTTTATAAGCTTGTGTTTCTCTGCCTGGCCTTGATGGGGACTGTGCAGGTTCAATTCCATTCAATAAACTTTATTTGGATTTATACAAAAATCCATAAAAGCATATCAATAATACATATATCAATTACCTTAAAATAATAAAACAATAAAAATCCCAACTGTTCAGATTATAAAACATCTCTGACAACAGAACTATGGTTGAGAATTGTACCCGTTTAGGAATCCTCACTTGGTGGATCTCTGTGGGTGATAATACAAGACACAGAAGCTTAATTGTCTCAACATGTAGCAAAACTGCTATCAATCAATCAGTCAAAAAATCTTTGTAAAGTGCAACACTGTCACCCCTAGGGGTATTTATGTGCTGTGTCTCTGTTGAAGAGTCGTGTCTTCAGACTCTTTCTGAAGTCTACCAGCAAGGGAGCTGTACGTAGCTGGATGGGAAGGTCACTCCAGGTCTTGGCAGCGATGTAGAAGAAGTAGCGGCCACTGCTTTGGCTGTGAAGGATGCGGGGAGTGTGTGCAAGGGTGAGTAAGGAGGAGCGCACATGTCTAGGGGGATGGTGGAAGTTCAGTCGATGGTTGAGGTAGGCAGGTCCTAGGTCGTGGCCGGTTTATTCCTTTTTAGGCATATGTTAGGACCTTGAACTGACATCTTTTCTGGAAGGGCAGCCAATTAAGGTCTCTCAGGTGGGGGGCAATGTGCGTTTGTTTCGGGAGGTACAGGATGAGTCTGACTGCAGCGTTCTGTATGGTCTGGCCTTGCCGCAGTTAAGGCGGCTGGTGATGAGGGCCTGAGTGCAGGTCTTTTTGGTGTTTGTTGGAATCCATTTGAAGATACTGCAGTGCATGAGAAGTGTGTGGAAGCAGGATGAGGCAACTGCATTAACTTGTCGTTTTATGGTCAGTTGGCTGTCAAGATTGATGCAGAGATTGCTTGCATGGTCGGTCGGTGTGACTGCATTACAGCCTGCATGGAGAACATGCCCATTCCTCCAGCCCCTGGCTGAGGGTCGTTTCACAGTGGGCCGACCAATCACAACAGTGCATTGCAGCGTTGTTATTGGCCTAGGGGATGGAGCCTGCCTGCCTGCTTCCTGTTACTGGTGTTGGACGCAGGAGAGGAGGAGCAGAGACTCGGGACCCAGTGGTAAGGTAGTTAGCATTTTTTTTAAATTACCGTCTGCGACCCCTTCCCCTCCCACCCAAGCACCCGCCCTGCCACCTGCGAGCCGTGCCGGCCTCCACTGAGAACAGTTCATCATATAATTAATGTCTTGTCAGTGAAAGCTAAATATAAGAAGGGGCTTTCAACAATGAGGTCACACTGGTTTCCAGAAACTGCATTGTTGATTTTACACAGGAATAAAGTGTGTTGCTTTACGCCAATAATCTTAAACCTGTATATAAAATGTGATAATTATGCCTTTTCCTTTAATGAGTGTCAGCATAAGGCTGTGAAGAGACTGCTCCAATGCCCATGCAGACCAAGGATCAAAGGAAATTCCGGGCCAGCAAGGAGCCCAGGGAAACAGAGAGGAGCAATAATTAATTAATTAATTAAAGGCCTGCCTTAAATAATGTTCAGACTCAGGGGAGACACAGTGAAGCAATGCAGGGCTTCCATAATGGTTCTGTGGTCGAGTGGAGAGGTTCAGAGGAGAGAGGGCCATAGAGAGAATTGTGAAGATGAAGGAGAGAGGGAATCGGGTGATGTGAGACTGGTATTAGGTCAGGGCTTTGTGGAGGGTGAAGGAATGGAGTGAGGCAGGGCTGACATAAACGTTTAGAAAAAGGCAGAGAGAAGTAGGCTTGAAGTGCACTGAAAGAGAAGCTAATAGGTCAGCTGGCCAGGTATTCCATGAAAAGTACCACTGCATAGTGAATTCCCAGAAGGACATGATGTCACATAAGAATGTTGTGTGACAGTAATATGTAGCAGTTAGTAGTAAATATCAGAATTGTAGATCTCAAGATCATACAAAGGTCTCCAAACAAGGTTTTAGTTTCAAAGCTAGAATGGAATAATTCCTCAAAGGCATGCTCATACCCAGTGATATACGTACTGAAAGGTTTTTACATTTTATTATTTAAAAAAAATCTATGAACTCTAGCAATAGTAGGTCTCTAGATTCGCATATGTTTCCAGACTTTATTTTCAGTTATGTCTCAAAATCACATTGTCAGTGTCAGAAGTGCTAGAGGTTTTTTTAATTCAATAAAATGAATTGAAGCCCTAGCTGTCATAATATTCCTTTCCTAATTTATTTCTGGATATTAGTCTTATACCTGGTACTTATCAACAGCAAATCTTTACGTTTGTGATTCACATGGTCCCAAGGAAATTTGCACTAACTAGGCCCTGCTATCTAACATCAAAGGAGGCCACACAAACCCTTTAATAAATGTATGCACCTGTAAGAGCTACCCTAAGGAACACATAATGGCCTGCTTGGATAAAGAAGCACTAGGGCCCCCATTAGGAGTTGCACAATATAGGTGGACTGTATAAGCCGTATCAGAAACTATGGTACCATGCAGTAATACCCCACATGTACCTTGCAGTTATGAGATACATTCCAAGGAATGCGGAAAAATGCAAAACAAGTTTTGTCAGTGGTATAACCGCATGGAATTTCCCAATTCTGTGGGGTTTAATGCTCCCATTTACCAAATGCACTTAGTATGCGGAAAATAGACAGAGGGGCGTTTTTTGTTCAGGCTGGGAAGGGAGGCGGCATGGTAGTGAGAGGAAGACAAAGAACTGTCCTGGCAGGGGAAAGCATTGGATTCTCTTCCCCCACCCCTGTCGTGTCGTCATGCCTGGCGCAGCTTCCCCCCAAACTCAGGCCAGGTTGTGGGAGGAAGGGGAAGAGCTGTGGGTGGTAGAAGCAGTTCGGGAATCGAGGAGAAAGAATAAAGACGTGTCCTCCCGATCCGCCCGTGTCTGTGTCTTCAATGGGCGTGGGACAGGAAACTGGCGAACGAGGGTTGGATGCGCAGTCACCCCCTCCAATTGTGCACATCGAGAAGCGCGCGCTACCGCAACCACGAGCGGAGCACTGAAAAGAGGAAAGAGCGCGAAACAAGAAACAGCGCTATATGCAGCCCGAATATCAAGAAAGGTACCAGAGGGCCCAACAAACAAGGCCCAACCACGGCCCCAAGAAGAGAGACACGCAAACCGGGGTGAGCTCTGTCACATGCCCCTGAGATGAAGTAAAGCATGCCTGTATGAGTCCCCGTCGGCGGCCATTTTAAAGTCAGGCACACTCCATTGGCCAAGTTTAGTCCTGACTACGGTGGCCATTTTTAAGTCAGGCAACATACTGGAAAGACACCTGAGGCCTGCAAAAGTGACATTAAGGGGCTGTGGACGCCACTAAAACTTACTGGAACTGCACCCGCGCCCCCACCATATCGAACCCTGACTCTTCGCAGCTAGCGGCGCCTGGCCCGGCACACAATGCCCCGCTGCCTGGATTGATGCCCATGGGAGTATCGTACCTGCGCCCCCCTGAGCCCCTACCATTGATGTCTGGTAGCAGCATGGGACCTACATGGTAGAGCTGGCTCGAAGACTTTGAGGATTTCATGAAGGGGTGATGTGTCCGTGACCAACAGCTCATAGCCCTACGCAATCTCGTAGGTAAGGACATTGGACAAATCATTAAAGACCTGCCGCCGAATACCGCTGCATTATATGAGACTGTGAGAGACGCGTTGAATAAGAAGTTCCATCCTAAACGGAATCTAGATTATGAGCTCTACACCTTCAACCTCGTGTCTCAGGTACTAGACAAACCCATGGGAGACTTAATCTCCCGCCTCAAGCATCTAGCCCTCTATTGTGAGTTTGACAGCTTCAACGCGGACGATGCGCTACGCCTACGCATCATTGACGGATGTCAATCCGACTCACTACGTCGTCGACTTCTGAAAAAACACTACACTCTAGATGAAATAGAAAAACTCACTCGCATTAATGACCAAGCCGAAGAGCATGCAAAGAAAATGGAGGCCAGTAAATCTGAAAAAAAGGAACAAGCCCTCCGTGTGCACTCTCAAGCAGAACCAAGGCGTAACTCATTGGGGAGATTCGCAAGACAGGCTCGTACGAAATCGCCCCGTTGGGGGACACAGAACAGTTACTCCCATAGACAAACTTTACAATGCTACTGATGTGGTCAACACTACCCTCATACGGGTCAATGTCCAGCCATTGGGCATAAATGCCATTGATGTAGAAAAGACAACCACTTCAAAGCCGCCTGTCAAGCTTGTCGCACAGAACCGAGACAGACCAGATAGACCACAGGACCACGTCACCATGCAAGGGCTATACAAGGCCGGAGAGACCACTCGACGAGCTCGCCCACATCCTGTACCCAGTCACACAGATCCTACCGATCTCGGCGCTCAACATCCAGAGAGTCGTCCTCCCTCACTCCCATATCACAAGACAGCGACAAATGCGTATGTATGTTGGCAGTCCCAGATAGACTGAAGAAGTACCCGCGACTCCACATCCGAATAGGAAGTCACTCGGCCAAGTTCGTTCTAGACTCTGGCGCATCGCTAAACTACATCTGCGCAACCGAATACAAGAGCATGAATTCCAAACCAAAACTAGAGCCAGCAGCAGTGCGGGTCTACACTTGGATGTCCAGAGAACCATTGCCGTGTCTAGTGCGATTTCCTCCCACGCTGACCTACAAGGACAGGAAAATCCAAGCGTACATTCATGTGATCGAAGGCCCTGAACCAGCCGACTGTCTCCTCAGTCTACCAAAGGCGGAACGCCTGCAGCTTGTTGAGATCCTATACAAAGTAGACGACTCGCCAGACAGGATCAACAAGTTCCCAAAACTGTTCAACGGTCTAGGGAAACTCGTCCACTTCAAAGTCAAGCTACACATAAATGAGCAAGTGACACCAGTGGCACAGCATCACCGGAAAGTGCCCTTTCATCTACAACAATCGGTAGATGAAGAACTCCAAGACCTACTAAAAGCAGACATCATTGAGAGATCAACTGGACCCACCCGAGGGTGACCCCAATAGTAGTCGTACCCAAGAGGGGCCAGGACAACAAAGTACGCATGTGCATTGACATGTGAGCCCCAAATACAGCCATCAAACGGGAGCGACACCCAGGACCCCATATCAGTGACATGATCACACGCCTAAATGGAGCGACGTTTTTTTCGAAACTAGACCTCAACAAGGGATACCACCAACTTGAACTACCTAACGGTCAAGTTAAGTCACAACATTCACTACACACCAAGGACTCTTCTGCTATAAACAACTCAATGTTGGAATCTCCTCTGCCGCGGAGATCTTCCAAGAGGCTGTCAGACGAGTGATTCAAGACATTCCAAATGCCTTCAACTACAGCGATGACATCCTGGTATTCGGTGAGACCCAGAAAGACCATGACAAAGCACTGGACCAGGTTTGCCACGCCCTACTCACCGCCAACCTCACACTCAATCAGGAAAAATGTGAATTCCACAAGTCAACCCTCAAATTCTATGGCCACATTTTCTCAAAGGAGGGCATGATACCGGACCCTGACCAAGGTGTCAGCACTCTCGGACACTCTACAACCTCATGATGTCAGTGATGTCCGCTCATTCCTAGGGATGGCCAGCTACTGCGCCCGGTACATCAAGGACTATGCCACAATAAGTTACCCCCTCAGAGAACTCACTCGACAAGGTCAAAGCTTTCAGTGGTCAGCTGCGTGTGACCGAGTGTCAGGACTCAAATCCTGGGTTCCATCCTAGGGGATCCTATTGTGAAGCGAGCTGGACTAGAAGTCTGTGCCAGGGGCTCTTGGTCAGAGAAGGTGCAGATTTGGAGAAACAAGATGGCCGCTGAAGTGGCCACCGCAGAGGACGAGTAGACGCTCTAGTCCTTCTGGCCACAGCTGCAAGAATCAAGGAGCAGCGCGAGCGTCTAACTGAATGCGCACTTCACCACAGTTTTTGCCCAGAGTAGTTCGTTTATGAAGAAGCGCCCTGTTCAGAAGTACAAGAGAATAATTTAGTAGTTGAAAGGTTGGAGGTTAGGTTTAATGACCTTGCTACGAGTAAAGAAAGACCCCTCGGCGCATTCAGTCAAGCACGAGTTGCATTTTTTGAGATGATTAGAAATACTTCCTGAGGAGATCCAGACGCCCGAGAAGAGTTGCAGAGGAATGGTGAATTAAACTTGGCTTTCCAGAAGTACAAGAGCTAAGTAGTTCGAGTGGAACGAGAATAAGAGCAGCGTCATGTGAATGCTGAAGAAATTCCGTGAGAGAGAAAACAGGCGAGAAGTCTAAGATAAGTAAAAGACAAATGCATATAGACAATTGTTAAGTGGACAATACGTGAAGAAAACAGATACAGAACTTGTGGGAAAAAGACATTATTTACCAGATAAGAGGTTGCAGAGTTCACTCGAATCTGAAAGACAAGAAGGCAGATTAAGTTAATATTGTGATCAGAAAGTTAAAACACTTGAAAAGATATTAAAAGGTAACACTGAGAATACTTACCAGAAGTGAGAAAAGAGGAATCCAGTCAACCTGCAAGACCAATAAATAATACAGGTTAAATAAGATAAAAAGGATAGCAGAAGACAATAATTAGAGACCCCAGTTTAAAAGGAGAACGCCACTAATTAGTGAAGTAAGTGCACTTAACTCCTAGAAAAATAATAAGCATAGTCAAAGGCCAACCCTAGAAATAACTAAATGAATATTCTTTATTTTTCTAAAAGTTAGTGACAACTAACTAGAGGAGAATAGAATCACAATCAAATACAGAAGAGGAGCTCCAGTCCTGAAACATAAGGGTCGGTAAGAAAGAAAGACAGCATAGGACAGAGATAGTTAAATAAGGGGTCAGAATTGAGATATGTGTATTTGTTTTTAGGTTACATAGCGCAGACTGCAACCGAAGATAGCAGAGCGAAGGACCCTTGCAGGACCAGTCTCTTCTCTTCTCTTTTGTTATTTTATCCAAATTCCCCCTTCCCCCGAGGTAATGTGAGTAGGTTCAGGTAATGACCTGCTGGCACTGCTGAGAGGGATTTGGGTACAAGCATCTCTGTTCCCGTGCAAGAACCGGTAAGCCTAAGTGTATTAGAGTTCTGACACCGAGCCTTCCACAAAATCAAGGCAGCAGTGAGTTCAGCCATCAATCTTGCCTATTTCAACCCCAAACGAAAGACTGAAATCACAGTAAATGACAGCCCTGTAGGACTAGGGGTGATCCTAGTGCAATATGATGATGTAGCAGACCAACAACACATTGTCGCATATGCCAGCCACAGCCTCACTGACACCGAAAAAGCCTATTTCCAACCAGGAAAAGAAAGTCTGGCAGTCGTGTGGGCATGTGAGCATTTCCACCTTTTTGTGTATGGCAAACACTTCACACTCATCACTGACCACCAAGCGCTGATCACCATCTTTGGGAACCCCAAGGCGAAAATGCCTCCGCAAATCGAACGGTGGGGTCTCCGCCTGCAAGACAATACATACACCATCATTCACAAAGCGGGGAAGGCAGAGAATCCGGCGGACTACATTTCACGGCACCCCCAGGCTCTGATGCGGGCGTGCCACTCTGTGACTGAAGAATATCTTCATTTTGTCATTGACCGAGCCTGCCCACCGGCCGTTCCACTTGAACCCATCATCGAGGCATCGGCAAATTACGCCACAATACAAGATGTCATGCATCATGTTCGCACTGACTCGTGGCGACATTTAGAAGGCCTGCAGAAGAATGCCACCATCACCATGCAGGAACTTGCGGCCTTTCACGCATGTCAAAGTCAAACTTTCCATCAGTGACAAGGGACTACTACTAAGAGGTCAGAGAATTGTCATCCCTACCCAGCTGCGACAGGGAACTGTAAATCTGGCACATGAAGGACATCGAGGAGTAGTTGCCACGAAGAAAGCGATGCGAGAGCGTGTCTGGTTCCCCTCTCTCGACCAGATGGTAGAATCCACAGTTCGAGACTGCCCACACTGTCAACTAATAGGGCGTGAGAAACCACACGACCCCCTGCAGATGTCGGACCTCCCAGACGGTGTCTGGCAACACGTAGCAGTCGATTTCTTTGGCCTACTGAAGTCGGGAAAATACATCATCGTTATCGTGGATGGATACTCCCACTTTCCCCTCGCTCACCAGATTTCCTCTACCAAAGCGGCCACCGTCATACCAGCAGTTGATGAAGCCCTTGCCGCATGGGGCACCCCCACGGCGGTGAAGACTGACAACGGTCCTCCATTCAATGGACAAGAATTTGCAGATTTCGCAAGACATCTCAACTTCAAACATGGGAAAATCACTCCCCTGTTGTCCCAGGCAAACGGAATGGTGGAGTGATTCATGGCCACTATTAAAAAGACAATGCAACAAGCTGAGCTAACCCACTGTGATATTCAGCCAGCACTAAACGAAGTACTCCGAGCATACAGGACCACTCCTCACAGCACCACAAACCAATGCCCAGCCACCCTGATGCTCGGGCGTGTCCCTCGCACCCGGATACCAACCACAGATGCCATCACACAGTCCAGAATCACGACCTCAGACCATGAAGCCGTGGTTGAACTGGATTGAAACAAGAAGGCGAAAATGAAAGAATACACTGATCATTGCAGACATGCCAAGACATCCGACATCCAAGAAGGAGACTGGTGCTAGTGAGAAAAGAAAGGAAATCCAAAGCAGACAGCCGCTACCACGATCACCCACTACAAGTAACAAGAATGAAAGGGACTATGATCACGGCTGAGTCAGGAAATAAGAGAATAACCAGACATGTGTCACATTTCAAAAGATGCAACCAGCAGCCTACACCCGGGCTAGGAGACCTGACTGGGACACGGACGTGTCAAGTCAAGAGGAAAGCAGTCATTAAGAGCACATACCGGGGACACCTGATCGAAGAAGTGAGCATCCTTGCAGTCAGTCACGACCCAACCGATCGCGACGGGACATTCGGAAACCCATCCGACTCATTGAAGAACTATGAGAGAGATGCTGAACATCTAAAATACAAAAGGGAGAGATGTTGTGTTGTCATGCCTGGCGCAGCTTCGCCCCAAAGTCAGGCCGGGTTATTATTATTATTTATTTGAAGGTTTTATATAGCGCTAGCTCCACCCGAGCGTATCAGAGCTCTTTATATCAGTAATGGAAATAAACAAGAAAAACAATCATAGAACTGAACAAAACAGATTATACAGGAGATCAGACAAAATAAAAAGGAAACAGTTTGGGGTACATGGTGGAAAAAATACATATGGGATAAACAGGAAACCCATTGAAAGAACCAAAGTGTTGTTATAAATAGAAATGTTACAGTATGCCAAGGGGGATTCAGTGGGCAGAGAAGGGTGTGTGGGGGGTGTAATGAGGGGGGGAGGGTGAGGGGAGTGTCAAGAGGGGGGTAGGTGAGTGTGGGGGGTTGGTGTAGTTGCTTAAGGAAGGGGGATGGAAAGTAGTCAGAAAGGGGAAGAAATAGTTTATTGAAGATGAATGATCAGTATACTTTTATTGTCAATGTTACACTCACAATAGTGATTTTAAGGCATTTGTTCAGTGTTTCATCCTTGTCCTCCACTTATAACAGTATACCCACATTAACAATCCCATATGAATATAGGTTGGGCCATTTTATGGAACTTAATAATTTTCAGGTAGTGTATGATGCCACCTATTTGATAATGTTGTGGGAGGAAGGGGAGGAGCGGTGGAAGCGGCAGTTCGGGAATCGAGGAGAAAGAATAAAGACGTTTCCTCCCGATCCGCCCGTGTCTGTGTTTTCACAGGGCGCGGGACACGAAACCCCCCCTGCTAGAAAAGGAACTCGAGCAGGAAAGTGGGATAAGTCTGGGTGCCTATCTTGCCGAAGCCTAATTCGATTTTACTGGGTGGATTTTACGGCCATTGAAATTGGGTCCAGTGTTTTTGTGCAGGGAAAATACTGGCCATTCGTCATTAGTTGTAGCAGAATCCTTTATGAAATTCTGCTCTGCCTGACTCCTAGTGAAGGTCTAAAACACCAGTATGGTGCCAGTACACAAACAATGTAGCATATTGGACAAAGAACACAAATCGTCTGCTCTCTGTTTCTAGATCTAAATCTCTAACAAAAATCATGGGGGCAATGGGATTTCTGTTTCGCGATCATTTCCGTGCCTTTTATATCCAAGCTGGTCCACAATGAAGGACTGCAATGAAGTGCACGCAAGATCCCAAACCGTTAGTTTAAACGTTCCCTACCGGATGATCATATGAGGAAGTTCTCAGAAACAGTAACTAACACGCCATGCATTTCGATTTAGACATGTCCTCTACTTGACCTTTTAATCACGAGTTTTTGCTCCAGGTTCCTAAATGAGTACTTATGATGTAACGGAAATAACAGTCACTTTTATTGCTGCATATTTCCACTTTTTTATTAGGTGCAAAAATTGTCATGCAGGTGACGTGCTTCCTCAAATGTCGGCCCTTTGCACTTCGTGGGTAATCGAGGGTGGTGGATAGTCATGTTCCATTTAGTTGCGTATTGATTTTAATCATAAATGAAAAACCATTTCCATTGTGTCAGTTCCATTTATTGCAACACGTTTAGAACATGCTTTGCAGATGGATTCTGGCACAAAACGAGGAGCGATATAATCTCCCTTTTAGTTGATTGTTCCTGCAGAGTACACGAAAACATTCCAGATGCCACATATTTACAGGGGAAGTGTCACTGTCTGTCATTTATGTGCAATATCAAGTAAAAACGGAGTATAGCTAACAATGATATCAGGCATACTCTGTGATTTAACATAGCGATGTATAATTCAGATTTGCGAAAAACCGAATGAAAAATCAAATGAGCCACACATAGTTGCTAACTGAATATATTGCAATTTTTCTACAGCCAACAGTCAAATTGAATGGCAATGACAGTAAAATCGGTTAAATATATGGTAATCAAAAGTGACAGATAATCATTTGATATGTGATTGAGATATAGAATGTTCTAAACAAAATGCTTGAGTTGCTGAAACTGGAAAAATGTGTAGGCTAGCGAATAGATATACGGCCAGATTCATGAAACGAAAATCGGTTCGCAAAGGGCCAGATTCTGAGAATATGGCCCTTTGCAAGCGCAATTATTGCATTTGGGATTCATCATCCCAAATGCAATAATCGCTATTATAGAATTCGCTATTGTGCGAGGAATTGCATTTAAGGAATCCTATTAGAGATTCCTTAAATGCAATTCATCAACCAATTTTAAATTGCGAATTCGCAATATTTGGCCGCTATTTACCACGAAGTCTGACTTCGTGGTAAATAGCGAAAAAATAGATTAAAACGCTTTAGTGCATTTTTTTCTTTTGCATGTTACACACACACGTCCTTTGGACATGTGTGTGCGCAACACCTGTTTAATATTGCATTTCAGGGGTGCTACAGGGTGTCCTTTGGACACCCCTGGCACCCTTGAAATCGCATCCTTATTTGCGATTAGCAAATTGCTAATCGCAAATAAGGAATAACTCCCCATTTATTCCTATGGGCCTTTAGGTTAGTTTAAACGTTCCCTGCCGGATGATCATATGAGGAATTTCTCAGAAACAGTAACTAACACGCCCTGCATTTCGATTTAGATATGCCCTCTACTTGACCCTTTAATCACGAGTTTTTGCTCCAGGTTCCTAAATGAGTACTTATGATGTAACGGAAATAACAGTCACTTTTATGGCTGCATATTTCCACTTTTTTATTAGGTGCAAAAATTGTCATGCAGGTGACGTGCTTCCTCAAATGTCGGCCCTTTGCACTTCGTGCCCTTTGCATATTCATTCCTATGGGCCTTTACAGCCTGATTCATCAAGCTAAATTGCACTTGCAAAGGGCAAGATTCTCAGAATCTTGCCTTTTGCGAGTGCAATTTTTGCATTTGGGATTCATCATCCCAAATGCAAAATTCGCTATTAAAGAATTCGCACATTTGCGAAGAATTGCATTTAAGGAATATCTATTTGAGATTCCTTAAATGCAATTCATGAATCATTTTAAAATTGCGAAATTGGAATTTTGGGCCGCTATTTACCGAGAGGTCAGACCTCGTGGTAAATAGCAAAAACTTAGAAAAATGCATTTAAATGCATTTTTCTAAGTTGCATGTTACACACACACATGTCCTTTGGACATGTGTGTGCGCAACACCAATGTAGATTACATTTCAGTGGTGCTACAGGGTGTCCTTTGGACACCCCTGCACCCTTGAAATCGCATCCTTATTTGCGATTAGCAAATTGCTAATCGCAAAAAAGGAATAACTCCCCATTCATTCCTGTGGGCCTGTAGGCCCATAGGAATGAATGGGGAGTTATTCCTTATTTGCGATTAGCAATTTGCTAATCGCAAATAAGGAACATGTAGGAATCGCAATATTTTTTGCAATTCCTACATGAATCCCGTTTTGCAAGTCCTTAATAGCGATTCCTTATGAATCGCTATTAGGGGCTCGCAAAACGGGAGAATGATGAATCTGGCTGTTAGTTATTTCTTATTTGCGATTAGCAATTTGCTAATCGCAAATAAGGAATGTGTAGGAATCACAATTTATTTAGCAATTCCTACATGAATCCCGTTTTGCATGTCCTTAATAGCGATTCCTTATGAATCGCTATTAAAGACTCGCAAAACGGCCCTTTCATGAATCTAGCTGATAGTCACCAGGGAGTATGGTATTAGATTATCGAGTCTTTAATATCATGCTATCATAATAACATAGCAAAATTATCAGTAACCAAAATATTGTAAACAAATACTTCATAGGTATCTGTTGGCTTACTACATTTAACTCCACAAATATGCACATTGACAATAATCTTTTTTTCAAGGAATGTGGATGTTGAGTTAAGAATAGTACATCTGTACTTACCTACATATACTTTATGTCTCCATTTTTTGGTTAATGATATTGCAAACTCAAAATTCTGACATAATCCACAAAGGCGATTCTGGTACATTTCAGGAGTTGTAGAAATTCCACAGCTAAAGCACAGCATTGAAGTTAAATAGATTGACCTGGGTTTCAAAAGCAAGGTAACTTGAACAATCCGGCTCCAGGTAATGAGTGAGTCCCCTGAAAGTTCAGTCCAGATTGCTGATTTTTTTTAAAGAATTATAGTTGTACCGTTAAATGTGGGGGCCACATTCCCTGATGTTATCATTCATGTTCTTGCTCCTTTAGTGCTAACAAAATACCACTGTTGACGACATAGCAGGATTCTGTCTCTAGATCATGAATCGGAGACAGCTAGAATAGCTTACTATTCAGCTAAAAATGATGGGGTATATTTGCAAGGGGAATAGCGCCACCAGAATGCCACTTTTACAGATCTTCTGGTGGCGATATGCCCATTGCCATATTTCCGAAGCGGCATTAAGCCACTTTTCATCACTGAACGATGCCTTGTAAATAGGGCCAATTAGCACGCATCACTTAGTGTGAAAGGGGCTTGCAATGGGTGTTGCTGTGAGTGTTCCACCACAACACCCATTGCTTTTTGACGCTGCCACAGATTTACAAGGATGTGTAAATTTGAGGCAGTGCCAAAAACGAACACAATGCAATACCAGGAACTAGAATGGCGCAACAAGGAAAAATACTTTTATTTCTCCTAGTTTTAGCTTATTATATGTGTGCTGCATTCTGCAGCACAGATAGAAAGAGCGAAATACAATTCATTAATTAAAATACAAATAATGTTTATGTGCAGGAAGGTAGTCCTTCCTGCACATAAACAATCATTACATAATGATGATTTGCTACTTCTATGTGGGCTGCAGAATACAACACACATAGCAATAACAAATCACCATTCTGGCCCTTCCTCCACATAAACAATCATTCCCTGCAATGCAGGCACCCTTACACTGTGGTGCAAAGGTGCCTGCTTTGGCACTAGACAGCTAATTATACCACCAGTGCTAGGGAAAACACAGGGGTGCACCGTATTGTTGTAAATAAGCCTTCCGCGCTCCAATATTTCCTTTTAAATATGCCCTTAATGTGTTTGAAGATGTGGGGCTGACTGGCAATGATTACCAGAAGGTTTACACAAGGGTGCCAAAAATGACCAACACACCTCTGCATCTATATCAGTGGGTTGTTGCTTAAGACTAGTTGAAAAAAACAAAAGAGGTGTCTAGTAATGTAGGGTTGTGGGTTTCATTTTCAGAGTAGTTCAAATATGTTGGTCGTGCTTCTGTGTGAATGTCCTTACAGACCCACATTCTGGTGTGAGATTTCTGGTGCAAAGAAAACTTGTCATTTTGGTGCTTCCAGTGGTATGTTATCTTAATGCAGCAAGTGATTAGCCATATTCATATATGACACAACACAAACTAAGTTTTCTGGTTTTAGGCAAAAATCCATTAATCCAAAAACGTTTAGATGACAAAAGGCATCTTTTAGTCATTGGCTTCCGAAAGCCTGACATCCTGAATATTTTGAATGTAAACTTTTTATGCATTACTATTTATTGGTTACACATGACTGTGATGTGTCTTTTAAATAGTATTCCGCATAGTTTATAATGTGTTAGTTTGTGCTTTCTTTAACACTCACTCTGAATGTTCCCTCATTTGTGCCGTTTATTAAGTTAACTGACTAAACAAAGACAAAGATCCATAAATGAACTGATGAGATAAATGAAATGCTAGAAAGGGAAATAGGATGTCATTGTGACACAGCAATATGGTTACACAAATTAATTTTATTAGCAAGATTTTTCATTTGCCAATTAGCATTTACTCTTGACAACATTAGAGAATCTTCTGCAGCATACTGTTTTAGATACTCAATCTGTAATAATCTATCAATGTTCAAAGAAGGGCTTATAGAAAGAAACCTTCTGAAACCTGGCATAGTAATTGCACAGGGATCACCCATAAAGGAAGGAAATAGACATTATGGGCCTAATTACGATGCTGGTCAGACGATCGTCCGATCAACATAGTTTCAGGAGTGGAACCACCTGACAAATACTCAGCGGTTTCACTCCTCCTATTAGAATGTGACCGCCAGCATGGTGGTCGGAAACAAAGCTTTTACCATTGCGGCTTGTGCTGTGGCCCAGAAGAGGGCGGCAGTACAAGCTGCAATAGTAAAGGCTAATGTTTCTAAACATCTAGGAACTGTGTGCCAGGCACCATGTGGTGCCTGGCACACAATGCATAGATGTTTGGGGGGGGGACCACATGTGCCTCCTACGCCACACAGCGGAGGCCTAGAGGGTACAGGGTGTTACTTTCCAAAATCCTTCCCAATTCACAATGGCTGACATAGAAAGCTTGTCGGAAAGGGACATCCTGTTCCCTATGGCGGTGCCTCTGCAGTCACCATCACCATTGCAGGGATTAGGCCTCTACAATGATATTGGGTGAGGTAATATAGGTAATAAATATCTGTGTGACTAAGAATGTACAGAACAATCCTGCTTTGTATGTACAAAAGCCTTGATTTATCAGACTAGTGACACTACTGTGTTCAATTAAACTGGATTTACAGCTGTGAATTTTGAATCAGACAGACAGCTGTACAATAGCAGAATACTGCATTTCAATCAACTCCTAACCAGTCGATATCTACACTGGATATTTGCAGCTAGTATATGAAACAAGACTTATTACAGTATCAACCCTCATATCCGTACCCCTTCTTCCCTGAATAGCTATTGCTGGATATCACAGAAATCTCATTAAAAAAAACTATTTAAGTAACAAAATGTGCCTACTCTTTTAGACATGCTCCTGGAAAAGAACAGAATTAGAGTCATTCATTTTTGTTTGCTGAAGGCTGAACATGTACATTAAGTTAATTCCTATGTTTTTTTACACACGTTCCTAAAATAAACTAGTCACTAAATACCCTCTTTTCCTGTAGTATTCTTAATCTGGGAAAATCATGTTTTGTATAACTGTTTTCACTGAGTTTAAAATACCCTTGTGAGTCCATTCAGGTCACAACTATCAATATTGTCCTATAAATTATATCCAAATAAGTCCATCCCATAGTGAAAATCGACAACTAGTCGTTTAATGATCTGGAGAATGTCTCACTGATGCTCAGTAAAAACATCTGACAAGTGTTGTATCTGTCTGACTTCATTCACATGGCCGGATCAATGAACTTCTTGCAAACAAGAATTTTACAATATTTGCAGCACTTAATGAAAAGTTGATTTTAGACTATATTAATTAGCTTAATTATAGAGGAAAAGATAAATGCTACGTAATCTGTTAAAGGCACTGTGGAAAAATTATAATTATTGAAATTGAGTTCTGAAGAAATATGATGAAATATAAACAACTTAAACATTTGCATATTTATTATGTTTGCTTTTAGAATTTTCATTTGCTACAAACATGACTTCAATTTCAAAGAGCAGCTTAACAGTCCTTGATTTTATTTTTGTTAGCAAACGTTTGTCAGATGAAATTACAAAGTAGTATTCAAAGTGAATGAATGATAACACTTGTAGCAAAATGATACACTTCAGTAATTTTAAAGAGGTAACATTTAATGGATGCCATAAAAAAGCATAACATTATTATTTTATTTATGAGTTTTATTATTCCAAACTAGATTGTTATGCATTTGTTTTCTCCCCTGTGACTTTATTTGAAAGGAGAAACGACTCATAACGCATTTGAAGTGATCCAAGCACTTCTCATTAATATGATGTCGCACACCAATTTCTTGAACATGGGAGATGACATTGTCCAAAGGGAGATATATTTGATTTAATGTCTTTTTACCTTTAGGCAGTAGTGTAATTTCATGAACGTTATTGGTGTTGGAGAAATTACATCTCGTGTACTTTAACCCACATTGATATCACAGGAAGTGAAATCACACGAAATGTGATCCTGGTAATGAGTTATGATTATAATTATCCTTTTTTGATATTAAGGGCTGCAATGGGTTAAGAAGCAGTGACAGACAACAAGAGTACACATCAAATTACTAAAACTAGTAAAATATAAACTCATACTTTTAAGCCACCTCTGCTGTATTGTATCGTAATTCTATTTATATAACACTTTAAATCCCTGATCACTTACTGATATGTTTTTGTGGACAGGTAACATGGCACTTTGTGGGATGGCTTTAAATGGAAGAGTGTGTGCCTGTCATGTGACCTGTATGGCTAATGTATGAATGTGCATGAGGACCCGAATTGTGCTGATATTGATACATTGCTGTGTAAAATGTTATGTGGAAAAGATGTCCCAAACAAGCCCTTCTAAATAGCAATTCTTTATCCATTTTAAACCCCTGTAGCGATTTGGTAATATAGCACCTATAAGTGCATGTTAATAAGTCATTTAGCAATCTGAAGCCCTTTAATTAGTGATTCGCAAGGTTTGTAACTGCTAAATGGCTTCAAACATCTGTCTTTAGGTTCCACAATATTAATGGTGTGATTAGTGATGATAGTATGAGGCAAAATAGTACAACGGCATGGTTGAAAGTAGATGGCAGGAAGGTGAAGTGATCTGTCCAGGGTTTGTACATAAGTGGATTGCAAAAATGATAAAGGCTTCTTAGAGTAAGAGATTTAGATAGACGAGAACTTTCTTTAGGTCCGACTGCTTGGACCTGAGCTATATTCAGTTCATGGAGACATCATATTATTCAACTGGTCTATTCTAAAGCAGGGAAATAGCTGGAAATGTGCAGAAGGAGCAGCCTGTACCAACGTCATGCTTGCTTCATGAAACAGGCAACATTCTTTGCTTTCAGACAGTTACATGGTGACTTGTTGACTGTCTTTAAGTACATCCTGCTCCACTTACATGTCATCTGGCCTTGATATTCTCATTAGATCAACAGAAGTCTGTAATGTGCCCAGCTCTGTGCCATTGTGCTCCACTCTTATTTGTAGGTGTCTGGCATGGTCTGGATCAAACCCCTTCCAGAGAATGGTCTATCAGAAATCAGACTTCTCTACAAGAAAACCACCTATGGACCTTAAAATACGAACCCCTGAGTGATACTAAGTCTCCTTTAGCAGCCTTGATTTGCCTTTGCAAAGAGTTTTTGAAGTGGCTAAGAAGTTACTATAGGAAAGGAGAAGACTGCAACCTGCTAATAAGAACATTAGGATGTATCTGCATTTATGGTGCAGCCAAGGGACTTATCTGCCAATGCAATCTACTTCTGTCAAACTTAAGGTTTAGATGGCACTAGAAGGAGACTGTAGACAGGCCCACACATGCCTCCTATGGGCTGACTGGTTCTCATGACCACCTTCCAAGACCAACTATGGTTTCTTCACAAACAGTGTCTGCCTTCCTACGGACACTACCTCCTGCTGCCCCATAACTGATGCTCCAGACTAATGTGTGGAGCCCCACCTACTTCCGTGTTTTGTTGCAAGTTTCTGTGCACATTTTTAGGTGGTATATAGTTTACTTGTGCCCCGACAATTCTGCCCACCTACCCAACAGCTGTACTACAATCTACTTGTGAAACAAGCAAAGGAGAGTGAAGAGCTTCAGTACTGTAAAGGTCACATGGCTTGTGCACACTTTCAACTTATTTTAGCTTGTGCATGGGAAGTTTATTTTAGCCACTACTAATGGTCCAGACTACAAAGAAAATATGTTCAGGATAAGCTACTCTTGCCTGGCATGAACCACCCACTTTTTTATATGGCTTAACCTACCCCCAACAGTACATTTAGAAGAGTATTAGATGTCATCTCAGGATTCCATGACCTTATAAGGGTACTTAGTCTGCAGCCTCTCCTCTCTGTATGGTATCAGAACTCCTTGGGTACCTGCAATATCCTCATAATGTACATTGATGGCACATTAACACAATTATGATTCTAATTATTATTTTTATTATTATTAGCCAATACACCTAAAGCCTAAAACCATTTTTTTAAGAATGGCATACATTTGTACGGGAATTTATGAGCATGCATAATTTACAGAGGTAAAACAAAGGTGTGCAGGTAAGTTAGCAAATTACAAGTGAACTACACAAATGGTGCATTAGACTTAACAAGCACCCCTGGCATTTGTGAATCAGATCAAAAAGAAACTAGCTACTTAGACAATGTGCTTGTTGTATGTGTGTGCATGGGAAAACCCATTGTTTTTTAAGAAAGCCCTCACCCACAAACCTAGTTAGTGGCATGCTTCATCATCGGGCCCCACCCAGAGGCACCAAGTGTGCCTCAGATGTGCTTCGACGCCTGATTACAGTGGAGTAGGTTATATAAAGTGAGTGTGCAGTGGGAGTGTATTGAGTGGGGTTTTAAAATACTGTCCTAAAGGTCCCAAAAGGTTACTTCATTAGTGGGCCCTAGGCAGTGTTAAAAACAAAGGCATAGGGACGTGCTAGGAGAGACTTGTGGTCTCCCACATCCAGTGTGGTCAACTAGTTTCAACCAGGCCTTTTAATTAAAACTGACTTTCATCAGGACCTATGTGTGCGGGGGTGAAGTAGGGGACATATGAGTTATCAGTACCCTTATGTGTAGCATGCGCTAAGGTGCTAGAATTGCAAGAGGAGTATTTCCTCTCAGTTTGTACCTGTGGAGAGAAAAACGACAGGACAGGACAAAGACATAAACACAAATAGTTTAAAACACGTTGATTTAGAGGCACATAGTAGGTGATGGCATAGCCTGGTGCCTAGTATGTGAGCGAGTCAACCGACAGTGATTAGCGGTAGTGTCGGGTTATGGCATTGGCCGAATCATAATATTATAAGGTGCTACTACCTATTAGTGGGAAAAATCGAAATGCTGTGGTAGCCAAGGAAAAAATTATTTTGCATTAAGTAGTGAGGGCTTACTTCCTAACTACAAAGGACAAGCTCCATGAGTCTCTGCCGGTGATCCGAGACTCCTATGCACTCTGTGGGTTAAAGAGGAAAAAGGCAAGGGTGAGCAGTGGAGGTTAGTGAACTTCACTACGAACGGTAAAGGGTGCACACTCAGGTGTAGCCGGTGGCTGCGTCCTGGTGGTGGTACCGCGAGTGAGATCAGGCACCCACACTTACTTGCCGTTGTCTTCGGATCATTTGTATCACCTGTTGTGTCAGGTCAAGAGCTCCATCGAATGCGGGTGCCTTGAGCCGTCGTGATATATATACGGAGTTAACGCCGCAGCAGGGGCTTGTTTATGTGGGTGTGGCTCCTGTACGAGTAGCGTCAGGGAGCAGCGTCTGTAAGATAACATGAAAAACACAGAAGACATACTCGTGCTCCCCGTGTACCCTGTCTAAGATGGAATAAGGATATAGTCAGCAGAATTACTAGCGTGATGATGCTACCATGATGTGGGTATGCCTATTGGCTGCTTTCGATTGTACTAGGATGGTGCTGCCAACTGGCCCGATATGATGGCCATATAAGTGTTATATTAACTGGTGAAGGCACTAGGCAGTATGTGAGAACATTTTCCCTAAGTCCCCTACTTCACCCCCACACACATAGGTCCTGATGAAAGCCAGTTTTAATTACAAGGCCTGTCTGAAACTAGTTGACCACACTGGACGTGGGAGACCATAAGTCTCTCCAAGCACGTCCCTATGCCTTTGTTTTTAACACTGCCTAGGGCCCACTAATAAAGTAACCTTTTGGGACCTTTAGGACAGTATTTTATAACCCCACTCAATACACTCCCACTGCACACTCACTTTACATAACCTGCTTCGCTGTAATCAGGCGTCGAAGCACACCTGAGGAACACTTGGTGCCTCTGGGTGGGGCCCGATGATGAAGCATGCCACCAACTAGGTTGGTGGGTGAGGGTTTTCTTAAAAAAACAATCGGTTTTCTCATGCAGACACATACAACACGTACATTGTCTAAGTAGCTATTTTCTTTTTGGTCTTTGCATATCCCCTGGGGAAACGAACTAGCTACTCTAGTTCCTCACTCTCGCCTTTGATTCCCAACATTTGTGAATCAGACACATAGTTCTCTGTAATCCTGACAAGGGTTTAAGTGGCAATGATGCATTGGACATGTGAAGAAGAATTTCATTTGCTGTGGAATGAGAGGTATGAGAGGTATAAATAGATTAGCAGCTGAAGTCAGAGGATAGATAAATGAGTAGCAAATAATGGACATGGAAGCATGTTGGGAATTAACAAAATACATCTAAAGGTAAGAAGAGTAGTTGCTGTAAAGGTGATTAACCTTGCATTTCATCCAGTGCTGGAAAGAAGGGACATCCAGCCATATCCTGGATCAGGCAGCAATTGTTGGACCGGATCGGGGACCTGTCTGGCCCCAGTAAAATATGCTAAACACCGGGACACAATTCAGCAGCACTCTTACATTGTCTGCTTTCTGTACGGAGCAGGAATATGTAGGCAGTGAAGCGTTTTTAGATATTTTAAATTTCAGCTGGGCCCACAACAAAGGCCTAATTTAACGGGTCATCAGCCACTTTTTGTTAGAGTAGAATCCTGGCTAGTAGCTATCTGAAGCCTAATACCAAGAAGCCAATGTATCGAGGGGAAGCAAAGGCACACAGCTTTTTATCACTTCAGAAGTACTTAGGAGAAGGTAGGAGTTTGAAGCAAGCTTTTGACTTTTTCAACCCTTTTATCTGAGAGATATGCATGCACCATAAGAATGTCAGGTGTGTCAGTCTAAACAAATAACAATTTAAATAGTGCTTATTACATTTTGTAATTGAATTCTTTTATAGCGCTACTCATCCCAATGTAGGGTGTCAGAGTACTTTACATCAGACACATACACACACACATTATTCATTGACAATAAATCATAGAAGTATGTAAATTAAGAGTTTTTAGAGTTGCAAGGTGTAGGGGTCCACATTGTGTTTACTAATAATAATTATATGTTAAAGAGTGTATGGCTGGGAGAAGGGCACACACTCAGTATTTAAACCTTAACTTAGTGCTTGCAGTTGTTTCTACTTTAAATACATAATTATTACCCAAAGAACCTGTTTAAGCAATTAACAACAGATTGAGAAAAACAATAAGGGTTTAAACCTATGCTTTGTTGTTTGCATGGAGGTCCTTGATGATTGCTTATATGCTGTGCTATTCTATAAGGATTGCAATTTATGAACTGCAATTAAAAAAAGGATATTTGTGTCAAAAGCAGTAACCCACTTACTTACATTAAATAAAAACCTGTCATTTGCATGTTAAACAATATGCTTTGCAGGAGACAGATTAACCCTCTATGCTAATTTATGAGTCAAAACAGTGATTAGACTTATGTTTCCAAAACTGTGGTTAATGTTGGCTGGGAAAGTCCAGCAGTAAATTAAGATGCCTTTAAATTCTGTGTTTATCTTGTCACATGATTCAAAGACAGAGGGCAAAGGTCAGGCTATGTCATCTGATATATTGCTATTTATTATTTATCTTGGGATTATGTTTACTTTTCTTTCTCTGACTGTAAAGTGAGTGGAGTTTTTAAAGTGAATTATGTGACAATCTTGCTGGAGTACAGGGAGTGTAAAAGGAAAGGCTGTAGGATGTCATTTTTTTGCAACACACAAGAAAATGGAAATACCTGAAAATGAACTATAGTATTGAGCAGTTAGGAAGGCAAACATGTAGCACATTTTATTGTAATTCAGAAGTGTGCTGGAAACAGAGATTTTAGTAGCATCAAACAAATCAAGACACTTTACTTGGTGATTCACAAATGATAAATATTAATAGAAACCCAATTTCTTTACATTATCATTTGTGCACTCTATAGATTTGTCATTCAAACTGCTTGTCTGTCCAACTTTAGTGGTCATATCAATGGACAATGTGCTATCTGTAAATGACTGCGCTACCACATGATGCTTTAGTGAGATATAAAAATCACCACGCCTCATGGCCATTAAGGGGAGGTGGGTCATGAATTTTTGCATTTCTAAAAATTGACTTGTGGTTCTAAAAACTTGGGAAAGCACTGGACTAGACAAAACAGGGATCTCTCCAGCTAGTGCATTACCTACCAGAGTTATCTTACCATGATTAATATTCCCTGAGATTTACTGGGAGTGCAAAGCTTCCTGCAGCAGGTGCCTTAACCCCATTAAAATGCATCCTCTGCAACCAATTAAACCAGAACATATTTACTGCCATGTTTCTCCTTGTTGCCATTTTCTTTTGGCATAGTTTAAAACAAATCCATAAGTCATGTGTCTGGCTGCTTTTCATGACTCTCCCACCCCCCCCTCATGACTCCGCTCCCTTTTTGCTGCCACACCTTGACCACAAATTTATGGGTTTCCGGAGTAATGTTTTACAAATTCCAGCAGCTTCTTCTATATTACAGCATGTAACATCAATCAATGGTGGGAGAGCACAGAGACACATATTTATTGTCAGCTAATAGTTTATCAGTTGGATTGTTACAATGGAAAGATTGACACAATTGTAAATAAAGTCTACTAGCTGATGTGCGTGTAGTTGTTATTTACATACGAAGCTTTAGATTAGAGGTATCATGGTTCACTAATAATTAAAAAAATGTAGCCAAATTCTAAAAAAATGGGGAAATTATTAGAGTAAGTCCTCTCAAGTCTATAACAACTTGTCTGCCACAATTTGCATGGTTTTCTAGTCCTGCACATCCTTCAGTTTTAAAAAGTCTGACCAAAATCCTCATTCTTATTATGAAATTAGCAATGTCCCAAGTGCGGTCTGACAAAAAGAATGCATGGTGACCTCGCATGGTTATGTGAAGTGGAAATAATAATATAAAATAAACATATGCTGTCTCTAAAATGGTGCCACATGTTTTATCAATGTAACAATGCGCTCTCATTGTAGGGATTAAGCACTCACTGGTAGGAACCTGACCTGTGAGGTGCAGGCTTCAGAGATATGTAAGGCTAGTGTTTATAGCACCTAGCTAACTTTCTAAATTACTTTTTACATGCGGTAAGTGGCATTAGTTAAGCAAATGCCTTACCAGGATGACTTTTGTGTTTAAAATTGTGGTCAATGTTTACAGATTCATATATGATGTTTTGATTTTACATAACTGTTCTTGTGCAGATTCAGTCTTTATCTCAGTTGTCAGATGATTTTCCCAGGTTTTATGACCCTAATACTTGTTAGATATTGGCAATTTATTTAGACTTAGAGACTCAGTTGAACCTGTGGGAGCCAAAACTCCACCTAAAACTGGTGGGTCTCGGTCTCCAATAAATGTGCATTTCTTCCATCTCATTTCGAGGTTGGGAAAGTTCTGCGTGGCCTCCAGCGGAGCCTAAGCTAACTCAGTCAGTGGTCAATCATTGAGGTCAGCCCAATCACCACAGCTACTTCCTTTTATGATGTGTGAGGTCAAAACAGTTTAGTGCAGGCCCCCAAGTACATATTTCTCTTGCCTGAGTGCACAACAGACAGGGAAAATCAATAATGGTTGTTACACACAAGGCAAAATAAGCTGCTTCTTAAATCCATTATATTTTGGTTAAATAAACAAACTCTTTTCGAGGAAACAACATTTCTGCTTTCAACAAAAGTGGTCAGCCAATATGGGAGAGACGTTTAGGTAGGGTGGCCGGCATGTAACAGGATAGGGTCAGCACACTGCAGGCTAATTCACTCCTCCCTTAGTTTAAAAAGTGTTTCATATACAGATGTTCTTTACTACAGCAGTAGCATTAAACGTACTCTAACAAACACCTTCATATGGTTGTCATTTCTTTTCAGAAATTGTGTTTTTTTTCTTTAGATATGCTGTATGGATAAGACACTGTGGGAGGCTACCGCACATCAACGGATAAAAATAAGGTAATACATATTGATAAAATATAGATATATTCATATTGACAATGATTAACTTTAATCTTAGTTATTATAAACGTTATTCCAATATTTTCTATTGTTTTCAAGATATGTCACCTAGGGCCAGATGTATCAAAGGGTTTTGCCCATTCTGTGTCTATGGGGAAATGTGTTGATACATATGGCCCCTAGTTTCTTGAACTAAACATGAAGTGTGTTGTTTCACCGTATGTTATTTTAGAGCCCCAAACTCCAATTCACTATACATTTGTAAATCTCCAAATGAGTAGAAATAAGACTAGTTCCAGAAATGTATGCATGTCTACGGAGTGCCCCAAACTTACTGATGTATATGCAAATTTTAAAAGCAGAATATTCGGAGATGTGCTTAGGAAAACAGAATAGAAATGTTGCGTGAATTAGGACATTCGTAAGTAATACCTGTGTTGCAAACGATGACTTTGTGAATCTTTTGTAAGTTTTGCTTCCAGATTTTAATGTTTAGATTTTTTATTTTGGATGAGAGGTAACAGGAATTGAGGTTGTCCGCTATTTTTTTCCTCTTTTGAGAAGAGTGGCACAATTAATATTGTTGGAGAGATTTCAAACCTATCCTCAACCCTATACTCAGCAAACCATATAAAATGTGTTTACCAGAGCTAATCAATTTATGGATATTAAAATTAGTTCTGGACGAGTAAAGCTTTTTAATCCTAACTAATAAGTGCATTTGCAATATATATTGAAGAGATATGTTGGTACTTTGAGCTGTATTTGTTATATTCTACTTTGCCTTTTTTCTCAATGTTATAAAATGTGTGCATTTGAATCTGGAATCTTTAGAATATGCTGAAGATTTTAATACAGGCTTCATATGTTTTTCATGTGAAGCCTACAGCTGTGGTTTTTGCAGGTGTACCACGCACCAGTGTGAATTGTTTCACTTGCTTTGAGTTTATACAGAATGTGGTTGTACATTGCCCATAAGCCGTACTCCAAAGGATTTGCTTTATTATTATGTATCACAACCCTTTCACAAATGTTGTCTAACAGTATGTTATCTGGAAATGTACCCAATGGTTTTGCTGGCTATGTGAACACAGAATATTATGCACAAGTCATAGAGTCGCAAAGTAAATTTGGGAAGCATTGCATATATCATAATTTAGAACATCAGATCACAAACTAATATGCAAGTGTGGACACACTCTAAGGTACATATTCATTGTATTGTTCCTGAAGCTATTGAAGGTAACCTATGAGTGACTGTAAGCTGTCATGCATGATTCAGGCCTCTTGAAATCCTGAAGATGGAGTACTTGTTTCAACACCTTTAAAAAACTGTGGTGTAAATGAGCTCATCTGCTGTGGGTCCTCCCCTGAACTCAGGGGCAAGGGTACTGCCTGCATCATGTATGCTTTCACTTATACCAACCACCACTTGGCATAAGTAGAAGGAATTTGCAAGAAATGTTTTTAAGCCTACATTACCTGCTTAAAAATTAATGTTTACAGTTAGATCCTGTTAGAAATGGGGGTCTCCTGAAAACCCCCTGCTAACCCCCTTGGTAGCTTGGCATGAGCAGACAGACTTATCTCAGAGGAAGTGTGTGAAGCATCTGTGAACACATACAGTAATACAGTGAAAACACTACAAATGGACACCACACCAGTTTAGAAAAATAAGTAATCTTTACTAAACTTTATCACAAGACCAAACGACAAAACTCCACAATACAGTAATGAAAAATAACACTGGTAGAAATAGATTAGTTCAATGTAGATGGTAAATGCGACACTTTACGCCCAAAGTAACTTGGATACTTCACGCAAAACAAACAAAAGGGTCGCAGGGAAGGTGATGCATCAGTTCCTTGCTTCGGAGGAGGTGATGCTTTGGTTCCTCCCTGAAGCGCAGGGGAGGTGATGTGTTGGTTCCTTACCGGAGAGGAGGTGACGAGTCGGTTTCTTACTACATTCCGGTTACGATGCGATAAGATGGCGCCCGGATGCGGTGCGATGATCCGGTGCGATGCAACAAAGTGGCGTCTTGGATGCGATGCGACAACGTGGATGCGATGTGTGCACGCCTGACTGTCGTGCTGCAAAATCGATGAACTTTGGAGCCGCGACAGGCCCTGCAACACACTTCTCTGATGATGCAACGATGACCTCCACGGCAGCAGCATGGTTGTCCGGTGATACGACACACTTCGTCTGTGATGCGACGTTAAACAGCTGCAGCGGCGGCACGCTTCTTCAGTGATGCAACGGCAACTCCTGCGGTGGCAACGTACTACTCCTCATTGCGTTGCGCTTTCAGCTCCCAGCGGCACGCTCTCGGGGGCCCAAACAACAGCAGGCACCTCACTGCAAGTAGAATTCCCAGCAATGGAATTCAGGGGGAGCTGGTGGTGAAGTCTTTGAGTCCCTGAGACTTCAGAACAGGAAGCAAGCTCAACCTCAAGCCCTTTGAGATCTTCCTCAAGATGGTGAAAGTACGCACAAAGTTCCTTTTCTCCTTTCTTTGGCAATAAGTAACCACTAAGGCCAACCCCAAACAGTAACCAATTCAGGGGCTGTCTCCTCCTTCAGCTTCCTTGGTTTCTTTCCTCAGCAAATGTGTGTCTTGATTCCCAGAAGTAATCTTAAGTTCTGGGGTCTGGGCCCCAATATTTATACTGCAAAATCATTTGCTCTCTGAAGGCAGAGAGTGTCTGTACCTAGTCAAAACCAGTTCTGCCCTCCTGGGTCCAGCTACCTGCCAGGAGGTGGTGACAGCATTGTTTGAGAGCAGACCTAGCCCAGGTAGCTGAAAGGAAATCTCCTCTCCCTACTCTCTATTCTATTAGGGCTCAGGTCAGTGAAAGGAAATTTCATCCCCCTACTCTCTCTTCAATGCAGGTCCTATTCAGCACAGCCCTGACCCATCAGACTGCTGTAGCAAAGGCCCTCTCCAGCCTCCTGTCACTCAAAACCAGACATGGAATAAACAAACCCAGCAGAGACATTCTGGATGGTTAGGCAAGAACATACCTACTTTATAAATGTGGTGTTTTCAAACAGAGAATGTAAAAATCACCTTCACTAAAAGATGTATTTTAATATTTTGAGTTCCGGCACACTAAACTCAAATTTCTACCTTGTTCCTTGGGTCAGTTAGGATTATAAGATGTTATAATCAAACGGCCCGTTCTGGCCTATGGGAACAGGTAGCCTTGCCATAGTGAAAAACGAAATTGGCTGTAATTCACTATCTGGACATGCCACACACATCAGGGCATGCCCTACCTTTCACATACAATGCACCCTGCCCGTAGGGGTGACTGACAGGTAGAAAACAGAAGTTTTAGGGACTGGCAAGTGCTTGCCAAGTCGACCTGACAGTCCCAGACAGCACATAGGCTCTGCAATGTCAGGCCTGAGCCACACTTTACAAGCTGCTTCTATGGGTGGCACAATCAGTGCTGCAAGCCGACCAGCAGCATTTGATTTACAGGTCCTCAGCACACATGGTGCACTGTACTAGGGTTTGACAAGTAAATCAAACAAGCCAATCATGGAGTCACTAATCCATTACAAAAAGTTACAAAAGAGAGAATATGCACTTTAGCACTGCTCAGCAGTGGGAAAATGCCCAGAGTCTTAAAATCACCAACAGCAGGTCAGAAAAAATACAGGAGGTAGGCAAAAAGTTCCGGGATGACCCTGCAAAAAGGACCAAGTCTAACAGATCCATTTTAAGTAAATGTATCTTATGAAGATATCCTTAAAATCAACCATCGAATCTGCTTGCCTAGATCTACACAGGATATAACTGGTTTAGAAAATTGAGTGTTCGCATCTATTCCCCTGCAACCACAATATCTTTGATGTACCGGATATTGTGCGGTTTCTGAAACTGTTACTATTGTTGTGAGAAAAAATTATTTGAAGGTATCTCCTGACTATCTAGAATCTGTATGATCCTAGTGTTGGTATTATGTAACTGGATTGATTTAGTTACTAGACAATTATTGAACCACTCCTTCCATTATTTGGAAAAGACTAAGGAGCATATGCACAATCTGTATTTGTAGCACATGAGGTAGTAAAACTGTAGTACTACGGACATAGTGAAACATGCTATTCACTAACCTATGGGTGGAGACTTTCGTCAACCCCTCCCCTATGTTTCCTATGCAAAGACCTCTTCCACAGTGGTGGAGATCTCCACATATGTATTCCTATATTTTACTAGCAAATGTGGGTGAGTCAAGGGGAGAGGCCTTCATATTTGTAGCAAATGTGAGAGCGTCAGGAGTGATTTTCTGGGAAATGAAGAATGCTTCCTACAAAATTAAAGGGATTTGGTCAAAATAAACGAGGGTTTTCAGAAGGTCTAGGCTTCTACAAACACCCATGTTCCATAGAGTAAGATCCTTGCTATGCAGAAGCTAAAGTTCTAAGTTTACTACATCTCGAAATGTGACAGTTTGTAAATATACTCAAAACCGGACTTGAAGTAGGTCAATCACCAAATTTGGCCTCTCAAAAGTACTACAACACACTTCAATTGGAATATAATGGAGAAAGGAAATGAAACTAACACTGCTGATGAACTAATGATAAATAAGTAAAATTATTGTTTTAAAAAGTATTAATAAACATAATTAACAATAAAAACAAAGTAATTTTTCAGATTTGTGTTAAAACATTAAAACTAATCAAAATATATCCAACATATTTCTTAACAAAATGTAACACATTGTATATAAAAGTAAAAATGATGTGAGTAGTAATTAAAAAAAAAATATTTGTAAGTTTATTAATAAATTAAATATATTGTAATAATTCATTAATTTATACTCATTTAATTTAATGAGTAAATGTGCCATAATATTTTATATATTTAGTTAAAATAAGTAATTAAAGATGTGTAATATGTTTTACAATTAATACAACTTTATTAGTTTTTCTTATGCTTTCCCACTCGGAGATCTCCGCCTCAGTCTGCAGATCTCCATCTACTTGTGAGAAGTAAAGTTACCTGAAGTTACCAGCAGTAACTTTATAGTCATAAATCATATTGCAAGAGGCTCAACCAAAGAATGGACACATGTTAGTCTACTCTCAGGTATAAATCTTAAGTCAGAAATGATGTACAGCAAACAAAAGTGCAAATGTCCACAGGGGACTGATCGTAAAAATAAATGTGTGTAAATCAACAAGTCAACAAGTATATTTACCCTTATTAATATGCCTGCTGAAACTGCACAGCTTATAAATGATGAGTTACCTTCTTACAGATGCATGGTTTGCATGTGCAGAACTCCTCTGCTTGCTTCCCAGCTAAGCAGGCAGGATCTGCACATGTACCCCCAATACTTGCTTTAGGCCACGGACCAGGGCTGACATTTGTTGAAACACTGCGCAACAATTCATGCACTCCGTAGTGTATTATGCTGCGGCCTTCCTTTGAAGGAGATTGTGCAACTTCAAATTTCCCACTAATCTGTTATAATAACATTTACGAGGGAAAATGTTTTTCCTCTTCTGCCTGGACAATAAAATAACAAAATACAGGGAAGGAAATGGCATAACATGTGTTAAAGTTGGTGGAAATTAGCAAAACGTCTGCCACACCACCTTTTTAGGTCTCGGCAAGTAACGCGCTGAAAGCGCGATCTCGCCAGAGAACTATTGTCGGCGTCTCAGCAGTCTGAGAACACCAAAGTGAGACAAGACCTGGCCGCGCGCAGCGTTTTCCCATAGGATAACGTTGTACGCGCGGCCAGGTCTTGTCTCCACAGCAGTTAATGCAGCCCGGATCGCATCGCGCGCCTCTCTGGAATGCAGGGGAGTCTGCATACCAGCGCGCGGCGCTGATAAACAGGCAGTTTTTTTTTTTTTTTTGTCGTCCGTCTCTGAGCACCCGCTTCACTGCCATGCGCCTTGGAAACCGAAAAGGCGCGTGGCGCTGATAAGCGTCGAAGCTTGTTTATCCTCTGTTTGAGAAATCGCACTAAGCGTTAAGGCAACGGCGTCAAGTTTCTCTTGTTATGCCCGAATGAAAAATATCCATGCAAATGCCCCTTTTCTGTCAGATTCCGACGCTGCGTTGTAAGCACATTACTTGCTCTCTGTTCAGTAAAGCACGCGTCCTTCAAAATGTGGCAACTATATTTTACGATATTTCACTGTGGAGGGACGAGAAGATGTTTGCCAAATTTTTATGCCGTCAATACTAAGATGATTTCAATGTAGCAGTACTTGATTGCACTTAACAGACGATAGGCGCCATCTTGTGGAAGGAAAAGAAAGCGACCGTGTGTTACACTCCTTGTAAACCTCAGCGTTCTGTAACAGAATTGATAGGAGGAACCAAGAAATGGCTAGAGGCGATGTTCATCTAGATTATAATGCTACGTCATTTACATTGTAAGCCTGTATGGGTTACTGTTTTTCGACACCAATCTCCTATTAAGCACGATTTATGCACTTGCACCACTGTGCAAACAAATGCAATCTTCCTTCCTAAACAGTTAGATACGTGTATTACCTGGAGCAAGACGCACGGAATTGCCCCCTTATCAGCCCTCCTATTGTGATGTGAAATCCATCTCTCCCTACCATTTTCAACCACCCCATTAGCTAATGTCCTCGGGCCAGGGCTGTAAGTGGGGCGGGTCTTGCCGGTGCTCAGCACCCATAGCAGAGGGGAGAGGCTGTGCCGTTAGGACCAGAGCTGCCGAATTTGGAATTCAAGAAGCAAGTGCCAGTTTCGGCGTGCCCTACATTCTGGGCAAATCCCTAAATCTCCCCACGCCTAAAAATGTGACCTAGTGCAATGTAACTGGTTCTCATGTAAAGCGCGCCAATATCTTTGGGTTCTTGTTTGTGCTATCTAAAACGGCATAAGTTACACATAAATAAATAAAAAAACAAAATTGAACTGGTCCAGGCCATGTATTCACATTTTTAAATTTAGTATTAAATCTGTTTCATTTTTAAATTTAAACTAAGCACTGTGTTTTCTTTTCATGACAATGTTTACAGGAAACCTTAAGCTAAAATAAGTCAGTGAATAGGCGCCTGATAGATTTCACTTGTTTTAATTCCACAGAAGTCTCTCTTTTTCCCAGATATGTATCTTTAGTTTTGTATTTCGGCAAATATGTGGATTTTGTATAGCACATAATACAACCGAGTCGCATCTGGGTAAGTTCAGGGTGTGGATGGGTGTTGATGACTAAGCACGTTTGAGAGCTCTGGAGGTGAGACTGAAAACATTGGTGAGTTTCTAGTATTGGCTGTCACTGTGTCATGAAGGTGTACTTAGTACATGGTCATTCAATCCTTGTTTTCTCCGTTCCCTCTTCAGCTAGAGTAGAAATATATAGGGGCAGCCACTATTAAGGTGAAAGCGTGCATAGCGCACTCCATATACAATATGCAGCCCCCATTGTTCCACGTGTGCTTTGTGGGTGTGCTGCAAATACAAGAAGCGGCCGCCATTGTCCCGCATTATTCATTAAAGAAAAGTGTGCTCTCCGACTTATAAATCAGACAGTGTAACAACACAAGTAAAAGGTCCAGTTTTTGTGGAAGGTTACAAATGCAGACAAGGCGGTCCCAAGGAAGGACTACTAAGCCTATTCATGAATGAAAAGCAACGATTTCGCAAAGACAGTAAATGGAGACAATTGAAAAGATGGGCTGGAAATGAGCGGAGCTTCTATGCCACAACTTAATACAGCATGCCTCGCAGAGCAGCACATACACTGCCCAGGCTCCACCTAAACAAGCATTTGCAATGCAATAGGTCTCGCAATATTAAAGATTGAGCTATTGGCATTGCTAAATAATGCAACGCCATTAGCTCAAACTTTAATAATGCGAGACCTATTGCATTGCAAAAAGGATTCCCAGCTCGAGGCACACACACACACACACACACACACACACACAACCACCCACACAACCACCCACACAGCCACACACACACAACCACACACAACCACAAACACACACAGCCACACACACACACAGCCACACACATACAACCACACACATACAACCACACACACACACAACCACAACTACACATAAAACCACAACTACTCATAAAACCACACATACAACCACACTCACAACCACACCGTCAGTGCGCACTTTCACCAGGCACAGACACCATCAGTTGTCAGTGCACGCTTTCACCGGGCCCAAACACCACCAATCGTCAGTGCACACTTTTACCAGGCCCAAACACCACGAGCCGTCAGTGCACGCTTCCACCAGGCACACACCACCAGACATCAGTGCATGCTGTCACCAGGCACACACACAACACCAGATGTCAGTGCACACTTTCATCAGACACACACCAACAGCCGTCAGTGCACGCTTTCATCAAGCACACACACCACCAGCCGTCAGTGCACGCTTCTGCCAGGCACACACACCACCAGCCAGCAGTGCACACTTCCCCCAAGCACACACACCACCAGCCTTCAGTGCAGAATTTCTACAGGCAGACACACACTACCAGCCATCAATTGTTAACGCATCCACAATTAACTATTGTAGCAATCGCAGTATGGCGAACTTTACTTTTAAACATATTCATCTAAAGCGCAGAATGCCTCCATTGCCACAAAAATAAATACTCATTTTTTGGCCTACAATTTATAGACTTTTGTTGCAGTTGGTGTTGCAATATTTAGCAATGCCAATAGCTCAAACTTAATTAACCCGAGACCTATTGCATTGTAAATGCTTGTTTGTAGACTGCAGTCAGTTTTAAAAATGGACCGTGGTCGTAATAAAATCAGTCAAGTTATTACTTTGTTTCAAATTTGTATCTGGTGTAAATAAATGATTTATTGTTTATTAAATAGTCCTTATCAATGAACAAACTAAATGTATATGTCCTTCGGTAATTGTAACAATGCTTAAAAGTCTATCATTGCAGCAAACAGGGAAGACTTTGTAAAAGCAATAATTCTTGTGAACAATAATGTAAATTAAGCCATGGAAAATGAAGTCTATGCATTGATGGCAATAGCAAAACAAAGGAGAGCATTGGTGTTAGTCAGTTTCTAAACATTTTTTCTAGAGGCATATAACAGCGTCAGGGTGGAAATTCTAAAATGTAAGACTATCTTAAGCAAGATCGACACTACTAGACATCACTCCTGAAGAGGCAATACAATGTTTCTGCCCCCAACAGAGTCAAGTTTGTGCGGAGGTACCCAATCTGCCCCCCTGGGGGTAGTAAGCCAACTACACAATAGGGATTTCCAAATGGTAAAAAAGAAAGGATGGGCACCACCCTGGTATTGGGCCATATCCCACACCAGAAGCGGCTATAGAGTCTTGTTGCCACCTGAAAGAAGGCATATTTGGGTGAACTTAGGGGAGAGATGTCCCACTAGTCTCCAGGTAAAGCATACAATACATAAACAAAGGGGTGGGTGTCCTACCATAGCACAGGGCCATACCCTCAGCCCAAGAAGGGGCAATTCAGTCTTTCTGCCCCAATGGGGTGCATATAGATTAGCCCCCAATTCGCCCCCATGATGGGGAGAGAGCCCCCTAAACACCAGGTATTAATTTGAAAATGGCGCCAAAACCAAGAAAAGGACAGGAGTGCCAACTCTGGAATCGGGGTCATACCCCCACCCCATACAGGTCAATACAATCTTTTTGTATTTCCTGGGGGGGGGGGGAAATAGGAGGTTTGTGTGATGGGGTCCCAATCTGCCTCCAGGGATGGAAAACCCATTAAACACAAGAGATTTTACATTTGGACAAAACAGGGTGGGACGCACCACTCTGGCATTGGGCCATGCCCTAACCTGAAAAGAGCAATAACGTTTTTCTGCCCACCGTCCCCCAAGCAGGTAGATGGTGATCCTTTCATTGATGCCATTTTTAGAATGCAAAACATAGGCTTACTTGCATTGCACTGTTTCCCAAAACTAAGCAAAATGTACCTATAGTTTGGCTATTTTCTTGGTTCCTCTGGGGGAATCTACAAACCCTGGTGACCTTTAGAGTTCAAGGTATTAGTAGAAAGAACAGACACTTGATGTGGATACCATTTATCGAAAACATTTATGAAGGTTAAAGCGTGAACTAACCCAAACACTCGAAAAAAAGGCTTAGCCCCGGGGGAAGTCTTGGCAGGCAAGTAATAAAAAGGTCTATATCCATATAACTTATGTTTGCTTTGCCTCGCGTGAGATTCAGCCATTTTCCTCCGTTGAGATTGGTTGGCATCACCAATCATTTTATTTTAAAACCATATGCCAACTGATTAGCTTTGTTCTGGTAAACCAAAATACTGCGACATACAGAAGTGGGGCATGTTTCCGCCGTATATCATGTCTTTAGGGTAAGCAACATGAGGAAAAATAAATGCATCTACCATCTTCATCCCGTGACTGAGCCAACGATCAGATGGCATAAAAACGCCGGAGCAAATTACAATTTCTAGTTTTAGCTGTAAAATGCAAACATAAAACAATAAATGTAGTTTCTTTTTCATATGGCTGCTTTTATCTCTTATCAGACCAGCTTCATGTCATATGTGGGAAACAATGTCTGAGGCATAATGGATGAATCGAGATACTAGGAGAAAAGAGGCAAAGGGCAATGCCTTGGAGCGTTTCTTAATCAATGCTGATTAGTTGACACTGATGACTGTGGTTAATTACATTATTGACAAACCATTACCAGTATCATTGAACTTCCATCTGCTCAAAGTGTTTATTTTAGCAATTACTCGACAAAAAAAGCATGGCGAATACCACTAAAAGTGTGACATATATCTGCGGCATATGTTTTGTAATGACCGGCAGTATACTGAAATAATGTGATGTACAGAAGACTTTTTCTGACAATTAAATCATGTTAATACCATAAAAGCGCCAGGTAAAAATTGAGGAATGTGATAGGCTAGCATGCTTGCAGAACCTATTCAGCAACCTACAGGAAAACAGTGTGTGAAGATAATCTCCCCTCCCCAGGTGTGTGCATAAGATTAAATTATTTCGTTTACAATAGATCATATTATTTGACATATGCTATTATAAAGACTGCGGAGAAGATAAGCGCTGTAATGCGCCGCCGTTCCTTTGCATTCCTATCTAGTCACACCAGAGGTCCGGATATATTCAGATGAGCTGCAATGTAGGCTCGGTTTTTCCTGAATACTAAATGATTCGTGTTTATAAAGCTTCGGCTTAAACAATTCATATCTACTTTAAAGAATTTGCATTTATGTTGTATTGTGTGCTCTCTTATCACAAGAGGGTCAAAGACGTTTGAGGAAACAATCTTTTTCTAATCAGTTTGTGAAACCATTCCATACAATTTCATTGCATAATATCTGTTGACGTGCAATTTCTTCTTGGCTTCTTTGCCAATGCCTCTTTGAGAGAAAACACGTCGCGCAGTTGATTATTTAAGGTAACAGCGACCTTGTTCTAGTGAGCTGTTGCTTCTGTTTGTCAAGAAAATTAGAATAGTAATACGAACACTTTTTATTAAAGCCCCAAAATACGGAGAGGCATGGATAACTCTGGCCTTTGGGAATTTCCTCATTGAATCCTACATTACTTGTAAATGGAACCAGTGCCTCATAAATAAAGGTGTACAGTACAAGTTTCATTGTTTTTCTAAGTACTTTTGCCTACAGGCAGTATTTTACAAAGACTGCACGTACTCTTTGCAGTGATAATGTAATGTTAGACACATGGTCATAGAGAACACTATTCAACAGCCTATAGGATTCATGATTACCCCACATAAGCACAAAGAGACAATGAGTCTCATTATGAGTTTGGTGGTGCATAGGACCGCCAAACCTTTGGTGGCTTTCCGAAGACTGCCACACTGTGGGACCGCTTGCATTATTACAAATGTGGCGGTCGGACTGCTCTTAGACTGCTAGTACTAGTGGGATCAAGGATCTAGGCCGGCTGTCTGCAACTGGCTGTAATATGCTGGCAGTGCCGCTGCCGGCAGCGTAGAGCATATTGCGAGTTGCATTTTTGTTGCCTTTTTCATGACGGTGAACCCGCCATGAAAAGGATGGCAGGAAGGCAAAAAAGGGGTTGTAACAGGGCCGCCTGCCAGATTTGGGCCGGGTAGTGCATTCTGGGGTCACATGTAGTGCCCCCATGTATTTCCACCCCCACTTCCTGCACGATGTGGCATGTATGCCACACCATGCAGGAAGGTGCAGTTGGCAGTCTGACTGCAACAGGCTGCCTTACAGGCTCTTCTATGAGCCTTTCAGACCACCACAGTCAGACCGCACCAACGCCGTCCGCCAGACCAGAATTTAACTCCTGATCTGGTGGGCTGTCGCACAAAGGGTTTAGCAGTCCTTGCGTGGACGGTTGAGTACTGCTACCTGATGTAGGACTGCCAAACTCATAAATAGCCCTAAAGTGAATTCATGGAGAGGTAAAAGAGCCACGTTATGGGGCACTGAAAACTTTTCCTAGATGATCATTCAGTATGCACAACTGAGATTCTATCAATCCGCTGATGCCAACAACTGTTTTTGCAATAACCAGGCAGATGGACGATAGGTACTCGGTACATATGTGAGGGGCACTATCTGTAAGCACAAATCCAGCAGCTCATCTTACTCGAACCTGGAAGCTATTAAAAAAAGCTGTTCACCCCTAGTGGACTTGTAGATGTAGAAGATACTTAAGAAAAATCAGTTAGATGGTCTCTTACGAAGAAGTAGGAGCTCTGATATCTTAATAAAGAGGAGGGCAGACTGTGGCTATTTTACATTTAACTCTTAGTATGTGAATTGCTAACAATAATACTGTACATTATCTTATTTAATGGGCAATTTTGAGCCAGCTCAATTCACTTTCAATGGAGGACATGCTCCTCTTTCTGTCTTAAAATATTTGTTTATATGCACCCAAGTAGATCCTAATATTACTTTCAGATCAAGATTGTCTTCTACCTAAACCAATCCTCAGATCTTGTGAAAGCTTCTGCTTTCTTGTTAATTTCACAAGCTTACCCTGAAATGTGAGCATACCTGTCTGAAAGTCTTGAAGAGGCATTGCTTGTAGCTGTGGTGATCTATCTTTTCTTGTGGAGTAGGAGGGATACATTTGTCAAGTAACCCAGAAAATCCCTACCACCAGAAGAGCTCCTATGACCTCAGTGCAAATAGCATGGATGTAATACTTAATTCACAATAGGAGCTAGAATTTGGTATAAACCTGATTGGTGCTAGAACAGATATGTCTTAATTAGGAGAATTTTCAAGAAAAGTAGGTAGAACAGGTGAGGCAGTTTGAAACCACTGAACCACTTTTGACTCCATCTGTTCCATTATCTGGCTGGCTTGAATAGAACTCTGCACTGAAATGTCATGTTTTTACTGAAGGATTGTGTTCAGTATCTTCGAAAGCATCAAGACTGGCTCCCCTATCTAAAACAACATGGTGCTTTAGCTTCAGCTGCTTTTAGGTAATCAGAGTCCATCTCGATGCCTCCTGCCACTGACTCATGCTTGACTGAACTGAGCACCACAAATTCTTCTACATAAGAGGAATCTTTTTCTACTGTACCAGACATCCAGCCGCATACTGACCAGCCTATTCTTTCCTATGATATCTACTTTGCTCACAAGACTTATAAGCACCCTTTGAAAGATTATAATGGTCAATTAACTCCTACAGTTTTTGCGTCACAATGTATGTTAATTACCAGACCATACCAAAATCTATTGTAGATTTAAGCATATATATTTTAACGTAGCCACTGTGGAAGAGGTGTGTCGCTGCAGCCAGGCTCCCTGACTCTGGACCAAAGGGTTCACGGTTCGATCTCTGGCGGCAGGTTAGCCCAGCACCATGTGACTCTGGGCAATAGCTTGCTTATTCTTCCCAACTACCCCCAGCGCCGGGACACCTCCGTCAGAGGTAGCTGTGCGCTTTACAAATGCTGAAATTCTATTCACAAATTATCCTTTTTTAGTTTCTGTTTATCTATTTCTCACTGAGTTGACATCTGCAATGACTTGTGCCTAAAGTGTTTGGCTATATTGCTTTACGCATTGTGATTACAGTTAAGTCTGGATACAAACACAAAAGCAAAAGAGCAAAAGGTACCTTTGTGAATATTCCAGCCCACTAATGTTATATCTAGTTACGAGTGTTGTTCCTATAACTCGCCGGTAATCTTGTATTTCCGACTTCAAGTCTTCCTTGCCACAGTCCTTACAAAACAAAAATGTAACTCTAACCTTAGCCTCCACAGTTACAATAGAAATGTGACCCTAGAAAGAGAGTCAAGTCCACAACTGACAGGTACAAAAGTATGCTTCTTGCCAACCAAAACTGAAAGGCGAAGTACAGCAAAAGATAAGAATAGGTTGTGAATCATTTCACATGACAAACACAGAGACTGTGATGTTTTCCCATCGACCGGGCACAGGAAATTACATCACTGGATTTCCCATCATCTTTCTGCACAGAAAGTGACAATTGGATTTCCCATTATTCACACATTTTCTATCATCCATCTGCACAGGAAGTGACATCAATGGTTTTCTGCCAAAATTGCCTTTAAAAGAATAAGCCAAGCAAGAAGACTAGACTTTCCATCAACCATCTGCACGGAAAGTGATATCAAGGGATTTCCCTTCATCCAAATGCACAGGAAGTTACCATTTGATTTTTCATCTTATATCTGCTCAGGAAGTTACTTCAACGGTTTCCTGTCTAGACTGTCTTTAAAAAAAGAAGTCAAGCAAGAAAACTCTATATCCTATCATCCATTTGCACAAGAGGGGGCATCATTGGATTTCCATCATCCATTTGTACAGTAAGAGACCACTGGATATCCCATCATCCATCTGCACAGGTATTGACTGTCTTCTCCCTACTTCCGTCAACTCTTTAAGGCATTTAATCGGCTGGAGATCCACAGTAAAGGGTAGACGCATATGAGAGTACTGCCTGTTTGGGCCCGTTAGGCCCAGAATGGGTCTTGGGCCAAAACCCTTGTTCTACTAAAACCTACAAGGTAAGATAAAATAATGTGCATCATCCAGCACCCCACCCTGCCAATTGCTACAATCACACCAAGGCGTTGATGACTCAGACACTTGCATAGCATTCACTCAACACATAAGCCCAAACTGATACACATCTCATAACTACTACACAGTCTCAAACTACAGTATCAACATACCAACTCGTGCCTCTTAATGCTCATTCTACCGTATTCCATGCACCAGACAATACAGACTTCATCACCTATTATAAACTTGACATTGTCTTCATCACAGAATCATGATTCACAACCACATCTTCCCACATCCCAGGTGTCCTTCTTCCCACAGGGTACAGTATCAATCATGTGGATTGCACACATAAGGATGGAGGAGACTGTACTGTCAACTATATGTCTTCCTGGTTCTGCACCCTAGGCAAGCAGATAACATTCAACTCCATGGGACTGCTGACATGCCATTCCCCACTCTCTGCAACTCAGACTGCCACCTTTCATTTCATCTGCAGGCCTCCTGGACATGACAGAACAAAGACTTAATTGACAAAATCTCAGAGCTCCTTACCACATTGTTCACCTAACGTGTCCACATCAACTCTTGGGTGACTTTAACCTTTCCCAAAAGAAAGAAGAGACGCCCTCCTCAACATCATGGATACACTCAATGTGGTACACACCATGCCACACAACCAACACACTTCAAAGGCCACATCCTAGACCTTGTCTTCTCAGCATCACCAACATTGAATGCAAACCACCCATATCCCTGGACAAACCTTTTTGCCATAAGTGTTCCCCTACTCAGCATCCCACCAACAAACCAAGGGCAAAACAAATGAGAAGAGCAAATATTCACATCCTTTAAATACTTCTCCATTGACTTCATGCTTAAAATCATCTTTCACCCTATCCGCTCCATGTCCAATGCCAACATACTTCTAAACAACTTCAACTATTTTTTGGAAAGCTATGTGAACATCCATGCCCCAATTGCAACATTCATGTGCAAGCCAAAGCTTTTACCACAGTGGTACGCTAAGGATTTTGCTGACAATAAAAAATGCTTCTAAAGGCAGGAAATGGAAGAAAAACAAAACTCATGATGACCTTGTGATCCTGAAATTTCTCTTTACAACACAACACGCACACTGCTGACCAGTACTAAAGTGCTTGTCCCGCACCCATAAACAAGGTTAAATTGCTTTATACCTTATTTGTATGGTTAATGCACTTATAGGCCCTCTGTAGACTAGTATACTATGAACTCAGGGCCTGTAAATTAAAAATGCTACTTTTGCGGTTTCAGCACTCATTGTGCCACCCACTTAAGGAGGCCTTTAAAACATATCCCAGGCCTGCCATTGCAGCCTGCATGTAGTTTTAAACTACCAATTCGACTTGTCAATATGACAATGCAACTTGTTATGAAGATGACCTCTCTCTGGGGTGTTCTCTTATCTTTAATTACAATTGTCAATGCCTGCTTAATTCGAGCATCTTCCTCAAAGCCCTCAAGACAGAGCAGATACCTCCACTCCTAAAGAAACCCACACTAGATGCTGATGACCTTGCCAACTACTGGCCCATCACTTATTTACCATTGATGAAATCTGGCTTCAGATCGTACTGGAGATGGAAGACTGCTACCTTATACATCGTAACTAGGGGTGGGTGGAATGTGCGTAATCGCGTTACGCAAATCTCCGCAAACGGTAAAAAATCTCCATGAACAGGCAGAAATTCCTCGAACACATGGAGTTGCTTGTTCGCGATGCTTTTTACTGTTCGCAATCGCTGTTTGTGTGCTCAGTGAGAAATATCTCGCGAACACGCATTTGAGAACGCAAACAAGCAAAAAATGTTGCGAAGCCGCGGAAAGCAGAATTTTGGGCAATTTTGCTTTCTCCGCGGAACGCGGAATTACCCAAATTCCGCGAACGGAACGGTATTTACCACCCAGGCCTAATCGTAACATCGTGGATGAAGGTGACCCCTGCCTCCTGATATTGCTGGACCTCTCATCTCCTTTCACCACAGTCAGCCACCCCACCCTCATATACACCCTAGAGTCTCGAATAGTATTCAATGGCAATGTCCTTCACTGGTTCTCCTCCTACCCTCCCAGCCAACACCATTGTACTCACATGGTCACTTCTAAGTCCCAAAAGTTCCTTATTGTCTGTGGAGTCCCCCAGGGTTCCATTTATTCTCCTGACATCCTAAACCTATACATGAATCCATTTGGTGCTCTACTCACAGATAAAAGCATCAAGATTCAACTATATGCCTGTGACACAAAACACCACTTGAAAGTATCCTCTGTTTCAGACAACCAACACCTCAAACAACACCTGCACCTTACCCAGACCTAGATATCCAGCATCTAGCTAAAGCTCAACCCAACGAAGACAGAATTTTTGTTATGTGCCAAGAATTACAAACCAGATACAGTACAAATCTGGCTCAATTACATGAGCCTTCACAGCTTCGAACCTCAACTTTTACCAAATGACAAGTCTCTTGGATTCACCCTGGAATCAACCTCACCCACAAAGAACACATTGCCAAAAAACACAAAGATGGCATGGTACCAGCTCTCTTTTCTAAAGTAAGTCATGTTATGCTAAAGGAATTTAAAACATGCATTGCTGTCCTCACAAAGTCTTCCCAGCATACCTAATGCAAAACTTAAGAGACACATAATTCTCAGGCTTAGAATAGCCAGGTATTGAGCTATTTCCTAAAAGTGGTGTAGTTGGTATTACTATGCAAGCTGATCGGACGTTTTAGGCCCACAAGCATGGGCCCAAAACACTGAAAGAGCTTCCTTCCTGCCTCACTAACGTGAACCATGGTATCACAATTAGATTGAGCTCAGATTTTCTTACACATCTCATGGGGCTAGAACCGTTCCTTCCAGAAAGAGGCTTCACAACCTCTTGTCATGACTTTGTTCTCTCACATCTAGATGGTGGTAATGCCTTACTCCATGGCCTCCCTGACTCCACACTGCCACCCCTTTATATTGCAGCACGTTTCATCCAGGGCCAAGGAGAAAATATGAACATATCACCCCTATCATGATAGAACTTTGTGGGCTCCACCTGCCGACTCACACCATCTTCAAATTCTGCTGCATAATGTTCAAAAACCATCACGACCAGCACTCATGCTTTCTTGCAGACAGACTCACCCTCTCTGTTGTTTCTTGGCACACCCACAACCAATGCACCATCGGACTGCAGATCAAGAAATGTGAAAAAGTTAAAACAAAACACCTGGGATCAGAAACAACATTCCTCTATCAATCAGTACCCCAGTAAAGCTCCAATAAAGGAAACCTTGAGGGACTAACCTCCTCTAGAGGACACTACATCACAATGCATTAACCATCCACAAACCAGCCTCCACTACTATTACTCCTTGATTTTATGTCTGTATTTGAACACGTACAGAGCTCCTATTCCTTTGTCTATATTTTCTCACTACACAAATACCAAATGATCTATGGGCTAGCGAAGATTGGTGTCATCGGGGAAGACAAGATCATCAGACTCACTTTAACCATCACCGCCTCCCACCGTCGAAAGATAGAGCTCGTGACTTGGGAAGAGTAGAGTCCCCAGGCCCTGTGTCTCTTAGGAAGCCAGAGTTCCTTCAGATATGGGAGCAGGTCACTTCCTGGTCCATGAAGCATCAATGTTTCTCAGTAAGCAGTCTGCTCCATTCCATCAAGAACCGTAGCTGTGAGGCCTGGTAATGCCACGGGAGGGACAGCACTGAGAGACCTCCCTCACTTGTGGAGCTTTAAATGAGGTGTTTGTATAGGCAAAGCCCCTCTCCCCACATACATTTGTTGATATCCACCTGCATTGAATGTAGGGCATGCTTAGGTGGGGTCAGTGAAAGAACTTGAAAAAGGTAAAGAATTTGCGGGACTGTGGTCATGTACTGGCAGTGATTCTGCCCAACCAAGAAAGACTCATGCATTCCTAATCACTTTAGGCCACCCTGATTTGCTTGGCCAATATGCTGTAGTTGAGAGTGATCGCTTTAGGGATGGAATTTGATAGTTGGGTCCCAAGGTGGGGAGTAAAGTTGGAGGCCCATTCAAATGGAAATTGGGCTCGCAGCCAGGCCTCAGTTGAGGGTAAGACATAGATGTTCAGGATTTGTAATTGTTGCATATTGATCTTGAATCAAGAAAAGTTTCCAAAAGTATGAATCTCCATGACCAGAGCAGGGAAGGAGGTTAAAAGGTCCGAGCCAGCCAAAATCATGTCATCAGCGTAGAGGCTGATTTAGTGATGTCCTCCAAATGTGATATTGGGGATGTCCAGGTGTGTTGGGCAAGAGGCTCCATGAATAGGGTGAAAAGAAGGAGAACAAGAGGGCAGCCCTGTTTTGTGCCCCAGCAGACAGGAAAAGGCACGGAAGAAAGCCTGTTAACACACACCATAACCCTAGGGGAGCTATAGATACTCCTGATCCAACCAAGAACTAGGGCAAGGCAGCCAAAAAGGTCCAGAGTCCTGACGAGGTAGGGCAAATGGACCCTGTTGAATGCCTTCTCTGCGTCAATTGAGAGGAGAAGGGCCACATTTCGCGTCCTTGACATCTTGCTGAGGAGGTGGTCCATGCCCCTAGTGTTATAACCACATTAGCATGTTGGTATAAAACCCGACTGATCCAGTGGGATCAGACCTGGTAGAAATGGGTTGAACCGGTGTGCTATTATGCTTGTATATAATCTAGCATCAATGTTTCGATGGGCTGTAGCTCTATAAGGCCTGCATAGAGTTGTGTCTGAGTCTGGCTTGGGGATGACCAATATGGAAGCTTCCAACATGAAATCTGTAAGGGAACCTGTGGAAGCAAAGGAAAGAGTTGTGTAAGAATTGGAGCTAGTTTGTGGCAAATTATTTTGTCAAATTTAGGGAGAAAGCCATCAGGTCCCAGGGACTTCATATGCGTGAGGCGGGCAGTGGCCGAGATTACCTCTTCCATGAGTATAGGCTGATCTAGGAAGTCAGCTGTTATTATCGGGTCCATGAGTTGGAAGGTTGGATGCAAGGTAATCCGAGGGGTCGCTGGAAGCTACAGGTGGTTCTGTGCAGAGACTTTTTTTTTAGGAAGGTATCAGCGATTTGTGGATCTTAATGTACCTTTGGGTCCCGAGGTGGGGAGTAAAGTTGGAGGCCCATTCAAATGGAAATTGGGCTCGCAGACAGGCCTCAGTTGAGGGTAAGACAGAGAGGTTCAGGATTTTTTAATTTTTGCATATTGATCTTGAATCAAGAAATGTTTCCAAAAGTATGAATCTCCGTGACCAGAGCAGGGAAGGAGGTTAAAAGGTCTGAGCCAGCCAAAATCATGTCATCACCATAGAGGCTGATTTAGTGATGTCCTTTAAATGTGATATTGGGGATGTCCAGGTGTGTTGGGCAAGAGGCTCCATGAATAGGGTGAAAAGAAGGGGAAAAAGAGGGCAGCCCTGTTGTGTGCCTCAGCAGACAGGAAAAGGCAAGGAAGAAAGCCTGTTAACACACACCATAACCCTAGGGGAGCTATAGATACTCCTGATCCAACCAAGAAACAGGGCAAGGCAGCCAAAAAGGTCCAGAGTTCTGACGAGGTAGGGCAAATGGACCTGTTGAATGCCTTCTCTGCGTCAATTGAGAGTAGAAGGGCCACATTTCGCGTCCTTGACATCTTGCTGAGGAGGTGGTCCATGCCCCTAGTGTTATAACCACATTAGCATGTTGGTATAACACCCGACTGATCCAGTGGGATCAGACCTGGGAGAAATGGGTTCAACCGGTGTGCTCTTATGCTTGTGAATAATCTAGCATCAATGTTTTGATGGGCTGTAGGTCTATAAGGCCTGCATAGAGGGATGTATGACGTTACAACACATGCTTTTACCACGCATGCTGTTACAACGCGGTTTTTACAACGCAAACCTTTACAACGCATAGCGCTTTGGGGTGCTGGATAGTGAATAGTTTAATTTACTATTCCAACTCCAGTCCCCGTGGACACTAGGGAAGGTGTTGGATAGTAAATTAAATCTATTCCCTATCCTATAGCGCCCCCTAGCGCAATGCGTTGTAATGGTTTTCGTTGTAAAACCTGCGTTGTAAAAGCACTGCGTTGTAAAAGTTTTGTTGTAAAGGATGTTTCCCGCATAGAGTTGTGTCTGAGTCTGGCTTGGGGATGACCGATATGGAAGCTTCCAACATGAAATCTGTAAGGGAACCTGTGGAAGCAAAGGAGTTAAAGAGTTGTGTAAGAATCGGAGCTAGTGTGTGGCAAAATAGTTTGTCAAATTTAGGGAGAAAGCCATCAGGTCCCATGGACTTCATAAGCGTGAGGCGGGCAGTGGCCGAGATTACCTCTTCAATGAGTATAGGCTGATCTAGGAAGTCAGCTGTTTGTAGCGGGTCCATGAGTTGGAAGGTTGGATGCAAGGTAATCCGAGGGGTTGCCGGAAGCTCCAGGTGGTTCTGTGCAGAGATGCTTTTTTTTAGGAAGGTATCAGCGATCTGTGGATCTTAATGTACCATTGTAGTCGAGTGGGGTGGATTACCCGGATGGACCCAGATTGAAGCTTGGCCCACAAGCGATGGGCCAACATACGTCCACAGTCATTGCTACCCAAGAAGGACTTATGTTTCAGGTGAACAAGAGCATATTCTGCTCTAAGTCTATGCATTTGAGGAGCAAGCACATTTGATTCAGCTCTCTCCAGACACACGGGTCCCCTTTGCATTTGTGTATTGCCTCTTGTTCAAGGACTTTCTGCTTGAGAGTTCTCCTTTTCCCCTTCCGGAGATGATTTTCTGAGGCGAATATGGCAATAAATTTCCCTCAGACTACTAATTTCTGAGCTTCCCAAAGGGATGTCAGACATACCTGATCTGTATTGTTGGTCTGTAAACAGTCCACAATAATCTTGTGTATAGCTGTGACCGTTGAGGGAGACTCAAAGTAGTGATTCTTGAGGTGCCAATGTGGAGTGTGTGCCTGTGCATGTGTTAGCGGGTTAGAGCGAGGAACTCTCGGAGACTTTAGGTGGTGTTAACCCGGTTTTTATTGGCTTTAAAAATTTCTTTCGCCTAGGGCTGTATCTGTAATAAGGTAGGGTCGCTTCTTGTTCCTTGTCGGGGGATAGGTGCCCTCTCAGAAGCGATTTTCCTCTTTTCCTCCACTCCAGAGTGCTCACGGGGCCAGTCACAAATCCGAAGTACAGATTACAAAAAAAGACTTGGTTTCAGTCGGGGGTCCCACTGTTATCAGTGGTAGGGAAGGGTAGTGAGGAGTCACATGGTGCCCAAAATCACACAATAACAATACAAGCAGGTCGGTGCTCCGTGCCGGTAGCGTTTGGGAAAGGGGAGTGATTGGGTTTAACGCTGGTGTAATTACGGGAGTTTAAAACCCTTCCTCCCAGCCCAACCCGAGATGCGCGCCCGTACCTGAGTGAGCCACGCATCTCCTGACGTGTGGCTGGGCGATGCGCCGTATTGTTGGCCTCCTGGCTCTGTCGTACGTCGATAGGGTTCCTCTCCACTTTGTTCCTTCTTCAGCAGACTCCTTTCGTACAGCTCGGCAACTTCTCCCCGCTCGTGTTCTTCTTCGGGTGTAGGACACACCTCCCTGTCCTCGCTTCCGGGTTTTGGCGGGTGTGACTCTGTGACGTCCCAGGGGGAGGGGCCTTCCTCAAACTCAGCCCAGTTAAAGAAACATGGTCCGGCTTCCTCGTCCAGGCGGAAGAGTGTTGTTTCTGCCCGGTTCCAGTTTTCGGGTTGCTGTGGAGAGAGAGGTGAGACCGATATAGCTCTTGTCTTTATAGAGTTTCTCTTCTTGTTTACGGACAGGTTCCCCTCGTGACAGTATGGTAGGGTGACCAGACGTCCCTGTTTTCCCAGGACGATCCCCGTTTTTGGAGAAGTGTCCCCGTGTCCCGACACTTTTCACCAAGTGACTCAAATGTCCCCGTTTTCAAAAAGTGTCCGGGTTAAACACAGAAATGTCCCTGTTTTTCATTATTCCGGTGGAGCATGCGCATGCATGCTCCCTTTGCACTGGCGTTTGCAAGCCTGTGATGTTTTATTAATTTTTGGCAAATATTTGCTAAAGTCCTTAAAAGTGTAAATGTAATAAAAAGTACTAATGCTGATGTGTAAAGAAGAGGGGTGCCAATAAAAGACCTCAGATTTGTTGTCTGTAATGCTTAATCTCGGTCTGTGGAGGGAGCAATCATTGTAGTCCTTTTTTCTATGTCTGTCAAGTAGTCCTTCTTTTATGTCGATGGTTTCTGCAAACCATAGTCCTACTTCTATGTCTATGACCTGTCCCCGTTTCTTGTTTTGAGAATCTGGTCACCCTACAGTATGGTAAGGCTTAGGGGGCATGGTCCCAAAGTGATCCAGGAGCAATAGAGGTGTCACCCACTAGTCTCTGGAGGGCAGAAGTTGCTAAGAAATAATCAATCTGAGCATAGGTTTTATGTGCTGCTGAGTAGTAAGTAGAATCCCTGATGTCTGAACGTTTTGTGCACCAAACCTCAGCCAGTCCAAAGTTTGCTAGCCAGCGGAGAGCCTGGTGTGAACAGGTCCCCTTTGGGTCCAAGCAGTGGCCTGAGTGGTTGAGGTCGTTGTCCATGACCATATTTAGGTTGCCCCTGATCAATTTAGCCTGCAAAGCAAAAGGGGTTACTCAGTATCCATCAGAACCTGGGCATATATACTATAAACTATGGTTCTGTTGGGTTTAGCTATTTATTTGTAAATTCAAAACAATCATACAAACAATAAGTCAAAAAGATGGCGCTAGAACACAATACCTTTTATGTCCTGAAGAAGACCAACATTGACAAATCCACATTATTGCTACTGTCAGGGTCGAAACATCAACGGTTTTTATTGTCCATCCCTCAAAAGGTCTCTCTGCTTCCAAATTAATGTGGTTCAATTCCTAAGTTTGAGACACTTGTATGACATTCTGAAATTGGACTTCTTTTCTAAACAATTTCACTTGTATATGTATGTCAATTGTCTTTGTTATCACTTACAGTTCAAACACATTGATCTTGTCACTTATGCACTTTATTCACGTTGTCACTGTAAATAATAAGCACTTGCGCTGTTTCATTAACTGAATTATTAGACAGCCTGTTCTTGTGAAATCATTTTCATTGAATTAAACTCTTGATTTTGAAGTTCCAAATTCAAGTCAATCATTGTTCCATTTTCATAAATGTATTTGTAATTCCTGTCTGTGTTCTAGCGCCATCTTTTTGATTCATTGTTTATATGATTGTTTTGAATTTACAAAGAAATAGCTATACCTGATCACTATAGCAGCATCTGGAGTCTGGAGTAAGGGGGAGAAGGCATTCATGATAAATAGTTCTTTTTGGTCACTGGGAGCATATATATTTGCTAGGGTCAAATGGAAGATGCCAAGACAATGTTTATATGCGAGAGATCGTCCCATTGTCTTAGTCACTTTGGAGATTATGTCACCCCTAAACAGTGAGGAAAACAAAATAGCTTCTAGTCCCATTTTTGAGGAATTGGTTGACCACAGCTGTCATGGAAATCAGCTAGATTGCATGTAGTGTTCATCCTTAGACAATAAATGGGTTTCTTGTAGTAGGCATATATTGCTGCCAGATAGCTCTAGGAGGGAGAGAATTACTTACTGTTAAGAAGGGTTGCTAAGGCCTCTAACATTGATTTTAATTTCCAGCACTATCGGTCAGGGGTATGCTAAGGTTAAGCAAATTATAGAAGAGAGGGAGTAGGGATGTAGCATGAGAGGCCAGGAGAGAGTACCAACACAAAACCCAACCTGAAAGTATCTCAGTGCCACTGTGTAGGAAGAAGTAATAATAACCCCAGAAACAGTGAAAAAAAGATAACATCATACAAAAAACAACAAGTCGGTAATGTCCATTAATAAAGGTAGTCTACATATTTGAATGAGCCAGTTGCATATAATGCATCAGTCCAGCAATAGAAGGGTCGCAAGGCTGCCCTGATCTTATGGGGTGATTTATTCTTCAACCCCTCCACCTCGGTGCCCCCTGCTTCGAAGAACAAATGTGTAGTGAAGGAGTTCCTCTGATGCCAGGATCCCTCGGGCTGCTCGGTGTCCCCAGAGAGTGTCTTGAGTACTGATTGCCTCTCTTAGGCCATAGTTGCAGGGTCAGGCTACACACTAACAGAAGCACCATTGGTGCGTTGCCATTGGAATTTCTTACACATCTTACTTGCTTGAGAGCTATTGGGGGGTCCTTTGCATTGGTATCCATAATACCAAGTAATTTACAGGCCTCCTTAAGCAAGCTCAGTTGAAGCAATTTCCCATCGAGGTGAAATATGATCCAAAAGGGATGATCCAAGAGTATGAAATCCCAACTGCACGTGGGTGAGCAGTGATGGGGTGGAAGTCCTGTTTCTCTGGAGGGTTATTCTGTTATTGCTGACAAGCCCTGATACAACATGGGTGGATCTCCTGTGCCTTGCGAAGGAAGTTATTTTCACTTGGCAGTTGTGGCAACAGGTCAGAATGTCAGCTTAGGAGGTTGTTGTCCGCTTTTGGTGGACCCACGCAATGAACTTGGTCAAGTTAAATTCTATGTCTTCTGAGATTCCCAGGCTGTGTCAAAACAGGGATCCGACATATTCTCTGAGGTCAAATCGCTCTGTGAGGGTCGAGACTCCTCTGATACACATGTGATTCTGCCATGAGTGATTTTCTGAACCTTCAGCATGAGCTTGCCAATCGACGTGCTGTTCTTTCAGGTGAAAAACTTCTGGTTGTAACCTTTCAACCTCTTCGACTCTCCCAGATGTGCGGTCTTCCATAGCAGACACCCTGTCACCAACTTCCTCCAATTCTTGTCAGGTCTCACTCAGATCTGCGGAGAGGTCCCTATTCACCACCTGCACGTTGTCACCACAAACAGGCCTCGCAAACAGGTGGAGGAAAGAACACAGCACCTCCCCTCACTGACCTGGAAGAGATGGTGGCCACAACCTTGGAGCCTGAAAGCGGCTCGGAATATTTCTGATTCGGTAACTTTACCGAATCGGTAACTTTACCGATTCGGTAAATTTACAGATTCTGACAATTTTGACTCTCCTACCTCGCAAATGCTCAATACCAGTCAGAAACGGCCGAAAATCGGTATTTTCGGCCGTTACCGACCGGTATTGGTCTACCTACATCTGGCCCGTAGTGTGCTAACTTTTCCAGGGTTCTTCAGGAATGCTGATTTTCTCAAAAGTAGTGTCACATAAACGAAGCACTTTCAGGATCAAGAGATCATCTTGAGTGATCATTCATTTCCAGTAGTAATGAATGTAAAATATAGTGATGGTTCTCGATTTGAAGCACTGCTCGGGAATCGTAACAGAGGAGGCAGTTAACAATTCAGATTTCTGCATATGTAAAATCATTGTGAAGCCTCCCGAAGGCAAGGTAGATATGCTGTCACAAACTTTCATAAACATTACATATTGACTAAACTCTGAAAAGTTTAGGAGAATATACATTGTAGCTCTGACAAATGGCATGAAATAGGCAACTACATGGCATAGTCTTGCAGGATGACCAATTTCCATTAAGCCTCAGGTGTGGTTTTGTTGTAGGAGTACCATATGCCAGAGCTCCCCATTCCCGTCAGTACTGACACACTAAAATTTGCTGATTATGATCATTTTCTCTGGAATGTGGACATTACCTGGTCCTTTTATATAGTTTTCACATATTCCAGTGAGAAGAACGCATTTTCCGACTGCTCGGTGCGGGCAGAAAATGTCTGGAAATGGGTCCATGGGGGTAGAGAGGTTGAGCAGAGGAATGAGTAGTTATGGCTGTCTTGTGCCTGTCCATGGCACCATTGTCTGCTTGCAAAGGTTGATCAGCGTCTGGCCTGCGATGCTATCGGCAGTCACTGCTCTTGCAGTAGTAAAGAGAGGCCCAGTGTCTTTGGACACAGAATTATAGGGTCAGGAATTTACACACCCATAATTTTGGACTTGGAAAAACTTCAAATTTGCGCGTGGTGTAGTTTCACCCAGAGTTATTGCTCTGTGTGAAACTCCGCCAGTCATAATAAGGGCGTAAGTAGTTGTCCAGACAAAACTGCCAATAGCCTTGGGACATGATTTCATGTCTTCTGCGATTGAGATTTGAGACAGATATAGCGAGAAAAAAAGTGAATGGATGATTTGTATGAGATTTTAATTTTGTGTGAGAAACTTCTTTAAAGCCCTTGACGCTGTTAACAGATTTCCACGATATTCCATCAGCTATCATGACTTTCATGACCTTTGTAAATTAATATATTGTTGACAATTTGCAGATAAATGGGAGATTATTTCTCGGAAGTCTGCTAGGAGACCGAGCAAGACTAACTGACACAAGTGATTCTAGCAAGTCTTTAAAGCAAGTAAAAGACAGGTTTGCAGGAATTTGACATTTCTTGGTTAAAATATTTTACAGTATGGTTTGTACGCCTATGGAATATAATTTAGAATTTCGTTTTAGTGTACTTCTCTGCTAATCCTTTTTCGTCAAAGAAAGATAGAGTCTTGGTGTGATCTAGTACTCCATTCTCCACTATGCCTTGTCAATCTACTATAGTACACCACATCATGTGTGCATTATTTTGAAGGCAGTCATTTTAGATCACCAAGGCTTTGTTGTTCTGAACTGGCCTTCTATCATATGTAGTGGTTAAGACCATAAACAAAAATGGAATGTTTTTTTTTGCTTTGTATTGTGAATAAAAGTTTGCTATAATTGTCAAACGTTGACAAAAATAATTAAATAAAAATATAGCTGGTGTGCAGTCTTTTCGGAAGGGAATTCCACTGATTGATGTTATATAATATCATACGAAGTTATTGTCATCTTTAAGATAACCCAATTTAGAATTTCAAATTTCTAAAAGCAAAATCTGTTTATGTTGAAAGCAACAGGACTTTTAGAAAAGGGGGGGTTTGGGCCCTATGGGAAAGAGGGTAGGTTGTGTTAAAAAAAAGTTTTTTTGCCCCCTAACAATCAATAGTTAATGGTCATTGATTTGCCAGTGCACATTGATTTTGTGTGTATATTTGTTCCTTGGTAACTGTATCAAGTTTGATTTTTTCGTTCACAATCTGTATATATTTAGTATGTTTTTGTGTATCTCACTGTAATGTCTATTATTGTGTTGAATTTTTAAATTGTATGGCAATACGTTCAGTTGATATTGCTCTTTCTCCGATCAACTACAAAAAATGAATGACATTTAAATAAAATGACATAAAAAACATGTCAGGATAACTAATTGATGTTTTGTTTATCCTTACAATGGAGTAAATGGTTGAAATAAGAATAGAGGCATAGTTAGAATTTCCCCCTGGTTGGTGAAAGCAACAGGACAGCAGCATGTCATGTTAGCCTTGAATTGTCTGACACAGAAATCAAGTTAAAAACAGAACATATTTTACTATTTGTAATATTCTTGCATTTTTGCACCATAGATTATAACAAATGTGATTAATTTTGGCACATAATTAGAGTTTCGTCCCAGTGGCTAATTCTTGTCAGTATCAATTAATGGCATTCAAAATCCTATTTCATTTCAGTTCATTGATGTATTAAAGTTTTTCAGAGTATTGCATTCGATTTAAAACACCTGTGGAATCGGGGACCTGTTTATAATTTCTTAGTGGCCTATTGTATTGTAATATTTTCTTTGTAACTCTGATTGCCAATAATGTTATTGTATTCCTCATTGCAAGGTTAGTAGCCTCTTTACAATAATTATCATTCTAATGTTTATGTATTAGTCTTAGCCAAAAGCATATTACTTCGATAACAGTGGCCTTCTATTTTGTATAATATATTTAGTTATTTGAGTCCTATTTTGAAGAAATCCCAGTGACAATAAGCCTTAACTTTAATATCATGAAATTCTTCCAGGAAATTAAAAGGGAGAAAAGCAAAAATAGTAAAGTAAAACTCCCTGAAGGTGTAATTCCTGAAATATCATTTGCTATTTCTTAACTTTGTTTATTTGAGTTATTGAGATTCCCATTGCATTCGGTACATAATAAGCCTCAACTTTTAATATTATAAAATACTTCCAGGGAGGAAAAAAAGCAAAAGGAATTAAATAAATCTGCTTGAAGGTGTAATTCCGGAAATCTCATTTGCTATTCGAATCTCTGGTCTCCAGTAAAGGATTGCGTTTTTGACTGCAACTTTATGAACATAACTTGTTATGTATGCTGTAATACCCCACTGGATCTACCCACTTGCACAATACCATTACAAAAGCAGTGCATGACAAATTGTCAAAATGCCAGTCATCGTACCAGATCACTCGCGTATCTTTATGGGCATAACTTTATATGAACCCATAAATCTATTTCATAAAATTCTGATTCGTGGGCCTTTAATATTTTGCTCTGACATGCCTTTAGACATAAATAAGAGTAGAACAACAAGGTTGGCTTTACCTAGAATGTTTCTTATGTCAAACAATTTCTTTTTGAAAAGTTGTGCCTTGAAGGAGCTGATAATGATCATTCCAATATTATGATCAAGGAGGGGAGGAGACATTGTAGAGAGCAGCTTGGTTCTTGGTAATACACCAAGCCAAGCCTGCTTATATTTGCCCTTTGCATTTAAAACGTCCATGTGTCAATACCTTCAGGAGCAGGTAGCAAGATCACGAATGTCTTTGTAAACAAACTTGATTGACTCAGTTCCTTCATTTTCAACAGAAAAAAAGCAAGAAAGCTCTGTGTCAGTGTGTGAAGGGATCTCTCTTCTCCCATTTCTGCGTTAAAGTATGTATGGTCGTTGTAGTGGTGCTCATTAGAGACCTTGAGCTGCCTTCCATCTCACGTAGTCGACAGGAGAGGAAGGAGGAATGCTACTCTCTTGTGGTCGGATGAACCAGATAGTGGAATAGGTAGGTTAAGAGTGGTCTGATACCACCTCACTATATATTTGACTAGGCCACTGCTATGTTCTTTTGCCTACTATAATTCCCACTTGACTGCCTCTGGAACATTCCAGCTCATCATGTGTTAAAGAACAAATGACTCTGTCATGCCCATCCTGAGAAATCTCCTCTGGATCATCGTACAATCCAGCGTACACGTTAGGGTCCACCGCCTAATCTACACATAACTCTTGAGAACAACCTTACTCTTCCAATGAACCTTAAAACTGTCTCTACTCGTGACACCCATTATCATTACCAACCTCCTGCGCTACTAGTTCTACTAAACTACATCACCCTGTGTGAGTAGTAGAGAGAGACACTTGAAGGTCTGAGCCTCAAAGAAATATTCACCAGACAAGGTCTCTCCTCTCTTTCATTTCCTCTAGTAATTTCCAAGTCTCCAAATAATAATTCATTGCTTCCATGGGTTTCTGAGTAATATCCCACCATTTTCTAACCCATATCTAGCAGTGAGGTAGGCTACACTGTGTAGATTAGGCACATCATGAATAATTCAGTAAATAAATGAAATTAAAGCAATAAGCATAGAAGTAATAAAGTAAATCACACACTTGAAGACAATTCATCACAAATCTTTTAAGAAGCATGTAACCCAGCATAGAAATTAAAGTGGGGTAACCAATTATAATCATGCTGTGAGTCTGCGTAGTTGGATTACCTGTTTAGTGTCATGATATGAACCTCTTGTATTGAAGTATTGATACATTTGTCATCCAGCCATTCTGGCAAATGATGCCTATAACTCTTTGTTTATATGAAAGGTAATCTGCACAGCTAATGCGACTAGCATTTGTCAATGTATTTAACATCTCTTAGAAGCAGCCTTATACTTTACCTCTGAACCCTTGAGTGCAAGGTTGTATTGTTGCCTAAATATTGTGTAATACAAATATTATGCCCTGAATATCAATTACAAAAGTATTGCTTAATTGTGTATAGATATTCTATTATTATCCTCAACGAGGCAATATTTTTGTAAACGATATTTAGGACACAATATTTTAGATAATATTTAAGCAACAATGTTCTGGCACCATATTGTGGTTCAATTGATTACATTGCTGGTTTAAATCCCGGTGGATCCACATACCACTGGTCTCTGTGTGAGGTCAATAAATTGAGTATCATTGAGTTGAGTAAAAATAAGCATCTGTTATTCAATGCCAAGATGCCATTATGACTAAAGTGCACTTTACAAATACATGTGTAAAATTATATTGTTACAGTGTCTAAGGTGATTCTCCTCCTGATTCGAGGTTCCACACTGTTAGTGACATGAAGTCAACAAATGCATGTCAATCAGTCATACAATGTTAATTTCCAAAATGTAATTAACTGAATACCTTTAGCTAGCGGCCTGAAGATTGTTCTCCTGGAGCACTTTAATTTTCATTTGGAGCAGGAGGATCTGTAAACATTTGAGACAATCAAGAAACCATACACATGAGTATTGACATACCATTATTATTATTATTCCCCTACTGACAGCCGGGTATTGTAACTATGTATGCACTGGTGATTTTGATAGCCCATTTTCAGGATGAACTATCTGCTTTGTAGACATTTTGGAAAGCACCATAGTGTAGGCCTGGTCAATAGATGGTTTCATGTTTTCAGGGACTATCGATTCCTATCCAGGCTTTCTTTGGAAAACCTTTGTAATATAAACATTTAAGGGCTTTACAACCGAGCTCGTTGGTTTGAATTCTGACTGGCTGATTATTATGCATGTAATCCACATGGGAAGGCTTTTGGAAAGCGTGTATGAGAGCCCCTAGCAGGGCCTCCTTTTCCTTGCAGCCTCTGGTCGGGGGGTGAGGTGGCACCTATGGCCTCCTGTTAATCCCTGCATCTCATGGCAAGCAAGCACCTTGAGGTGTCTGCCACGGGGTGCAGGCATTAAGACAATTTCCCATTTCTCTATAGTGGATTGTGTTACAACTGGTTTACAGCCATAAGACAAGCTCCCATAGAGAAATGGGAGAATGTGCCCCCACCATGTGCGATCGCATCGTAATTAGGGGGTCAGGACTGCTGACCGGGGGTCGGTTGGTTCCGTTTCTGCCAATGTGTCGGTCAGATAAAACTCCGACCAACATTGTAATAAGCCCCACAGTTTGTTCAACTGAGATGAACAAGGACTACTACTTAGTAGCGGCCGGCATGCCTCGCCGGTGGGGGCGCAGGCGTGGGGTGGTCAAACGGGTTGTGGGGATCACACAGGGGGCCCATAATAAAAAAAAATCTAAAAAAAAATCTAAAACCTACCTTTCCGCTGGGTCCCGCATCTTCACTGCTCTTACTTTCCTGCTTCCGACAGGAACAGGAAGCAGGAAGCCACGCTTCCACCCCTAGGCCAATTACAGCGTTGCATGCAGCTTTGTGATTGGTCTGGAGGCGCCATGACACAGCGCTCAGCCAGGGGTTCCATGCAGGCTGCCATGCAGCCATGCAGCCTGCATGGAGAAGTGCAACGTGCACATGACTGGTTTTAGCGGGATGTATGACATTACAACGCATGCTTTTACATCGCATGCCTTTACAACGCAAGTATTACAACGCAGTCCATTACAACGCATAGTGCTTTGGGGTGCTGGATAGTGAATAGTTTAATTTACTATTCCAACTCCAGTCCCCGTGGACACTAGGGAAGGTTATTGGATAGTAAATTACCCTATTCCCTATCCTAGAGCGCCCCCCAGAGCAATGCGTTGTAATAGTTTGTGTTGTAATGGTTGCGTTGTAAAGGCTCTGCAATGTAAAAGTTGCGTTGTAAAGGTTGTTTACCGTTTTAGCGGCCCGAGCGGGCCGACCAAGCAGTCTTTGCACACTCATGAATGGGCAAATCACTCCTCCCCTGCCCTGCCCTGCTCGGAGAGCAGAGCATCCGCCCACATACAAACATAAAATGGAAATAACTGCAAGAAAGCAGTGGGGCAACGCTCCTCCTCCATAGCAGAGGAGCCGCCCAGGCTACCCCTCCCAGAAAAGATTAGGTTAATTAATGAAATTCTAGGACTGGAAAAATGTGTCCCTAAAGGCACTGGATAATTTGATAACCTTGGAAGCTAACGAAATGGTAGCACCAGAAACAAGAAAAGAAATAAAACTTTAAGAGCAGTGCATCCTAGTATGGAAACAGACATTTCAAAAGAAAAGAACATTCGAGAAGTTGAAAGTGCAATTTAGGATAACACTCCGAAAACCACAAAAACAATCTCTCACTGTTTTAGTTTTGGGATATTTCATTATTTGCAACAGATCTTTAAAGGTGTAACACCGATGGAAATGTGTTAAATGTTCAGGGACTCTGCAATTTATTTTACTTAATAATTGCAGTTTTACATGTTGGAACACCATTCCTGGGAGTTGAAGAAGCATTCACACTATTCAACCGCTGAACTAAAGTATCACATGGGATCGGCTTCTCATCAACAGTATCAGATGTGTAGGAAACCCTTGTGTGCAATATGTGAATTACACGATTATCACTAATAGCGGATGTTGAGGGATGAAAAAGGGACTTAATACAGGAAAGATGGAAAGCTTCATCAAGTGAGAAGTTAATAACAGAGCAACAGGAAAGAGGAGGTGCAGCCAAATCTACCTCAAATACAGACTGAAGATAGAAAGGCGTTACAATAATGAAGACATTTCAGAGAGCAGTTGGTCTTTTGCACCCTTTAAGCACTATGTGGTGGAAGATCTTCATTACCTTAAACAGGGCCTGCCATTGGTTGGTGTGATGGATAAAGTGGCATAATTAGACGTATTTGTGTTCCTCTTCATTTCCCCCTAGTTATCCTGACAGAACATTTGTTGAGGTGCTGAATATATGGAAAAAAACCTATCATTCTAAGTCTGATAGTTGCATTGAAGGAAAATCATTTCTATATTATTAAAATGTAAAACACAAATTTAGACAAGACTATGTGAGAAGCTCACATCCATTTCACCTTAGAGTTGAGATATTTTGAGTCAGTGGCCAATAGCAAATTGGTGCAACAGTTAGCGAGGTGCATAAATGTTCAGATAGGTTGGCTGCTTTGCATATATGCAAAGCTATTAGATGATTTGCATCTTGGGATTGGTAGGGCTCCCATTTACTACAGTGCGATGTGTTATGACTCCGTAACTGAGAGCTTGCTTTTCATAACTTCCCACTGTCTAATATAAAGACGAAATAAAATTACATCTTAGTGTAAATATTTAGGTCAGGGCTCAAAGATAGCCTTAGCTGTATTTCCAGACTTCTTGGTAATAAATAAGGGCAACTTAGTCGACCTGTAAAGAAAGGCTGTGGGTGAACCTCCTTCAACCATTTCTTGCTTGAATTGTGATTCCGATTTTACAGGGACCTGCCAAAGAGCAAACACAATTGGAGGTAATAATTCTGGCCCTTCTGCTACAGCCCTTCTAGTAGCTTCATTCACATTCTAGATCCATCCACCTCAGTGCCTTTGGGTGATTGGAATGTCATTGTTAGTAAAGGCAGTGTTTAATTTGTAAAAGTATCAGTGCCATGCCCAGAAGCTCTGCTCAGAAGTCTGCTGCTGATGCTAATAATGTGGGCACACAATTGTATGCTCTTGATCTACCTTCTGCCTTGTTAATCCACTACCAGACACTCCCTGCCCCTTTAGCGCAGTCTGGCACATTCCCACTTACTGCCTTTGTGATCAATTTTCCAGCGTACTTTTCCTCCTTCTTTTCCCTTTGTGTGTTTCCACTTTTTTGTTCTCTGTGAATGTATGATGGGGATAAATAAGCGTTGGTCCCCACAAATGAGTGCCGGTGGGCCCCGCGGTCTCAAATTAAGCACTGAGTAAAGACACCTAAGGGAGATGGAGGCAGGTGGGCTGGATGATGGAACCTTCATCAATTTCTAAACCTCTGTTAGGTCTTAAGACAACTGGAGGCTGCTGTGCATCACACCAGCCCTCACACCGAAGCTCATTGACAAAGAATTGTGAAAAACACAAATAATATTTCAGTATTATTATGCAAGAGCAGTGCCAGTGTCGGTTTTGGCTCAAGTGTTGTTCATAGAAGTATCAACAAGAAGACATTCATAATAAATACGTTTTCAGCTACTGGAATGTTACAGAAGAGAAAATAAGTTGTAAGAGGTGTATACTACTACGCCAGATAACTACAGTTTGTGCATCCTGATGGTCTGCATTTTTCTAATCACTAGTTCATACAAACCTGAATCCATCTGCATTGACATAAACTGAGGGCTATGGCTGTAGACTTCAGTTGATTCTATTACCCAACCTCGCAAGGGGCTATTGGGTAGCCCTTCCTTTATAACACATATTTGCCGTGGCATGGCAACAATCCCCAAATTATTAATTCCTACAATGGGGCAGAAACAATTAAATAAAATGGAACATTATAAGAAATTGGAAACTTCTTACTCTAAAGTCCCCAAGTACTTTGATTTTCCTTCATAGTTTTGCCCTGTTTATGGATGGTCCTTCACTGCTGTATGTTGGACTATGGCAAAATTAGAATGACCTGAAACTAGTCACTAGTGAGTAAGTAAGTGAGTAAATTTATTGTTTAGTTAGTTAAAACCGTAACAATTTTACATAGATCTAATATCCTTCCCTCAGCAGTTTTAAATCATTTCAGCATTAGCAATGTAAAAATTAGCACGCAGTGTTTAAAAAACAGCAAGTGTAAATTAATTTAATTTTAAAATCAATCTATAGTACATGTCTGGCTTGCGTAAACCATTGCTCTTACTTCCTCAATTTTTCTAGCTATGAATGTTAAAAAATAAAAATAAAGTGCATTTGTAATAAAACTGTGCATTTCCAATACCAGACTGGTTATTTACATTCTGTCCAGCTATAATTTAAACATGTATAAGTCTCTAAATCCCTTTACTAACAAATTGTCCAGTTGATGCCTCTAAAGAGAGTCCATTGTGTTGGTTCAGGCAATAAGTGATAGTCGACTATACAGTCTCCTTCTCCTTACAGTGGTGATTTTACAAATAGAGGTGGAAGTGGTATTTCTCACCACTGAGATAACCTCTTTAAGAGGCCTCTGCTTTCCATAACTTGATCGTGAGCACGGAGGAACTTTATCAGCTTACAGTTCATTTGGGAGTCGGATGGATCTAGGCCTCTGATGATGGCAGTTCTGCAGGATCTTATTCCCATGTCCAGGAAGGCTCTCCTTAAGAAAGTAGTTTGTGCTGGTTGTATTTCTTACAATGACATATAAGATTAATGAAATCTTCTTTTTGACTGCCGCAGTGACAGCACACCTTTAAGTAAATATGTTTCCAGTGAGGTGCGTCTGCCAGTGAAGGGCACTTTCTGAACTACAGTGCCATTAATTGTCTTTTTATATGGACAGAAAATGTAGAATCTAGGTAGGCTGCTGGTTTAAGGACTATTCATTACCGTCCATGAATGAGATCTTTGGGTTAAAATGCTCTTATCCAATATCAACAAATGAAATTTTGCAGCTTTATTTATTGCTAGTTTGAATGTTGGAAAATACATGTTTTGTTCCAGAGATCAGAAGTGCTGGTCGTTTTAAGTGCATTGTACCGAAATTGATTAACCGAAATTTTTTTATCATTATAAAGTTCTGACCATAGTGCCTCGTTAAGTCTAATTTTCTCCGGGTTTTGTTTTATCCAGTACCAAACCTTTATAGACATGTAAAGTCTGCCCAATGATTCATTCATTAACCCAAACTCCAAAGGCATTGTCATTAGGTTATTAAGGAGCACAGAATCTTTCCGGTACATAGCAGCACTAGCGTAAGTTAAGGTTGGCAGAGTTTTGGCGGCTATTACCGAGAGCCACAGCCTTAGCGATGGTCCCCCAGTTTCTTTCCCAACAACCAGTAGACAAACGTTAAAGCACCTGCTCGCCGTGTCATGTAGTTTTTCTGCTCATGATGGGATAGCTTGTTATCTATTTAATATCCCAGATACTTATAGCTGGATACGTTCTCCAAAGGTTTGCCTTCTAGCCAGATGTTGTGGTGTGGGGCTAACCTGCTGCTTATAAGCATAGTTTTTGTTTTTGATAGGTTGATTTCCAAATTATTTTCTGACAACAATTCAGAGAGTTTGGTTAATAATCTTTTAAGTTAAACTTAAAAGGACAATGTGTTCTGTATAGGCAAGAAGAGAAAGTTGTAGCTGATCCAAATGCGGTGAGTGTGAGTTTGTTTTGTTGAGCTTTCCCGAAAGGTCTGATATGAATTGTTAGAACTAGCGAGTTAAGAGTTAAGAGTTATAATACTTTTATTTGATTTGTTAAAATCGTAAAAGGGTGGAACTTACCACCATGTGATAAACATCAACATATTGAGTCAGCGTAAAACAGCATAAAACATGCTCCGCGTCCTGGGCGACTTTGCACAGATATACATGATAAGTAAAAACAGGGAGAGCATTTTTAAATATGCAAAGATAAAAGGAAACAGGGGTAGCACTTTTATAAGGCAAGGCCCTCTCATTAAAGGATTGGGGCCAGCAAATGACTGTTAGTTTGAACAAGGGCAGGAACAAACCTGTTTCAGGCCCAAGGTCGTATACACTTTTCTTCAAATTCTGGCGCTGTCTCCAAGTTTTACTCTGACCCAAGTATCTGTATAAAATAGCAATTAAACCCTTAAAATTCATTCAGGTGTATTCCAGGCTTTTAATTTGGTCCACAACAGAATCCGGTCCACACTGTTGAAGGCGGCTTTTAGGTCAAGAAAACAGAGGTGCAGATCCTGTTTCTTTTTCTTACATCTCGCTGCTATTAGAGAGATTGATAGACTGCTTGAGATGGTTCTGATCCCCATTCTGAAGCCTGTTAGATTTTTTGGGATCAAGTTGAGTTCTCCTGACTAGTTTACCAGATCTTCGAGGATTAACAAGTTGATATATTTAGCTTCTACGCCCAGTAGTGTGATTAGCCTGCAATTTGAAGGATTAGCTCTGTCTCCTCATTTATATATGGGTGTAATAATTGATCCTTGCTTACTGTCGGGAATTTAATTTTTGATCTCAACTTCGGCGTACAGCTTCTCTAAGTGAATGCTCCAATGTTCAGAGTCGTGTTTAAAGGTGGCTTGCGTGATACCATTGGGGCCTGGAGCCCCGTCACCTTTACTTATTATATTTGTTATGTCCTCTGTTGTGCAAAGAGAATTGTTTATCATGAGGTTCCTTTTTGCACTGGTGACTGGATCGTGCCCTTTAAAAGTAGTTGTCATTTGCCTGTTTCTAATGAATGTGGCTTGCTTAGAATGCCTGCTGTAGTCTGAAAATGCAGAAGGCTAGATGGCATCGTTTTGAATTTCTGAGTGGGAAAGTTGGCCCATTCCTGCTCCTGCACATTTGACGTTAAGATGTTTCCTTGGCTGTTCAGGTTGTTTATCGTCTGCCAGAATTTCTTCAAATTGGGATGCCTTACACTGTATATTAGTTTGGACCAGACGCTCTCTGTTTTCATTTTTTTGGATTCCCATAACTTCCTTTTATAAAGTTTTCTATGTTGTCAAAATACTTCCCATGTGATGCGTTCATGGTTTTTTGATTGAAGCTTCCTGTGTGTTCTTTTTAAGCTCCTTTTTAATGTTTGCACTTCATTAGGTAATCCTTTAAATGGATCGTGACCTGTAACCTTAAATCGAGGGGCTGTCATTATTGTTGTTAATTTACTTGAAAAAGGTAGACCAAGCATGGATCCTGTTCATATGTCCACTTGCCAATTCAGCTATTAAGTTCGGTGGGTGGACAACAAGTCTATTGATTGCGTGGATAGTTTGTATGCAATTAAAACCAGGTTTCTGTATGTTCGGGTGCTCCTTCAGGTGACGTGTCTGCCCTTTCACGTCTGGGTAATATCAATCAAAAAGTGCAACCATATCAAGATGGGTGCATCCCTGTGTAGGGCACACCTTAGGTTCCAAAAAGAGGACTCCTTTTGATTATTTGAATTTCAAATTTTAGCATTTATTTTGACTATGTTCCGTTTCAATTCATTCACATATTTTCATGAGATGAAAGAAAGATTCAAAAACAGAGGCTACCCTGACACCATCATCCAACTAGCTGAAGAGCGAGCTGCCTCAATCACTAGAGATGAGTTACTTAAACGCAAAGACAAACAAAAAGACACCAGATTGGTGTTAGTCTCTAAATGTTCTACTTAAGTACAGCTTACAAGAGAATCATACTTACGTATTGGCTTGTTCTCAGCATGGAGCCCGATTTTAAAACATAATTCAAAGACCCACCTGTGTTCGCTTACACCAGAAACCCGAATATAAAAGAAATATTGGCCAGAAAATCTCCCAAACCCATGGAAGCGCACGGCACTAGACCGTGCATGAACTGCAATAACGAGATCAGGGGGAATACAGTGACACATCCCATGAAAGGGTTTAACATTAAGCTCCAAGTTAACGCTACTTGCGATACCACGAACGTGATATACATGGTTAAATGCCCATGTGGCAAAGTGTATATTGGCAAAACCGAAAGGAAAATAAAAACTCGCATAACAGAAGACAAGTCTAAGATTAGGACAAAAAATGAAAAATCCAACATCGCAGCTCATTTGTCTGGTGCTACTGTATAATGAGGGAATCCTACTATTGGAGGGTCTTCCAGTGTCCAAGTCTCTTGTAGAGCTATTATATTGCAATTAGCCCTCTCTTGAAGAGGGAGGGCCTCCTCAAGTAGTGGTTTTGCTCCAGCTATGTTCCATGATAGCATATGTATGGGGCCTATTTCAAGGTTACTGGCTTTTTCTTTCTTTTGTCAGTCACCCCTCCTATTGTTAAGAATGCTAGGAGGCCAGTTCCATTGGTTTGGACTTGGGATCTTTAGCTGGTCTATCTGAGGTCTAGTCTATGCCGCCCCTTCCTTTAGCATTTTGTAAAATAGAATAGACCTGTTTTGTTACCGCTGTTTGGTTTGTTTTTATTTTGACCTGAAGCGTTTTGATTTCATTCAGAGGAAATGGAGAATGACCTGAAACTAGCTAGGCCTAATATCTGTACATTGGATGCAATGCAATTAAAGGTGTACCTCTTAACTGGTTTACTGTGGTCTAAGCTCACAGCGTTTGCCATCCTTTACTTTATCTGTATGTTACTTTCACAAAATGAGCCTCCCCTTTTCTTTAAGACATATTTGGTTTGCTGGCAAGAATGTTTTGGAAGTTTAGACATAACTACTACACATATCTTTGGGTTCTATTCACCCGTCTTTTTGACAGAAGGATTTACTATAAGGATAGAAAGTAAACATTTTGGTCATCTTCCACATTACTTCATAAATTATGCACATTTGTGCCTGCATGGATACAATACGATACGGTATGGTAAGATCAATTATGCAATAGGTAACTCCTACGAATTGTTCCTTAATAATTCTAGAACTGCTTTAAATAGCTATAACTCCATCCCATCTAAAATAAAAAATACACAGAAATGAGCCTAGTTTTTCGAAAGTTGGCAACTCGGAAAATCTCAGATATTCTTGAGGGTAAAGAGCAGCCCCTAATTGAGAAAACATGCAACACTTCTGCAATAATCTTACATATCATTAACCCTCCTACTTTATACCTGTCTAGGGTCAGATTAAAATGCAGCACAGGAACACTTCATCTGCAAATCCCAGACTATTTCTTTACTTCTACTTGAATTTTCAGTGACATTCTAAGCAGTAGAAAATATGGTACAGCTTACACTGCTGCCAATGTGACTTCAATGCTTATCAGAGAGCAGTCTCAGCATTTGATGTACTCCCCAGAGGCAATAAATGAGACACACACTCAAGAATAAACCAAGACCAATTTATAAAAATAAATACCTATTTTTTTTTATTTTTAAGACCAAGAAAGCTTATCTAAGGTAAATACTTTACGTTACAATTTTGCAAAGTTCATCAAATATATCACTTTTATTTGCAATTACGCACCACAGGAGACAATGGGGAAAAAGCAAAAAAATGCATAGAATGTCAGGCAATGCTTACATGAAGTTCACCTTCTCATTTTATTTATTTATTTATTTATTTTAATTTTTAAATTTTTTTCCTTTCTTTTTTTCACCATCTTTTTTTTCCATCCTTTTTTTTTTCATTTTACCATCTTTCCCCATTTCTTCCCTGCCTTCCCCCATTCTCTCCAAGCCCACTAAACTTCTTCTCCCCAGTGGTCCGCAGTAAGACCTTCACCTGAGATAGAAGGTCATCAACATTTTCGGGTTGGCTACAGTTATCCATTTTGTTCTTCCACATTATTTTCAATAATGCGGGGAACTTCATTTGAACTTGCGCTCCGAGCGATCTTAGTTCAGGCATTCTGGAACCCAGCTCCCACTGCCTTTGCGCTATTCTTCCCCCGATGTCCGAACGGATTTGATAAGGGTTGGCCCGGTGATGGAGAGTAGAACATGATAGGCACCTACCTAAAATGAATTCCTTAACACTATAGATCTGATAATTAACTAGAATTTTCCTAGATGCTTTTCAGTCTGGGTGCAGCCTGAAGGGGTCCCTATGTACCCTTTGTTTCTCGGCCTCTAGATCAATATCTAGCCGATCTTTTAGGACCCCATCTCTTAATAACTTGCATCAATCTTCAAGATTCTAAGGTTATTCCTATGGGCCTTCATCTCCAGCCTTTCCCTATCCATCTGAAGGGACCGGTTCTGGGTCTTCAGGGCATCTATATCTTTGGAGTTCCCTTGAACAGACTCCGAAAATGTAGTGACTTTAAGTTCGAGTGATCCTGTACGTGTGCAGATGTCCTCCAGTTTAGACTCCAGAGCATCAAACTTGTCGTGGATACTTTTTTGATTTGTTTCAGATATTTCAAACTTAGTCATAAGGTCGCCCCTTAATGACTGCAACAAGGAGCCTAAACTGTCCCTATCACTGTTAGGAAAGTCCGATTGCGGCAACTCCTCTCGGACCTGAGCTTGAGCTTGGGTTTGAAATTGGGCATTGCAGTCTGCCTCTGATGACTCCTGTGAAAGCTGAGGGACAAGAGACATTAAAGGAGCCTGAAGAGCTTGAAGAGGGGGGGGGGATGGGTGTATCCAGGGTATTATCCTCACTTATTCCGCCTGAGATGCCTTCTGAACTTATTAGACTTGCAAGTGGACAAAAGCGATTTTCAAGCGTTATAAAAGGAGCATTATCTTGTATTTGTGGTGCCCCACTTGTACCCCCATCTGTAGCCCTAGCTGACCTTGCAACCTGCACCTTGATTTTAAAATAGGATTTAAGAGATGGTGTACTCTTCTGAGATAAGTGGGCTCCCCCCCGGTCCTTTTGATTTTCTTTAGTGGTATCTCCAATCTTCGCAATCTTCTTTTTGCGTGGGGTCAATGGGATTACCCCATATCCTTCCGTATGTTCTAGGACCCCCTTAGTTTTCAATTCGTGTTGGGACCTTAACTGGTACCTATATTTCCTTACCCCCCTCTGATCCAGAACCGGCATTCTAATTCCAACGCTCCCTTTCGCCTTCCCCCTTGACTGAATGATCCAGTACCTGCAAGGAACATGGCAGCAGGCTGACACCGGCTGCAGGAGCTCAATGAGGCGGTACAATGCTAGAAGGAAAGGAGCACCGGAAGGCGTTATGGAACGGCCCCACGACGGATAGTTATCGGGTGAGAATGTCGATACAGCCCTTTTTCCCTCGAACGGCAGTATTGTAAATGCAATTTTTATTTTCTTCTCTTTTCGGCTGATGTTTGAGTGGCTTCTGACGGGAGCTGACGGGAGCGGTGCGGTCTAGGACCCGGGAGCCGGAGAAAGCTCTACGATAGACCCGGATGGGCAGGAGTCTGTAGAGCAGGAAGTCGGGTCCGCTCTACCTGGAGGGCACGGAGCGCGTCGGGCCCGACTTTGGATTGGTGGGAAAGACTGTCTTTCGGGAGCTGAATTCCAGAGCCTACTCATTGCAGGTTGGGGCCATTATGCCACAGCATTGTGCGGGAACAGACTGTCAACCAGTATGTTGGTTTCAGGCTGGGTGGGTGCGGAAGCAGGACTGCATGGAGCAGGAGCCTATATTTGCCCATTCAGTATTTTCAACGAGGAGTGGAGGGGCAACAGGGAAAGAAACAATAAATCAAGGTCCCTCTGAGAAGATAGGGGAGTCCTACCTTCTCATTTTAGATCGATGAGCCCAGGTCCAAAGTTCCAGCAGGGGAAGTTTGGGAGCATCCCGGATTGGGCTGGAGCAGAGTGCTTAGGGTCTTGGAAACTGGTGCGCAAAGACAAAGGTGGCCACTAGAAAACACATGGCACAGGATGACTTACAGGTAAGTTCGATGAGGTTTCTGAAAGGGAGGCGGTCACAAGGGCTTCGGAGCCACAGGTGCCTAGCTGGGTAGTTGTTGCCAGGACCGGGTGCAGAGCAAATAGGTCAGCCGGGCGTTGTGAGTCTTGAGGTCCTCATGTTCAGGAGTAGTCAATTTTGAGACAGCAATCTCGAGACAGCTGGGCCACTCAGGAAGTGGGTCTCGGGTGTCTCAATGTCCCGCAATGGGTGTTTTGCATCTTTTGCTTTGGGAGTCTAGAGTGGAATCTTCTTCTTGGTGTTTGCCATTGGGGTCCGGTACCACAGGTATTGGTACACTGCAGCTCCGGTATATCCTGGTGTCTTGAAACTTGGTGATGAGACAGATCTGACCCTCTGGAGCTGTTATCGAGGTTTTAGGGGAGCAGCAAGTCAACAAACCAAACTTCACACGATTGGTGCCAGTGGCATGCAGGGAAGTGATACCTTCACTCTAAGGGACCTTTTTGGTGAGGCTAGAGGTGCTCCAGGGTTCTTGGAGTCCTTTCAGGTCAACACAGCAGTAGTAATTGCAGAGTCCTGGGAGAAGTAGGCAGGGTTTGGCACCTTTTTCTTCTGCAGCAGGGTTTTAGGTCTTGTGCAGCAGATCTTCTTTATCCTGGACATCTTGTGTCTGTCGAATCTGATGTTCAGCTCTTGGGGTGCCACCTAAATACTGAATGTAGGGTCATTACAAGGGGAGACAGGGAGTAGCCAATGGGTTGCCTACCTTTAGGGTGTCTACACCTTCTAGTGACCACTTCCTATTGGAAGAGGAGCCCGGATTGACTGTTTTCCCACCATTCCAAAATGGTAGAATTTCAGGAGAAGGGTTCACCTTGCCTTCCCTGCACCCGGATAGTGGGGACCCCACCCTCCTAACTAACTAATTCCCCCACCTTTTCTCCTGCCAAACTAGAGGTTCCTGGGTTGGATTTAAAAGGCAGCATTGCCTTTGAAGTTTCCCACCCAGGAAGGACATCCTGTCCTGGAGGAGGTGGGAAGCTCATTCATTCAGAGCAGGCTTTGCCACAATCCTTTGAGGGTGCTGGCTCTCACCATATGAGGTCAGAAACATGTCTGGTAGTGGCAGGCTGGCCTAAACAAGTACACACTTGTGTGTGGTAGGTTTGTGGGGGACCCTCTAAAAGGGTGTTGTTTTTTCTATAAGAAATGGTTAATGTTTTTGGATAAAAGCAATGATACTCATTTGTTGAACTTGTGGTTGAAATTATGAGATTATGAGGCATTATCTCATTTGGTTTAAACAGACTATGGAGGCAAAACAATGGTTTAAAAATGAAAACGATTATTGGAACTCATCTGTTTGAGAATATATTTAATTGCTGTGCATCCTGGGTTGGGACCTGATGAGGCTCCAGTACACTTTTATCAGCCCAAAGATTGCCATATTATTTCCTTGATGAGAAAGCTGCACTAGCTCCCAATTTCCAAGCGGACCATCTTTATAACAGTCTGTATTATTTTATGAGAAAAGTCAAGATTTTCTGTCCTCCAGAGTTCAAAGCTACATCCCAAAATGCAATCTCAAATCAGCCCACCACAACTTATTAGATGTCCCTAAATTTAAAAAGAAGAGGTTGGGTGGTGCTAGATTTTCTGTGATCGCCCTCATCTTTGGTGCTCTCTTGCTCCTGACATAAGACCTGCAATTTTTAGGACACTTCAAAATACCTGGCTCCTCAAACAAGCTTATGACTAGACTTTTGACCTTGTTGTTCCCTCCTTTTTACTCAGCGCCATGAAACCTGTTTGGTGTATGCATGCATGACCCACTTAGGAGAGAGAGCCCATTAACCTGCTCCATCTCTCCGTTTCACTTTTTCTTTTAATAATACCAGCCAGTGTTTAATAAAATTTTCTTTTTCCACCAGGCCAGGTATTTTTTAACATACACCGTATATCACCCCTGACCCCACTGACACTCACTCCCAACACATAGCACCTCCATCTAAAGGTGCTCCAGCGTATCCGCTTGTCGCAGCACTGCCCCGCCCCGCAGCGGGACGGGAAGACCCCGATGATGAAGCATGACACCAAGGGCCCTTTTGGTGTGTGAGGGGTATTTTAACAAAGATGGTGTATTCCAATGACATCTGGATACACATCCACCCAATGTGAGGTGGCCCTTTCTGATTAACCTAAAACCCTGACAAGAGGAGGACGTGCCCACCTCGGTGCCCACCGGCATCACCTCTTCACTCCCCCCTTTTGATTTCCTTGGTGTATGCATGCTTCACAAATGCTGTGTAACAGAACATAACAGAGGGGATTTTTCTACCCTGACGCAAACATGGCCATGTTCAAATGTGTGAATACCACTCAGCTGACCTGAGAGTACTCCATGTGAATATTATGAGGCTTCAAACAATGTTATGGACGATTAGGAAGATTGGATAACCTTCCTATTCCGACTAAGCTTTTGTTGCAACCAATTCCTAGTCCTAAAAAGCAACCCCCTTGAATTTTAAATAATGGACTTTATTGACTTCCTTAACTCTTTTGTTTCATCACCTACATTGTGTACATCACAAAACTGGGTGTCTTCCTATACATACATTTCACAATGCAACTGTACATTGAGACTTTCTTAAAAACTGCTCTTTAACCACTTCGTTTCCTCTGTTGTTAGTCATTTAAAAGATTGAACAATTAAAGCCAATGTGGCTGACCCCAGTACTCTGCCTCAAATAAAATTCATTCTTCACATCACAGCTGTTGGATGTATCCAGAAAATTAAAACACATTATAGTAATCCTTAAAGAGCTCAGCTGGCTCTCTAGGAAGTTTGAATTTCTTTCAGAATTGGATGCATCACTTTCAAAGCCCTCATGCTTGAAAAACTACTATGGTATTTCAATCCAACCATTCTCTGTTGGCTCTCATTGCTCTAGAAACAGTTTGAAATGTATCTTTCAGTTTCTCCTTTTTCACAGGACATTCCAGACAAACTTTTAAACTATGGGTGTACAACCATCCTGGCTACAGAAGAACTTTATTTTGTGCTTTTCAAAGCCATTTATTACCACCGGTTTTAACCTAGGGCATCCCAGAATTGCCTGAATAAGTGGGTCAATATATAGGGAGAAAAGGATCGGGGAACATGGGTATCCTTGCCGGGTTCCTCTTTTAATGTTAAAAGTATCAGATTTCTCACCCATGACCGTGACTCTTGCCACAGGATTAAGATACATAGCTTTTAGAGCTCCGATAATTTTTTGCCCAAAACCTCTCCCTATCAAGATTTCCCACATATAGCTCCACACCACACGGTCGAAAGCCTTTTCCGCGTCTAGCAGGATCATGGCGACTTTCCCCCCCGTGACAGCATGGGCGTCAAAAATAGCTATTGCTCTGCTTGTATGATCGGTAGTACCTCGTCCAGGAACGAACCCATGCTGCCACGGAGAGACCAGACCGCCAATGACCCTGCCCATTCTAGAGGCCCATATTTTGGAATAAAGCTTGGTATCGGAATTAATCAAGGATATCGGCCTATATGACCCCGGATTCTCGCTGGGTTTCCCTTTTTTGTGGAAAATAATGATGTTTGTCTCTTTCCAAGATTCCGGGGTTTCTCCCTTGTATACTATCCCATTAAAGAGGTCAGCTAATAAAGTTATGATTACGGACTCCATACATTTGTATACCTCCAAGGGGAGGCCATCCGGGCCGGCAGCCTTCCCTGGAGCCAACTCCTGAAGGGCAGTTTTAACTTCCAGTTCGGTAATATCGCTGTCCAGTTCCTCTTGACGGGAGGGATCAAGACGGGGACCAGAGTCTTCTAAGTTCGTATAATGCCCCCCGATCATTGTTTCTTCATCATATAATTTTTTATAAAAGTCTCTAAAAACACGAAGGATGTCTGTTGTTTCTGTGTACTCTCTACCTCTTTCTTCTATTTTTTTAATAGTGTTTTTTGACCGTTCCTGCCTAAGTTGCAGGGCTAAGGCTCTGCCGGCGTGTTCTCCAGTTTCATATCGGCTGGATCTTGTAGCCTGATATTCACCCATCGCCTTCTGAGTGGAGACTTTCTGGAGATCTGCCTTGATTGCCATAAGTACTTTATGGGTGTTGCTACCGTCTCCCCCTGATGCAATGACTTTCACATGCTCTTCCTCGATATTCTTGAGTCTATCAAGTAATTTTTCTTCTACTTTCCTATCATCGTTTCTTATTTTGGTCGAATAGCTAATAGTTTCTCCCCTCAATGCCGCTTTAAAACAATCCCACACTATGTTCCTGGTAGAGCTATATCTATTGGCCGAAAAAAAGTCATCTGCCCAGCTCTTAATATGGGCCGTAAATCTGGCATCCTCCAGTAATCTCCTCTCAAAAGACCATGGTGGTCTATTTGTTCTACGGTAGCTTCTTTGATAGGTTATTACTAGGGGGTTATGGTCAGATAGTATTCTTGGTAGTTTAGTAATGATCACCTTATTTATCTCTGATGTAGAGATAAAAAGATAATCCAGTTTAGAGTGCTTCTGCGCAGGATTGGAAAAATATGTGAAACCAGAGTTATTAGGCTCCTTTACTCCCCAGATGTCCACTAGACCTAATGATTCTTTCAGGGATTTTATTGCCCTGTACACTCGTGGTTTTCGACCGATATATTTTACATTATTCTCCCAGCTAGCAGAAATATTTAGGTCACCACATATTATTACAGGTGCAGCTCAGCCTGCAAGTTCAATCTCTAAAAAATCAAATATTTCTGGGTCATCGCCATTCGAACCATAAATTACACAAATGGTAAATCCTAACCCCAACTCGGCAATCACCCATCTGCCGTAGCTATCTGCTTTTACCTTCTTAACCCCCCCCCAAGGTTTTCTTTATCAGGATAGCCACCCCTCTGACCATTGAGGTTTGTAGTGAGCATGCAACCAGATCAAACCCATTTATTGACATGAGATTTCGTTTTGCCCATGGGAGATGCGTTTCTTGGAGGCATAACACATCAATTTTATAAAATTTGATAAAATGGTTCATCCTTTGTCTTTTCCTCCAATCGTTTAGCCCTCCGATATTCAATGTACATATTTTAATGTCTGACATCTTTATTTCTAGTTTGACCTTTTGTCATCTTCTCCCTCTTAGATTTGGTATTAACTATCGACTGAATCAAGTGATTCCTGTGTCCTACTATGATCTTGGCCATAGTGATGCATCCTGAACTCCATTTTATGACTTTTTCCCCTTTTTTACCCCCCCGTAGCCCACCCACCACACCCAACCCCCTCTTCCTCCCACCACCCCCCACCCTGTTCGCCCTGCACTCCCACCCACACTGTGAGGCGCACAACACTTGTTTGTGCATGTGATGGTCATGCAGTTGCAAATGAGGATACCAAAATACCATAATTAGTTACAATAAAGTTACACCCGGGAAAAAGAAAATATGAACAACTACCATAATTGTGGCATAATTGTGTCACAGATTGTGACAAAAACCAGCTTAAACATCTCCTAACCAAGCTGACCACACATGAAGAATCCACACATTACATTCCCTTTTTTTTTTTGCCCCATTCTGACCGTTTACTATTATTTGTTTAGGCTATCCAAATACTCTTTTGCCTTAATCTCAGATGAGAAATATAAAGTCTTCCCTTCATTAGTAACCTTAAGCTGGGCTGGGTTTATTAGGAAGGCTTGAAGTTTCTTCTCTTGAAAAGGCCTTATTAGCCCTCTTAACCGCCAGCGTCTTTCCACTGTCACGTGGTAAAAGTCAGGGCGGACAAAGAAAGAAACACCATCGCAGTTCTTCTTTGCATCTGGTCTTGCCCTGTCCGAGATTGCCTGCCGGAGTACAAAGTTCCCCAGAAAAATAAGCACTGCCCTGGGTTTATCTCCTTCTTTAGTATTTTTCCTTATTTTGAAGGGAATACGGTGGACTCTCTGTATCTCTTTGGTCCAATCCCATCCAGGCAATTCGGGGAAAGCCTGTTGGAAAAGTTTCACGATATAAGCTCGGATGTCTGACCCTTCTCTTCCCTCCGGAATTCCTAGGACTCTAAGGTTATTCCTTCGGAGACGATTCTCCATCTCCTCCAGCTTCCATTGCATGTCTATAACTTGGGAGCATTGAGCCTCGACTTTAACCGTAGCAGCTGCCATCTCAGTCTCTGTAGCGACCACCCTCTCCTCTAGATTTGACACTCTATCCCCAGTGGTGGCGCATGCCTTGGGGAGCTTTCTCACTACCCCCTGCATTTTTCTCATGGCAGCCTGTGATTTTCTACTATCTTGACGTGTCTCCTCACAGTGCGCCAATATCTCCTGGTGGATTGTCTCAAGTAGTGACATTTGAATTTGTTCCATATGAGGGCTTCCTAGTAGCGGTTGTGTGGAGGAATGATCCCAGGTGAGCTCCTGATGCTCCTGATGCTCCTGGCGGTCCATCTCCTGACTCCAGTCAGCTTTTTTTTTCCTCAGGGCTGTGGTCGGGATATTATCCTCCAAATCAGTGTCCGTCTCCACACAGGAGCTACGTTCCTCATCCTCATCAGACCATTCTCCTCCGTCGGAAAATGAATAGAATGCCTCACTGGGATCATTTTCTTTATCGCCGCCTCCCCCTCCTATAGCGCCATTTAGTATTGTTTCATCTTTAGTAGTAAGGGGGTTTAGGGGTTCAGGTAATGCTCCATCTGCATTGCTGGTGTCTCCCCTAGTGAATTGAGTGCCTATGTCCAGCTCCTCTGCCTCAGGTATAGCATCACCGTTTTTATTTAGTATAGGGGCTGGATTTAAACCCACTTCCTCCGTTGCATTCTCAGCTTTATTCTCAACTTCATTTATCTCAATGGTCTTAATCTCCACTACTGTTCCTGTTGTTGATAATGAGGTTGGTATTTGGGTCTTGGGGGATCCCGGCTGGTTTAAGTCATTTATAATCTCAAGTGTTTTACTCTCACCAATATCTTTGCCCCCCTTCTCCTTACCCACTTTTACCAGGAGGTCCAAGACTGATGTAGCCGCCGACCGGGTCTTGGGAGCCCCCTGCTGACGTTTTTTTTGTTGCGCATCAGGTAAGGTGGTGGTCTCATCGTTGCAAGAGTTGTCGGGGGCTGCATTGCCTGCATTACCAGCTTCTTCTTTTGGCATTTTCTTTCTCTGCATTGATTTGGACCCCTGGTTAACTTTGGGCGCCATTACAGACAGAGTACTCTGCCTACGGCGCCTCGCTGCTTGACTGGCTTGGCTGCAATCACCATGCGCTGCTTTGCTTTCTTTTCTCCCTTTGATCCTACTGCTGCAGCAGCAACTCGGTCGTGCTTGATTCTGCTCTGGCTGATGGTGTAGAGCGGCGCTTCCCCAGCCGCCTCCGTTGTTCAGTGTCGGGTCTCTCCTCAGCGGCTGACTCCGTGCTTGACTCCTCAGCTGACTTCGCAACTGACTCCGCCTCTCAGCAATGCGGAAGGCGAAGGTAGCAGGTAGAGACCTCAGAGTCAGCCGAACCGCCCGTAGAATCAATTTCGCCACCACGACACGGGTGAGAGTCAGCATCCCACACAGCCCTCGGTAAGCCGGTAATGCTTTCTTCCGCGAGTAATATTTAACCGCCGTTCTTCATTTTCATTAGCAGAGCACCTTCAGGGCCTCAGAGTGTGGATTCCCCGTGCATGTAACTTTGTCCCGGGCAAATTTTCCGTCTGTATCCTCACTGCAGTACTGCACCGGCCGTTCAAGCGGCCTCCATCTTGCCTTCCTACTGTGGTAATAAATGGCTTTGAAAATAAAATATTAGCCTATGCTGATGATCTGGCCGTTTTTACTGAGGATCCCCAACAAGCAATGTCAACGTTGGTCGATCTGACAAAACAATTCGGCTCCAAGTCAGGTTACCTATTAAACGAAGCAAAAACGCAGATAATATGTACAGGAAATGTGGTAAAGGCAGACTCTAGATACGTGGATGCAGCAATATATTTGGGGGTCACAATTTATGCTTCTGTAGAGAAAATAGTGGAAGGTAATTATTTACCATTGATAAAATCAATAGAGATGGACCTAAAAAGATGGGATGGACTACATCTCTCCTTGATCGGCAGGATAAATGCAGTCAAGATGACGATGTTCCCAAAGCTTTTATATCTCTTTAGAGCCATACCACTATTTATTGAGGAAAAAGTAATGTCAAAACTGGAGTCGGTCTTCATCAAATTTATTTGGCAATATGGTAAAGTAAGAAGGTCAACAAGTCTTTTATCTCTCCAGCGGGAAAGGGGGGGCTTGGATCTCCCTAACTTAAGGCTATACCACTGGACCTGTCTTTTAATACAAATGAAAATACTATTTCAATTAGATGTTAATTCGGACAACGTTAGACCCGAAGCTTATCAACCCCCCTCCATTTATGAATTATTATTGGGAAGAAAGGCTACTGGTATAATGTTATGTGAAGTAGATCGAAGATTTTATAAAAAAGTAAGATATAAGATAATTGATAGTGCTTGGAGTGTGTGGAAGGCCAGTAGAAAATGGTGTAATATTCCCAAAATTAATGCCTATATCCACATCTACAGATTCAGCCTCTTTTCAAGGCTTGGGATTGGAAGGGTTTTAAAAATTTGAAGTGAATTGGGCATCAATACGCTACAAGACATAATGGATGTAGAAGGATTTATGAGTTTTGAGGTATTACAAAGGAGGTACGGTATTCCAGATAATCACTGGTTCGCCTATACCCAGGTTGACCGCTCCCTGAAGTCCATTAAACCAAAACCACCTCCCCCGGAGAATAGTCCCCTCTTGGAAGCATTGTCCAAAGGATGCAGTAAAATCAAGCCTCTATACAACATCCTTCGGGCTGAGATCAAGGATGATGTTGAGAAAACAGAGGTCGCATGGTCTAACAAATTAGGGAACCCGAATGTAGATGTTGACCAGGCTATAGAATTGAATAAAAGAATATTCAGAGCTACAAACCTAAGAGCCCAACACTATAAAACGATATTTAACCTATACCATACCCCGGCGAAATTACACATATGGGGGGCTAGAGCGGATGATAATTGCCCAAGATGTGGGGGGGGTCAAGCAGATTTACTGCATATGTTCTTCTCTTGCACTCTCTTGACACCAGTGAAAAAAGAGATTGAAAAACTATGGGAGGGGCTGCTAGGTCATAAGATCGACCTATCCCCTACCCTGATGATTTTGGGCACTGATTCGAATTTAAATTTGGGCAAGGAAGAAGAAGCACTGGTATTTATCTCTGTCGCTGTTCTTAGGATCTTGATCTCTGCGGGGTGGAAGGATACAGTTGCACCTTCCTTTCAAATGTGGCTATCTAGACTCCTTGGTATACACAATATTGAGATCTGCCTATATGAGTATAAGAGGGGGAAAGTACGGGACTTCGGAAGAAGGTTCTGGGCCCCGGTAACCAATTGGAGGGAGACTCATGTAAAAAATGTATGAAATGTTAAATTAGCATATTTGGATGTTTATTGATAGTGGAAATACAATTATACCCCTTGTCTCCCCCTCCTATTTATATTCTGATGATTTTACATGAGCTTTCCCATTTTAGAAGTCTTAACTATTTATCTAATGTATGTTTGGAATGATTATTTGTCTTTTGTATTTAAAGATTATGAGAATTAATTATTAAGCCTGTGTCCTGAATGATCAAAATATGTACTTTTAAAAATCTTCCTTTTTCCGTGATGTATTTCTGACTCCAAATAAAAAAATAAAATTAAAAAAAAGAACTTTATTTTGTGCACAAGGTGATCACTTTTGACAGATAGTTCAATGGTGACTATTCAACGCTTGAGGGTTGAACCAAGTTTTTCCGCACATGTGCAGGACAGAGGTTGAGAGTATTGAAAGAAATATGTTTATCCCTGATGAAGTCCTCTTAAAGAGATAAAACACATTGTCTAGACTGGATTTTTGTATGTGAAGAGTAAAAGTCGTTTGAAGATTCAAGATTATGGCTCTTGCCTATCTATGGATAGAATTAAGAACTTTCCATCCTAACAGCCTGATTGATGATTAATTCAATGTTACATATAATTGAATCTCTCAAGGGTTCTATTGATTTTTAGCAGTGCTCTCTGCATTGTTGAGAGTTGCTTCACAAGAAATTGGGGTTCGTGTGCGGTAGGCCCAATTGGAAGGTGTAGCGCTGTACTTTGATTTATATGTTATAACACTTATGCGATCATGGAGAACCATTACTGCTCTAATTTTTTGGGGATCTTTGCTGTTACATAATGTTTTGTTTGTGTGTAATGTAAATTATTTTAAATATTTGAAATGCTTGTACACAATACATTGTCAGTGGATTTACTTGCCATTTGTCAATATGTAGAGTTTAACAAGTTTCCAAAAAAGGACTACAAAATGAAATAAATAAAATTACAAAAATACAAATAATATTACTTCTGTTGCCGTGTGAGGTTTGGAAATTTTATTGTGCATGAGTAGTTCATATGAATTTCTCAAAGTGACGTAAGAATATTACTCGTTCTGCTTCACACAAAAAATGAAGATTACAATGCAGATCGAAGCCTATGCTTCTTTCTGACTTCCGTAGTTTCAGAATTTACTGGAAATTTTTGAAGCTTGTAGAGCATAGTCCTTGATATTCCCTGTTTTCCCCGTTGATTGGTGAAATATGATCATATCGGAAAAACTAATTAATAAAGCATACATTTTTAAGGCATTTGATGTGAAGATTCTCAGTAACTTCCACAAAGAAAAATCATGTTATCTAAATTCCTCTGAAAAACTGTTGTATCTGGGACATTTTTTTCAAACTACCTCGTCCAGGTACAACTACTTTTGTTAGGATGGATAGCTTTTAAAATATAGTTAAGGTGGGATAAGCATTGTAAATCTTTCAAAATACTCACGAATTTATGGCTTTGTAGATATTCGAAAATGTTCAAAGGTCACCTCTTCCCCTGTCTCTCCCTAGGTAAATACCCTCGGTGCACGCTCAGGGTGTCCCTTATAACAGAATAAACCTTATTAACTGCCAATTTTTCTACAATGCCATCTTAGTCTGTATAAATCTGAAGGTCTTTTACCTAAGATCTGTCTCTGTCATTTATATGGTCAGATGACACTTTGTGCACACCAGATTGAACTTAAGTGCAGCAACTTTTTTAGGACTCTAAGGGACTTATTCACAAGCCCCTTGCACTGCTGGTGCATCACTTTTAATATAAGAAAATGTGACATACCAGTAGCGCAGGGGGCTTGTAAATGGTTTTAAAATGTTGTGTTTGAAAATGACAGTTGCAGAAAGTGGGCATTTTCTTGCTTAGCCATCCAAGGAGCCTCTGTTGGGTTGTGTATGGACTTTCTGGCTTTAGGGTGGCAGGGGCTGGGTATGTGCATTCACTGTAGACAGCCATTGAGCGGAGTTGAGGTGTGTCCTGCCTTCTCTGGAAGAGTCAGGGCTGGTGAATAGACCTGGGCTGAATTTAGAGTAGTGGGAGGAGATTTCCTTGCTCCTGAATAGGCCTGGTCTGCCTTATACAATGCTATATCTACCTCCTGCCAGGAAGATGGACCGGAGAAGACAAAACAGAACTGGTTTGGTCTGAGCTAAGAGACTATTTTCCACAAGAGAACAAAGCAAAATGTGGTATAAATATTGGGGCCAGACCTCAGAACTTTAGATTACTTCTAGACTCAAGAGGAACCTCTGCCAAGGAGACAAGCTAAGAAGGCTGAAGGAGAGGTAATGCTCCTGTGCTATGTGGGGTTGGCCTGCAGTGGCTGTTTCTGCCAAGGAGGGGACAAAGACTGAACTGTGCTGTGTATCCTGCTTGAAGAAGATCTCAAAGGGCTTGGCATAGAGCTTGTCTCCTGTTCTGCAGTCTTTGGGACACAAAGACTTTGTCTCCCCTGTCCTCCTGCACCTGGAACTGTTCTTTCAGCTTCCACATAGGGAAATAGCAGCTATGACACTGTGACCTACAACAAAGCCTCTTGCACTGCTTGTGAAGTGCCCCACGCACTGCCCTGACTTGCATTGCAGCCGTGACACCTGCAGACTCCGCACCCTATTGAGTCTGATGCAGTCACTAAGGCTGCTGCCTGCACTGGAGTTGAGGGCACCACTTGTGGCGCTTTTGATGCACCGTCCTGACACACACCGCAGCCCTGACCTAACCAACGCCAGCGCTTCATCTTCATGGAGCCGATACCTGAATTGGCTGACCTCAATCCATCGAACCTGCACCGTTGCAAGAAACCAATGCCTCGATGCCACTGTGATGTCACCTCCCTAACAACAATAAGCAACCTATGCCTCACCCCCTCTGCCTCACAGTAAGCAACCAACGCCACACCTTCCCTGTGGTCATAAGGGACCAACGCCGCCCAGCACCAACGAAGCATCACATCCCCGACGCTGTGCACCATCTTTGTTTTCCTTGTATGCCAAGGTACTGTTCTTTGTGGTCCATGTGACTCTGGGCAACTTGCAGTCAGCGCTTTACTTTGGGATTTTCATCTGTCACAATGTCGTAATAGCCCCAAGTGGAGCTATTTGTTGCTACAAACGTTATTTTTGTTATTAACCCATTTTCAGTGATATCTTGACATATGTATGGTGGATTTTTTTTGTTTTGGTATTGTTTGATTTGGATAAAGATTTCCTGTTTCTAAACTGGTGTGGTGTCCATTTGTAGTGTTTTATAAATATTTTTATTTGAGCAGGTTCAAAACGGTACAGCTTAAGAAGGCTATATAAAGTACAATATAAAAAGTATACACAACATAATGCTACAGAAACAAAAAAATTCATTGCCTTATTCATTCCAAGCGATCATGTTAAGTAAACAGTACAGTAAGACATAATTCATTTTGAGGTCTCTTCATGGGAATACTCAAGTATGCTCCAGAAAGGGGGGGAGTGAGGGTGCATGGATTGTGGGGGGTATCCACCTATACTACATTAATAAACAATTTCTTTTGCAGAAACTATGTATTTCTTTGGTTATTGAACCAGGTGGCGACTGGAGCCCATATCTGCTCCCCGAATGTTCTCGATTTTTTCCCGCTGGTTCTCTAGATTGCAGTCTCCTGCTTGTAAATACCTAATAGTCTTTCCACCGTGCTGCCAAGATGATTCTATATATAGCCGTACCTACAAAAATAGTTATTGCTTCTTTGTTGCTATGCCATAAGGAGTCATCATAACCTATAACAAAAAGTGTTGCTGATGTTCTTAATTTGTGTCCAAAGATTTCAGCCCAATATTTGGTCATACCTTTTTTAATCGCGTCTAATTTTGGGCACTCAGCTAGCATGTGAATAAGGTTAGCTGGACCAATAGAACATCTTGGGCATTGATCATTTATTCTTTTGCCCCAGGTGAATAGTTTTGCAGGGGTAAAATAGCGGTCGTATATTGTTTTATACATTTGAGCCTTTAAGTTTGAAGCTAAAAGTAATTTAGATGATAACATCAAAGACATATCTATATCGATGTTTGAATTATTCAGCTTAATGGCCCAATTTCTTTCCGTTTGTTCAAGGTCATCAGGATGATTCTTTATGAATAATTCATAGATGTTGCCTATCCAGGTTGTCTGTTTACCTATTAGGTTTAATATCGGAATTGTTTTTAGGTCTATGCTCGGTACCGACTGTCTAAGGGAGGTGTAGATTTGTATAAATTTCAAATAGTCAGTGCGGGGAATTTGATATTTTGCACATAACTCTTCGAAAGATGGCGTATATTCTCTACCCAGGAAATCTCCCACTGTCACTACCCCTAGGCTCTCCCACCTCTTAGAGGTGCTGTCATTAAGTTGGGTCGGAATTATTGAACTCTGCCACAGGGGTGTATATTTAGTATATCTTGGTTTTGTGAGATATTTAGTGGTATGTTTCCAGATTTTCAATGCGTCCGTAATAATCTTAAATTCAATCTTTTTGAAGTAGGATGGTTCAACTTGTTTCAGTAACAATCCTCTAGCCTTATCTCCTAATGATAATTCGTATATTGAGGGTCTTCCGTTCCTGTTCCGGATTAATGCTTACTGGAGCTCTAGTATCAAAGAGGGTGGTCATTTGTTGCAGGAGGGTCGCCCATAAATAGAATGGTAAATTTGGTATTGCTAATCCTCCTCTTAGATATGGTAGAGTTAGCTTAGGTAAGCCTCTCCTAACTTTACCGTAATTCCAAATAAATCTCGACATAGCAGAATCTAGGTTTTTGATTATATCGTTGTCGACCAGAAAAGGGATTGCCCAAAATAGATATAGTATTTTTGGAAACACACTCATTTTAAGGTAATTCCCCCTGCCAATTATAGATAGATGGAGGTTATTAACTCTGAGAAGATCTTTCTTAACTTTCTTAATAAGCGGGTCATAATTTAGTTGGTTAATTTCATTTATTTTAGGCGAAATATTTACACCCAGATAAACCGCGTTATTGACTCTATACCGGCTAACAAAAGATGTATTCTCGGTGCAAATACCCATTGTTTTATCCCTATTCAGGGAGTATCCTGAATATAAACCAAAAGACTGTGTAATTACTTCGATCTCCTCAATTGCCTCTGTGGGGTTTGATGTTAATACCGCCACGTCATCGGCATAGGCGAGTACTTTGGTATTATACATGCCCACTTTAACTGGTTCGATTACTGGTGAGGTAAGAAGTTTAAGGATAAGTGGGTTAATATAGCGAGCGAATAGAATCGGGGAGCACAGGCAACCTTGCTGCGTGCCCCTCTGGATGTTAATAAGCTCTGATTCGCTACCCCCCACCATAATTTTTGCCTTAGGGTCGACATAGAGGGCCTTAATGGATTTTATAAGGACCGGGCCAAGATTGTTAATCGCTAACACCTCCCATAGGAGCTGCCATGAGACCCGGTCAAAGGCCTTCTCAGCGTCCATTTGTAGTGTTTACAATGTGTTACTGTATCTGTGCAAAAATACTTCACACACTGCCACTGAGATACGCCTGACTGCTCATGTGAAGCTATCAAGCTGGTGAGCAGGGGTTGTCTAAGGGTGTAACTCCCTTACCCTGACTAGAAGCATGGGTCCCTACTTGGACAAAGATGCAAGCTATTGCCAACTAGAGACCCCCATTTCCAACAAGTCATGATCCCTTTCGTATAGTACATTACTTTTTGTGCTTTGAACAGTGGCAGTACAAAAGGGGGTGGTGATGGACAGAGCATCTGAACCAATCAAACACTCACACCCAGTCAAAAGATCTGGGTTTGATCCATCACCGTTGTTTAGCCCACTCTGCCACCCCAGTTCAGACATGGCTATATGCAAATCAGTCTGACCTTGTGCCTCATGGGAACAGTCCAGCCAGAACTGCCAAGCCATGCCTTCCCTGGACCGGAAACAAGCTTCCGAGGACAGGTTTCTGGCATTCCATCCGTCTTCAGCCCGGCTTGCTTGAATCCAGTGGCAAAGTGAGCAAGGGACAGGCATTTTAGCCTCTCCTTGCTTTCAATACACCTCACTCCTCAGTTCTGTGTACCTTCATTGCTCCTGCAAATTTTTCTAATCAGAAGTTACTGCTACTTTAAACAATACATGTTTAGAAAAGAATTGAATGTTGTGGCTGTGGCTATTTGGGTACCAATTCTGTTTCAAATGTATGGATTATCTGTTTCTTTATCGTCTCTCTTTGCTCAAGATATTCTAATTTAGTTACATCTACACAATTCTGCTCAGCTAACTGTCCTTTGTTATCACAAATCAGCTCATTTTGACTTTGGAATGACAATATTTATTTATGTTGCCAGATTGCTCCTTATACCACGCGAGCCTTCCAAGAAACCGTGTTCAAATTAGATGCCTCATTATGTGGTTCCAGACTGCAGATGATGACCTTGTCATTGACATTGCACACTGAAGGGTATTAACTAGTAATGGTTCCATCACAAGCAGAAAAAACAGAGTGAATTGTTTTGTTTATTCCAGTTAACTGCTTTATATGTACCTCACTATAGAAAACAGACCAGAGGAAATGTAGATATTTTTTATGCAGCCCAGCTCACCTTGCTTGTCCCTTTGCATGTTGTACAGCCCTGCACCATGGTGCAAAAGTGAGCGCACCCTGTCTAGCACAGTTTCAAATTTATTTTTATTTATGATTACAGAACTCGAAAGAGAGGTTCACATAAAATCTCATATTTACATGCATGAGAATAAGACAACATTCTAATTTATGATAACATTTTCCACCCATCATGAGATCAGACAATCATAAACAATATCCAAGGTTCCAAAGACTTTCATTTGACAGGATTCCAACAAACAGCAGCATGTTATGCAGAGCAAAATATGAATTGACTTTTGTGCCATCAGTGCAAAGGTTTAGAAAATATATATAGAGAAAAATAATGTATACACCACAAACATGCAATCAAACAATACAAATGAATAATACATAGAAGACATCGCCTACATGAGAAACCATCAGCCTCTAAAACCTAAAGACTGATGTACCTAAATATATATTTTTTTAAACTTAAAAAATTAGAAATTCTATTACAAAATATTTCATTAGGAGAGTCATAAAGTGATTGTAGATCTCCTGAAGCTGAGAGGATAGATAACTGTAAACACATTGGCCTCAGCCATTTCCGCCAACAAAATAACAAAGCAGGACAGATGAATAATACATGGTTCATTTCCTGAAGGACATTTTTGCACAGGTTACAGATCGGTGATGAACCTTACCATTTAGCCAGGAGGAGATTTAAAGGAAGCATGCCCTGCCTCAACAGTAAGCAAAAACAGTGCACTCCATGCCGCAGATTCCATGAAATATAAGCCTGTGCTTTATTTATTAGACAGGAATCAATATCTAGATGGTAACCCTTCTTTAAAGTACAGGCTCTCCTCTCCATACAAAAACTTAAGGACCAGGTGGCTCATTTTAAAATAGTTTTTTTTTGGTGTGTCTTCAAATCGAAATTCAAAGACTGGTCTGATTGCAACACATCTATCGCAATTCCAACATTTCTATAAATTACTGAATGTTTTGTTAGACCATCCAAAATGTATTTTCACAATCAGAATCTGATAGCACCATGGTAACTCTTTGCTAGACCCAAGGCCCAATGCATTACCCCTGCAAGATCCTGTGCACAGGTGCTTGTCAATCCAAATTCTAGCCTAAGGGCAGCCACAGCGAATGCTGGATTAACTGGGGCTAGGTTTCTAAGAATTCGACCTTCCACTGTATTTAAAAAGCCCCACTTCGGTATATTAATCAGTTCTGTATGATACAAAAAGGAGGCAGGAGTCTTAGCATGAAAGATCTCGGATAAAATTGTAAAATGTCTTCTCCCGGTGACCCTATAAAGTGAGGACAGACATTAAGCCTAGGAGGTGACTTTAGACGTGTTACTTTCTACATAGGCTTTATCACTAAAACTTCTGCAAACTGTCTTCCCAAAAAAGGATACAATTTTACAGTTTACAGTTTTTGACCACCTAGAGACAATGAAAAGTTTCCATATTTCGGCTTCTTCCTCCCATGCATAAACATAATTTTACTTTTGGATACATTGATCTTTAGGTGGGGAGCCTTAGCAAATTTTTGGAGTGCCTGTGGATGTTGTCCTTGTAGAGTAAAAGACAAACTATTGATGAACGGAATGCATAACAAATCAAAACATTCACCCCCACGCAAGAGATCTGGGTTAAATCCATCATTCTTTTGCTCACCATGCCACCCCAGACCTGGCCATATGCAAATCGGTCTTGACCCCGTGCCTCATGGGATCAGTCCAACCCGAACTGCCAAGCCAGGTCCTCCCTGGACCAGAAACAAGAGTCCTATGACTAGTTTCTGGGTTTCACCCCTTATCAGCTAGGATAGCTTGAATCCATTGGCACAGTGAGCCTGGGACCGATGTCTGGGCATACAGTGCACTTAGGGCGACAAAGCAAAAGACAGACAATGGATAGATGGAATGCAGAACACATCAAAACATTCACCCGTGTAGAGTATGCTCATAATCGGTTGCCCCCAATTATCGGGGCAATGCCCTTGCATGGGCCAAATGATCAGGGAGTTCTAAAATATATCGGGGGAAGAGCAGTAGGGTAGGCTAGCGATAAACCTCTGTCCCCACCCAATAACACTCTACACCAAATATTAGTATGGAAAGCATGAACTAACTCTAAAAGGGTGTCTTGCATACCCAAATTTAAAATCTCACTCCACAGCAAAGGTTGACCTTTTTTTAATCAAATGCTCTGGAGAAGTCAATAAAAGCCATGTATACCTTTACCCTTCTAACTTTAACAAATGTTTAATTTATTATCTGAAGGGCGGTCACATTATCAATGTCTAGCGTAGGATTGGTACTGAAAGCGTACCATTGCAGTACATATTCCTATTCCTGGACTAACTCAGAAGACTACCACAGCTGCACATATGCAATTGTGTTTATGGTGAAATTACCACATGTCCCTTTGTAGCACCTGCCCCCGGGATCCATGTTTTTGACAACATTTCCAGGCTGCCTCTCTAAATAGATTGTGTTGATCTGCCCCGGTAAGACCCACACAATGAAAGGCAAAGCAGCTCAACCCAACTTTTGTGCTGAGAAATGGACACCTTTCCAGTAAAAGCTTTTGCACTGGACAGTAAACAACCTTACAGAAGGTTTCCTCATGTTGTGTCACTGTGTGTTGGCCCAAACCCATCATAAAGCTGTGCGAGCATCTCATGGGCACAATGCAAGTACATTCATAGCAAAAGCACCTGCCAAAACAAAGTACCCCGAAGACAGCATCTCTCCTGTCCTAACAGATACAGATCTGGCATATATGAAGATGGGATAAGTACAAATCGATAAAAACATGCAAAGTAGACATAGGTAGTTCAGCTCAGTGCATTAGGACAAATTCAAGTACAAACAAATCATATTTAGCGAGGCAATCCTCACAAAGTATCATAGAGACAAGTTTAGTATAGCGGATAGGTACATTTTAAGCGGGGATGTAATTGAAAGGAGAACTTCCTCAGGAGTCAGATCTTGTGATCAAAGAAGTGCGGAGAGTCACTCTAAGAGAGGGGCAAGTCGAAAGGTTATCTGTTGAAGATTAATGAGCCAAGGTGGGTGAAGAATGCTGAGGATTTAGGCAAGAAATTTGCTAATCAGAAAGGTTTTAGCTTCCTTTTTGAAATATTGTGGATGACAAGATTATTCTGTTGCTCTGCGGGAGAGAGTTCCAGATTCTTGGTGCTGCAACATATGAGATGAACTGTAATTTTGAGGCCAAGAACCAGAGGACATGTGTGATGGCTTACTTGCAGGCTGGAACCTGCCTTTGAAGAAGAATCTTCTAATTTGCTCTTATCAGTGGCATCAAAGCTACAGGAATGTCATTAACCTACGGGCTGAAGTATTTTCGGTCGTTTGTCATTGACCACACTTCAAATGTAGGCATAATTCAAAATTCATAGAAACTGACAATAGAATATATGTGGGATAAATTAGTAGTGAAGTCTCCTAATTTTGAAACTTTAGGACTAGTGTAATATGTGGAATCATAATGTAGGGTTTAAGCCATGCCAATTGTCTGGCTTTTCCATAAGTGTCTTGTGAGAAGAAGAAATTGTTATACATTTTGAAATAGTGATCAAGGTTTCTTCATCAAGCATAATTGTTTCATGAGGTACTTGAAGTACATACATGACAGCTGAAACGTTCAAATTTAAACAAGATCTGCATATTGACATTCACCAAGACTCAGTGTGCCAGCCATAAAATATCAAGGCCTCCTCGCTGCATGTACCTTTACCACTGTGGCTGTAATTTTGATTTGCCTCTTAATTCCGAAGAGGTTGATAACACCAGTTACCAGCCCCATCAGAAATATGAGATCTGGAAAAACAACACAGATGTTTTCACTTTCACTTGGAGATTTCGGCAGATAAAACTGCTTAAATCTCCCAGTGAAAGCCGAGCCCAAAATGAGGAATTATTAGAGCAATCAGACCTCAAATTACCGATTCTTCAATATTTTCTTATTTTATTTGTGAGGATCAACTTCTAATTGACCAGATTTTTGCCATGTACAGGTTCCCCTGGGTTTGGAGGGAACCATTCCATTTACTGGGCAACACATAATGGACCTGTGACTCTTTGTAGATCTTTTGTAAGTTTGTAGAAATAAAATCCAAACATTAGCTGCCTCCAGATCGATTGCCTTGAGCATTAAGGTTTTGACTAAGGCTACCTTACGAGTGAGCTGTATAGTGATTTGAAACGCTTAGGGGCATATTACCAAGGGCCTTATCACTGCTTTAGCGGGAATTTTTCCCGCTAAAGCGGCGATAATTTTATCGCCCTATTACCTAGCTGTCGCTAACACCAGTTAGCGACAGCTAATAGGCGATAGCGGGCATTTAGGGGCCCACTATGCATGTCAGCGATAATTATCACTAATGACATGCAAAGTGGGCATGCCAATATGTTAGCGACTGGAAACAGTCGCTAACATCGCTATCACCTATTACCAACTTTTGGAAATAATCGCGCTAAGCGCGATTATCTCCAAAAGCTAACGCCTGCCCAGAGCAGTTCTTAGCCATGTTACACAATGGAAGGTGGATAACATGGCTAAGAGCATTGTCACGATAATGCATGAATATCGCTGATTTTACAGCGATATTCATGCATTTCCCACTATTTTTACCGCTTTTGAGATAAACCTTGATAATATCAAGGTATCTCAGAGGTAAAAATCGTCGGAGCGCGGCGATATTTTTATACCCGCTAACCAAGCTTAGCGATAATTATCGCTATAGCTTGGTAATATGGCCCTTAGTGTCTGAACTCCATAAAGTTAAAGTATCCAATTTTAAGAGGTCAGTATAAGTAAGTGGCTACAATAGTCACTGTACTTCACACCAATTTGTTATGGTCTAAGGTGTGTCCATACTTTTTTTTTAAATGTCACTACTAGGATGCACTGTATAATCACATCTTGTTGCCCAAAGTCTACTTTAAGCAAACTAAAGGGAAATTGATTGGTTTATCCCGGCGAATGCCAGAACATTAATTCCATATCCAAATGTGTGAAACATTCTCTTTAGAGTTACATAAGAAATAAACATGTATTGTGTTCCAATAACATTTCTCATATTAATCATCACAATATAAAATTCATTGGATCCAAACCACTTATCTATATGACATTGCTAACTTTATCTCAAAAGTCCCTAAACGTCATCACACTTCAGTTAGTGCAGACTACGAATTAAACAAATGACTTATCTACCACTATTCAATGTGCAACAGCAGTGGTGAATCACACCACCAAACCAGTAAGCAGTGTGACTTCCCTATACAGGTGAGGACAGAATCTTTACATACACAAGTGTTAGGTGTGCAGTGTGTTGGGTACGGATGTTCAGAGATTCAGAATAGCTCACTAAATAAGTAGTGATGCTTGGCACAACAGACCTACTCACGTTGGTCTGAATTACACCTGTTGTTTCTGTTTCCATGAAACAAAAATATATGCTGAAGTAGCTAAAGGCTGGCAGATTTATGAAAATAATGTATGAACTATTTTAATTAGGGTTGCAGCTAGCAATGCTTTAATGCCGGGAGTGATGATTGGGTTATCCAATGCAGGCTTATTACCAAAGTACTAGGAGCTTTTATGGGTCTTGTTTAGACCTAGTGGCCTAGTAGAGAAAACAAAGAAGAGAAAATAAGCTATGACAAAACTGAAAGCTGCTTAAGGAGAAATTATCCAGAAATGGAGCATGTTCTCTACACATTTAACATTTATATATTCATTATTACATTAAAATAAAGTAAAACGCTTTCTGATAAATCTGGTGAGACAAAAGAGCTACCAAATGACTCCAGGCAAAGAAGACAGCTGCCTTGCAGTGAAAGTTTCATTTGCTCGAATAATACATTCCTGGAGTTTTAGTCTTGACATGGTCCAGTGGAAATCAGTGGACTACCACAGTGAAATTAATAATTTGTGAAAGGAAATTCCAAAACTAGGCTTCCCTTTCCCTTTGACAGTAACCATAGGTGGAAGATTGAAGGGGGCTCAGTTTACTCAATGTGACTCAGAAGCACACTAAAATTACCAGGTGAAACGTACACAAAAGTGTCAGTTTCCCTTCGTGAACCAGGCCCTATGTCTTCAGGGTCACTCTTTCCAAGGCTTTCCTTTAGCAACCTAATGCCTTCTGGGAGTTGATGTTTTGGTTCCGTTCAAGTGAACAAATGGGACTAACACACCCGAAAGCAAAGCTTTGTCAAAGAAAGCACAGGCCTGGCACATAGTTTCCATGTTGGCAGGGAGTCATCTGGCAGCCTTAAAGAACACCCTTCTGTTAATAGGCAGAATTAGTCAAATATTTGGATTTGCGATGACACCTGCATCAGAATGGGAAGACCCCCAAAGGCAAGAGTGATCTTCAACAAACCTTTCTTATAAGGTATTTAGGCTGCATTTTAGTTCAGTCCTATCTGCAACTATGCATACTCGGAACATACTGCATAATTCATACGGGCTGTGTATTAAAGTGAATTGAGCCACAAAAAAGAAGATAAGCATAACTCATTCTGAAAACCTGAATAGCAGCAACATCTGCTCGAGTCGATAGTCCAGGAGGAGCCCCGGTGAACAGGACTGCAGGGGATTTATGTGCTGCATGGATGAGAACAAAAATATATATTCTTTTACTCTAAACATGAAAAGAGACACTAAAACTAGGGGATCTGTTACAAATTTTGAGTTAAAAGATTTTTTTTCCAAAGAAAATTGAAAGAAAACTCGAATTACTAAAGGAGGCGCAGAAGCACGTTGGTCGTTTCATGAAAGTGGTGTTCCAGGTGTAAAGGGAAAGTAAACATGAAAGCCGGTAATTGTGCATCTTTTGTACTGTACAGACGCAGATATTGTCTGCTGTTCAAAGTCTGTTTTGAAAGTACAAGCAAGCAGGGGGGTTGCCTCAGGCTTGCTTTCGCTTTAGAACTCGCAGATAGGTAAGTTATGACATCAGTATGTTTACAATTAGTGCTCAGAACCAGCACAAGATGCTTACTTGCAGTCATTGGGGTGTAAATCAATTATGAATACAGGAAGTAGTACTACGAAGGTACTGTTTTGTGTATTCATACATTGCAGCGCTTAATTTGTAAAATAAAGAGTGCCGGTTCCTAAAGCTCTGCTCAGAAGCCCGAGGTCGGTACAATGAAATGGAGGCACGCTGCCTGCATGACAAGACTGGTGGTCTAAAATCCACCTCATGCCTCTTGAATCCACTACCAGATGCTCCCTGCTTCTATCTCGCTCTAGCATGTTCCTGCTTTCTGTCTTTGTGACGTTATTCCATCTGTCTCTTCCTCAGTCTTTCCAATGTGTGTGTTTTTCCATTACCTATTCTTGGTAAATATATGTTGTGGGCAAATAAGTGTCGGTTCCCAAAAATAAGTGCTGGTGGCCCCCACAGGCAACCACCGGGTCAAATTAAGCACTGCTGAATCTGCCCAAAACACTCAACTCCTCATTCGGATGAGTGTACAGTCCTTTCTGTTTGTAATAATAGTATTTGAATATTCTCTTTTTGTTACTATTTTTAAACTTATAGGGGCAATTTAAAAATGCATGTCAGAATACATGAAAGAGTACTTCAGTAGTACTCTTGTATCTACTCCAAAATTGTAAATAGGCCCTATTTAGTGTGTTACAACAAAACTTTGAAGCACTGAGTTCCAAGTTAGAAATGTTGTCCAATTATTATGCATTTGAAACTTGGCGTAGTTAACGTTAATCTATTTACATTACTGTGCAAAGTCATGGCTAGAAGCAAAAAACCAGATCTTGTCGTAAAATAAACATTAGGATGAGCACCCATGTAGAGAATGGAACAGCAATTAGCATAACATTATCAAATTGGTCTTTGAGATATTTATCCGCCACAACTTCCTATATTATGTTATGTTATGTTATGTTATATGGGGGACTTCTATAGAGCTCAGCTACTCCGAGGAGTGTCCCGGCGCTTAAGATCCTTAACTGTACAGATGGGCGGGAGAGCGGAGATACTTTACTGAGTAAAAAACAGGGTTTTAAGACTCTTCCTGAAGGTAAGCAAATTGCCAGTGGTTCTTAGGGACAAAGGAAGGGAGTTCCAAAGCTGAGGTGTGAGGAGTTTGAACGAGCGTCCACCGCACCTAGCTCGCCGCGTAGCAGGAACCACGGCCAAGGCCAGGGTGGCAGATCTAAGTGATCTGGAAGTCAGATACAAGTTAATGTTTTAAAGACAATCCGCTTTTTAATCAGGAACCAGTGAAGAGTTGTAAGAAGAGCACTGGCTCTGGCCCACCTAGTGAGACCAAATATGGCGCCCGCTGCCGAGTTCTGGACAACTTGCAGGCGAGAGATGAGAATTTCAGGGAGGCCCAGGTACAGTACATTAGCATAATCTAGGCGGGATCCAATCAGTGCCTGTACCGTAACTCTTCTATGGTCAAATGAGAATAGGGGCAGAAATTTCCGAATCATCTTTAAGATGGCAAAACATTTGTCCACCAGGGCCGATACCTGGGGTTTGAGCATGAGGCCATTATCAATTTGTATCCCGAGATTTTTAGTGACCGCTGAGTCACTAGCAGGGGGAAACATAGCGGCAGGCCACCAGGCCTTCCACCTGGGATCAGAGGGGCAGCCAAAAAAAGTACTTCTGACTTATCGGAGTTGCACTTGAGGCTGTTCTGCTGAAACCAGCTAAAGACAGCCCCAAGGCAATCCCTGATGCTCTCACCATCAAAGTCGGAGCCCTTGTCGCACGTGAAAAGAAGCTGGGTATCATCAGCGTACGACACGATCTGAGCTCCATGACCCTCCGCCAAGGCCGCCAGTGGGGACATATAGATGTTAAAAAGAGAGGGGCTCAATATAGAGCCCTGGGGCACTCCCACCTCCAATGGCGGCATCCTGGCAGAGAAAGGGAGAGCCCAGACCGTTTGTTGGCGATTGGCAAGAAAAGATTTAAACCAGCTGAACACCGACCCCCTAAGACCGATCTCCCAGAGTCTAGAAAGGAGACGGTCATGGGGGACGGTGTCGAAGGCCGCCGAAAGATCAAGCATCACCAACATGGCTTTTCCTCCGGCGTCCAGAGTTTCCGTTATGGCCTCAGTGACTTCGAGCAGCGATGTCTCGGTGCTCATTTTAGATCGAAACCCTGACTGCGACACGTGTAGGATATTATGTAACTCAAGAAAGTTGGCAAGAGTATGATGGACATGCTTCTCGACCACTTTCGCTAAGGCGGGCAAGAGAGAGATGGGTCTGTAATTTGCATGGACTTTGGGGGCAAGATTGGGTTTCTTTAAAAGAGGCAAAATCAGGGCGTGTTTCCACCGCAAAGGGACCACTCCTGTGCTCAAAGAAAGATTAAGCACAGGGTTGATTAGGGGATTAAGCACGTGCGCCACTTGTGCGATACATTTTGCAGGGCAGGGATCTAAGGGGGAGCCTGATTTTAATGTAGTCAAAAGGTCTAGAGATGCTAGAGAAGTAAGAGGCGGAAAGTCCCAAATAGAGGGGCTCATCTGGTTAGAAGGAGAGGGAGACAAATATACTTCGTGAATTGCAGGTGCACTGGCTACCGCAAAAGAGGCCTGAATGGACTAGATTTTGTTAGCGAAACAATTGGCCAGCTCAGTGATCCAAGACTCGGAATGGGTGTATCTAGGGGTGCACCAGGGGGGAGAGGTGAAATCCTTTACTACTCTAAAGATCTCTTTGCAAGAGTTGGAGGCTGCATCTATTCTTATAGCAAATTAGGACTTCTTTCCTACATTGATGTCATGGTGGTATTCCCATATCAGGTCTCTATAGGCTTTTTCGGAACTAAAGTCATAGTGTCTCCGCCATGCTCTTTCCGCTTTTTTGCACTGCCGCCGCTTCTCCGCCAGCACAGAAGAGAACCAGGGGGCAGACGCTCTAGAACAATTAGTCTGGTGGACCCGGAGGGGAGCAAGTTCATCCAATTGACGGGTAAGCCAGGACTGCAGATGTTCCAGATCAGTCTCGAGCACCCCTGTCAACTGGCAAGGGTGGGTACATAAGGCCTGCGACAGCATATCGGGAGAGACCCTATGGAAGGCCCTGACATCCTCCGCTTGGCGGGCGGGCCCGCTAGGCGGCCCTTTCCCAGAATGAGTGATCTGGAATTCCACTAAATAGTGGTCGGACCAAAGGACTGGAGCGAGGAAAGACATCTCAATCGGAATAGTGGAGAATATCTGGTCCAGAATGTGACCTTTACTGTGAGTAGCGGCCGATAGATAGGGGGTAAGTCCCAAGGAGGAAGTGATGTCCGACATTTTGATGCTGTCAGTGGCGTCTTTTATGTCCATATGAATATTGAAATCTCCTACAAGTAGACAGTGATTGGACCTAAGGCAAAGCATGGCGATTACCGAATGGAGTTCTTCAAAGAAGGCGCCCGTAGGGCCCGGAGGCCTGTAAATCAGAAGCCCTATGCAAGATTGATTAGGCGACAGGGCAAGCGAGAATCCCAAGGTCTCGCAGCCCTGAATATCGTCCGTAGGTATGATAGAACACGCCATACGTTTGTCAACCACCATGGCGACCCCCACCCCGCCCGATCGCTCTGTCTTTCCTAAAGATCACATGGCTGGGGGGGATCGCAGTGGCAATGTCTGGACCAGAGTTCTCTCCCAACCAAGTTTCGGTCAGGAAGAGACATGTAAGTAGGTCATGTACGTCCAATGCATGCTTTCCCAAGGACCTGGTGTTTAGTAACAGACAGTTGCTCTTAGTGGGTGGGGGTTTGGGGAGGGAGATAGCCCCTCTACCAGGTAGCCAGCCACACCCCGGGCAGCACCTGTTGCCTTTATGTTGTATTATTTCCATGCAGGTAGAGCATATTTTATCATTGTAGCTCGAATACAGTCGAACTACAAAGTAAGCTTAAGAAATGATCCCATTGTTGTTCCAACTTATACATCTACTTGATTCCAAATACTATCCCGAAGCAAGCACTTGGCAGGAGATTTATTCATGTTTCTTATAATACAGAGCAGCAACCAATCTTCAGAACAAACACACACACACACAATATTTTTTTTTTTATTGTTTTAAATGAAAGCATTTCTTCTTGCTAGTGCCTGCTTCAAGGAGGCACCTGTGAAGTCTGGTCCGGCTATCTTAGTTATTTGTAAAGCACACCATCAGCCACAAAGTTATTCTGGCACTTAAAAGGTGTGTGTGCCTAGCCTACCTAGATGAGGCTGTTTGATTGAAAAGCTAGGAGGAGGCTCTGATGTGGAGTTGGAGGTTGAGCCACACTTCAGGAATGATGTAAGAGAATCACCTTGATCCTGATCTTGTTCTATGTATGCGTGGAATGTACGAGTAGGAGTGCTGCGGAGATGTTGGAATGGATGTTGGACGGAGATGTGAATGTTCAGGTGGATGGGGCCTAAGTTGTGTGGCGCCTTGAATGTGTGTGAGGAGTTTGAAATGACTGGACTTGTGTATGAGGAGCCAGTGAAGCTCCCTGAGGTGTGGTGTAATGTGACTTCTATTGTGAGAGGTTGAGAATAAGTCTGACTGCCATTGATGCAAAGCAGCGTAAATTGCTTTATGCACTGAAAAAATTGTACCTTTCCAGCACAAAAATTCATTTTGCACTGAAAAGTAAATGCCAGTGCATTGCTTTGCACCGATTTGCATGAGTGCATCACTTGGTATTATATCTGGTTTGTAGTGTGCTTAAAATTTTTATTTTGATGGGAAAGGTAAAGGTGGGACTACAATGTTCTTACTACAATCGAAAGCGAAAGCCATTAGAGTAGAAATGCACACCATCAATTTAGAAATATGTTTTTAGAATATCACATCAGGTGTCTAACAAGGAGAAGAGGTCACAGTACTTCTTCATGATATTAGGTCAAAGAAAAATATATTGAGAACTCCGTAGGGAATTATTATGAGTTTGGCTGATTGTGGAACTCCCGATTCGGGTTGGTATTCCCACACCAAATTTCACTGTTTATGAGTTTTCCCCCATATGGGGAACAATGATCTGGAAACTGAGATGCTAGGTCACATTCCCTGTTGCTTTTCCCAGTTCTAATGAGAAAACTGCAAACATTTTCTTCCTGTTCTGTGCAAGTGGAAAGTATCTTTAATAGGGCATGTGGGGAATTGAAGCAGATAAGGGGTTTGTGGGATCAGGGAGGGCTTGTTTACTTAAAAGGAGAGGGTTATCTGCTCACCCCGTAGTGGGGTATTACGAGGACTGGTATGTGCAGCTGACAGACGGTCCAGTCTTTGCAGCAGTAAAGACAGACCCAGTTCTCCAGGTAAGAAATTATCGCGACTGGATTTTTTGGCCGCGATAATTTTGGGACTGAAGAGACTTCGAACTGTGGCTGGTAGGAATTCAACTGCAGTAATGCAGTCTGTGATATTCGGCCAATCCTCATGATGGCCTATGTGTCCAAAGCCTTGTAAGGGTTATGTTTTCAAAATATATAAACATGCTTATCTATGGAACTGGTAGGAGAGGTCAGTGTCTGGGTTCTGCTGGTTAGGTGTGCATCACAACACTACAAAGACATGCTGTCACACTCCAAATTATTTTAGCTATACTGATTGTATTGTCATTTTAATCTGGCTTGACAGTGCAGCTGTCACCAGACAATTATGTGAGCATCACTAGAGAGGGGATTATGATCTGCCCATGTGTTGGGAGCAAGGAGTACATGTTTTGATTAGGCAGAGGTTGTGCCCTTTAAACAAAAAGTGTGATCGTTTTGTTTATTTATCCAGCTGCCTGAACTTTCAGGGACACATGTGACATTATAAAGCTTTTAATGTGTCTTAGATGACTAGATAATACATGGTGTTTTCTCTGGCAGCACCCAGATGGGAGAAGGACAGTCATTATCCTACTTGGATGTTTAGGTCTGGCTTGACAGTCCGACTGTCACCTGACCTTTTAACCTTAACCAATATTATACTACAGTGATTTGCTTTCACACAAGTCCATAGCCATTCCCATGCTATCTACTTGCAATGCTTCACATGAGGCATGCTTTAAAGCCAGACTATTGTCATTGCCAATGCTTGTTTATAAAGGTATGCCCATAGAGCATCAGGAGACAGCATGAAAGCAATATTATGGTTAATGTGATTTTGGGGGAACACTTCCTCCTCCCCTGACAGGAAGGACTGATTTGTAAGTACCTGACTGACCTTAAGTACACATTTAACTGTCCTTCCCTGGTTTTGTCTCCTTTGTTATAGTTTTCAAGAAATCAGCACAGAACTGACTGTTCGCGCTTTATGGCTCACTGGGCTTATGCAAAGCACTATAAAACACCAATACAATACCATACTTATTTTATATTCTCTAAAAGCATGTCTGCGCGGACCCTTCCCCATATTCCTATTACCCAGTTTATGTTTCCTATGGATAGTTCAACAAAGTCATTATTGAATGAATGACGTTGTTATGTTCACATTTTGATGAACTCTGCAGCCATCTTACCATAAAAGCAGAAAGTTATCGCTTCTCCGATAAGGCGTATTTAAAAAAAAAATCATAACAGTAACTCTAGGATTAGAACACGGCCGCACAGTTGTTATAAAAAAAAAATAACTGCACCTGGAACAATTAGCTGATTTCTTTTTTTTTTTATCTCTGGGGCACTACTGTTTATATTCAAAGTAATTAATTAACCTATGAATCAAAGTACACAGTGTTTACTATAGTGTTCCTTTTGCGGTGTCCTCCTGAGCGCTGCAAAAGCACGCAGTTCTTAAAAGGTTTCAGCCTTTTCTCCATGAATAGGCCACCATTATAACACATTTTAACACCCTTGCAGATTAATGCATTAGCAAGGAAAGAAAAGCATGTTGCTCTTGGCTCAATTATCCTTCTGTCCCAATTATTTCACCGCAGCACTTAAAGTTGTGACATTTACCAAGAAAGGCCATTTCACCCATGACTGCTCCCAGTGTAGACAATTTATGCGCGGTGTTCCCTCAAGAGAGAATTATAAAGTGGAGGCATTCTAACATGCTGATATGCCTAACTGCCCAAGTAAATCCAGTGATAAGGTGCAGCGCAATGTATACATTGTTAATGTGGCGATTACCTGGCGCCAGCAGCAAAAATAGAATGAATCTACAGCTATGCAGAACAAGGAACTCATTATGGTGAAATAAAAAAAAATATTCAGTAGAAAAAGTAATTAAAATAGGATTTGGAATTGCTTCCCTAGTCGGCCACACTGAATAGGTGATTTGAATATTTGTGTGCATAACCATTTACCTTTGAGGTATTATGTAGTGAATGATGCGCACAATAATAAGGCAGAAGTACAGTTGAACTCTAGGCCTCGGTTCCGAGTTAAGCGCTCTGTCCGGAGAAGTACCCTGAACTACCAATGCTAGGGTTGTCAATAATTTCAGGTGCAGTATTATTTGGGGAATTGCTATTACAGTTCTCTACGGAAATGTATATAACGTGGACATTGGTGCTACCTCACTGCTGTCTGCTTGTAATCCCAGAATACCCGACATATTCCTGGTGGTTTGATCTAGAAAATTCGTCCCTGGAATCCAATCTGGTATTTCCACATGCAGATTTACTGCACGAGGTACTACCCCTGGTCTCTGATGCAGATTTTGGTGGAAACACCAGTTTTCCTGGGAGAGGAGTTAGCCTCATGGCTAGGGCGGTCGACCTCGACTCTGTGGAATCGAGTCTCGGCAGTGACGCTGAACATCCTGTGATTCTGCGCACACTTAATCTCTCCGTGCCTAACAAAAAAATGAACGTGTCCTCATATAATGCAACTGGTGCTATGTAAAGCTCTCAGATACCTTTGGGTCAAGTTTGCACTATATAAAACTCTGTAAAATAAAAAATCAGTATAATGGCCTTACTTGTAATGTGTGCTTTAGGCCCGGTTTTAGTGCCTGTTGACTAAAGCTGCGCTTGTAAACATTATTCCATGGTTTGGTTTGAAAAAACAGACTGCAGTCTCTCTCCAGGCTCCTATTATGTGCCTCCCAAAGACAATGGTCATAGGCAATTCGTTGTTGGCACTTTGAATACATTGAACAAGGACTTGTCCCACTTGAACTGATTTTATCAGTATAGCAAAAATAGAAAGATAAGTGCCATTTTGTTGACGGATGGCAGTGCAATGATCTCTGTAAGAAATTGGGTTAATGGTTGAGGGTACTGAAACCCTTCTCAAGCAGGAACCACATTCCTTGTCAGGGTGAAATCACAAGCAAACCCCAAATTAACCTGTGCTCAACCCTTTGCTGGGAAAAAGTCACAACTTCAGTCGGACTGGAATGGAATAAGGGCCAGCTACAGGGACACAGTTAGGCCCGCTGAACAAGAGTTACTTAAATCCTGGTTGTGGAGTATTGCAAGGACCTGCGGCGATGATGCGTTGCACAACTAGGATGTTGGGTCCGTTCCAAGAGGCTGTGGAGCTGCGATGTCAGGTTGCACGTGGTTGTTGAGGATACACTAGATAAGGGCTTGCTCTGCGAAGGCTGGCCTTAATGTGATGTGTAGGTTCTGAGGGTTGTGAGGCTGAGATGTGTCATTGATAGATTTGCGATGCGAGGGCCATCGATGGTTCAGATGTGGGTTTCGATGTCGATGCAGAGTCCTTCTGCAGCAGTATAGGTGATGCTTACATTTTGCTCAGGATTCTACCACACAGCACAGGTGATGCACCAGTTCTGATGGGTCCACATATAAACTGACAGGGCACTTTCAGGCCCACTTCCAAGGGTCAAGGACTAGGATGGCACCACATCGTAGGGTAGAACTCACAGATTGCAGAGTCCAGGTTATTGAAGCTTTCTGTTCTTGAAGCTCTAGTCAGGAGTCTAGCCTACTAGCCCTTGGAGTCATTTTGGGGTCCTGGGTTCAACAGATGTAGTTCCAGACGTTCTCACCCAGGCAAGAGGGCAGTAGGCAGCAGTCCTTCAGAGCAGCAGTCCAGCAGAGTTTCAGTCATTTCAGCAGCACTGCAGTCCTGCTTCCTGGCAAAGACTCCACAGGCCCAGAAGTGTACTGAAGAGTTGGTGTCTGAGGTCCGATATTTATACTCAGTTCTGCCTTAGAAATGCAAGAAGCTTCTAGAGGTTTGCCTTGTAAGTCCCCAGGCTTCCTGCCTCTCCTGACCTGGATCCATACTAACTACTACTACTGTGCGTAGGTAGGGCACAGCCTATTCTAATATAAGTAGGGCTGTGCCCAGCAACCACCATCCCATCCTGCCCAGTGAGGGCCCATCCAGGCACACCTAAGCTCTCTATTGTGTGTAGCTTTCTAGGAGGATTACAAAAAGTCCAACTGTCAGCTACACCCTGCCATGTGACCTAGAGACAGGCTGCAGGCACTAGATTGCTCAGGCCAAAGAATGCTAACTTTCTGAAAGTGTCATTTTCAATATTGTAACTTAAAATTCAACTTCACCACAAAATTGGATTTTTCATTACAATTTCAAATACATCAAATATGAACTGCTTACCTGTTCCCATTTTGAAATTACAGCTTCTCTTTTTTATTTTTATTTTTTATTTTTTATTGAGCAAAATTCAATCAGGGGATTCAATAATACAAATTCATTAAATGTACCAAAAAAAAATGGCAAGCATATTCATAATTATAGAACCAATAAATAAATAACATAAAATACACCAAACAAAAACCACAAAAAAAAACCACAGCTACATATATCGTAAATTAAATAAATTAGACATACATAGATCAATCAAATCGGGACAGAGATAACAGGAAGCCTCACGTTAGATACCAACCAGAAATTGGAGCCCAAATCTGGGCTCCAAGAAGCCTAGCTTTTTTACCTCTAGTACCATAAATTGAGATCTCCTGTTTATAGGTGGCCAGGAATCGACTAAGCCACATCTGAAATGTGGGTGGCTCAGGGTCCTTCCATCGGGCAGCAAGAATAATACGGAAGATTGCGGTACCTAAAAAGATGGTCCTTTGTTCCTCAATGCTATGACTGAGGGAATCGTCATGACCCATCAGATAAAGGGTTACTGAATTTTGTACATTCCGTCCAAATACCTGGGCCCAAAATTCCATAATCATTACCTTTAATAAGACCAATTTGGGGTATTCGGCGAGCATATGAATTAGATCCGCTTGAGGTTGTCTGCATCTTGGGCAGTTGTCATCGGCCCGTAAACCCCAGGAAAATAATTTTGCAGGTGTATAATAAAGGTTGTAAATAACTCTGTAATATTGGGCTTTAAGATTAGAGGCAATAAACAATTTTGATGAAAGGGCCAAGGAAGAATCAATGTCGATATTTGGATTACCTAACCTTGCAGCCCAAGCTTGCTCGACCCGCTCTAAATCATCCACAGCATTTTCGATCATCATCTGATATAAGCTGCCAATGCTAGTAGAGCGTTTCCAGATGATTGAAAAAAAATGAATACTATCTAATTTGATTCTGGGGATACAGTTGCGAATACTTGTAAGCACCTGAAAGTATTTGAGGAAATCGGTAGTTGGAATATTATACTTCTGCTGCAGCCACTCAAATAAGGAAGACGTTTCTTGACCAAGAAAATCACCAACTGTGTTAATGCCTAGAGTTTCCCACTTCCGAGAGGTACTATCATTAAGGCAGGCCGAAAGAATCGAACTATGCCATAAAGGGGTGTATTTTGTGAATTTCGGGATAGCTAGTTGTTTAGATACAGATTTCCAAACCTTCCACGCATCTGTGATTACCTTTAACTTAATTTTTTTATAGTATGATGGTTCAACCTGCCTTAAGAATAGCCCTTGGCATTTGTCCCCAAGACTCAACTCATAAATGAAAGGAATATAAAATTCCATAGTGGTTGAGATGGTTGCTTTACAATTTAACAGAGGACCCATATGTTGAATAAGTGTTGCCCATAAATATAGAGTTAGACTAGGGATAGCTAACCCCCCCCTGTCTTGAGGTAAAGTCAGAAGTGGTAAGGCTCTTCTAATCTTTCCAAAGCTCCAGATGAACTTAGACATGGAGGAGTCAAGGATCTTAATAAACCTACCTCCAGCCAGTAGCGGGATTGCTCGAAACAAGTAAAGTATCCCTGGAAAAACATTCATTTTTAGATAATTGGCCCTTCCGATTATAGAAAGATGTAAATTATCCACTCTCCTAAGGTCAGTTTTTATTTTATTAATCAAGGGAGTATAATTAAGATGGTTAATTTCATTCACATCTGGGGACAGGCAAACACCTAAATAAGTAGCCTGTTTCACTTTATAGGGACTCTCGAATATAGTGTTATTAGTACAAAGAACCATTGTTTTATCCCTATTAAGGGAATAGCCTGAAAAGGAGCCAAAGGTCTGGGTGATTAACTCAATTTCCTGGATTGAGTCAGCAGGATTAGTAGTTAAGATAGCCACGTCATCGGCATACGCCAACATTTTTGTTGAAAACAGACCTACCTTAACAGGTTGAATAATGGGTGAGGAAAGCAACTTTAAAATTAGGGGATTGATATAAAGGGCAAATAATATCGGGGAGCAGGGACAACCCTGCCTCGTACCTCTTTGTATCTCAATAAACTCCGACTCAGAACCACAAATGGAAAGTTTTGCCTTTGGATCAGCATATAGGGCCTTTAGAGCTTTAATAAACTTGCTCCCGAAGTTATTAAGTTCCAGGATATTCCACAAAAATTGCCAAGAGACACGGTCAAATGCCTTCTCGGCCGTGAAATTACAGCTTCTCAAGTGTAATAAGTAACTCCCATGTTATCCCATGGGAGAGGCATGTATTGCAGTAGTGAAAAACTAGAGTTTTTCACCACCAGGACATGAAAAACTTAAATTCATATGTCCTACTTTTTAAATTCACTGTACTCTGCTGTCTTGACTGTCTAGGGCCTACACTAGGGGTGACAAGTGAATTAAAAGGGAAAGTTTAGGTCGAAATGGCAGTTTAAAACTGCACACACAGACTGCAATAGCAGGCCTGAGACGTTTGAAGAGCTACTAGTAGCGTTTAATTTATAGGTCCTGGGCACATGTTGCACTTCTTTACTAGGAACATATAAGTTAATTAAATACTTAATTGGATAAGCCAATATTACAATGTTTTAAGGAGTTAGTACATGCACTGTAGTACTGGTTAGCAGTGGTAAAGTGTGCAGAGTCCTAAGGCCAGTGTAAACAAGATCAGCAAAATTGGAGGTTTGAAGGCAACACATTTGGAGGATGACCACCGTAAGACTGACTAGTTGAACAATCTGCTACTTGGGAATGTTTATTTATTGCCTGCATTCTAGTGGAATAGGGTATAATCAGTTCATTGTTTAACTCCCTGTGGAGAGAAGTCTTATGACTGGTAAATTTGGCTAGTGTGTGTGTAAGTAAGGTTATGAGCAGATGTTTGTAAATCTTGTAGAAGGCGATGTTTGTACTAAGCAAAGAACCCAACTTTATGCCACAAATCATTTTCACACTTCAATGGCTCATTAAATGGAAAGATATTCTGCTGCAAATAAAGTCACTCAACTCATATAACTGGATACAGCACAGGGTGCAAAAGATGGTGCCTGATTTAATGTCAGGTGGTAATGGAAGTTCCTCCAGTTTCTGGAGCTAATTCCAAATGTAAAGGAGAATCAGCCAGCAGAGTTCACTTCATCGTACATTCCCTATGGAAAAATATATTCCAGCAGTGTATTCTGCTGTCATTTAGGCACTCCTTGTCCTGTTGAAACTGGACTTTATTTCCATAATCACACAACAATAGAGTAAAACCTAAAATTGCTAGTACCACCATCAACATTGAATTTAAGTACTGTTACCACTCTGTAGGATACAATCTGGTTAAGGTGAACATGCTTGTGGAAGGTCAAGTCGGTGAAGGGTTACCAATTTATTTCTTGTCATAGCAGTACAAGATTTTCACTCTTGGGATTTGTTTTACATTTCAATGGTCTTACGGTACTTTATTACAGTAATTAGGCACACAGTTACCGTCTGTTTAGTACATACCATGGGGCCAATTACGATGTCGTCAGGAAAGCATTTCCACCTAATCAGATTAGGAATGCTTTCTGAACGATTCGTATTTGAGGAGTCCTACTGACCGATTACGATTTGTCTGGATGCTTATTGACTCAGGTCAGTCAGAATCCCATTGCCTTCAAAGGTCTCCATTGGGCTGTACAATTCGGCTCCGAATGACTCGGGCTGACTGAATCCCGTTCGGAACTGATTCGGACAGCCCGGACGGCTTCCTTGCATCCTACTCGTTAGTACGGAAAGGTGACAGGTGTGGTCAAGAGCATAGGTCCTGAATCGGAAGCACAGTATCCAAATCTTGTCCGGAACCTTTCCTGACGACGGCGTAATCGGCCCCTTAGTGTCAGTAAATTCTCTGCTGTACTGCCAATTGAATTCAACTCATGAAGCTTTATTCGGTACATATAAAAATGACCATAAAAGCACAAGAAATACATACATAGCGTAACAAATACAGCAGATTACAGACAAGGGAAACCATCTGAGTATATGACTTACAGAATAAATTAAAAACACATACTTTTCCTGGCCCTAATTGATTGGATTAAAAACACGGCCGTAAAAAAACAGATATCGACATATTGTAGATTAAAAACTAGTCTCATAGCCTGTTTTACTGTACGTATGCCATATTTTACAAACATAGGTTTTAAAAATGCAATACGAAAATTTGTATACAGTTTGCAGATCAAAAGAAAGTGCAAAGTGCTCTGTTTGGATACGCCGTCACACATACATGGCCCTTGTGGGTGTTTCTTAAGGGTGGGCATGTCCACTAAGTGATGCGCAATACCAAGTTCTAGTCTAGTCAGCACATACTTATGTGTTGGCCTAGTCACCCAAACTAAATAAATAGGAAAACCTTCACTGGTTATATAGTTGTTGTAAAACATAACAGTGGATAAAGATCCGCTGGTGACTGCCCGTTTTCTTGCAGCAAAGGATAAAAATGTAGTTTTCAACTCTTGTTTGGATATTAGCAAAACTTCTCTGGGGTCAACCAAGATGTTTAAGTTAAAAATCTCAGAAAAACACCTAATGACGTATTTCAACCAGTGGATTTTTAAAATTGTGTCCAATGAGAAACAATCCTCAATGATTGATCTGGAGAAAGATTTTTCCTCTTGATGCCAAATTGAACGCCATATCATAAGTGGCCTCAAGGATAATTGATCAATCAGAAAATTAATGTCCAGTGCTCGATGGATCAGCTCCGTAGCAGCAGAGGATGGCAGCATCAAAAGCTTTTTTAGAAATGTATTTTCCTCCAGCTGCAGAGTGTACGCACAGTTGTGTCCTCAGACACCTGCCCCATATAGAGCAATACTAATACACCTTGCTTGATAAATCTTAAGCATATCTCTGGTTCGTCGGTCCCCAACTTTTGCTGCAAACCTAAAAACGCCGTGGGCATTTTTAGCCATTCTAATTCGGATATTTTTAAATTCATTATGCCACTTTCCATCCTCGGAAAAGGTGATACCTAGGTAACAGAAGGTTTCTACTTGATGCACTTTATCTTTGTCGATAAAAAAGGAACAATTAGAGGATTTATTCTTAAGCCCACATGCCATTATATAGGTTTTCCCCTTATTGATAATCAATTTCCTATCCTTAATAAAGGTAGAAAATCGATCAATCAGGCGCTGTAGTCCGATTGGTGTTCTAGAGAGCAGAACAGCGTCATCGGCGTATAATAACACCGGTACCGGGGAGCCTTTGACCTGTGGGGCATCAGCTTTAGCACTTTTTAAAATCTTGTCGATTCCGTTAATAAATAAAATAAAAAGGAGGGGGGCCAGTACGCAGCCCTGTCTGATCCCTCTTTTAATATTGAATTTTTGGGAGCATTCCCCTTTGGAGCCAAAACGCACACATGTGTTTAGTCTCCCATACAGCCTAGCCAGAAAATAAACTATACCCTCTGGTGCTCCTAACTGTAGCAACGTTGACCATAAGATTGAGTGGTCAACCATATCAAAAGCGCTACTAAGGTCTGCAAAACAGAGGTAAAGTGGGCCGGTTTTGGCTGCGGTATATTTCCCGGTCAGTAAATCTAAGTTTAAACACTGATCGATTGTCCCCCAGCCTTTTCTAAATCCATACTGGCTATCGGCGAGGATACCCTCTTGTTCAGCCCAATCCTCTAACCTCGCTAACATAACTCTACTCATGATCTTAACTGAGGAGTCAAGGAGAGAGATAGGTCGATAATTTTTTACATCCGACCTGCTGCCCTTTTTATGTATCGGTATAATAATGGATTCCCCCCATGTATCGGGGGCATCGGTACATATGGCAGCATTAAAAACTATAGCTAGGAGAGAGCTCCACATCTCGGGGGCTGTTTTATATACATCTATAGGCACCCCATCCGGGCCCTGGGCTTTTCCCCCCTTACTAGCATGTATGCCGGATTCTACCTTACTAGGTGTAATGTCCAGAGGTAACACAGGCCATCTATCCTGGTTGGTGGCCGTACTACTATTAGAATCAAATATATTTGAGAAATGTGCAATCCAGCCGTCACTCGGGACATTACAGGTTAGTGCTGGGGTAATTTCATCCTTAAGAAAAGGAGAATTAACAGTTGCCCATTAATGGGTGCTGTTAGATAAATCAGCTGCCTGATTTAATGATTTAAAGAGTCCCAGGCCAACTGCTGCAACTCCTTTTTCCTCTGCTTTAGAGCAAGCTTATATTCTAATCTAAGTTTAATTACAGAGTTGGTGTCCCTCGGTTTATTAGCAAGAGCTAATTTTAATTTAGTTAATAGACTGGTGCACACATGGTTAAACCACCCCGGTCCAATTCTACTTTGGCCACCTTTCGGTTTAGTGAACCTGGCATTAATTATTTTATTAATATCATTAAAAACATTTACAACCTGTTTTAAATCTGTGCTATTGTCAAGGATAAAAGAAATGTCCGTTAGACAATCCCTGACAATAGCACCGATTAGTTCGCTGGCTTTATCCCCTGCCCATCTTAAACAAACTCCGTTTGGTCTATGTGGTTCCACATTGGAAATCGTATTACCCACTCCAGCATGACAACCTCCCCATAAAGTAGTTTACAGTATGACATAATTATGGTCACTGATATTGGTTACTTCGATCATCAAAGGAGCACAACAAGGGGTAATATTAAAGGACACAATCACATGATCAATTACTGAGCTGGATTGCTGGTTCTTAAAGGTCGGAATGGGATGTCCATTTTCATCTTTCGGGAGGCCTAGGATTTCCAACTCATAGCAACCCATTAGGTAGTTTAACGCCTCTCCATAAATGTTATGACAAAAATGCAAATCGTCCACCCCAGACTCATCACTAAATCCACATATTTTTCCTGTTGACGATTTACACAAAGGAATATTGAAGTCCCCGATCCAGATCATATCAAAAGAAACGTTAACTTCAATATTCAAATTTTCAATGGAACTAGCCAAATCATGAACCACTACAGCCCTGGTACCATCAAAAATGTTATTATAATAATTTACCAGTAAGATATTTTGGTTCGGTTCCTCTAACAGCCAAAGAATCTGTGTATGCTCTCCTACAGTTATATGCCTTTTTACTATTATTGCACGGTTAACTGTGACCAATATCAATAATCCCCCTTTTGCCCTACCCAGTCCAGTCCCCTGCGCGGGCAAATGGAATGATGCATACCCCTCATAATTAACTTCCTCCCAACACCAGGTCTCCTGGAAACATAAAATATCACAGGCATTGATGAAATTCTGCCAGCCCAGAACCTTCCCCTTGGATTTTAGACCTGCAACATTCCAGCTGACGATGGATATCCCGTTAACCCCTATGTTAGTCCCATCTGGGATCGTGATTTCATTAGGGCTATTTCCATCCCTGTGATTGCTGCTTAATAAAGCCTCACCATTATGTACCGTGAAAGGGGTCACCTCCGTGGCTAACACAGAAACCGTTATATGCTCAATGTTTTCAGTGGCATTAATGCTTTCAGAAACAGGTCTATTCATATCCTCACACACGGGGGACTGAGCGTCCAAGCTAAGTCAGTCGTTCGAGTTCAAGCGACTTAAGGCATGGAAACGATTATGCAAAGGAATAATTTACCCTGGGCGCTGATTCGACATAATTTGCCTAACTGAGTTACTATCCTTCGGGGGTGTCTTGATGAGATGGCTATAAAAAAAGCCAAGCGGGCGTGCACATACATTATTAGCATTGGATGGGAGGGAGACTGCTCTAAGCAAGACTGTGGCGACATGTTGTGGGTACTTAAAACTAATGATAACACAGTCGCCACTACAGTTCTTGGTAGAATTGCCGATCCAGTGTACCCTTCTAGTGATTAGTATATCATTGCTAGTTGCCCTGTGGCAGGGGGCTAACGCGCGATTGTTGGAGCGCTGTCTTATTTTAATTTTAACTTTTGTCTCTGCTGACTACGAGCAGCATTGTATTCGACTTGGTCCTGCTGACGACAAGCAGCGACCCCTCTCTTTTTAATCACCCCACCTCCATTCCGCTGACTACTAGCGGGGACTCTTACCTTTAGAGTGGATCCCCACTCGTGCAGAAGCCCAGCCGCCTGCTGTGGGCTCACCGCCTAACGGGCTCCCCAGCGGCCACGGGCGCCATTTTGGAACGGGTTGGTGCGAGCTAGAGCCCCGCCACACCCCCCTCGCCACCATACTATTTTAGGACCCTCCTTTCCCCTCCTAGTGATTGCTAGTTGCCCTGTGGCAGGGGGCTAACGCGCGATTGTTGGAGCGCTGTCTTATTTTAATTTTAACTTTTGTCTCTGCTGACTACGAGCAGCATTGTATTCGACTTAGTCCTGCTGACGACAAGCAGCGACCCCTCTCTTTTTAATCACCCCACCTCCATTCCGCTGACTACTAGCGGGGACTCTTACCTTTGGAGTGGATCCCCACTCGTGCAGGGGCCCAGCCGCCTGCTGTGGGCTCACCGCCTGGTGGGCTCCCCGGCGGCCGCGGGCGCCATTTTGGAGCGGGTTGGTGTGAGCTAGAGCCTCGCCACACCCCCCTCACCACCATACTATTTTAGGACCCTCCTTTCCCCTCCTAGTGATTGCTAGTTGCCCTGTGGCAGGGGGCTAACGCACGATTGTTGGAGCGCTGTCTTATTTTAATTTTTACTTTTGTCTCTGCTGACTACGAGCAGCATTGTATTCGACTTGGTCCTGCTGACGACAAGCAGCGACCCCTCTCTTTTTAATCACCCCTCCTCCATTCCGCTGACTACTAGCGGGGACTCTTACCTTTAGAGTGGATCCCCACTCGTGCGGAGGGCCAGCCGCCTGCTGTGGGCTCACCGCCTAGCGGGCTCCCCAGCGGCCGCGGGCACCGTTTTGGAGCGGGTTGGTGCGAGCTAGAGCCTCGCCACACCCCCCTTGCCACCATACTATTTTAACGGCCCACATGTGTCAGCGCAGCGGACGAGCGCAGCGGGCGCGTCGTAGGCACGCCGGAGTTGCGCCTGAGTTAAGCCCGTCTGCGGCCGACCGGGGCTAGGGGCACGGCACTCTGCTATCCTTACTACCTACTCCTCGGAGAGTTTGAAACACCTACAAGGTAATTGGCCGCTTCCTGTTGCCATTAGCAGTAACATCTCTGCCCTCGGCCTCAGCCCTTCTACTTTGGTGTCTCGTCCTTCCCTTCCTACTCCCCCTTCCTCCCTGTCCTTCATTTTATTAAACACTAGATCAGCTGTGAAACACCACCAGGATCTGTTTATCTTGCTTGACTCCCAGAAGCCAGACATATTGTGTCTACCGGAGACATGGTTTTGCGACTCGTCTTTGCCCTCTCTCCTAGCGGCTCTCCCCCCTGCTTACGCGGCCCTTCGGGTCGATCGCCCTGCAGGGAAAAAAGGAGGCGGCGTGGCACTCATCGCCAGATCAGAGTACAACTTTCAGCTCCTCCCTTCCGTTCCTATTAACTCTGTTGAGTACCTTGTGGCTCGCTCTGTCACTTTTTCCCCACCACTTATCTGCTTACTTACTTATCGACCACCCCAGAATACTCCCCACTTCACATCAGCATTTCAGGACCTAGTGGCCACGCTGGCGGTCAATCATGCCTCTATTTTTATATTGGGTGATTTCAACTACTGGCCCAACGATCCGTCAGAATGCCCTGCTTCAAAGCAATTTACCAATTCGCTCCACTCATTAAATTTTATTCCCCACATTCATGTCCCCACACATACCGGTGGACACGTGTTAGACCAAGTCTGGTCCCTTAATTACTCTATCTCCTCCATATCAGTGTCCCCTTGTTCATGGTCTGACCATGCTTTTATTTTCTTCTCTCTTCACCCTAGTCTATCAGTTAAGATCTCGCGGGAAAAAAACATCTGGGCACGGAACTGGAACCGTGTCGATCTGACCTCATTGTCATCCTCCCTCCTAGCCTCTACACCTGACTTAGCTGGCTTACCATCGTCATCACAAGCTACTGGGATTGATACCTGGCTTGCGGGAGGCTGTAATTTATCAGCCCCCCTGCGCCGGATATCAATCAAAAGAGCTAAGGAGGCGAATCGATGGTTTGACATAGACTTAAAGGAAAAGAAATTGGCTCTCCTGCGCGCTGAAAGATTATGGAGAAGGGAATATTGCCCCCTACTGAAAACCTGTTATCTAACTCTACGGCAGGAGTACAAAAAAGCCATCGTAAAACTAAAACCACCTATTTCTCGGCCAAAATTTTAACAGCAGAAAATCAATCGCGAGAAATTTTTTCTATCGTTCACGAGTTAGCTTTTTCAGAAAGGAGCATGTCTAAACCCCCTCCCACTCAATCCCTCTGTGATTCTTTGAATTTTTATTTTCTTGATAAAATCTCTAATATCAAGAACAACATTCCCCCTCCTTCTGCCTCTTATGTTGACCCCCGCCCGCCAACCCTGCCGCCTTGTCTATTTTCAATTCCCCCTATTACGGAAGAAGTGTTCCGGGAAACACTTCTTAAAGTCAAGTCAGGTTCCCCTGCTGATATTTGTCCGGCACGCATGCTACAACAAATCTACTCAGTTTGCATACAGCCCCCGATCACTTTTCTTAACAGCTCCCTCTCACAAGGGATTGTGACCCCGGCTCTTAAAGTGGCCACCATCGTGCCCATCTTGAAGAAACCAGGTGCCGATCCAGCTATCCTAACCAACTATCGGCCTATCTCCTTGTTGCCATACTTGGGCAAGGTGCTCGAGCGCCATGTTGCCTCGGTGCTCGGTGCCCATGTAGAGGCTACGGGAGGCTTGGTGCCCTGCCAAGCGGGTTTCCGTCCCAAGCACTCTACTGAGTCCTTTGTGGTGTCGGTCCTGAACAACCTCAGGGAGGGCCTGGACCAAAATAAACATCAAGCCCTGGTGCTCCTCGATCTCTCCGCCGCTTTCGATACGGTGGATCATTCCATCTTGCTTTCACGTATCGGAGCGGCGGGAATCGGGGGCTCAGCACTAGTTTGGCTCTCGTCCTTCCTGCGGGATCGCACACAGGCGGTCCGGCTGGGAGAGTTCACGGCAGCCCCTCTTAAGATCACTTGTGGTGTCCCCCAGGGCTCCTCTCTGTCCCCCTTATTGTTTAATCTCTATATCTATCCTCTTATCTTTGCGCTTCAGCAGCTGGAGGTCACTGTATATAACTACGCGGATGACCTCCAGCTTGTCTTCAACCTCTCTTCTTCCCCTCACGCTATTTCCAATTTTCAAGCTATTATGATTTTCATCAGGGACTGGATGAGCCACAACCATCTGAAGGTGAACCCAGATAAAACCGAGCTGGTGCTCACTGGTGGCTCCTCCAGTCCCTGGAACTCTTCTTTTTGGCCCTTCACTCTTGGTTCCCCTCCTATTCCCTCTTCTACGGTCAAGACTCTGGGCATAAAAATTAACAATCAGCTCACTCTCCACTCACAAATCAGCTCTGTCGTCTCTTCTTGCTTTCTGATGCTCCGCACTATCCGCACTGTCTCCCGGTTTTTCTCCCCTCTGGCTCTCAAACTTATCATGTCTGCCCTGGTGATCTCCCGGCTAGACTATGCCAATGCCCTGTACAACGGCATCCCGGCATACAGCCTACGTAAACTCCAGCTTGTGCAGAACCAGGCAGCTCGGCTGGTGTATGGCCTCCCCCGTTTCCACCACTCTACACCTCTGCTGAAAGCGCTGCACTGGTTGCCTGTTCTGCTACGGTCTCTCTTCAAGACTGGGTGCATGGTTTTCCAGGCAAGGCAGGGAACGGCCCCTGCCTTCATTTCCTCCCTTTTAAAAGATTATGTCCCCACTAGACAGCTTCGATCATCATCTCAGTCCTTTTTACAGGTTCCTCGCTATACCAGGAAAAAATGGGGAGGCTCCAATTTCTCAGTTTTGGCCTCCGTATTTTGGAACTCCCTTCCTGACCATCTACGAGCGATTAAACAATACTCCCTCTTTCGCAAGGGCCTGAAAACTTTCTTGTTTGTTCAGGCCTTCCCACACTAACAGTCCCATCTTCCTTTTGCTCTTCATGCCTCCAAAAGCGCCAAGAAACCGTTATGGTGTATGTTGCGCTATACAAGCTTTTTAAATTCAAATTCAAATTAGCAAATGCAGTTGGAAACCCACATTGGTTGTGCAGCCAGGAAACGTTTTTATTTTCCAACGAATCGTGAGATTCGTGTTGGGGGTGGGACATGTACGTATCAGCCTGCGGTACATTAGTTAAAACAACCACATATGGAGCACAGTCTGGAGGGAGATTGATAAAACGCCTTCTTCTCACTTCAGACCATCCCGCATTATTTTCAGCAACTTTAGGTACCGGATTTTCTTGGTTAACTGTGGGCGGTTGGAGTGACGTGGCTGTTCTACTTGTCTCAATCCCCTACTTAGATTTAATTACTACGGGTTGAATTACTACGTCTTTTCCACCCCTCGTACCAACCTCGCTGGACTTAGACAATCCAGCCGAGGTAATATGAGTATCCAAAAGTTCGCCCAGCCTGACTACTTCTTTGGACATCTGGTCTATTTAGCCATTAAGGGTTTGACCAGTTTATCAAATTTACCATCAATAATTCTCACCAAAATATCAAATTGCTCGTAATTCAATTTAGTCATTCCATCCCCTCCCAAGACATCTTCTCCAGCTGGACTTTTGGGAGGTGTTGACGGTCTCTTGGCCTTTCTATTCCCCCCTCGCTTAATTGGTAACTTTCGACACGCCCTGACTACTCTTCGGACCGGTGAGTGGTGGTCGGGGGTATCAGGAGAGTCATCCAGCATGACCTGGTCATGGGCTGGTGATGACAGTATATCATTATTTATTACCTCCTTTATTCCAGATTCTTGGGTAATATCTGGGACTGGTAAATCCAAAGCGATTGACAAAGTAGAGGGAGACCCTGGGGGGCTAACATGACTTAGGGAACGTCGTCGTTCACTATTAATTTTATTAACTACTTTAACTAAGTAGTTGTCTAGGGTTGCTGGTGCTGAAGGGGTTTTAGTGGGTTTAATTTTAGACATAATCTGAGCTTTAGACCAAGCCTGTTTAGCAAAAATACAATAAAAGTACCGAAGCAATCATGAAACACACAAATAAATCACTAATAAGAACTCAGCGTCCTATACATTTAAAACGTTAAAAAATCTCACTGTGCGATGATTAATAGATACTGCCAGGGTCCGTGGCCCAGCCCAGCCTCGTACAGCCCCGGACGGCCACAGACGGTCCCGCCCTTGTCCCGGGCTTAGCCCGGCGCTGCCCGCGCGCTCCCGCGACGCGGGGAGTAGCGCTGCTGTTTATGCGCCTCCTGGCGCGAAATTGTGGTGCGCGGCTTCCGGCCGCTGAGGGTGCTGGGATTTGTAGTCCCCTGGTCCCCCAGTCCCGCTCTCCACTCTGCGGCGGCACTCGAGGTGGCAGGGAGTGCGGCGGCGGGAGGCAGGCTGGTTCGGCGGCCCTGGCAGTTCCTGCAACAATCTGGCTCCACAGGTAGGAGCGCGGCAACACCCTGTGGTTTGGCAAATTCCCCCTGCTGTACTGTCAAGGCATTTCTACAAACATCCCCTAGTGTGTTATTCTTATTTGAACTGAACAAAGTTCCAGATACTTTTTTGTTAAACGTAGGATCTTCAACAGTACCTGGGAACCTGAAACAAGGTGATATCCCCAAGTGCACTGCTTTAAAAGGTTTGATTCCTTGATACAGTGTATTTGTTGCCACTGACCTGTGCCAAGATTTGTCAAAATGATGTTACCCCTTAACCGTTCCAAGTGGCATGATTCATCACAAGGTTGCATCCCACCATTGCCTTCTGTTTCTAGTCCATGATGGGCTCCTTTCAGAGTTTTTAGTGGACACTTGTTCTGTCCTCCTCAGTTTCAACACATGTCTCAAAGAGGTATGCTATAACACCAGTGGCGGCCACCACAAACAAAAAGTGGCTGGGTGGGCGGAGGTGGAGAGCGGGAGGGATCACGAGGGGGACTTATAATAATAATTTAAAAATGAGGAAGACTTGCCTGAAGCTGCTGGCTGCCTCCTATGCCGCGCCTCTGTGTTCTTTTTCATGGTCCTAGCAGACACTGGGACAGCATCACCGGCTCCCTGCTATGAGAAGAGCACAGGGATTGGCCTGAGTGGGATGGTTTGACACTCCTCTCAGGCACATGTAGTGCTTAATTTGTAAAAGAATAAGTACTGATGCTCAAATTGCTGCGTGTAGCTACAAGATGTCAGAGGAGCTAAACACCAAGGCTGCATACCCTTAATCCCACCCCATGCCTCTTTAATCCACCGCCAGACTTTCCCTTCCACTTGATCTCACTCTTGCAGCTTCTCTTTCACCTTTGCTATCTTTGTTAGTCACTGTTTTTCTCCCTCATGCTTTATGTCAAAGTGTGATGAGTTAAAACAAGTGCTGGTCCCCAAAATTAGTGCTAGTGTGCTCCACCTGCAACCACCAGCAAAAATTAAGTACTGGCACATTAACCCTCTAAGCTATACAAATCATAAATAAAATATGAGGGCCCAGACTCCACAGTCTATGAGTTCCCAGAGAGTTCTATCTTCTATGTTCACCAAATACCACAGAGAGAATGGGGTTCAAAGGGAGGAAACGAGAGGGAGGGAGATCAGAAGACTGTCAGTTGCTGACGAGAACCCTGCACCACGTGCCGTGACATTCCTTGTAAGGCCTATACTTATTTCACGCTTGGTACAGCAGTGATGGTGCAAGAAAATTAACAGAAATATATCTGTGCTTTATTGTGCAATAACAAAATCCAATAATATTGGAATATTGACTGTGGTGTTCTGGTTGAAAAGCTATTTTTCCTCTTTGCGCAGATGTCTAGCAAAGGGCCTTGCGATCGGCGTCTCCATTAGTCCTGCACCAACAGTTTCATGTCTGCTGCAGAACACTTTTTGCTCTCACATAACATGGTCATGTCCTGATTTTCAGAAGTCCTTCAGGCTGGTAAACCAAGACTGCAACAGAGCCGGAGCACAAGTCTAGCTAGAGATGACAGTTGCATTCTGGAACTTGTAGTGACTTTCCATTAAAGATGCAGGTCTTCAAGGCTGAGGATTCAAAGTGCAATTGGCTACAAGGCTTTCTCTATCTGAAGGTGCTACGCATGACATGGGCCCCTCGGGCAGCTGCGCAGACACACTGTGTAACATTCTGCTGGCCCCTGGACGAAGGGAAACCTTGCTGGTTTGACTGCACTAGTAAAACACCTACCATTATTTCCACGCCATTTGACCTGCAATTACTCTGATATGCCTTCAGTGAAACATACTCTGCCTTGCACCATTGTATCTAGGTTTTTGTACAGAAAAAGCAATCTCAATCGAGCCTCTAGCATGAAAGTGTAATTTACAACTCTCTGCAATTCCATCTCCTCGTCTTCTAATACAGGTGTAAACCTGTTTGAGGCATGTACTAAACTTCCCTTACCTTTTACTGCCGGGAGGCACTGTGCAGGAGCTGGCAGTTTTACACAGTGCTGCCAGTGGAGAGCAGCATGTGCACTGCACACCATCACCAATGTCAGCCTGCAGTTGGTGGTGGACCCAGGCGATGACGTGTAAGAGGCAGAATACATTATTTGTGGCTTGTTTCAGCTGGTTTCATTTTCAGGTCTTTGCAAGCGAGCAGTTAAACTATGCTACCCACTTTTAGGTTCGCCAATTTCAACAGACCTTACCAGCCTGCCTTGCCCCTAACTTACCCATCAGTCCGCCCTCAACCACATAAATAATCCAATTGGAATAATGACGCTTGTTAGTTATAGGCAATCATGCAGTGCTGACATCACTAACATGATGTAATCATCATGCCTGGACCTGGATAGGCCATCATCTGGAGACATACCAGGCACACAACTAAAAACAGGACACAGGTACATTTATTTTGAATAATTACAGGCCGCCCCCAACTAGGGGAGAAAAATTCAAAAGACCCGGCACTGTAAAATAAGTGCTGGTGCTAAGCATCGTAAACGACCAGCACACATTAAGCACTGGGCACAGGGATTTTATGCTGTTTCCTCAACCATGTTGTTCAATACAGCTGAGTTGGAGAAACCTCAGTGTGCATGTGTGATGGCCGGGCAAACACACATGCACACTTAAAAGAGCACCAACCAGTCCTCCTTCCCCTATCCCATAGCCCCTGCTCCTCCCTACACACTGGCTCAGCTATCAGGTAAAAAATAAAACGATGATAGAATATTTTATTTTTCAGCTGCTGGTTCTGAGCAAGTGGGGCGCAGCTTCACCGCCATTGCAAACGAGCCGCCCCTGTGTATCACTGTTAGAGGTGAAAGTTCTTCTTGCATCCTCTCCTAGTGGTGAATCCAAATTATTCAGGACCTCATAAAAAATGTAGGGCATGGTAAGTAACTGATAACAAGTATTCATATCTTGTATAATGAACCTCTTCATTGTCATCACCTTGTTTCCGCCCAACATTTTGCCATTCCAGGTCATGGTCATATGTAAGGACAGGTCCCTAATCACCCCCTATCCAACCTCTGTCTTCTTCCTGACCTTGCTGGTTGTTTTGTGTTTGGAAAAAGGACTAAAAAATAAACTGAGTAAACTTTACTAGGTTCTATGTGATCCCAAGGGATTTCACTTCACTCTGGCCGCTTAACCTACAAAACAGAGAAAAGGCAGTTTAAAGAGGGGATGGTTTTATTGTTCTATACCGGAGTCCCTCCAGATGTTCTGCATGTCTCAATTTCAGTGCCTTCTATGTGCTATTTGTACTGTATACATTCATTTACAGCTATTCAGTTGCTAAGCAAGACCTCCATATGTCATTGCAAGCACTTTTGTCACTGGCTCGTATTGGAAACAAAAAAGTACCTGTGTCACTGAGCACCATGCTGAGCTGAGGAACAATGTTAAGTTTGGTCTCACCACCATTAATGGCATGTTGCCACCTCGGGAAATCGTGGCAACCTAGTGTGTAGGGCTTTGAAAGTAAATTATTTCCGTCAACCTTAGTTGGTAAAAAGGCTGCCTGGTACGGATAAATTGGGCACCATGCTATGCTATTTTATAATGCTCCTGTTGCTCCCCTTATTTCAAGTGTCCTTAGCATACCTCCTCTCATTTGGAAAATGGCCATCCCTCTGCAAGATATGTGTATAGGGCTGAACGATATTTATTTACTACTGCTTGTATCGCCACATCTGTGATGCAGAGATCTGCTGCAGTAACCTTATTTACACCTGCCAGGAATCCTTTTTTGGACTCCTGGCAGGTGTAAATAAAAGTATTTTCAGTCATAAACATATTTTTATGAATGGGGATACCTTTGTGATTTGTGCCCTATATGTCTTGTTCAATAGGATGTATTCATTGTAAGCCAAGAAAAACGTACACACACATTATGGCAATAATCTTTACCCTGTAAAACACTCGAGAGAACTGTTAATTGTCTCCTCTTCAATGCAATTAATAATTGATCTTTAATGCTTCAATTATTTACCAGTAATTCGATTACCCAGCGTCATCCCTGGCGGTGGCGATCCACCCACCATTCCAACCTAATTTACCCCCGCCATATTACTATGGTGGGGGTTACGCGGCGGACGCAATGTGCCTCTGCCGCTTTTCTGCCGGTCGGAAATCATTCCGATTGCTGGCCAGGTGGAGCTGGGGCACAATATGGTGGCGGTGCCTTGAAGGCACCGCCATCCATATTATGATTCATGGTTTTGAAGGCCTTTCCATGGGGGCAAAGGCTGGCGGGGATGTGCTTTTGGGGCCTGTTGCGGGCCCCCAGGATGGGTGGGGATGATCTTGGGGGATACCCATGGTACCCCCCTGCAGTTCCATGTACAAGGTGGCAGGCACTGCATGGTGCCTGCCACGTTGTCCATGGGAATGGACAACATGTTCATTTGGCATTGCGGCGGGTGCTGCTGTAAGCAGCACCCGCCGCAATGTCAAATATGCAAAATGCGACTGCCAGGGTGGCAGGGGCATCCTAATCAGCGGTGCGGGACCGCCGCACAGCTGGTGGTCGGTCCCAGCACCGTGAAGATGGCGGGCGCACTGAAGTCTAAGGACTAATAGGCCCCATAGTGAGGAAGTCATGCCTTTCTGGCACACCGATCTGGCCAAAACTGTTAGGTATAAATGCCCCCCATCACATACGGTTAGTACCAAGCCACATGCCACGCAGTTGGACTGGTGTAACAGGGCAGGATGCAGGGAAGTAATAAATTAGAGTGAGAGAAGAACTTGGAATAATGCAATTACTGGTAAGTAATTGAAGCATTACCTTCCCCGCCTTATTTTGAATTCATTACATAGTGAGATGTACTCAATCAAGACACCAGTACAACTGTAAAGTCATACTCAGCATTTTAATAAACATGAAGTATTTTGTCCTAATCAATCTTTAAAAGAGAGATATTTAAAACCAATTAAAATTTCTTTACATCCATGTCTTGCTTTTTCTATAATGCCTGACAAAGGTGGAAAAGATGGCCCTTGTGGCTGCTCCACAGATCTATGCAAATTATGTTTCTTGAGCATCTGCCGGAGAAGGGAGAAATAAGACCTGATTCTTTGTATGCCAAAGTTATCAAGGATCCTTTTCACCTCCTCAAGGTTTAGACTGTAGGTTTAAAACTTTTCTTGCTTGAATGAAAACAGCCATATTAATCTCAAAAATGTACAGAATGACTTCCTCTGGATTCTCTAGAGGGGAATAGAATATTAGAAGGACTACCTCCTGCTCCTTATGAAAAGTAAAATTAACATTTCGGACATAGGTGTAAATGATTCTGTCCTCAAAAAGCCTAAAAAAGGAATCTTTATATAAATATCCTAACTCACCTAACCTTCTCGCACAACTGACCGCCGCCCAAATTTTTTCTTTAGTGTCAACATCTTGATTACTACATTTCCAGAGGTGCAAAGGGAGGCTTTTCAGAGCCTCTAGAACTATAGAAAGGTCCCAGGAAGGACATAAAGCCTCTGGTTGTGAGTGAATTATGTTCAATTGTTTAAAATGTCTTTGGTCCAAATCTTGCTCATCCTTCAAATTCTTCCATTAATCTATAAATTGCCTTATTAGCTGCCCACTGTATTTTTAACACAGAGACTCCAGTGCAAACCTATGTCGATGATGATGATGTAATGAAATATGTAGAGCACCCCGCTACTCCAAAGAGTGTCCTGGCACTAGGAAATGCTGAAGGGAATACTTCATTAATCTCATCCACTGAAGATGATTCAGGGCCCATTGTAGTCTATCGTTTTAGCCCACTGTACCACTCTAGACAAAGAACAGCTATATGCAAATCACTTTTGGTCCTGATCCAAGAGGAACAGTCCGACCTTCCAGGCAGGACCTCTCCAGATTGGAACACAAGCTACCCATGACCAGTTTGGATTCAGCCTACTTCTTCCAAACAATTTTCTGGCATTGCAGGGGACCCAACAGCTGCTCTGTCAAGCCAGACCAGATAATATGTCGTTCTATAGCAAGTAAGCTAGTACGACAGCAAAGAAAGAAACTGTGATATTGCCTCACCAGCTCATCACAATATGCCTGGCTTGACACTTTCCAGTGCCTGAGCGAGGAATCAACTGGTGTTTAGAAAGAGCCCATTCTCTCTCAGGACCAAAAAGCCTCTCTCTGAAAGAGAACCCGTTCATACCCTGGGTGAAAAAAGACTTGGCAATTGTCCAGATAGTTCTGAACAAATATCCCCTCTTGAATCAGTATTATGCCATCAAGGGCACCAGAACCTTGGTAAAGACTCAGAGGATGTTTTTTGGTCCAAATGTCAACAACCTGAACTGGAAGAGGCAATTCCCTATTGTGAACCATTGACTCCCCTGGTTTTCCACGCAAATGGTGATATGAAGATAAGCGTCATGTGGATCGATGGTTGCCAGAAAATTTGCCCCTAAAAACATTATATTATGCATAGTCACCATTCTGAAATGAACAAACCTATGGACAAACTTTATCCAAGAGTTTACCCTTTTCAGGTCTAGTACCAGCCTGAACTCCGACCTTTTGCACCAGAAAAGGATAGAATAAAAACCTGTTTCCTTCTTTCACGGAGGAATGGGAACAATATGTCTCTTTAGCAATAATGCCTGTACATCATGCTACAGGGCTATTCTCTATTCTCTTGGTCAGAGTCCCTAAAACTGGGCATAAAAATAAAACAGGAGTCTAGAGGCCAAGAATTGAAGTATTTCTGATAAATGTATTTTGATTATATCCAGGACCCATCTGTTAATATCGTTCTTTTGATATTACTGTAGAAGTCCTTGCTCTTAGAGGCAACAGAAATGAAAGAAGGCTCCATAAGGCGGTCATATCCAAATTCAGCAGGTGGAACCGCCGACTTATTATCGGGCGGTTCCATTCTGTAATGGTGTTGGTCGAACGCTTGTCCAAACGACATTGTAATTAGGCCCATAGTTTTGTTCTCTGGTAACTTTCTCATCATTCCTTCATGACCGCAGGTTTCATTAAATTCTCACATCTCAAAATCCTTTCATTCAGCCTTTTAAAGTAGTTTTTTACAAAATGTCTCAATGACAATTCTTATAGTTATTTTTCCTTCGCTTAATAGGCTTCGACTGTCCTTCCAGTGCCATCTTACCTTTGTAGCACTATAATCTGTCCATTTCACACTTTGCATAACCAAAATCAGTGTAGGACACTTCTGGATTTACTTTGTCATGGACCAGAGAGGTGCCTCTTCCTGTGATTGACCGAGAAGGGGATTGCTAACTCACCAGTGTGCTTTGTAATCACTAGAGTTAGCTACAATATTTTCCCTGTGTAAAATTGTTGTACCTGGCTTTCCAGAGAACCACAGTTTTTCAGTTATATTTTCATTGTTGCAAGATGCCATTTTTTTAAGTTCCAAAGTAAAGAACCACAAGAGATACTGTGGTGACTTGAGGATTTGTTGGTTCTCTCTGCTACCCCAGGCGATTGCAGATAAGTACTGGGGAAGCAGTATAGATCTCAAACAACAAAATTCCTAATACAATGAAGGGGCTTGGAACAGAACACATAAGAGTCCAACTTAGACCAACTCAGTTAATTTACATAACACACATATTGCACACAACCTCTTTTCCATGGTAATTGAAATGGTTCACTGAGATTATAAAATATTGAGGTAAAAATATTGTGACCAAAATATTGAGGTCAAAAATATTGTGATCCTATACTTATAATGGTGAGTAAAAAAAATAGTGTAAAAAATATCGATGTCACTCATATTGTTGTATTAAATATTGCTTTTTAAATGTATACACAATAAAGTAAAAAATTTTACATTGATTAAATACTAATATTAAATAAAAAATAGATTTAATATATAGTTTAACAAATATAATAAATAAACTTAAATTTAAAAAGTTAAACACAAATATATTTTAAGTAATATTTATATTTACATATATCTAATAGGAAAACAATTATTAAACAAATCATTTTAATATATATCATACAATTCTGTTTTCTAAATAATACAAAAATAACAAATTTATAAATATATATACCAAAAATATAAAATATTTAAAAAACAAACAATTCTAATTAAATTTAAAAAGTAAACAACAGTAAATTCTTAATGTTTAGTTACAATTATTTTACACATTACAAATATTAACAATGTAAAATATATTAATTTTAAATATACAAAAAAATAATATAAATGATAACAATATAAAATATAAAATGTAATATACATACTATTGCCTCTAAGATGTATACTAAACTACACAAACTAATATAGTAAATATATAAGAAAATTCACTCCTCCCTCTTCGTGCAATACGAAAATAATAAAACTGGGTAAAATTTACAAATTTCCCTGCAGTAAATTCAAAAGTAGTGAAAGGGTTTGATTGCGAACAGGTAATATTTACTGTAACCATTCCAGCCTGTACAACATAAGGAAATGGTTGGATAGAGGAGGAATACAATTTACTATTCCCACTCCACTCACTAAAACAGTAGAAAAAGTGTTGGATTACAGAGGGGTAAAATTTACTATTCTCAGTCTGTACATCATTAGAAACAAAAAAATGTACCTTGAACAAAATAAAAATATTTCAAAAACAAAGTAAATAAAGAAAAATGTAAATATGTTGTAAGAAAAAATATATATTTAATAATCATTTAAAAAAAAATAATAACATATTGCAATGTTAAGTACATAGCACAAATACCTATTATAAATAAAATACGAAAATATTTTACATATAAACATTTTTATTTAGAAATTATTTACTAACAAAAAATATTTATTGCATAAATGTAATTTACTAAACTCCCATCCTATAACCCCACAAACCTCACAACCTAGATCTTACACTCAATTAATATTTATCAATGAATCAATTATCATTAATTAAATGTCAGTTATTAGTGAATTATAATTAATGTACTTCCCAAAATATACGCTTACAAAAAACGCTCATAACATTTTAATAACATTAATTAGACAATTAATATAACATAACTAATTATCAAATCAATAATTAATGTTAATTATAAAAATAATTATTGATTACTTGAAACTAATTTACTTCCCACCCCGATTTCCTACAAAACCCGTGGGCCAAATCTAATTTAATTTAACTTAATTAACAATTAAACAAATGAAACAAATATTTTTCATTCTAAAATAAATAATAATTCATTAAAACTAATTAACTCCCCACCCTTTACCCCACAACCCACACTTAAAATGAAACTTAAAAACAACTATTTACACAATTTAGATAATTAATTGTCAATTAAATAATTCATAGTAATTAACAACTAATTTGTATTCAGACGAGGAGCCAAATCTGTTTTATTCAGTTTTGAGGGCTCCTCACCCTCTTTCTGCGGTTTGCCCATTATGGCCCCCCCTTTTTCTTTTTTTTTTAATAACTGGTCACTCCCCCTGTGCTCCTCAACACCTCTGTACTCTCCCCGCAGGATTAAACAAGTCAGAAACAAGTCCGAAAATAATATCTTAAGGACAAACTTACAAATATATCCTGGTACGGAGTCGTGATGATGATGAAAGGCTGGCACCAATTGAACTGTCACCAATAATTCCAATCTGTAATCTATAACCGATTTGTAGTCCAAACAGAGCAACTCAACAGTGCCAGCAGCTGTATTGATGATGCAAGCACAGAAAGCAGTTGACAGGCAGCTCCACACTGCCCCCATCGATTTTGGAGCACCAAACGGACCCAGCAGACAATTTTCAGCAGCCCCTCGCTGCAAAGCACAAAGCGTCTCTTCCACGGTAGCCCAGCAATGCGCCGAGGGAAACGCTAACCATGCCTCTACTCCTCCGCTGTATAACACCTCGGCGCTGCAATCTACTTCAAGCGCTCCTACTGCCGTGGTGCCCCTCCGGGTCTACTCGCCTTCATTCGCGGGAGAAAATTCAGCCCGAGAAAACGCAGCTCTGCCTCGCGTCCAGCACCGTTCACGTCTGTATCAATTCGGCCATTCCTGGGGGCGGGTCAAAGGGTCACGGGTCACGGCCGGCTACTCGGAGGCGTGGAACTCCGTAGCCGGCATGGGCCTCGCCCTAGCTAGGAAAGCTGCTCAAAAAGCAGCCAGAAATTAAGATAAAGACAGAAGTAAAGAGAAAAATAAAGAAGAAAATTCCGCAGAAGATACTCTTCCTGAATCTTCCGATGACGAAGGACATCTTTCATCTTCCTCGTTAAATGGCACAGAGCTCAAAAAAATAGCTACTTTGGCTAAATCTCCAACCCCCAAGTCAGCATCATCGTTGGTTACCTCTCCTCTAATAGTCTCAGAGTCTGCGTCTCCTGACTTAGAAGGGAAGAAAACAACCGGATCTGGCAGTTTGGAAAGTAAGAAGGATTACCCTCTTTTCGCAAAGAAAACTACTCCAAAATTGTCCATCCATCAGGCTCCGATGGCTCCTATCTTCCAGGAGGAGCCTGCTTCCACTGTGTCATTGAAGGGTGCTGGTTCATCTGGTTTATCTTTGACGTTGCCTCTCGAGGAGAGTCCGGAGTCTTCGTTTGCATCCCCAATACAATCCTCGCAAACTGTGTCAGAGGAGTTGATAGCGAATGGGATCTCGGCCCATAGCTCCTCCCAAAACCTGAGAGTACAAGAGGGTGTACAGATACCAACAGGAGAGGAAGCTCAGCGGAACATCAATAAAAGCCCGAAAGCTATGAACATAGATCCTAAGGTGGATGAAACAGACTTATCTGGGACTGAAATTAGATATCAAATGGATATCCGTGAAATGTTGAATTTGATTCTGGACGAAATACGCGAGATAAAGCATAACCAACAAGTAGAGATAGCTACTCTCCATTCCAGAATGGATAAATTTGAGGAATCGATGTTGGCATTTCCCAATAGACTACAGGAAGCAGAGACTAGGATCTCAGTCCTCGAAGATAAGGTGAATTTGGTAATGAAGGAATCTAGGGAATCCGCCAAGAAGAAGGTCACGCTGGAGCACAAACTTGAAGAACTTGAAAACCACTCGAGAAGGTCAAATCTAAGAATAGTAGGGGTTCCAGAAGGAGTGGAAGGCTCCGATACTATCCAGTGGGTCTCCTCCTTCATTCTACAGAAAGTTCTTCCCGAGTTTGAGGGAGATTTGACAATTACAAGGGCCCACCGGGTGCCAGCGCAATGCTTCGCAAATTCCCCTTTTCCTAGAACGATACTTTTAAACTTTGCTGATTTTAGGATCAAAGAAAAGATTTTGTCCAAGGCCTATCAACAACGTCAGTTCCCAGTGTCAGAAACAATAAAATGCAGAATTTTCCCAGATATGACTGCGGTGGCTGCCAAAAGGCGCAAAGAGTTTGTTAAGATCCTGCATTTATTTAAGGCTAATGGCGCCCAAGCATTGATTGCTCAGCAATCAAAATTGAAGGTTCTGGTCAAAGGGAAGTTCTATATGTTTTCTGACATTGAAGATGCACATACCCTCCTTAAAGAGATCTCTTATGGTGCTAATGTTTGAAAAAGAAAAAAATGCTTTCTCTAATAGTATGTTTGATCAAACTAAATAACTAGAATGAAGGGGCGGTTCAGGGTTAATGGGTCGCATCAGGGTGTAGCAAGAAGACACCCAAAGAAGATAGAAGAGGGAGGAATGTGGGCTGCGTGGAAGGGGAGGGGGGTTCCACATTCAGAGGGGGGGGCGAGGGTGGGGGGGGTAATCGCAGCAAAAAGGAACAAGTGCAGCAGGTTGTGTAGTGTGATTTCTATTTGGTACGGAATATGCAGAAGATTTTATAAGCTTTTAGATGAAATATAACTCAAGCGTTATCCTGTCCATAAATGCGAACGGTTTGCTTAACAAGCAGAAATATGGGGCTTTACTAAAATGGGTAATAGCTCTTAATCCGCAGGTGGTCTTTTTCCAGGAGACGCATCTCAAGACAAATACCCCGAAGTTGTTTTTGCCGAGATACTTTTCTCATGGGTTTTTCTCTTCAGCAGGGATAGCCCAAAGGGGAGTTGCGGTATATTTTGCAAGAAACCTCCCCTGGGAAATCCTTCAGGTTCAGAGAGATTCTAGAGGCAGATGGCTTTGGGTTGTAGCAAAGCTGTTGGGAAAAATGTTCAACTTTGTGAATTACTATGGCCCCATCCTTGATGATATTTCGGGCTTGCTGGAAATCAGTGAGATTCTAAGGGGCACCCCAGGGCAAATCATAGTAGGAGGAGACTTCAATTACATCCAGGATTTGAGGAGGGACACTTCCAACAAGAACAAAAAACAATTAAAACCTAAGACAAAAGGTATATTTGAAGCACTGCTGTCAGAATACCAACTGCGGGATGCTTGGCGTTCTTGGAATCTAGATAAGGAGGCATATACTTGCTATTCTAACAGGTTTCGATCAGCATCCAGAATAGACTTTATTTTAACTTCCAGATCACTTCAAATCACTAGAACCTTGATAGGATGCAACCCCTTTTCGGATCATGGGAGGGTTGAAGTCGAGTTTATGATAGGAGGAATGGAAGGGGAGCGCCCCAGGTGGCAGCTGGATCACACTCTTCTTCAGAATAAGGATTGGGTTGCAGGGTTCAAAGAGTGGGTGATCTCAGTAAATAATAATTCAGCTGAACCCTTTTCTGTCTGGGGAGCATTTAAAGCAGCCGCCAGGGGTCAGATCATTGCGTTTTCCAGCAATAAGGCAAATATTCGCAAGCATGAAATATCCGCTCTTCAGAATGCTGCCGAGAGGGAATATGCTCTAAAGATTAATCAGCAGCCGAATCAATGGGAGCAGGCTAAATCTATTTTAAGGGATTTTTTTTACCTTAGAAGACATAAATAGTTCAAGGGCCTTTCAGCAAAGGGTATATGAAGAGAGTCAATTGGCGGGGAAGCTTTTGGCTGACTCTGTTAGAAAGAAACAAGAGTCACCCTTCATTTTAAAACTTCGAGATCCTCAAGGTGGAGTGGAAACTCAGAGTGAAGGAATTGCTAAGGTATTTCTGGATCATTATGAGAGTATTTACTCCACGGAATACCAGGTGGAGGATATAATGATTCAGGAATATTTTCCTAATATAGAAATTCCCAAAATCTCCAATTCCCGAAGTAATCAAATCAGGGATGAAATAAGCACTATTGAAATTCACGACAGTATAAAAGCAACATCGGGAGCAAAGGCTTCCGGACAGGATGGGTTCCCTATCGAATTCTATAAGGTGTTTACTAAGGAACTTGAAGAACCCCTAAAAAATCTATTTAATTACATCAGATTAGGGGGAAAGGTCCCCCCAGAATTCAAAGAATCTACAATTATTAGCTTTGTTAAAAAGGAAAAAAATCCAGAAGATGTGAACTCCTATAGACCGATCAGCTTACTGAATTCGGATTACAAGTTATTGATGAAAATTTGGGCGCAGAGATTTGTTTTAGCAGCTCAGGAGGTAATCCATCATGATCAGACAGGTTTTATTGCGGGTCGGTATATGGCAGCTAATACGGAATTTCTAATACAGGCTCTAGATTATTTTAATATAAATTCAACAGCTGCGTGTATTTTAATGATTGATGCAGAAAAGGCATTCGATCTAGTTAACTGGTCTGCCCTTTTTTTTTCACTGGGTCAATTTGGATTCCCTGCTTCAATTATACAAATGATAAATAATATCTATGAAGGGGCATCAGCCCAGATAATTATTAATGCTAAACATACTGGAAAGATTAAAATTAATCGGGGAACAAGGCAAGGATGCCCATTGTCCCCCTTGCTTTTTACTTTTTTTATTGAACCTTTAGTAACAAGAATAAGGAACAACATTGCTATTTTTCCCCCCATCGTCGGGATGTCCAAATTAAAACTGTTCGCCGACGATATTATACTATATTTGGCTCCTGAAAAAGAAAACATCATAAGTCTTATGAAGGAGCTTAAGGATTATGAAAAAATAGGGGGGTATAAGGTAAACGAAAGAAAAACGGAAGTTCTTGTTTTAAACACAAGTATAGATTTTCTTCCGATTTATCTTCAGCACCAAGCAGAAAAAAGGGACCCGATTAGATACTTAGGTATTTATGTGACCAGTAAATATGACAAACTCTTTGCCTTGAATTATACTAAAATGAAGATTAAAATAAGGAATCTGCTGGATCGATGGTGTTTGCTCCCACTGTCATTGATTGGTAGAGTGTCATTACTCAAAATGATTGTATTGCCACTACTGATATTCTTGTTTAGCAATATTCCAATTAAAGTTAATACTGTTTTTTTAATGAACTCGAAACTATGTTGCGAGGTTTTATTTGGAATAAAAAAGCTTCAAGAGTCAAACTATCAGTAGTCCAACTGGCGATTGATCAAGGTGGTTTGGCTCTCCCCCATTTTAAGACATATTATGATGCAGCCTTTTTTGATATTGTGGCAGGACTATTAAGGATTAGGCAGACAAGAGATAATTTATTCCTGGAAAAAATGATACAGGAAGCAGGTTCTTAAATTCCTATCTTTTTAAAGACTGCTAAGCTCCCCAAGAAATCAAGATATAAGACACTAAAAGTGTATACAGCAAGATTACTGCTCCTTTTAAAAAAACATGGCTCTAACGGCTCCAATTATTTGAGTTTGTCTGAATGTGCAAAAATGGGTCTTAAGATATCTTTGAATCATCTGAAAGATTGGGAACTTTCCGGGTTTAGGGAATTAAGACATTTATCTGTACAAAATAAGGTAATTAGCTGGCAGGAGATCTTAAATAGAATGAATAATTCCAGGCGACTTATGTTTTTAGAGTATTTACAAATGGTTTATTTTATTAGAAGAGAGATAGGTGGCCTGTTCATCTCTCCCTCTGCGTCGATATCAGCTTTGTACGGGGATACAAATAAAGGCATAGGATTTTGGTATAAAAAGCTCTACTTTGCCAGCTCTTCTCCTATAATTGAGAGACATATAGAGAAAATAAGCCTCTTGACACAATGTTCTCTCACAGATAAGGATTGGGAGCTATTGTGCCACCTGGGTAATAAAGCACTCCGGGCGGCCAATTACAAAAGAATGTCTTTTTTATCACGTTGGCTCGCGTATTACACCCCGGAGGCCCTGGAGAGAATGTTCCCAGAAGTTGTGAACAAGTGTTTTAGATGTAAAGCCATGGGACAGGGAGGATGGTGTCATATCTTTTTTTCCTGTCCAAAGTTGGACTCTTTTTGGAAGGGGATATTCGTAGATATGGAGCTGGCAACTGGGAAAGTATTTTTGCCGGAGGCAGAGGTGGCCCTGTTTGGCATATGCAAAGAGAGGAGCAGGTTTGATAAAACAGAAGAGGTATTTATTTTTATTTCTTGTGTAGTTGCACGGTCTCTAATCCTTCAGAACTGGAAATCCGGGGTGATTCCATCACATCTGCAATGGTTCAACAAAATGAGTAGAACATGTAATTTTGAAAGAGCTTATGCAGGTAGCGTAGGAGCCATTGCAAGATTTTAAAGAAATTGGAAATATTTTGAGAATCTGGAATTGCTGAAAGGAGGATGATAAGGAGGGAGAGGGGAATGTGAAATTTCTTTTTTTCGCACAGTTTTTTGTGTGTTTTTTTGTATTACTGCTGCTTTATATTAATAGCTGTGGTTGCACTTTATTGCACTAATGCACTTGAAAAATTGCACTTTATTGGATTATATCTCCTTCGGGAGTAGCACTTTATTGCAGTTTTTGCACTTTGTTGCAGTGATACTGTTCGCTAAAAATGGTTTTTGCAAGTTTTTATAATGGACTCTTTCTCTTTTAATCCTGTCTTTTTAATCTAGTTTTATCTCTTGTAAACTGTCTGGAAATCATCTGATTGCTGAGAAATCTTGATGTAAATAATGTCTTTGTTATTTAATTCTGTACCAATGATTTTATTTTATGAATTCCTACTGCCTTGTTCAATAAAAAAAGTTTTAAAAAAAGTAATTAACAACTAATTAATAATTAATAAAAAATAAATTACTTCCCACTCTTTACCCCTATAAACCCCACAGCTAAAAAAAGTAATTATACATTCAACATAATTATTAATTAATTGCTAAATGTTAACAACTAAATATTAATTAATTAAAAATAAATTACTTCACAACCTTTACCTCTATAAACCCAGAACCCACACCTATTTTTTACCCAATTAACATAATTAATTATCAATGAATTAATATTCATTAACAAATAATTATTAATAAAAAATCAATTATTTTGCGCACTTCACCATCATACACCCCACAACCCAGACACAATTAACATATTTAAATAAATAATATTAAATACAAAATAATGAATCATTTAATGAATGAAATTAAATGTAATACCTAAAAACAATGTTAGACATATATTAAAAACATAAACTATAATTACAAAAAAAATCTTATCATGTACATTTAAAATATATAGTAAAACACATTAGGTTGGTGGTTCCGACCTCCATATTAGGAAAGATCCATTTTACTATAGCAGTTTGTGCGGCAGGCAAAAATAAAAGTAAAACGGATGTTTGGAAACATCCCTGCCGTGTGGCAGGCACCTCACAGTTTAGGGGTCAACATAGGTCCCCCCCAGGCCCCATATCGGAGGGCCAGGGGGGAAGGGCCACGTGCTAGGGGCCCCCTAAGTCACTTTCAGACAGCCTTCCAATGTCAGAAAGGCCGACATGGAAAGGCTGTTGGAAACTGACATTGTAATCCCGATGGTGGAGCCAAGGCTGGCTCCACTATCATTCATGGGATTACAATTCGCTCGTCACAGAGCCCATCTGAAGAGGAGCTGAATCCCCCCTTCGGTTCCTCTCCGACAGCCATTATCGTAAAATGGCAGACAGAGGGAAACCCTCAATGTCTGGAGGAAAGCCTCCTACAGCTTTCTGCCCATCATCAAAATCAGGTCCTATATGTTTGCAAAACTATATTCATAAATTCAATATTTTAAAAATGTATATTACTTACCTTAATTCGATATTCTTTCCATTGATATTCTTGCTGGCGATATTTCCATATGGTGATATTTTGTACTTGATATTTTGTCTGAAGTACAATTGAAAATAATTCTGCCACACATTATCAGTAAATGCAGAGCAATATACCTTCTAGCTTTAAGAACATGTATAGAAAAGGTGCAGGAGTAAAACCTACCCTGTGCCTTGAGTCTGGTTATAAAAACACAAGGACAGAAGGTGCATTGATTGGATTATTCTGAAGCTCTCCTGTTAACAAAGTAGGTGCTAATTATGATGTTAGTGGGTCTGACACAAATGCACATCAGTGTCAGACCCACTGACATCTGCACCTGAGGTGTGACTGCTGCAATACGATACGGAGGGCAGAAGTATCAGATTGCGGGACCATCTGTGGCGCTTCTTATGGGCTGCAGGAGCCCGTGGGTGCATTGGAAAGCCAAAATAATCCCCTAATGATGATGGCTCTGCCCCATCGGGATTATGATGTCAGTTTCCGACAGACATTCGATGTTGGTCTTTCTGACATGTAAGGGCTGTCAAAAAGTGACATTGGGAGCCCCTAGAAGGACCCCTTTCCCCCATGGCCTTCCGCTATGGGCATTGGGGCATCCATGCACCATGTTGCAGGCACTGTGAACTGTGAAGTGCCTGCCACATGGTGCAGGGAGGTTTTAAACGTCCATTTGACTAAGGGTGCTTGTGCCCGCAGGCCTTTTCCACACCCCCACAAGTTGCCATAGTAAAATGTATGTTTTCAACTGCCCTATGAGTTGTCGCATCCAAAATGGAATGTTAGCACTGCCGACCTATGGTCCGGCGGTTCCAGGTCGATATCGTAATCAGCCCCCAGGTTACATTTGTTGATGTGGCTTTCTAACATTTTTCTGAAAGCAATCATTCATAAAATGCCGGAGAAACGATGAACAGTAGATAACATATTAGGAAGATTAATGTATCAGCAAGGAAAGAAAGGCATGTTGCTCCTTGATCAGTATTACTCTGTGATGGTACATGTGATGTTGATTGAAATCATGGACAGTTCATGTCAGTGTAGCTAACCATAATTGGGTGCATACAGTGGGTTTTAGGGTTCAGATCTTAGCATATGCATCCATTCAACTGAAGATTATGAAGCAAATATGTATTCTTCTTTATCATGGGAGTAGCCATCAATAGTGTAGTAGATGCCATTTCACTGGGTCTCAATGGACCTGAGGAGCCCACAGCACCTATATTATAACTTGTTTTACCTCCATAGCTGTGGTATAGCAGACCCAGGTTCCTTGCATGCATTTGAGCCACAGGCGACCCTCTAGAACAAAGTTCTTAATAAAATATGTAAGTTTGTGATATACACAAGCAACCATAATATCCCTTTAACGATGGTTTTAGGTACTTTCTAGGGTTTTGAATGAGATATAAAGCCCCTGTGCAACATTATTCAACGGTGACCCAGTTTCCTCTCGGAAGAATATGCAAACACATTATGTAGACAATGGGCAAAGGGAATAGTCTTGGAACACAGTCTAGTAACCATTTTTTATTTATTAATTTATTTTTTTATTTTTTTTATTTGTTAGGCGCAACAGCTACCCAAAAAGGGTTTCCCGGCGCCGAGACACAGCATAATGAGGGCAATGAATTACTGACTATTGTAGTTATTGTTCCAATAGCCAAGTCTTAACGTGCCTTCTAAACCTAGCATGGTTTTCCTCCTTTCGAATGAAGGGAGGGAGTGCGTTCCAGAGGGATGGTCCAAGGTGGGCAAAAGATCCTCCCATTTTTGCTAGTTTGAATCTTGGTACGCAGAAGTTGGCAGCTGATTGTGAGCGAAGGTTTCGTTTGGGAGTGTAAGGATGAACCATACCCATACATCACTGTCCTTTGTGATTGGAATGAAGCTGGACCATGAGGGAACTGCAGACAGGAGAATGACACACCTCTTCCCATTGCCTCTGCATAAAGTTCCCCCTATTCACAGGGAATTGCCAAATACCACACCAACTACCCAGTACCACTCCCCACAGTAACATGGGGCACAACTACAGGCTATGCCAATTAGTAACCAACTCAAAACTGAAATTTGAGAGCCAGGCCCCGGTACAGTTGCCACCTTGCACAAGGCAGGCATGGCCTTTGGCCTTATCCTCCACTAAGTACCGGTAGGCTTACAGACTGATGGATAATAAATCTGACTCTGTTCAGTAGGTATTCAGTGTGCCTTTCATCACACCCTGTTCCTGTCTCTATGAAGATGTCCTCAAACAAATGGTAATCTGATCTCACAGTGGATTACACTGAAAATAAGACATGGAAAGCTACCATTCTTTGGGGCTCATTAGGATGGCGGACGGAAGAGCCACCGCGGCCCTGGAGTAGGCGGAAAAAGCCTTTTCCGTGTCCGCCTGCCGCGGATACTCCGTCCGCCATATCAGGATAGGAAAACGTGTCAAATTCCCGTCCGCGACGGAAAAGCACGCTCCGCCGCCGAACTACACACGAGAGCGTGGCGGACGGAACACATCCGGAGGCCACGCCGTACGGACTGACGTCGAAGACCGTCCTCCAAATCAAGATGGCGGAAAATACACATAAAACCGCAGCGGAAAAACAACCTGTCTGAACACGGCGGAATCCCCACTGCGAAGACAGGTGACATAGCAGAGATACCCACCGCAAGCTGACCAACACCATGGACCCAGCGCTACACGCTTTCCCGATGCTCTTCGCGATCCACCACGTCCTAGTCATGGCCCACCACGGACGACGACGCAGGTAAGGCACAAACCATTGGCTGTCTGCAGGGGAATACCAGTAAGGGACGTGACGTAGGGAGGGGGAGTGTCATGTTACCGAAACCACTGATGAGAAGCAAATACAAATACACATTAGTAGTACGCAAGCAGGAATGACAACGACAGACCACGAGACCTGATAGACTACCTTTATTGTACAAAATAGGGGTTAAATCACAGTGTATGCGTGAGCATGGGCAAAGTGGGCACCACAGCAGCTACATCATTGGCAGTCAACGAGAGGGCAGAATGCAGTATCAGAGCATCAACAGGGCATTGTGCAGTACAGAGCAGGTACATCAGAGGCAGTAAACGAGAGGGCAGAATGCAGTATCAGAGCATCAACAGGGCATTGTGCAGTACAGAGCAGGTACATCAGAGGCAGTAAACGAGAGGGCAGAATGCAGTATCAGAGCATCAACAGGGCATTGTGCAGTACAGAGCAGGTACATCAGAGGCAGTAAACGAGAGGGCAGAATGCAGTATCAGAGCATCAACAGGGCATTGTGCAGTACAGAGCAGGTACATCAGAGGCAGTAAACGAGAGGGCAGAATGCAGTATCAGAGCATCAACAGGGCATTGTGCAGTACAGAGCAGGTACATCAGAGGCAGCACGTGAGAGGGGCTAAGTGCATCAACAGTCCATTGCACAGAACAGGTCCATCAGAGGCAGCACGTGAGAGGGGCTAAGTGCATCAACAGTCCATTGCACAGAACAGGTCCATCAGAGGCAGCACGTGAGAGGGGCTAAGTGCATCAACAGTCCATTGCACAGAACAGGTCCATCAGAGGCAGCACGTGAGAGGGGCTAAGTGCATCAACAGTCCATTGCACAGAACAGGTCCATCAGAGGCAGCACGTGAGAGGGGCTAAGTGCATCAACAGTCCATTGCACAGAACAGGTCCATCAGAGGCAGCACGTGAGAGGGGCTAAGTGCATCAACAGTCCATTGCACAGAACAGGTCCATCAGAGGCAGCACGTGAGAGGGGCTAAGTGCATCAACAGTCCATTGCACAGAACAGGTCCATCAGAGGCAGCACGTGAGAGGGGCTAAGTGCATCAACAGTCCATTGCACAGAACAGGTCCATCAGAGGCAGCACGTGAGAGGGGCTAAGTGCATCAACAGTCCATTGCACAGAACAGGTCCATCAGAGGCAGCACGTGAGAGGGGCTAAGTGCATCAACAGTCCATTGCACAGAACAGGTCCATCAGAGGCAGCACGTGAGAGGGGCTAAGTGCATCAACAGTCCATTGCACAGAACAGGTCCATCAGAGGCAGCACGTGAGAGGGGCTAAGTGCATCAACAGTCCATTGCACAGAACAGGTCCATCAGAGGCAGCACGTGAGAGGGGCTAAGTGCATCAACAGTCCATTGCACAGAACAGGTCCATCAGAGGCAGCACGTGAGAGGGGCTAAGTGCATCAACAGTCCATTGCACAGAACAGGTCCATCAGAGGCAGCACGTGAGAGGGGCTAAGTGCATCAACAGTCCATTGCACAGAACAGGTCCATCAGAGGCAGCACATGAGAGGGGCTGAGTGCAGTATCAGAGCATCAACAGGGCATTGTGCAGTACAGAGCAGGTACATCAGAGGCAGTAAACGAGAGGGCAGAATGCAGTATCAGAGCATCAACAGGGCATTGTGCAGTACAGAACAGGTACATCATAGGCAGTAAACGAGAGGGCAGAATGCAGTATCAGAGCATCAACAGGGCATTGTGCAGTACAGAGCAGGTACATCAGAGGCAGTAAACGAGAGGGCAGAATGCAGTATCAGAGCATCAACAGGGCATTGTGCAGTACAGAGCAGGTACATCAGAGGCAGTAAACGAGAGGGCAGAATGCAGTATCAGAGCATCAACAGGGCATTGTGCAGTACAGAACAGGTACATCATAGGCAGTAAACGAGAGGGCAGAATGCAGTATCAGAGCATCAACAGGGCATTGTGCAGTACAGAGCAGGTACATCAGAGGCAGTAAACGAGAGGGCAGAATGCAGTATCAGAGCATCAACAGGGCATTGTGCAGTACAGAGCAGGTACATCAGAGGCAGTAAACGAGAGGGCAGAATGCAGTATCAGAGCATCAACAGGGCATTGTGCAGTACAGAACAGGTACATCATAGGCAGTAAACGAGAGGGCAGAATGCAGTATCAGAGCATCAACAGGGCATTGTGCAGTACAGAGCAGGTACATCAGAGGCAGTAAACGAGAGGGCAGAATGCAGTATCAGAGCATCAACAGGGCATTGTGCAGTACAGAACAGGTACATCAGAGGCAGCACAACTACGTGTCCCTACCAAACCGTCACAGGGACCACAAGAGTGCCACGCAGTTCTCAATGGACACACCATGTGAACTAACATTTGAGTGAAGTGTACAGCACCTCACATCACAGAATCAGGGGGACTGCGTGAACTACCTGCCTCGGACACACTGGCAGCACCAGCAACAGGAGTGTGAGACACAGCCACAGCCCGAGTGACACACACATGGGCCACGGACCCAGACACACTGGCAGCACCAGCAACAGGAGTGTGAGACACAGCCACAGCCCGAGTGACACACACATGGGCCACGGACCCAGACACACTGGCAGCACCAGCAACAGGAGTGTGAGACACAGCCACAGCCCGAGTGACACACACATGGGCCACGGACCCAGACACACTGGCAGCACCAGCAACAGGAGTGTGAGACACAGCCACAGCCCGAGTGACACACACATGGGCCACGGACCCAGACACACTGGCAGCACCAGCAACAGGAGTGTGAGACACAGCCACAGATGTAGTCACTGACACGTGAGCCACTGACCCAGACAGACTGCCAGCACCAGAAACAGGAGTGTGCAACACAGCCACAGATCTCCTAACTGACACGTGAGCCATAGACCCACATACCCTGCCAGGATCTGCAACAGGAGAGGGCACAACTGACACTGTGCCACCATCTGATACATGAGAGTCAACTGCACCAGCGCCACTGGGACAACTGAAATGATGAGCCACAGGGCTGTATGGGCCAGGAGGCAGGGTGGGCCTGGGAGCTGGGGATAGCTCACCTAGAGCCAAATCGGGGTTGGCAGGTGTCAATGGTGTGTGTCTGCGTTTCTTAGGGTGGTGTGAGTGCACCCTGGACAGGACAGGACTGCCAAGTGGTGGGGACTCCAAAGAATCACCACCCAGCATAGGTGGAGCAACTGCAGCCGGGGATCTGGTTTCGGGGGACGTGCTGGAGCCTGCTTGTCGTTTGCTCTGTGCCTGCCGCCTGGACTCGGAATGATGTGTAATGGGGGATGCAACAACAGGGGACACCCTCCTCTGCTTCTGACTGGCCTGGATGGGAGTGGAGGTATGGGGGGACTCCGCCGCGGAGACATCAGTGTTGCGTTTAGTAGAAAACATCAGCCTCAGTGCAGCCAGGGGTGAAGTATGCCTGTCCTTGATAGCGCCATTGTCCATGCCAGATGCCTTGTCCGTAGGATGTGCCTTATCCTTAGGTGGAGTGTTGTCTCTGGATGTAGCCTGTGCCCTGCTCGCCGCCCTGTTCCTGCCAGCAGACTTGTCGTCTGTGGTGCACCTGTCTCCAGCAGACACCTGCTCTCTGTGTGTGTCCCTGTCCTTGGGAGAGTCCCTTACCTCTGCTGTGGGCCTGCTCTTGGGAGTCTCCCTGCTCTTAGTAGGTGCCTTAGTCTTCTCACTGTCCTTGGGAGTCTCCCTTACCTCTGCTGTGGGCCTGCTCTTGGGAGTCTCCCTGCTCTTAGTAGGTGCCTTAGTCTTCTCACTGTCCTTGGGAGTCTCCCTTACCTCTGCTGTGGGCCTGCTCTTGGGAGTCTCCCTGCTCTTAGTAGGTGCCTTAGTCTTCACACTGTCCTTGGGAGTCTCCCTTACCTCTGCTGTGGGCCTGCTCTTGGGAGTCTCCCTGCTCTTAGTAGGTGCCTTAGTCTTCTCACTGTCCTTGAGAGTCTCCCTTACCTCTGCTGTGGGCCTGCTCTTGGGAGTCTCCCTGCTCTTAGTAGGTGCCTTAGTCTTCTCACTGTCCTTGGGAGTCTCCCTTACCTCTGCTGTGGGCCTGCTCTTGGGAGTCTCCCTGCTCTTAGTAGGTGCCTTTGTCTTCTGACTGGCCTTGTCCAAGGAACAGTCCATGGACATGTGAGTATCCCTTGCCTTGGGAGTACCTTTCGTGTTGAATGCCTGTGTAGCTCCGGAAGGCATGTCCCCCAACAACACTTGTGGATCCTGTGTGTGTACTCCAGTGCATCTGACGTCGTCTACGTGAACAGATTTAGCTGATCTAGGGGATGGGGTCTGTGCCCTGCGTGCCCTGACGTGCTGTCTGACGCTGCTTCTAGTGCAATAAGCTGTATTTGAGTCCTGCTCAGAATATTCACTACCCCCTGAGACATCCAGCGGTGTAGATGGTGAAACAGAAGTAGCACCCTGTTCGTTCGACTGTACTATTGCAGACGACACACTGCTTGCCAATGACTGCACTGTCCTGTGTAGACCTGCAAGATCGCCATGCATCCCTTCCATGAATGCCACCACCTGCCCCAACTTCCTATCATGGTCCTGGAAAGCATTTGTCATATTGGTCTGCCCCACACACAGCTGTCGCAGCAGATCAACGGCCTCAGCACACAGTGCATTTTGGCTCACCGTGGCAGGGGCAGCGGTGCCTGCACCGAACGCCACTCTGCTCCCCCTACTCCTCCGGCCACGAACAGTACATGGTGCAGTTGGCGGAAGTGTGGGCCCTGTGTGCTGTCTTACGACAGAAGGTGGTGAGTGCCCACTCCCAGTCTGTGACAACAGTGCAGGCTCACCCAGAGTGTCCGACGAGGAGGACGATGGTGTCTCCACATGCGAGTCCTCAGGGACGGTCCTGTCCCCCTCTCCGGCGCTGGCCTCCTCCGTGTCAGTCTGCGTGTGTGCGAAGTCTGAGCCGGACTCATTTCCTCGGCTACTCTCCACCGTCTGTGGCTGAGTGTCCTCTGTCAAAGCTGAAATGCACAGAAAAGATGTGTGAGTCATGGGCACACTCACGTACAGAAGGAACAGGATAGCCAAATCACATAGCAGACAAAGGTTTAGGAGCCCTCATCCTGCACATGGCCCACCCCTACCAGTCATCCTCACATTTTCTGCCATGGGGCCATGGACCACTAGGGGATGTGCTTTTACACTCAACTACTAAGCAAGTGGCGTGTCAACATGGCGGACCTGGATGTCAAATGAGTACCACCCAATGGGACCAAAAAGGCATCACAGGCATACATACGCAACACGGAACTCAATAGTGTGTCTGTGCACCAATACATGCATAGCACTCACAAGTTTCCTACACAGACAGTATGCTCACCGCTAGTTTGCTGTCGATCGGCACTCAGACGTTCGGCCAGTTCAGGATGCGTCACTGCAATGATACGGTGCATGAGAGGGGTCATGGAGCGTCGGGCCAGACGGGGCGTCCTTGGAATCAGGCCCAGTGTTACTTCCGCTACATTCTTGCTCAGCCTGGAAATGTCGTCCCAGCGTTTGTGGCAGTGTGTATGTCGTCTGTTGCACACCCCCAATGCCCGTACTTCACGTGCTATGCTCCTCCACAGGTCCTTGCGAAGGTGCAGCTTGACCTACCATGATGGGAGACAAAAGGGTGTAAGTCAGTGGACAGGTGGCCTGTCACACACATAGGGGCAAGACGTTACTGTCAGCAGCCATGCACAATCAGGAACATATGTCTAGCCCACACTACACAGCTAAGATAGAAATAGGCCTGATCATTTGGCCCCCTCATGCACACCAACATGTCCCACACTGCACTTACCACCCGTCCCGGTGCGCCGTAGAGGCGTCCATAGTTGCGGAGTACACCGTCCACGAGGACATCAAGCTCCGCGGCGGTGAAGGGTCGAGACCGGATCTCTTTGCCTGACGACATGGCAAGATCACGGAGTATGGCACTAGAGCAGCAGTCGGTGGTCAGCTCAGCAGCAGCAGCAGGTCGAGGTGATGGTCACAGGCAGCAGTCGGTGGTCAGCTCAGCAGCAGCAGCAGGTCGAGGTGATGGTCACAGGCAGCAGTCGGTGGTCAGCTCAGCAGCAGCAGCAGGTCGAGGTGATGGTCACAGGCAGCAGTCGGTGGTCAGCTCAGCAGCAGCAGCAGGTCGAGGTGATGGTCACAGGCAGCAGTCGGTGGTCAGCTCAGCAGCAGCAGCAGGTCGAGGTGATGGTCACAGGCAGCAATGGTCCCCAGGGTAGGAAGTTTCATTTTGGCCAACACACATATATAGGGCCCTCAGCACGTGTCAGTGGCATACGTCGCCAGCAATTGGTCAGCCCTGGAAGCGTGATCGTGAAATGGGCCAATGACTGGCCCTGTTGTTGCGGTGCACAGCTTCCGCTACTTGCGATTGGCCGTATGCGGCCAGCGTCCCTCTTCCCATTGGCTGCATGTGCAGGGACCGTCACGGGCACACATCGGCAACCGCACGTGCAAGCCTCAGGCACGGATGCTTCAGTTGCAACAATGTACTATCACTGGCGCCTCCATGGCGGTGCACGTACACAGCGGGGGAGGTGCAGGCCTATACACCCTGTAGATGTACTCAATGGACATGCCAGTTCATGACCCCCCTTACAGTCACCTTGCATCATCCACCGTACACCGGCCGGAGCGGCCGGCCCATGAACAACCGCCGTGCCAGGCCCTGCCCAGGACCGCCGTGCCGGCCATGGCAACAACCGCCATTGCACGGACCGCCAGGGAACGCCGGTAGTGGAAGGGCCGTGCAATGGCGGTTGTTGCCATGGCCGGCACGGCGGTCCTGGGCAGGGCCTGGCACGGCGGTAGTGGAAGGGCCGTGCAATGGCGGTTGTTGCCATGGCCGGCACGGCGGTCCTGGGCAGGGCCTGGCACGGCGGTAGTGGAAGGGCCGTGCAATGGCGGTTGTTGCCATGGCCGGCACGGCGGTCCTGGGCAGGGCCTGGCACGGCGGTTGTTCATGGGCCGGCCGCTCCGGCCGGTGTACGGTGGATGATGCAAGGTGACTGTAAGGGGGGTCATGAACTGGCATGTCCATTGAGTACATCTACAGGGTGTATAGGCCTGCACCTCCCCCGCTGTGTACGTGCACCGCCATGGAGGCGCCAGTGATACAACATTGTTGCAAATCGACCATCCGTCCCGGAACCTTACACATGCACTTGCCGGTGTGTGGGCGTGACGGTCTGTGCACGTGCAGACAGTGTGAATGTCGAAGGCGGCCCGCGTATGCCCAGACGTAAACAGCGGATGCAGTGCACCGCCATGGCGTGATCAATGTTTGCATCTTAGCCGATGATGCACCTTGTACCATTGTCTGCAGCTGCCTGCTCACGGTTGTGTGCGTGATTGCGTGGCTACACATGTCATGCTCCATCCCATGTGTGTCCATACCATGGCCATCGGTGAGCCACAAGTGTCCATCACGTGTGCATGTCCACATCGGGTAGTACCCTACACAATTTTGTCGTACCTCACATGTACACAGTAGATCCCGTATGTATGGGCACCTGTGAATCAGTTGTCAGTGAGTGGTATGTGTCAGATGATGACTATGGTGGGGGTTCTGTTGTGTACTGTACATGTGTGTTGCCTATTGTGTCCCCATGCATGTGATGTCCGTATGCCCACCATTCCTGGTGTTGCCATTGGTGCATCATGATATGGGGGGGTGGGGGGGTGTTTAATTTTGTATGTGTGCATGTACTTGCATGTGTGCATGTGATGTTGGGCCTACACATGTGGGTCATGTCACATGTCTGGTTGGCAGTGATGTTGAGGTGAGACACTGTGCATTGCACATGTTGCTAAACATCATGTTGCTAGTGGATGCACATTGTAGCTACGTCGGTCCATGTTGTCCTGACAATCAGAGGAGTCACACATATGACAAGCATACACTGGATACTACATGTTGGTAGAGGGCGTTGACATGTGATTGAGGTGCACACACGTGCGTTGTATGTTAATTGACTTCCATTCCATCTACTCCCACACAGGAGGGCTCCAAATGTCCTTCGCCCATACACTGTGCTGGAGGATATGGTGGACGAGGAGGTGATCCGGAAATTCAGGCTGGATCGCCGTCGATTGTTGGAACTTGTGACCCTATTGTCTCCTCACCTGCAGCCGCGAAGAACCTATCCAGGTTCCATGACACCCACGCAAAAGGTGATGGCGGCACTCCATTTCTTCGCAACAGGCACATTCCAGTACACAGTTGGAGATGCCGGGGGAATGTCACAGGCCATGTTCAGCACGGTACTCCGGGATGTACTGACAGCCATGATGCTGTACAAGCATGACTATATACATTTCCCTCAGGCGGCGGACTTGCCAGCTGTCAAAGCTGGCTTCTATGCCCTGGGTCGTATACCACACGTTGTGGGTTCCATTGATGGCACGCATATCGCGATCATTGCACCACGGGCACGTGAGCAGGTGTATAGGAATCGGAAACACTTCCATTCCCTGAACGTGCAGGTGGTGTGCCAGGCCGACAACATCATCTCACATGTGTGTGCAAGATTCCCTGGCTCTGCACATGACGCCCACATCATGCGGAGCAGCATGGTCCCCCAACTGATGGCTAATCTTCGTCCAGCACAAGCGTGGCTTGTTGGTGAGTATGCTGTGGTGACAGGAGTGATATCTGTGTGGCATGGTGTGCCCCACAATGCAGGTTGTGATGTTTCTCTCTCTCTCTCTCTCTTCCACCAACACAGGCGACTCGGCTTACCCAAACAGGCCTTGGCTGCTCAGTCCCTTACGCAATCCCACTACACCAGGAGAAATGAGATACAATGATGCCCATGGTAGGACACGTCGAGTGGTAGAACGGACATTTGGCCTGCTCAAGTCAAGGTTTCGGTGCCTGGATAAGACTGGAGGGGCCCTGCCTTACTCACCAGGCAAAGTATGCAAGATCGTGATAGCGTGCTGCATGCTTCACAACCTGGCTGTGCGCTATAACATTGAACTGCTCTTGGACCCTGATGAACTGCAAGTTCCTCGCCCTCCCGACCCAGCTATGTCAACTGATGAGGATAGTGGTGAGGAGGAAGGTGTGGACCAGAGGCGCCAGATCATTGATCGCTACTTCCCTTGATTGTGAGTGTGCTCCTCTTGTGCGGCTTGGGTATGCCCTGTGAATGTGTGCTGGTGTTGTGGCATAGTGGTGTGCTTCATCTCTGTGTTCTGCTATGTGATGCATGCATGTGTGTGTGTGTGCTAAATTGTGGCCAATGCACGTCTCCATGATGTGTGTCGTCTCATCCATTACTGTTGTGATGCGTGTGGGTTGTTAAATGTTGCACTGCAGTGTGTTCTGATGAGTGTGATCTTGTTTCCTGACGTGTCTTTGCGGTTTCTATTTTCCCTAGGTCACTCCCGCAGCGCCATGATTCTGTACCAGTTGGATACCTGTACCTAGTAACATCTGTTTCTGATGCATTCATGTGAATAAACATGGAGACAACACATGATTGAGTGAGTAAGTGGCTTTTATTTACAAAATGTGCATGGGTGTAGGTGCATATTTACAAATGAGTGAAGGGGTGGGGGAGTGAGAGTAGAAGGTTATGGCAGATGAAATGTCCGTGCGGACACCACATAGGGTGGTGTCTGCCTAGTACAGCAGGCCTGTGACAGGTGGGACCGGATAGTTGGCAGGGTGAATGGCATGCGCAGGTACTGGTACAGTCATTTTCTGTTCCTCTTGGAGCGTGTGGCAGCTGCTTCCACACTGCTGTCGCCCACTTCCAGCCTCGGTCGGCCCCTCCGTCTTAGTGCCGGTACGGTGTCAGCTGGTTGCGCTGGGGCATCGGGTACCACATCCGCCGCAGGTGGCGGTGGCGGTGGCGGTGGCGGTGGCGTTGTTTGTGGCCTGATTGTCCTGGTGAAGATGTCCACTAGTTGGCCAAGCCGCCTCTCAATGGCCCCCAACATTGCAGTGTTATCTACAAAGTCCTGGTGGGCCCGGTCTGCCTGTGCCTGACCACGTTGGTAGCTCACCTCCACCCTGCCCAGTGCCTCCAATGACTGTTGCACTGGATTGGGTGTGTTGGTATCCTCCCGTGTTCTTTGGCGTATGCTCCTGCCTGCCGGATCTGGCCTTGCATCTCTGCCTTGCCTCACACTCTCCCTGCGTGGCTGGGATGGCGCTGGCACGGCGTTGGCCGTTGGGTTGGGCAGGGTGGCAGGGGCAGGAGTGGTGGTAGTAGTGGTGGTGGTGGTGGAGGTGGTGCTGGTGGTGGCTGTGCAGGTCACAGTGGCCGGTGTTGTCACAATGGCAGAGGCCGTAGTTGTTGGTGCAGGGGTGACCTGGGAGCCAGATGGCCCTGGCTGGCTGCTTGTGCCGGGATCATCCTCTGCCCCGGAGGTGGCTGGCCAATCGTCCCCTGAGACGTCTGTGATTGGCGAGTCTGGAGGGCGGGTGTTGCTTCCAGCTGTCAGATGAGGATGACCTGCAAAACCAAAATGTGAGGATGAGTAATGTGGACTTGACAGGTTGTTTTCACTTTTTTGGCCGATTCTGTCTGCACTGGTACTCACCCCACCCACCACCACCACCACCGCCATCCCTATGGACATGGGGGCCTGTTGGGAGTTGTAGTTCCATCCCCTCACACCCACCACCGCCACCGCCATCCCTATGGACATGGGGGCCTGTTGGGAGTTGTAGTTCCATCCCGTCACACCCACCACCACCACCGCCATCCCTATGGACATGGGGGCCTGTTGGGAGTTGTGGTTCCATCCCCTCACACCCACCACCACCACCGCCATCCCTATGGACATGGGGGCCTGTTGGGAGTTGTAGTTCCATCCCCTCACACCCACCACCGCCACCGCCATCCCTATGGACATGGGGGCCTGTTGGGAGTTGTGGTTCCATCCCCTCACACCCACCACCGCCACCGCCATCCCTATGGACATGGGGGCCTGTTGGGAGTTGTGGTTCCATCCCCTCACACCCACCACCGCCACCGCCATCCCTATGGACATGGGGGCCTGTTGGGAGTTGTGGTTCCATCCCCTCACACCCACCACCGCCACCGCCATCCCTATGGACATGGGGGCCTGTTGGGAGTTGTAGTTCCATCCCCTCACACCCACCACCACCCACCACCACCGCCACCGCCATCCCTATGGACATGGGGGCCTGTTGGGAGTTGTGGTTCCATCCCCTCACACCCACCACCACCCACCACCACCACCACCGCCATCCCTATGGACATGGGGGCCTGTTGGGAGTTGTGGTTCCATCCCCTCACACCCACCACCACCACCGCCATCCCTATGGACATGGGGGCCTGTTGGAGTGATTTCGACGTTGGTGAGTATGTGGACTGCATGCATGGGTTGGGGTCTGGGAGATGTGTCTTCACAGTTGTGTGAGGCACACCATGTAGTAGTGCTCGTGGTGCTTGGTTTGTACTTACCAGCCTCTTCTCCCTCAGGAAGTCCATCAAGGCTCTCAGGGTGGATGATGGTCATCACCTTGTCCTCCCACTCGGTGTAGGGTAAGGGCTCCGGAGGGGTTCCACCGCCTGTATGATTAGCCCGGAGATAGTTCTTGGCTCGTATGGCTTTGACTCGGGTCTTTAGATCGTGCCACCGCCTCTGGATGTCCTGCTTCGTCCTCGGGACGCTCCCGGAGGCATTCACCCTGGTGACTATCCGGTCCCACATGCTGTTTCTCCTGGCTATGCTGGTCTGCTGCACTAGGGCCCCGAATAAGTGGGGTTCCACACGGATGATCTCATCGACCATAACCTTCAACTCGGTGTCAGTGAATTTTGGGGGTTTTTTTGGTGCCATGGTGTGTGGTGCTCGGGGTGTGGGTTTGCGTGGATGGGGTGGTGCAGGTGTGTGGTGTGTAAGAATGGTGTGGTGGGTGTTTGTGTGGTGGGTGTGTTTGGGTGTGGGTTGTGTGAATGCTATTTCTCTTTGGGCTCAGTTCAGTGGTGTGTCCTGCTAGCAGCTATGCTGTGATGCAGAGGAGTTGTGGAGTGGGTGGGAGTTCTTTTATGGTGTGTGTCTAGACCGTGTCTGAATGGTTATTGGCAGTCAGGTGCTAGGTGGGAGTGTTGGCAGGTGTGGATTGTGTGGTGCTTGGCGGTGGATCATTGTGTGTTGTGATTGGTTTGGATGTTTTCGGTGGGTGGGCGTTTTTTTTCGTGTGTTTGGTGATAAACTTCCGTGCCAATGTATGGCATTGGTTTGACAGTAGGGATGTTGTTTGTGTTGTCGTTCCGCTGTGGTGCACGGATTCTCGGTGCATTGGTACCGCTGCGGACGTGGATGGCGGTGACTACCGGGGTACTTGCGGAGTTATCCTAATTACGGACACGGACATTGCGCAGGTATAGCGGGGGTGGTGGATGTATTCGCGGTCATGTGCGTACGCGGCGGTCGGTGTTTTTACTGTTCCGTCCGCCTGCCGCGGACTCAGGTGTACTCCGACCGCCGCGGACGGGGATTGGAGTGCTCCGTACGCCGCGGTCGGCGTTTTTTGCATGTTTTATCCTAATTGCTGTTGCGGATTTTCCGCGGACAGGTCCGGAGTATCTTGCCACCTTCCGCGGCGGACGGTACACGTTTCCGTCCGCCATCCTAATCGACCCCTAAGTATTCAATCTGTGAACTCACCATATAATCAGTGGTAAGGAGTGGCCAGAGGTCAAAAAGATGCATGCTGAGCTAGCACTGGTAGTTTTCATATGAAACTGCAGCGAGAGCAGCAACTAAAAACAAAGAGAATAAACAAAAACATTTACTCAAAGATATAGGAAAAATACTTTTTGAGTGATTAAATGTCCTTAACCACATCAATGCTACAGCAATTCTCCCTCAGTGCTGGGTCTCATTGAATCCCTTTGTTCATGACGAACTGAGCTCGTCATGAGCACACGAGCAGTGTACTGCATGATGAGCTGAGCTCGTCATGAGCTTGGAAGGGGTTAAATGTAAATAATTTATTATTTCCCTTTCTGAAAACTCTGTTTTTAAATATTATCTTCCTTAATTTATGTCTCGTTCACCCTGCGCTCAACCTATTGCACTCACAATAACCACTCCTCGCACTACTAATCTGGTAGTGACCTAGGGAGATCTACTGCCTTTCTTTTATAAGCCCTTGGCCGCCTCCGGCCTTTAAGGTGCATGTAGCTTGTTTCTCACGCATGTACGGGCCGGTATAAATGAAAACATTATTGCACTTACCTGCACGCCAGCCGGTCACTTTCTCCCCGTCCTCTTTGGACCTTCGGTGGACTCCAGGAGCGAGTAGGAAGCAGGAACCAGGAAATACCCAGGCTCCCAGTCTCTCCCAGCCAATCACAATGCTGTTTTATAGCAGCATTGTGATTGGTCTGAGTGTCATGGTTTGGCGATCAGAGAGGGACTATGGGCCTGGGCATGTTCTCCACCCAGGCTGTAATGCCGCCTGGGTGGAGAACATGAAAAGTGCGCATGAAGATTTGGCCGGACCGAGACGGCCGGCTAAATATTCATGCGCACTTAAGAGAGTGTCACCACTGTTCTGGTGATGTGCAGCCCCGCCCCTAACAAGGTGAGACACAGATGGAAAAAAAAATGATAATAGCATTCTTTTTTATCATTTTATTTTTCCTTTTGTCAACTGCTCACAGAGCAGTGGGGCGCTGCTCCTCCGCCCTAGCGGAGGAGCTGCCCGTGGCTGGTTGGCTCGCCACAGTAGAGAAAGTAGAGGAAAAATCACAAATGCCAATGTTTCTTCAAGTTATCTTAAATGTTTTCTAAAAAATTATGGTCGTTATTCCTTCTGAGGAATGTAAGTATAATTATGTAAAATGTCACATTGCTAAGCTCATTTATAAACACAAGTGTAAAATCTGCAATTATTTCCATCGTGCATGGAGAGAAATGCCTGACTGTGCCTAATTTGAAAGCGTGAAAAATATGCGTGTTCTGATGAATTGCCTGGACACATTGGATGACTCAAAGGCAATTGATAAATCTGTTCTCATATATAACCGTTAGTTTGAAAAAGGGTTTTGGGAATAGGAGACTACAGAAGTGATCTCATCAGAATGCGTAAACAGCAGATTTTGATGTGGCTGTATTTCAAGTCGATGCTACATATACTCATGCATAATGTTTTTCATTCTCTCCTTGAATCCTTAATGGCGGGTGTGAAGATGGCACATATGACTAACCAATCTTTGAAGCACGGACCTATATAATATATATTGCAATGTCAACAAGCGTCATACGTTTTGGTGCAATATATTTTTTTTCAATTCTACACTGACCGTCCATACAGTAACGATATCCACATCCTTCACCTCTGCCCAAAACCATCTACGTTACACCTCATAATTGATTTTTATTATTTTTGTGTTAGACTCAGTTACCATATCTGTTTTTGATGGCTGTAGATTGATATAGCTCTGTTTTAGTGTAACATAGGGGGTCATTACGATGGCCGAGGGACTTTAGTCCGTCCGATATCGTCCAGGAATTGGGACCGGCCGCCTATATGGCGGCAGTCCCGCAAGTGCAATTACAATGCGACCGCCACTGTGCCAGTCGCATTGTGCATGCATGTTCACCATTGCGGTGGGAGCTACTGGCTGCAGCACCCGCCGCAACTGTAAAAATTAAGGTTTTGCATTTCGATGCACTATGTGGCAGGCACCACACGGTGCCTTCCACATGGTGCTGGTAAATGTTGTGGGGCACCTAGTGCTAAATTAACAAGCCCCTGCTTAAGGGGGGCTGCTACAGACCCCCAGAGTACATCCCCGACAGCCTGTGAATGGCGGTTGAACCGCCATTCAAAGCTGGCAGGGATGAAGCATCCTAATGAGGAGGATGGTGCCTGCTAGGAACCACCACCATTCTAGGAATGCTTTCTGGGTCCAACAGGCAATGGTAATGATTGCCTGTGTCGGACCCATGGCGGAAGGATATTTCATCCGCCAGCAATCCACCCACCACCCTTATCTAACAGGCGGAGAATGGCTGCACAATGGCGGTGAATCTGCCACCAGCAGGCTGCAAGTGGCGGATTCACCACTATCATAATGACCCCTATATTGTCTGTGCTTTGCATGTAAAACATGTACTGTGCATTTAAAGAACCTGTAGGACCACAGCAAGTTGTGGGAAAAATGAATCAATACATACATAGGCTGCAGTGTATATTTACACCACCAACAAATACACCCAAAACATAAGGTTGCCATGAGCCCCACTGTACTCTTGTTGGACTGTGGTTTAAAGGGACTGCAAAGTCTCTTTGTAATCTAAGAACACTGTTTTGTATATGCAGTTCACCCCTAAAATGTCCCTTGTAAGTACACAGCCCAGGGTGCATAATGTAAAAAAGTGACACATTATATATTTGAACTATGTCTCCTCACGGTGACTGAAGGCCTAAAGCTATTCTCACTGAATAGGTTAGTATATATTTTCCATAGGAAAAACCTGGGCATGATAAAAATATTTATTTCAGATCTCCCTTTAGGATATGCTATAGATGTAATTCAAAACTAATTGCCACTTTTAAAATCTAATTTAATTGTGAAATAAGATATTTGATAGCTTTACTCAAAAGGTAACTTTACAAAACTACTTTCTGCTGCCTGAACCAAAACTTGCTTAAGACCGTTTTTTCTGAAGCTGAATACATAGTTCTGGCTGCTGATAACAACCTTGCTCTCCAGAGGACAGTGGCTTGACCTTTGAACCCAGGAGGGCAGTATTGCTAGCACCAACTGGCCACTTAGCAAGGTTTAGCCATGTGGGAGGGAACAGTAACAGTTGACAGAAAAATGACCAGTCTCACAATACTTCTTTTGACTTCGAGCTGCTATATTGGGCTCCACTTATTAATTTACCACCAAAGGACGTCTCCTTTTCATTTAAAGAGCCCACCTAAAGCATTTGGGTCAGTTCCGAGCAGAAGGGAGAACCATTTCTAGCCATGACAGAGGGGGGGGGGGCGAGGGGGGGAGCTCATCAAAATAGGGGTGCGGCTGGGGGCCTGCCTGGAGCGTTTCCATAGGGAGGAAGGGTTTTGGCCATCTTGGATGTAGGCCTTCTGTGAATTTGTACAGAAGACCAAAGTGGAAAGGAGATGGACTTTGGGTGAGAAAGTCGGAAGGATTAGTTAGGGAGCATTCTCCAACAACTGAATAGTGCACAGGGTAAGCCCTATCCCTTACCACCGCCTCCACGGAACATTTATTGGCCTGGCAAAATTACACGTGAATAAGAAGGCCCTGTCTGGCACTGAGAAACTGTAACTGCTCTCCAAATGTTAGCTGACCACCAGTTTGTCTGCTCTAGGGATACAAAATCAGAAGCTCTGCTTGCTCCAAGAGGGCCCAGCAAACCACAGGGGCCTCAACTGTACAAGAGCCCTGTCTCAAGAGAGACCTGGAGCAGATTTGCTAAACTGTCAATAATCACAGAGCAGCAGCCAAAAATGCTATGCTGCATTGGGTGACAGGGAGGAAGAAGAAGAGCACAATATCTACAGAGATGCAGCGCTCTCCTCCCGTCTCCCTAGCGCCGGCACAGAATGTTGATTCAGTGCGCCATGCACATACCTTTGCGCCATAGTGCAAGGGTGTGTGCAAGAGTCTAGCATTGGTTTTGTATCAATCAATCAATCAATCAGGGGTTTGTTAAAGCGCGACTACTCACCCGTAAGGGTCTCAAGGTGCTAGGGGTGGGGGGGGCGGGGGGGGTGCAGGTTCCATTCCATCAAGGAGGGGGTCTGTCGAAGAGCCAGGATTTGAGGTTTCTTGCGAAGATGGGGAGCGATGTTGTCTGTCTGAGGTGGAGCGGAAGGGCGTTCCATGCTTTGGCAGCGAGGAAGGAGAAGGAGCGGCCTCCCGATCTGGTCTTTCTGGTGCGGGGGACCACGGCGTAGGAGAGCTGGGCTGATCGTAGGGTCCTTTGGGGTGCGTGGAATTTGAGTCGGCTGTTCAGGTATGCTGCTCCGGTGCCATGGAGGGCCTTGTGTGCGTGGGTGAGCATCTTAAAGGTGATTCTCGCCTCGACGGGGAGCCAGTGGAGTGTGCGCAGGTGCTGGGAGATGTGGCAGTGTTTTGGCAGGTTGAGGACCAGTCTTGCGGCGGCGTTCTGGATGTTCTGTAGCTTGGGTAGCTGTAGGTTTTTGTTTATTCCGGCGTAGAGTGCGTTGCCGTAGTCGAGTCTGCTGGTGACCAGGGCGAGTGACTGTCTTTCGGTGTTCGAGGGGGATCCATTTGAAGGTCTAACGAAGGAGGCGGAGGGTGTGGAAGCAGGAAGATGAGACAGAGTTGATCTGGCGGTCCATTTTGAGCTCGGAGTCCAGGATGATTCCCAGGTTGCGTGCGTGGTCTGTGGGGGTTGGCGGGTTTCTGAGGGGGGAGGGCCACCAGGTGTCGCTCCAGGCATCGGGGTTTGGGCCCATGATGAGTACTTCTGTTTTGTTGGTGTTTAGTTGTAGGCAGCTGTTTTTCATCCATTTGGCGACAGCTTCCATGCCTTCTTGAAAGTTGCGTCTGGCGGTGTTGGGCTCGTTGGATAGGGAGAGGATGAGCTGGGTGTCATCTGCGTATGACACGATGTTGAGTCCGTAGGTTCTGACGATGGGGGCAAGTGGAGCCATGTAGACGTTGAAGAGCGTCGGGCTGAGGGAGGAGCCCTGGGGGACTCCGCAGGTGGTAGGTGTGGGGTCCGAGAGGAAAGGGGGGAGTCTGACTCGCTGCGCCCTGCCGGAGAGGAAGGAGCAGATCCAGTCAAGTGCCTTGACCGGGATTCCTGCTTCATAGAGTCTGCGTATTAGGGTGCGGTGGGAGACTGTGTCGAACGCCGCTGATAGGTCGAGGAGGATGAGGGCTACTGTTTCTCCTTTGTCCAGTAGGGTGCGGATGTCGTCTGTTGCGGCGAGGAGGGCGGTTTCCGTACTGTCGTTTTTTCTGAAGCCAGATTGGGAGGAGTCGAGGATGTTGTGTTCTTCAATAATTGTGGTGAGTTGGCTGTTGATGGCTTTCTCGATGACTTTCGCTGGGAACGGGAGCAGGGAGATGGGTCTGTAGTTTTTGAGGTCGGTGGGGTCCGCTGAGGGTTTCTTTAGGAGGGGGTTCACCTCGGCGTGTTTCCAGTCGTTGGGGAACGAGGCAGTCGCCAGGGAGCGGTTGATGGTGTGGCGGAGCATGGGTGCGATGGTGTCGGCGGCTCTGTTGAAGATGTGGTGGGGCAGGGGTTCTTGGGGGCCCCGGAGTGGATTGACTTCACTGTCTTCAGTGTGTCTTCGGTGGTGAGGGCTGTCCAGTCATCAATCGCTGGTTTCCGGGTGTTGGGGGTGGTTGGTGAGGGTTCAGTGTGTTGGTTGTCTTTGTCGAAGTTGTCGTAGATGCTCTTGATTTTGTGGTTGAAAAAGGTGCTGAGTTTGTCGCAGAGGTCTTGTGAGGGAAGGATGTCGGTAGACTTGCTGGTGGGTTGGGCGAACTCCTTGATGATGCTGAAGAGTTCCTTACTGTTGTGTGCGTGGGTGGAGATTGTGTCTTCAATCACTTTTTTCCTCGTTTCTCTGATGAGTTGATGGTGGGCGTTGGTGGCGGCTCTGAAGTTGTTGTGGGCTTCGGTGGATTTGGTGTTTCTCCAGGCCTTTTCGAGGCGGTGGCATGTGCGCCTGGATTCTTGAAGTTCGGTGGTAAAACATCTGGCTTTCTTGGCACGGGTATTGTTGTTTTTCTTGAGGGGGGCTATGGTGTTGGTGCTGTCCGAGATCCATCTATGCAGGGTTCGGGCTGCGGTGTTGGGGTCGTCGTTTTCCGCGATGGTTGGGGTGGAGTTGTTGAGTGAGGAGGTGAGCTGGTCGTCGGTGATTTTGGTCCAGTTTCTTTGTGGAAGCAGGTGCTGGTGTCTGTGGATGGTGGGTGTTCTGAAGGTGAAGTGGACGCAACGATGGTTGGTCCATGGGAGTTCGGTGGTGTGGCTGAAGGTGATGGAGTTTCCTGTAGTGAAGAGGGGGTCGAGGGTGTGTCCTGCTGAGTGCGTGGGCTCGGTCACGATCTAGTGGAGTCCAATGTTGTGGAGGTTGTCCAGGAGGCATGTGGTGTTGGGGTCCAGTTGATTGTCGAGGTGGAAGTTGAGGTCTCCCAGCAGGGTGTAGTTGGTGGATGCGATGGCCTGCGGGGAGATAATGTACGTGATGGAGTTGGCGAAGGGTCCGCGGGGTCCAGGGGGTCGCTAGATGAGGGTTCCTCGGAGGGCGACGGTGGGGCTGGCCAGTATCTTGAAGTGAAGGTGTTCCATCAGTTCTGTGGACTCGTCAGGGAGTGTGCTCAGGCGGAGGCTGGATTTGTGGACAATGGCGATTCCTCCTCCTGGGTGGGTGGGGCGGTCCTTCCTGGAGATCTTGTATCCTTGGGGATGGCGATGGCGATGTCCGGTCCCGAGGTGGTGTTGCTAGAGGGGTTCCCTTCCAGTGAAAAATACTACGCCTAGACAACTTATAAAATGTTTCCTACTTTGTACAGTGCAGCACACATGCAAAGTAATAACTCCATTTAACACCTGATTTCGAATGGCGCTTTTTTTAATGCAAAACCCTGTCTCACATTTTTAGTAGATAGGGTTTTGCATCAAAAAAGGTGTGTGATCGCATGGGAATGCCCATGTAAATTCCCTTGGCGGTAAGTAATGCAAAGCATAGGTTTGCACTACCTTGCGTTTCTTTTCATTAATTTCCAGAGCAAAACAAGTTTAGCTGGAAAGTACATCATTAAAAAAATAGTTTCAAGTTGATTTGCATCCCTTTTATGATGCAAACTCAATGTAAAATGTTGTTAAACCGTACCTCAAGTGCCTAGAAACCTGACTTGAGTACCTTGGGGCTCCGGAGTGACCCGAAGCTGCTTTGCCACAGTTCAAGAAAAGTGGGGCTTGGACCGTTTTCAACTTTCAGAGGACTAGGACAAGGTGTTGAGGGTATATGAAGAAAGTTACCCCCAAGGCGGTAAGAAAAAATGGTTGTCTCGGTCTAAGCTTTTTTTCAACTGAAAATGGTATCAGTGAAATCTTGCAGGGAAGGTATAAGGCATGCCTGCCTGACTTGGGTGAGGCGGTAAATCTATCTCAGTGATGATGCAACTTTGGCTAACTATGAAATGGCTTTATCTCCATTGGAACATCTTGAGCCAAAACCAATGGTTTCAACAGGAATGATGATGTTTCAAGGGACCTTCACTGGCCTCAGTCTTTGACTCTGCCCTTCTGAATGATTTTGACTTCCATTACATTCCAGACACTTTCATTACTCAGACCAAGGTGGAAATTTACTAAACCTTTGCACTGGGTTTGCAAACCGACAAAAAGTTTTGTAAGGGTATTTATTTTCCAACAGAAATCATAATTTACACTGGACAGTTGCCTAAAATAAAGCAAAATATTGATTTGGGGGCATTCCAATGCAACCACCCATAGCTTTTGATGAAATCCTCATTTACTAACATTTGTAGACAGGGATTTGTGCCAAGAAACGACACCTCATCCAGGCAAGCATAACAGTTGAGCAAGTCTCCACACATTTCCAACTTTACATGCTTGCTGTACTGTACAGCACACATACAAAGTAGTAAAAGTATTAAACTATATTAAATTATAGGGTACCCTTCCAGTACAAAACCTGTGCCTGACAAAATGCACACTCTCACACCAGGTAGTGAGTGTTGCCATTTGGCAGCCTAAAGTGTCCTATTGCTAGGTGAGGGAAACACAGCATTGTATCTTAGTAGATATGGTGTTGCGCTTTTCTCCCTTTTAAACAAGGCAGCTCAGCAATTTTGGTTGCTGCATAGCACCAAAAGTTAGTAATTTTGGCCCTAAGTCTAAGGTGAAAACTTTCACTGGGTAGATCAGCTGGGTGTGTCAAACCACTGCTTCATTTCGCTTGTCTGCAATCTCCCTTAGGTTCTGATCAAACTTTTTTCTGTGACGATTTAGTTTTTCTGATTTATATTACCTTAAAAACAAAATAAATGTAGGCCTACCATTCCTTTTATCCGATTCTAATGATCCTGGTAATGTTAATGTTTTCCTTTCTAAATTAGAAAGTGTTGTGTTCTTTGCTTTAAAAGTGTTGATAGTTTTGAACCTAATAGACTTTTTCCTGGAGAATCTTCTGCTGTTTGTGCCACAGCTACCATGGGTTTAGTAGAGTTGCTCTTAGATTTGCGTTGAGACTTAAACAGGGTGTCTTTATTAAGTTTGCCATGTCCATCTCTCAAGTGAATAATACATTTTCCGACACAGAGTAAAAATACTAAAATGTTAACTTATTGTCTTTCTGTTGCAATGTTAGACAAGATAGTCTGCAGTACTCCCTGATCACAATCTCTAAGTTTCAAGAACAAAGTTGAAATGAATCAAATTGTTTGTCAGATAGTGACTAATTAAATCTCCCAGTCACTGCACTGTAGTGAACACCTGGTTTTATGGGTCATAAAAAGTAACACATGTAAAGGTGAATAACAGATTTTAGTCACAAAATAAAAAATGTTTGTTGGTGATGTAATCATTTTAGGAACTATGATGATTTTACCCATTGAAAAAGCTGAACCTGTACTGAGAATTCATGAACCGTGTTTGAGAGAAAACATCTTTCTGGTATAATTATCTCATAGGAGTTATGAAATGTGGTCCAGAATACATTTTCTTTGAATTCAAAATTATTTTCCTTATCCATGATAAGTAGCTCATGTACGTCCAACAGCAAAAGCTACATTCACAAATAAACACATCTTATTTTTGTGGTGTATATATATATATATATATATATATATATATATATATCCGTTTCACAACTCCTACTTGTCGGCTATACACACCGGCTCCGCAGACGTAGGTACAGACCACAAACAGCGCTTGGGTTTTTCTTTCAAGGTGGTTTATTGCTCCTCTGTCACCAGCATGACGCGTTTCGGCTATGTCACGGTAGCCTTGATCACATGACCATAGGAACCAATAAGTGCAATTTATATACTGTGTAATTCCCTGATTGAAAAAACGCCAGCAATGCATAAACATAGAAGAAATATTCTAAAAACAGCGCTCAATTTCAGCCTATTTACAATGGGAACAAGTAAATGTACTATATTTACATAATAACTTTAGGAAAATGTATAAACAAATTTATATACTTTACAATAATTACTTCCATTTGAAATAGCCTTTATAATGTCTCTATTTCTTCCTACTCGCTCCCCTTTCCAGACACTGAGCCTGTTATTATACGTTAAATCATAATGACCATGTTCATTCAAAAGCTGCAAGAACATCATAATCAAGGAAAGTGCAAGTGCTAAATATAAAGTGCTTAATAGTGCAAATGTGCAAGTTCAGTGAACCATATAATTAAGCTTTTTTTAAAATACAAATAGTACGGGAGTATGTTGGTGATAGCATGTTCGAAAAAAACCTCTTAATTATGAAGAGTTACATGAAACCTACATACAAAATTTGTAATTACAAATATTTCATTTTTTTTCTTTTCTCATTTGTTGCTGAAAAACCAGTGTCGATCAACCTTCTAGTACACATGGCAAACACATTGTGGCATAGTGCCCATTAGCAATGAAGGGAAATCAAAATTAAAGGCAACTTAATAACCTTTTTCCCAATTCAACAAACTGAAACCCCCAAAAATTAACAAACGAAATTCATTAGGAGGAAATTCACTACTGCTGCGAAGATTCAAAAAATAGAATGTTAACACGGAACCCCACATATGTACATGCCTAGATGAAACACAGATTTATCATATCATGATGTTCCCTCCACTCTAGAGAAAACAATGCAGGTCCTCCATTGGGGATCCTAGTATCAAGCAGTAGGATGTATTTACTTTCCAGCTGTCTAAGGGCTTTCTCCTATTGCCCCCCCTGATGTTTTTGGGGACAGCATCAATGATGAAATATCTAAGATCATTGAGATTCTTATTGCGGATCAGTTCAAAGTGACGGGCGACTGGGTAATTAACATCAGAATTGACCACTGCTCGTAAATGTTGAAGAATGCGATTAAAGGCCTGTAATTTCGTACTCCCAACGTACCTGAGTCCACAGGTACATTGGAGCACATATACCGCGAAATCGGTACGGCAGGTATAGTGCTCCTTGATCTTCATAGGGTTGGGATCAAAAGCAGAGTAGTACTCGCTGGTGTTCACACCAAACTTGCACGCTCTGCAAGAGATACATTTGAAAAAGCCACACTTATTGGAAATTCTATGAGGTTTAATTACTACCTCAGGACTGGATTCAACCAAAACGTCCCTCATGGACGGTGCTCTTCTGAAAACCACAGATGGCTCTTCAGGTATGAGGGGAGCTAAACTGATGTCAGTTTTCAAAAGTGGCCAGTGTTTTTTCAATATACCTCTAACCTTCCTCTCTTCTCCATTAAAGGTCGTTATTAAGCTGATGTTATTACTCACTGTTTCTCCCTCCTTCAACTTTGGGCTGGGCGTGGTATCTGTATTGATTGACGCAAGATAAACATCCCTATCCAATTGGTTGGCTCTTTCTCTTGCCTCTTGCAACAGCGATATATCATACCCCGAGCACAGAATCTCACAAAGGCCTCATTCTGACATCTCTCAAGATCTATTGGTGTACTACAGATCCTCCTCATTCTAAGAAACTCCCCATAGGGGATGCTTCTAATCAGATGGTTGGGGTGGGAACTTTTCGCGTGCAAAATTGCATTGCCCGCCGTCGATTTCCTGTGTAAACGGGTATGCAGTACACCCTCAGTGATATAAATCTCTACATCAAGAAATTGGATAGTGTGTGTACTGATCTGGGAGGTGAAACCTAAATTTAGTTCGTTGACATTGATCGTATTGACAAACTCAATTGCAGATTCCACAGACCCCTTCCATATCATGCAGATATCATCAATAAACCGCCAAAAATGCATAACACAATTTGGAAACTGATCTGTGAGGGTTGTCTTGAGGACATGCTTCTCCCACCACCCTACATGTAAACACGCGTAGGTGGGGGAGAAGCATGCCCCCATGGCCACCCCTCTTAGCTGCTGGTAAACTTCCCGGTTATACAGGAAGTAATTGTTATTCAGACATAATTCAAGCATACTCAATAACATGGCACTGTGCTGACTGTAAGAAATACTGCGTTTGCTCAAATAATACTTTACAGCATTCAGCCCATCCACGTGAGAAATACTGGTGTAAAGAGAATTAATGTCTAATGCAATGAGTATATAGTCATTCTCCCATTTGATCCCATTGATCTTTGAAAGGAAATGCCCAGTGTCTTTTATGAAGGAAGGAAGATCCTCCACAAAGTCATGCACGAATTGATCCACATATCTTGAGATGGATTCCAACAAACTCCCCTGGGCAGAGATGATAGGACGCCCAGGGACAGGAGATATCTGTTTGTGGATTTTGGGGATCAAATAAAAGAACGGAGTCACTGGGAAATCATTCTTCAAAAAAGCATGCTCTTGCTTGCTCAACAACCCCATTCTCCTCCATTGATTCAATTCCTTGTAGGTCTTGTCTTTGAGGCACTTAATGTCATTGAAGCTGCCCTTTCTGTAACAATTAATGTCACTTAAATGCTTTTCTGCTTCATCCATGTAGAGGTTGCGGGGCCAGATAACCGTATTGCCCTCTTTGTCAGCCTTATTGATTATCAAATTGGAGTCATTCCTTAACTTTTTCATCAGTTTATGGTATTGTCTTTCCATGTACTTTATTCTTTTATTCCTACGTGTGACATTACATTGTAGACCTTTCAGATCCTCCACCACGATATCACAAAAAGCATCAATGTTGTCCTTTGGCATTATTGGATAAAAAGTGGAAGGAGGCTTAAATTTAGTTTCACAGGGGCGATTCATCAGGATACCTAGATTGGATAAGTTTTACTGAGTTGTGCCTGGTTCAAAATTTTCGTCACATGCTAACTCATTTGCAACCTTAAGAGCCCTCGTGTTAGAGATTTGAAACACACTCGATGGCTGAATGTTGTTCGAGATCTTGGCTGCTTGGGCCTGTGCATTGTTTAATTTAAAATGCTTTCTTAATTTAAGTTTGCGAATGAACTTAAACACATCAATGCGTGTTTGCACATAGTTAAAAGAATTCTTTGGACAGAAAGACAATCCTAATGAGAGGAGCTGCATTTCCGCTTTGGATAGGACAGTGTCGGACAAGTTGATGACTGTGTTATCTTGTGAAAGTGTTGACTCAGTTACAATCGGGGTTACTCCCTGACCCGGGTCTTGGTTCTCCACTTGAATTATAGGGGTTAGGGCTATTTCTGCTGTTACCATTTCTTCCCTTTCCCTCTGCCTCTCTTTACAAAACATCTGCCTCCTGAGTTTCCTCCTTGCACTGCGTTTTTGGTTTGTTGCTCTTCGTTTAGTTTCCGCTGTTGGCGAGTCAGCGGCCGCAGGTTCTTGAATCTGTCCTCTACGAGAAAACCCAGTTCCTCAGAAGGTGTGTATTTAGTGGGTACCTCTCCTGGGTTAGAGCCGCCCCCTGCTCCTTCATCTGAGTCACAACTACTTGCCTCTGAGTTTAATTCAGTTTCTGACACTTCCATTCCTTGATTGGTCCCCACTGTGGGATTCACACTCTTAGCTACCATATATATCACAAACATGACAACATGACAACCACTGAACATGACAACTTTGATTCCTCAGGAAACGTGGAAAACAGTACAGTACGTTTCGCTCAGACACTCATGCTTGCTTTCTACCAGAAAATACACAGGATGGTGATTAGAACGTTTCAATAATTATTTATTGGTCCAGCGACAGTCTTGTGTAAAACATATATGCTGCGACAATTAGGAGACAGAAGCAAATGAAAGAGATTGCTAGTACCAGTATAGTGAATGGTAGATACATGTATACAATAGTGCTAATAGGATGAACAGAAACAGTTCAGAAAAATACAGTAGCACTTGCATATTCCTAAAATGCGCGCCCTAAGTAATTTGCTAAAATGGACCTAGCCTAACCTGGATGTGTAGGTGTATATTTGCATAGCTATGTGTATCTGTTGCCAAAAACCCCTTGGGATGAACCACCCCTCACCTGATGGTTTAGAACAAAGGACCCCATCTCTGCGTCGAGGATGATAACCGACAAGGGATGTCAGATCGCTCTGTGTCGAAGATTCGGCATACAGGACCCACGTCTCAGCTTGGAAGGAATTCTCCTCTAATTTATAGGGGGGAGTGAGGGTCTTTTATACTAAAGTGGCCACTGCAGGGTTTTTTCTACAATCAATATGTTTTTAAAACAATCATGGATGTTTTGAAAACAATCATAACTTTTTTTAAAACAATCACCGATGCTTTTCTAAACAAGTGTGATCATGCACAGCTGGCTATTGGCCAAGGATGAAAAAGTGGTGACCCTTATAAAAAATAAATCTGCCGTGCCTGGGGACATGTTTATGTACGTCAGGTGCAGGGATTCAGATAGAAGGTTGATTGCCTGGTGCTGAAGAGACAGGAGCAAGCTATTAGGTAAAAGGTCACTTTTTGGAATCATTATAGTTGTGTGGATGGGATAATGTATGCAAAAAGGGGTATACATGATGGGACTATCCTAAAAGACATGACACTGGGGTGAATAATAGATTAGTTGTGGTACGTATAGTGCCTTGAGTAAAGACGGAACAGCAATTAATCGCCATATGTGTTATAAAGAGAGAGTAAGCATCAAATTGTCACCAACCATAATGGTGCTAGAACTGTGTAGTATTTTTCACATAATTAAAATACCGAAATGAAGTAAGAATTGTCAGAATTGATAGAGAACTGTGAGTGCCATTGAAAGGAACTCATGAAGCCCAGTTGAGGACATAGAACCATTCATTGTTAGAGGCACTTTGCAGCCAGTCTTATTTGGGAATCTCTCTGCAACCACAAATGCCCCAAGACATTACAGCCATTTGGGGACCTGGTGGCCTGCTGCAAATCTCTGACAAACTGTTCCAATCTAAATAATTTTACATTGGCTATTATCGACTAGCTTTTATGCATGGATTTTATTTATTTATTTTATTATAGGGTATTTATACAGCTTAGACCTAGGTCTGAGGGACAGCAAAACATTTTATTTATGGCTGAAAGTGCCTTGCAACATGAACAGGATTATCAATGTAATAATTACATCTTTACAACAGCTAAATGGGGTTTACACTAGAGCATTATGCAGAGAAAAAGTTTTTTCACAGTGCAGTTGTTAAGGAGATTCAGGATTTTAGGGCACACTGAAGAGTTTTGAGATAAAAAATCAGGAGTATGGAGGTGCCATACAAAATGGTGAATAGCTTTCCGCTCACTACCTTGTCATATTACTCACGCAAGTGCATGGTCAAACTGGCTTTTGGGAGCCACAACTACTGATCCACCTATGAAGTGACACAGTGGTTATGCTAAAGGTGTCTTTTGAGTGTGGGCATGGGAGCTCTTGGGTTTCCCCAGGCATGCCTGCTGAGTCAAGCCACACAGTGCACCCACCTGCAGGAATTCCTTGCTACCTCTGGCAAATGTGGCCAGTTTGCCATTGTAAAATACGGAAAAGAGGTTAGAAAAACTCTTCTTTTTTTCAGTGCAGCACTTTCTCCAGCCTAGGTCGCTTAGCGCAATGAGTGCTGTGCCGTTTTTTTTACATTAGATGCAATGGCTCTGTGTGTACCCATTCACATAGTCAGGCCCCAGAAGTGACACTTCTTTGGGAGGAAGTTGCAATGGCAGGAAACACTTCTGTTTGGGTGAGCATTGAATCCCGAGGCCTGGTGGTGGCAGTAAGTGGCAGCAGGAACATTTCTTCTGTCACTCCGAAGTGTCTTCCTTTTTGAAAATAAACTAACAATCAATTGTAAGTAATTGGGTTATCAGTTGTGCAGGATGTAAGGTCTGCACAAGTAATTGGTTCATATGAGACACCACCAAGGCAAGTGTTATAGTGAGGGCCATCGGAGGGAGGCCATAGCAACCCGACCAGCTCCCTAGTGTCCAGCCTTCTCCAGTGGCCAGTGCAGAGGCTAGCCTGCCTTCTTTCTCCTGCCTGCGCTACATGGGGGCAGGACACAGGCTGTTGTGTAAGCCTCCACCTCCAGACACAGGCATGGGGGGTGGAGGGAGCACTCTTGGCCTTCGAGCCTATCTTCAATCAATCAATCAATCAATCAATCAGTCATTTATATAGTGCGGCAATTCACCTGTTAGGGTCTCGAGGCACGGTGATTTTCCTGCTGCATGTTGGTTTCTCATTTGAACGTCCAGGTCTTGAGTTTTTTTCTCAATTGCTGGAGCGACTGGTGGTCCTGAGGTTTAGAGCAAGGGACTTCCATGTCTTGGCAGCCATGTGCGAAAAAAGAGTGTCCTCCACTGTTGGTACAGTGGGTTCCGTGGGTGTCAACAGAGAAGAGGGAGGCAGTGCAGAGGAGTCTGGTAGGTTGGTGGACGGTCAGGCATTTGTTGAGGTATTTGTTTCCCTAATTTTAAAGGGCTTTGTAGGACTGGGTCAGCATTTTGAACTGGCATCTCTTCTGTATTGGGAGCCAGTGTAGTTTCCTGAGGTGGGGTGTGATGTGGGTCCTTCTGGGCAGGTTGAGGATGAGTCGAGCTGCTGTTTGCCTAATGGGACTTCAGAAACATCGCATTTGGGGATGCAGTGCGCGCAACAAAATTCGTTTTATTTTTTTATATGTTTACTTACCTGTAATCCTCCGTAATCCATAGATTACTACCCACCACCCTGTCCCTCCCCCTCCCCACGTCACTACCCGGCAGCTACTCCCACCACTGATATATATATATATGAAAGCAAGTGTTTACCTGTGGGGCCATATTGGGCTGGAATCTGTGGCCACCTCGATTATTGGGCAAGAGGAAATAGGCATAGCATAGATGAGAGATGCACTTGGACTTGCCCTATGGATCCTGTGGATACATTATTGGGCCAACCAGGGAGCGGGTTAGGTCAGAGCTTTCTTATCAGATGTTTATCATTGGACAATGTGCATTATATTCCATGCCTTGCATATGTCAAGAGAATATTCTATCTTGTGGGTGTCCCAGATATGTATAGCAACCCAGGGTCGATTGTTATGAGTTGAAAGGACAAATTCAAATACCGCTTTTTGGATTACTGTATGGAGAGAAGGTGGGAACAGGCACTATCTATGTTTAGTGGTCTTGATTATTTTTTATCACTCATAATGCACCGTAGACAGCGTTTTTATTTATCTAGTTTTACGCTGTATCTAGGCAAAGAGCGTGTCAATTTATGCTGTTTTGCTTTCTATTCTCTGCGTACCAGAGTAATGTCAGATCTCACAAGCTAGCCTTGATAAACCTCCAGACGTTAGATACACAACCCATCTGTTTTGCAGTTTAGTTTTTTTTTTAAAAGAGCAATCATTATTAGGAAAATATATGAATCTGGCATAAGCCCTTTATGGGCCTTTTAGTCCGCGATTTTAATACATTTCTGTAATGCATTTGATTTGTCTGTGATCTAATGATATTATTATATATTTTATTGGAATGTGTTTCCGATATTGTATGCTCTGTTATGGCTGCTCTACTGTCGAATAAAGATATACTGATAAAGATACTTGGATTATTTTTTATTAGATAGTTTTGAATGGGTGGTTAATTATTGACAATATCTGGTGGTCAACTGGAAATTGATTTTCATCATTTGATCGGATTTACGTTCACCTGGGCAAACCAAGGCTCCATAATGGGCACAGTTGTCAACTTAATTGGAGAATAAATCAAAGAAAATCCCTTGAAAAGTATAGATGTAAATTACCTTGACAGCTTACAGCCCATGGCAAAAATACTGATCAGATAAGCATCTTATGTCTTAGGTATATATAGGTATAAATTGATCGGCGAAACTAAAAAGGAAAAATAAACATTAAAAAAAGACATAGCCAATATTTAATTACTGTTTCTTCTACCATGTCTCCTCGTGTATTACTGTTTCTCAATAACGACACTATTGGAATATTTGGAACAACAGCATTAATCGTGAAGCCGGTAATTAACTTACTCTTACATTTGACTGTACCCGACGAACCAGGAGGCTAAAATCAGATTTAATAGACATTGGAAGAAAAAAATATCGAAATGCATTTAACTGCCTTTCAGTTAGCGTCGAAGCCTTTTTCTGAAACTGTCTTTAATATCAGTATGTGAAGCTTTCTTGTTCTGGTAAAGTATAGTGTTTAAAAAGGTACTTTCATGAGCTTTTTTCCCATAAATGTACTAGTTTTGTTAAAATGTCAATCAAATCCAAATTATCTTTGCAAACTTCTGAACAGTGCTTTGCAGATGTATTCATGCTTTAGTTTTAATCCTGATTGAGGCTATCACGGGGCAGCAAAAGGTTTCCAAGGTCTGTAATATGAACACTATACTGCTATGGCCATTTTAACGAAGCTTCTGTGCTTTTAAATTAAAATTAAGCAAAGAAAAGCCTCAATCAATGGGGGCAAACAGCAAATCTGGAACCCCAGACAGTTATGCCCAGAGACACACCTTACAGCAATGGAGGTGATAAAATAATGTGAGAAGGCACAAACATTGATACACCTTGGGGGGAATTTACAACAAAATGGCAGAGCGCAGTGTTAAGCTCAAACATTTAAAAAAAAACACAGGGATGTGTCATTTTTATAAAAATACGGCACACCCCTGTGTTTCCCCTAGCGCTGGTGCTAATAAAGCAGCCTAATGCCAGTGCAGGCACCCTTGCACCATGTTGCAGGGGTACCTGCACTGCAGGGTGATTGTTTATGTGCAGAAAGGAACATCTTCCTGCACATAAATAATCTTGAAACAATTTGCTATTTCCATGTGTGCTGCAGAATGCGGAATACATGGAAAGTGCAAAAAACAAGGAGAAATTAATATTTTCTCCTCATATCGCCAGTCTAAGACCAGGTAGCGTAGTGAAGCAGGTCCTTTCTCCGAAATGATGGGCCCAATGCTTGAGCAATGAAGCCTTGCCCAAAGGGGTGCGCCCTGTACTTTGGAGGGTGGGTGGTGGGCTGGTGAGATGCTGCATAGTGCTCAGTGGGGTCTGAGGCCCTCAATACCATGAGGCCACACAAGCAGAATCTGGGAGCTGCAGTAGGATGCCTTGCATAGAGCAGGAGTCGAAGAACAGGAGTAAACCCGTTAACCCAGCCGAGACCCGGTTGCAGTTTCTAACTAAAGAACAACCTCTCAACCGATAATCATTTAGTGGGGGCAAGTACTAGGACAGTATCAATCACTCAGGGAAGGGAAAGAAGAGAGACCACAGAATGTTTCATTAGGCAATAAATTATTTGTTGTACGTAGTTATATCAGCACTACAAAATAGTTTATGGGAAAGTAACCGAAACACGCACTTGTGCACTGAATGTGCTAGTGATAGTGAATGGCGCAGTGACACAAAGGGGTGAAAAAACAGCATGAATGGCGCAGGGATTATATACAGAAATAGTGGTCAACAAAACGATAAAGATTATATTCAATGCGGGTTTCTTCATTAAGGCTGTTTAAGTAGACCACAATGATGCCAAGTATACACTGAATAGTCAACAGAGGCACCCCAAGAGACTGTTTGCTGACCAGCTAGGTAGAGTGAGGCTCACTGCAATCCTCAGGATACATTTGTGTAGGAAACTCTCAGTGGAGCATGCAGACTGGGAAGAGCTAAACAGGCAAAGTGAGATTCTGATGGTGTTAATATAGCTCAGTTCAATTGAAGCAGGACTGCAACTTTGGGATGGGTGCATGTGCTTTTGCCATTGCAATGTATCATAGGGACTAAAAGTCTGTGAATTGATCCATGCTGAGTGCTGGAAATTGGGTAACATCTGCTGGAAGGGATGCATAATAGGGTGTCCTGGTGTCCCGAGTCGGATTGGACTTCTCAAATATCTTAAACAGGATCAGCTTAGACTTGGGATCAGAATCCAGTGATCGATGATGGGGATATACCTAGCCCACCACTTCATCATGTTCAATGTTACAATTAAATACTCCTGTGGTTCATAAAATGATCAGACTTTAATATTTATCTAATGACTGGGAAAGGAAAACTGTTGCTGAGAAGAGTCTTTGATTCTGAAATATCAGAGGCATTTTGCAAAAAACAGAACTATGGTGAAATCCAAATCTGATAAGTCAACCAGGATCCTGCATGCCCAGGATCAAATGAGTAAGCACTTACCTTAGAATAAAAAGTCAAGACCATACTTGAGGGCATGCTGAGCAATTTGATAGGATCCAACAAATAAAACAAAAGTGGATATGGTGAAAATAGCTGTGGACATCATCTAAACGAATCACCTGAAGCTTGTTGATAGGGTAACCAACGAGTCCAGACTGTGCTCAATGAAACCCTTGTTCCATGAACTACAGCTTCAAATGAAGGCATACATGGAGACAGTGACTCACAGCAGGAAAGAGTGTAGAATGCCAAAATCTGGTCCCTAGGGAATATCAGCTGTCGACAGGGAGAGTCAATGGTATTTAAGACATAGGACATGTACATTTAATGTTTGACAAGTTCTGACAGTGAAAACATCCAAATACCTTTTTTTACTGTGGCAAGACTGGCCTCCCATTGCCTAACACTGGGTTGCCTTATTTCATTTAATATGTGTTAAATTCAGTATGGCGCAACTAGAAAAAATCTTTTTCCACAAATATGAATCATAATTTGAAATCCTCTTTAATGCTAAAGTCGGATTTTGAATTATTATTTTCGAAATTCCACTTTTAGAAATTTGACATTTCCCTACTTAAAGTTTCTGAGGACTTGAGAAGATTCAGAAGAAGGACTGCCCGGCTGAGGGATTTCTACAAGTGCTGTGTCACTAATACTTCTAGGAGTTACTCAGTGCTCCCGGGTTGGTCCCTCTCTGTTATGTTGATGCTGGCCAGCTAGAAATGTAGAAGATATTAAACACTGGTATCTCAACAAGACAACACCACCCTCTGGCCAACAACTCAGCACACATTGTCCATTTCGAGACACTCATGCACAAAATCAATAGACCTGGCCTTTGCTGAATTTGTATTTTAAAAAACCTTAGAAATTCACAGAAAGAAAACACAGGTTTCAGGGACGTTATAGTTATAAATTATGATTTAAAAACCTTTGGAATTCACTGAAAAAAACGATAGGTTTCAGGGACGTTATAATTATATATTATGATTTAAAAAACCTTAGGTTTAACACATGTTATAGTTAGCTGGACATTTCACTCATACAAAACCATTGAAATTCCCCCGTTATGGTTAGTTCAGCTAACTATAACTCGTGCGCCCGCAATGCACTGCGGATGACGTCACATATTACATCACTCAGTTCATGAGGCTTTTATTCGGTACAAATGAATGACCATGAAAGCACAAATAAAACAGAAAATACATCATGATTAAAAAGGATAAAAATACAAGAAGTATAAAAAGACAAAATCCATGATATGGTACATTAAAAAATCATATTTTTCCTGGTATAAATGCATTTGTTTAAAAACGTTGCAGTATAAAAACAAATATCTGCTGATTGTAAATTTAAAATTAGGCCCATGGCTTCCTTAACTGTACGTACACCATATTTATTAAACATGGGTTTCAAAAACATGGTACGCTGTTCCCTGTACAGTTCACAGAACAAGAGAAAGTGCTGAGTGCTTTGTGTAGATATAGAGTCACACATACATGGCCCTATCGGATGTTTCTTAATCTGGGGATGGGCCACTAAATAATGTGCCATCCCGAACCTTAACCTTGCAAGTACAAACTTGTGTGACTGTCTAGTTACCATCAGAAGATATAATGGAAACGCTTCGCCTGTAACAAATGAATTGTAAAACAGTACAGTAGATAATGATCCAGAGGCCAATTTACGCTTTCTATCTGCAAATCCAAGAAAGGTATTTTTCATATCAGACTTAGTAATGTTGGATGCTGCAGATGGGTCATTAACAATATTAACACCATAAATTTCCGAAAAACAGACAACAACTTATTTGATCCATGGGATCGCCAGAAATTTGTCCATTAAAAGGCAATCCTCGATGACAGATCTGTTAAAGGCCTTCTCTTCCTTGAGCCAGATGGAGCGCCAAACCATCAAAGGCCTCAAAGATAACAAATCACCTAAAAAGTGGATATTAAGCTCTTGGTGGGTCAATTCATTAGAGGTTGAAACAGGTAGGCATAGAAGCTTTTTTTAAAAATAATTTTCTTCGATTTGCAAGCTATCATGCCGGCTATAGCCCCATATGCCTGCACCATATAATGCAATAGACACACACCTAGCCTGATAAATTTTAAGCATGTCTAAGGTGCGCCTCTCCCCCACTTTCGAGGCAAATCTAAAAACACCGTTGGCATTCCTGGCCATTTTATTCCGGATATTGGTGAATTCACTGGACCATTTCCTGTCATTTGCAAAGGTGATTCCCAAATAGCAAAATTTGTCCACATGTTGGACTTTTTCCTTGTCAATAAAAAAGGCATTTGGATACTTCTTTTTTTTCCCACAGGTCATTATTACAGTTTTCCCTTTATTAATCACCAGTTTCCTTTCTTTAATAAAGGCTGAAAAACTATCCATTAGGCGCTGTAATCCTATAGGCGTTCTTGATAGTAAAACAGCGTCATCAGCATATAATAACACTGGGGTAGGGTCGCCATGGATCTGAGGGGCATCAGCCACAACCTTCTTTAAAACATTATCAATCCCATTAATAAATAAAATGAAAAGAAGTGGGGCCAATACACAGCCCTGTCTAATTCCCCGCTTAACCTCAAAGTTCGGGGTACATTCCCCCCCTTTACCAAAACGAACACAGGTCTGTAGGTTGTCATATAATCTAGCCAAAAAGAATACGATACCCTCAGGGGCACCTAGATTGAGCAGGGTGGTCCATAGGGTGGGATGGTCCACCAGATCGAAAGCGCTGCTCAGATCTGCAAAGCAGAGGTATAGGGAGCCCTGTTTTGCCTCGGTGTACTTCCCGATCAGCAGATCCAAATTGATGCACTGATCGAGAGTACCCCTACCCCTTCTGAAGCCATATTGGCTATTAGCCAGAATACCCTCCTGCTCAGCCCATTCCTCCAATCTTACTAGCATGACCCGACTCATAATTTTGACCGACGAGTCAAGGAGGGATATAGGGCGATAATTTTTGGCCTCAGACCTACTACCTTTTTTATAAATGGGGACAATAATTGATTGTCCCCAGGTAACAGGTACATCACTACAGACAGCAGCGTTAAAAACAGATGCTAACAGGGGTCCCCACAATTTAGGTTCAGTCTTATAAACATCGATGGGTACCCCATCGGGGCCCTGGGCTTTGCCTCCTTTACTAAGTGTAATACAATATTCTACTTCCTTGGGGGTGATGTCAAGAGGCACCACATCCCACTCCTTGGGCTCCACCACCACTGTTCTATTTGTGTCAAAAATGTTAGAAAAGTGAGTTATCCACCCCTCACTAGACACGGTAGAGGTTAATTCTGGGATGTCATCCGCTTTAAGAAATGGGGAATTAATTGTTGCCCAGAACAGGGTGGAATTCGATGTTTCAGTAGCTAAATTTAGTGAATCCCATGCCTGCAATTGGAGTTCCCTCTTCCTCTCGGTAAGAGCGCATTTATATTCCAGTCTTGATTTGGCAATTAAAACAAAATCCCTAGGTTTAACCGATAATGCCAGCTTCAAGGAAGTTAAAGAGACTGTACAGTGGTGACTAAACCATCCTGGATGCTTCCTCAATAAAGACTTGGCTTTCCCGGTAAATTTCCTACTGATAGCTAGGTTAATACTTTTAAAACACGTCAGTACCTTCTCATGATCATTAACATTTGCTAAAATTACATCACTCATAACATGGTCAGTCACATCACTGATGACATCACTGATGACATCACTGATGACATCATCCAGTGAATGTGTGTCTTTCTGAAAAATAAATATTTTTTATAGATGTATATCTAAAGATGGATGGAAGAATAAATGGGTAAATAAGTGTCTAAATTGATGTTTTTTTTGTAAAATTGATTGTATAACTGACTTATTAAGTGTATCTTAGTGAATACATGTATTGGCAAGTAATGTTTAAATATGAAAATACTGTATCAGTGTCTCACTTTGTGTATAAGTGGCTGCATGGGTTTGGTGAGTAGCTACATGAGTGTCTATATGAGTGTCTGTATGGTTTGGTGGGGGTATTACTTAGCGCACAGATGCATGAATGACTGACTCACTGTGTGTATGTGTTTGAAGACAGCATGTGTGCAGGACTGTATGGGTGTATGAGTGTGTGTATGGGTGTGTTAGTGAGTGAATGACTGTCTCAATAGTATCTTTATGAGTAACTACATATGTTTTAAACTAGTATATGTCAGTATTGATGTATATAAGTGAGTATATGTGAGAGTTTGGAAGAGTTCCTGGTTAAATAAGTATGTGGCCCACCTCCCAAGGCCTTTTTCGGCCCCGGAGACCCCATCCCCGGGGCATGGCATTTAAAAAAAATATATATATCTTTTGGAGTGGGGCTGCCTTGCCCCCCTCCTGTGGCCTCTTATGGCCCCAGGGACCACATCCCTCTGGCCATTTTAAATTGTTTTATTTTTTTATTTTTTGTGGAGGGGGCCACGTGGCCCCCCTCCCGGGCCACTACTAGCCCCGGGGACCCCATCCCCTGGGGCTGTCCCTCCTCGTTGTGTGCCTTGGGGGGGTCCCTAATCCTGCGGGGGCCGGCATTGCTTTTCTACATGGGAGCAGCTAACATGCTGGTCCCCATGTAGAAAAGCAATCGGCTTTGGTCTTTGGAAGAGAGAGCAGGTTTCCTGCTCTCTCTTCCAAAAACCAAAGCAGTTTGCTGAGGCTCCCGCCCTACCATAGCAAACTACAGTGTCCCGGGGGTAGGCACCCCAGGACACTGCAGGAGCCGGCCCTGGGGGGTGGCGGTCCCCAGGGCCACCACAAGGCTCCAGGAGGGGGAGCCACACGGCCCCCCTCCCAACATTTAAAAGCCCCGGGGGTGGTGGTGCCCGGAGCTGGGTGGTCCGTCACGGACCCCCCAATTTACAAATATAGTGCCCCGGGGAGGTGGCGGTCCCCAGGGCATGTGGGGGGGCTTGAGCCCCCCACACAGTTTTTAAAATTTATTTTAGACACCCAGGGGGTGGCGGTCCCTGGGGCTGCGGGGGGTGGCCGTGAGCCCCCCACATACGTAAGGTTAAAGCCCCGGGCAGCGTTGGCAACAGCAAGTTTGTCCTGATTGTCAGGGCAATGTTACATCAGTACATGAGACTAAAGTAGCGGTTCAGATGTTAAAGTACGAGGAATGCACCGGTGACTTCTCTCGTCGATGATCAGGGATCAACAAAGGTAAAATGACAGGGACGCCGCAGTCAGCAAGCCATACAGAACTACCACCCGAAGTCTACATAAAATGTCGGTAACCCCAAGTGCTTACCTGTTCCCAATAGGGACCGTGCCGACTACCTACCCTGCCGCTGCTTTTCAGGAAGGTAACGGGGGTGATCGCGGAGAGCATTTAAGTATGATGAAAGTTCATCGGACACGGGGATTGTAGGCGTGGCCTGGATGGTAGACAGCGCAAAGGGCTGTGTGTGGTGCAGAATTGCTAGCAAAAGCAGCTGCCATCTTAGAGAGTCGAGAGGGCCCGCATGATACAGGATTCTAGCTTAAAGTTAGTGCGGCAGTAGTAGTATCTAATTATTGCTGTAAATGTAATCGCGAGAATTGGTTGACAATCTAGTCCTCATGAGGCAAATCCATGGAAGATGCGGACAAGGTGCCAAGTAGGCATCAGTAACCTTGGGGAATACCGAGGTATTGATATGGGATCTATATACCTCACTTAAACAGCGCATCGAGCACAAGTCAATCACGTGCCAATGATGCCATGGGCCCATGCCGCATGCGCGCTTATAGTGCTGGTCGAATTTACAATTTCCCAATTGGGTGTATTTTTAGTAGAAGACCCAAATAGTGGGATAATAATGGTTAAAATTAGTAAACGTTCTGGGGCAGTAAAGATAAAGGAAACATATGGTAACATACCATGAAGGCCAGAAAATCAATAGGCAGGATAGGTAGGATCTGGCTGTAACGGTAATTCAGGGGTTCAATTTCACCCATGGAATTTCATCATTGAGCCCATTTTCAGCCACCTGTAATCGATGCACCCATCTCTGTTCAAGCCTGAACAGAGCTCTTTGAGTTATTGTGTGGTTCGCTTCAAGAATAAACCATTTTATGCTTTCAGGTGTATGTCTTTTCTCGAGGCAGTGTGTGTAAAAGTTTGGTTGTGGTTCTACCACATCGGATGTTGCTCTTGTGCTCAGTAAGCCTGACTTTAGCTGGTCTCATGGTCATCTCCACATAGAATTTGTCACATGGGCATATCAATAGGTAAATACAGTGACTGGTATTACAATTAGTGTGTCTTGTCATAACCCATGTGAAGGTGTCTGCCAATTTTATTTCTTTTTCGAGAGAAAAAACTAGAGGAAAATTCAACAGAAAAACCATCAGGACCCGGTGTTTTAAACTTTTTTAATGAAGATAAAGCTGTACTAATTTCTAGAAAAGAAATATACCGATCTACACTAAGGAAAACCAAGTTAGTATTAGGGTGTTTGGGAAGTGAAGAAAATAAAGAATCATTTGCAGATTCATCTGGGTCAGTCTAAAGAGAATAAAGTGAATGGTATAATTGTGCAAATTCTTCGAGGACATCTAAATCTTGAAAGATTGAGATACCTATGTATGACTTTAAAGAATTACTTTTGTGACGATCTTTCCTAACTTTAAGATAGTTAGCCAGAAGATTGTCCAATTTAATATGACCTCCATATTATCTAGAACTACTTTTTAACAAATAATTAGAGGCTTTGTCAGAATAAATTTTATTAAAATGCATTGTGTTAACTTTTACAAAACATGTTTAGATTGTCAAGAGTTGTATTGATGTTTGAATTTCTTAATATTGGATAACAGGGCAGAATGTTGGACAAGGAAGGCTTTCCATAATACAATCCTGTGCTGTGGCTTTAAAGGAACCCCAAAGAGTTGTGAGTGTACAGGAGGATTTTGATGTTTGGAAAAAAAAAATTGGTAAAAGTTATAAATGAGGAAAACATTTTGTATTGAGAGGAAAGAATTGTAACATTCCCATCAATTGGAGGGGGATTGTGGGGGTAATGAATCAAAGTCTGCTATAACTGGTGCATGGTCTGAGAGTAAAGTGGGTTTAATCTCTGCTTAATAAAGATTATGAGGCAGAGTTTAATTCACAAATATATGATCTAATCTGGTAAGGGAGTTAAGTGCAGGAGAGACAATTGTGCACTCTCATGCTAAAGGGTGAGTTAATCTCCAAGTGACAAACAAAGCTCTGTGAGACATAAAAGATCACAACTGTACATTCTAAACAGGTCACAGATTTGGTTCCAGTCCCCACAAAGAAGAAAATATTCATCAGTGAACTGAATGTTTTCTCAAGATCAGACCACAACAAATAATCAGTTTGGTTTGGAGCATTAACACTCAAAATGGTGATAGGTATTTTGTTAGTGGATAATTTAGTGATAATCCATCAACCACATGAGTTTGTTTCCTGTGAAAGAAAAGCAATATCAAGATGCTGATTACAAAGGATAACAACACCATTCTTTTTATAATGTGTAGGAGGGACAAGAACCCTACCAACCCATGATTTCTTCAGCTTCTGTGCCTCTGAGTCTGTATAATGAGTTTTCAGACGGACTACTAATTCTGGTTTATATTTTGCCAGATGATAAAGAACTGTCTGTCTCTTAATAAGGTGATTAAACCTATAACATTCTTAGTTATAACTCTGAATGTAAACAACTAAGTATTATAAAGTAATTTACTGACCAACAAACATTTAGAAGTTGGTGAGTAATATTGGAAAGGAAAGGTAAAGGTGCTTTGAAAGAAGAGGAGAAACAGAGGAAATAGATTGGCCCAGTAAAGGAACAAAAGGAAAGGATGGGAACATAAAGACATAGAAAATGTAGACAGTACAGTAGAAACCACAAGTGTGGAGACTGAGAGATATACCTGTTAGAAAATAAAGGTAGAGGTGTGTTTTGGCACGTAATGACGATGACAGAGTGATGAGACAAGACAAGACATACCTAAAACAAAAGAGGAAGAAAATAAAAATGTGTTAGAAGAGAGGAGGAAACAATATGATTGAAACAAATATGCAACATCATTTTAAAAGTTTACTGATTGAGTAGGCCAAAGTGTGCACCAAACGCTCGCAGTGCTAGGCGAAGAGAAAGAAACTCCTTCCATCTATCTGCACTGGGTTTAGCCACATTATGTGAAAAGAAAAGCTTGGAACCAGACAGTAGGAATTGGTTTTTTTTATTTGGCTGCATTTAGAACTTTGAAGAGATTAGTATACTCTAGGAATAAGATAATAATGTCTTTGGGTTTAAGTGCCGGCGTGTATATAGGAGATTTATGACCAAGCCTATGGGCCCTTTGAATATTCAGGGTTGTAGTCTTAGGCTGATCTAAAAGCTTTGGTAAGAAAGTAGTGAAGAAAGAGACAGGATCTTTGCCTTCAATCTGCTCCGGGATATAGGGTCCTGCGATATTTTATAACAGATCCCTTTTGACTCCTAAAGGACTCTGTAGAGCTATGATGCACATGTCACAGCACAATTCCATGACAGGTTGTTTTAGAATGTTGAGTTTGCAGTTATACGCACCAAAATAAAGGTGTTTATTACTAAGCTACGGAGCTTGCATGTGGCATGTTCATTGGAGGATACCCAGGCTGAGAAGACACTACAAATGGTAATGAGATAGGGGATAAATGACCTAAACAATGACTGTGCTGTCCCAAAGAGTTTGCCATAGTCCATGTAAAGTGCTTGTGCATGCCAAGTGTGTCACTGTCAAAGATTGGAATTGATGCTTCATTCGTGTGGAGTTAAAGCACAATAGCCGCCGCTGTGAAGCAAATAAAGACAACGCAAGCTTTGCAATGAATTTACACATTGATGGTTGAGAACCTGCTGATCAGGCCATACATAAAAGTATTGCATTGCCACACAAGATAATGTTTTATATTGTATTGTGTGCTAATGTTGAAGGTGGAGTCAACTGGTGTACGCAGCAGAGCCTCTAATAATCTTAACTCACACAACACAAACAGAAACGCTGCAAGGCAGAGATCAACCAGGTGTTAGAAAATTCAATGTGTCATTTAGAAAAAAAAGAAATGACTTACTGAGCGCAATAAAGAGACTCATCGTACCACAGCATTCAGTGAAAATGGCTCAATGAGAAGTGATCGGCGTTGTGCTTATGGAGCTATCCATGCCCAAAGTTCACAACGTTGTCAAGTGAGGCTCAGAAAAACTCACAGTTCTTTGAAGAATCAAGAGCAGAGACCAACACTCAGAATAGTGAAATGTTTCACATGTATGCAAAGAAAGTCATGTTTCCAGCTCTCATTACAGATGAGTCAGAGGCCAGTATGTCGCAAGGTCTCACAGACGAATTGCAAACACCAAGTCAAAAGGAACCAACCGCGGTGTCAGTAAGTTTCCCACTGGTCTACAATGCTGCTGTGTTCCTGAAACCACCACCTTTTGATACTGCAAAATATTAGCGATAAATGGTCTGCACGGATAGAGACATTTGATGATTTCAATGATGCACCTGAAGTGGCAGATAACAAAAAGATTATCAAGTATCTAAAAAATCTTGCGGTGTTGGTGTGAAAGAAGTCATAAAGAAAATGGTGTGAACTGATAAAGAAATGATGTATTGTCAGATTAAAGAAACGCTGAATCTAAAGTTAAATCCAATACCAAACGTTGATTATGAAAGATACATTTCCAGTGAGGAATGCCAAAAAGTAGGAGAAACAATTGATGAGTTGGTGGGGAGACTTGATGCTCTCATCAGACACTGTATTTAATGATGAGGAAGCTATGCGACTTAGAGTTAATGATGTATGCTTGTCAGATTCATTCAGATGATAAATGCTGAGACAAACTCTTAGTCTGGAGCGAATGTTGATAGTCTGGAGCTATGTGTGCTGTACAACGTAGCACACATGGAAAGAGTAAAAATGAGGAGAAATAAAGCATTTCTCCTCATTATGCATGTGTAAGACCAGGTTTTTCCCTAGTCTTCATTTTTGCTCTGCCTCCTATTTGCGCCTCCCATTTACGCCAAATTGGGGGAGCATCAAAATCAATGGGTGTTGTGGTGGAACGCCCACCGCAACACCCAATGCCCTCCCCTTTCACGCTAAGTACAGAGTGAAAGGTTTTCTTATTTACAAGGCAGCGTTATGCCACATTAAGTGGCTTACTGCTGCCTTGTAAATAAGGTGAAGCCCCTATCTCCACCACAACATCACTAAAAGTGTTGCTTTGGTGGCGATAGGGGCTTGTAAATATGCCCGAAAGTGCTGTCTACAAGAAAAAGAAGTTATGTTTTAAATATGGATATTCATTTTCACGCTAAGGTAAATGTCCCTCCATTGGACAAATATGTAAAGGCTATGAGAAATAAAACCATTTTGTGATGGTTTGCAAAGTGCAGGAAAAGCAAGTGCATCATGAAGACAAAATGGCACCAGAACATTCCAGAGGCAATGTTTGACACCAGCTGCCATATCATTAGAACAGATCATCACTGCCATGAGCCATGATAATGACATAATGAAATTGAAAGATATAAATACACATCAGCGATGGAACCAACATGCTTGACCTTTCACCAGTGGTGGTCAATACCAAAAGTACAAAAATGTTAAAGATGAACTGTCTGTAACTCAGGAAGGAGTTCTACTGTGAGGATAGAGAATCCTAATCCCGGGGAGTTTAAGACAGAAAATAATTGAAGGGTCCCACAAAGGACATGGTGGTATTGTTGCCACCAAGGGAGCATTCCGAGATTGACTTTGGTATCCATATTTGGATGAGAGGGTTGAAAAGGAACTCAAGGTCTGACATCTATGTAACTGCCTCTCTATGAACATTACTCAACATACTCTTACCACATCAGAACTCCCTAAGCATGCATGGGTGAGAAATGCCATCAATTTCTTTGGTCCACCAGATAATGGACATCAACTGATGGTAATTGTGAGATGAATTTCCATTAAAGGAGGATCTCTCATCCACATCTCATGAGTGAGTCATTGTGAGACTTCACTGCATTTCTGAGACATGGGGGCATTCCAGTCATTATGAATTCAAGTAATGGCGCGCCATTCAACAGTATAGAATACAAGAATTTTCTGGAGCATCTGGAGGTAATTCATCAGGAGAGTATACCTATGTGGCAGCAGGCCAATGGACTAGTTGAGCATTTTATGACTATGCTAAAATGTCAGTACAGTGTGAAACTCATGAGAGGTTCAATTTGGAAACTGTGTTTAATTCCACCCCACAAGCCTATTGTTTAACATCTCACTCACTCACAGACGAACGTCCTGTGACTTTGGGAGAGCAATGACAACCAAGTTAACTCAATGGACCAACAAAAGAGGAGATGAGAAAAGAATTTGAATGAAGCACTTGGTTCATACATAAAGATGCAAGCCTATGCTGACAAGAAGCAATATGCAAAGAACATTGAGTTTAAAATAGGAGATCTTGTCATCACCCACCAACTGCGAAGGAGAAAATCTTATGCTGGATATGATGCTGCACCTTTCCAGCAAGGGCAATATGGTGACTGTCCAGCACCCTGGGAAGTATGTTACTAGAGACTATTCTCACTTTCAGCATTTGATTCATCCATCTTCTGATCAAGATGGTGAAAGAAAGACTGAACCTGAGAACTCAGTGACTGCTTTTACTTCGTCACTGTCTTCAACGATCACTGACAGTTAAGATGACAGCTCCCAGCTTCCAGTAACTAGATCAGGCCAAATAATTAAAGCACAAAGAAGCTTAATTGTAGAAATGTGATTGTATATATAGTTGGTTATTTGTAAGAAAATTGCATTTTTAATTTAACAGAGAGAGAGATCAACTGCCTTGTGATATTTTATAATGGAATGCTTTTGGCTCCGTAGAGCTGTGACGTAGTTGTCAATGAACAATACCATGAAAGCTTGTTTTAGAATGTTGGGTTCCCAGTTACAATCTGCAGAATAAAGATGTGCTAAGTTCAGTGTGTGGTGTGGAAAATGGAGGGTACCCAGGGCAGGTAGGCACTACACAGGAGACCACACATGCAAAGATTATTGTGACTATTACTGTTTTCTAGATCTTTGGCATGTTTTTGAAAAGCCTGAATTTGCTTCTGCATAGAAGATATTTGCGAGATCTCATCTTGAAGATCACTGATATGTCATTCAAATGCTGTAAGGCGAAAGTCCATATTAGACCATTTTGCATCCAAAGCTTGCATTCTATTATTAGTTTTTTCTACTAAAGGACAAAAGGCACATATTTATTTTAGCAAAATCTCCATAGAGATAAGCAAAGAGCTTTTATCTGGAGATGGTAAATCATGCTTAAGTTGTATTGATAAGCCAACTAGTTGGTGTTTTAATGTAGAAGTTAGTTTGGATATGGCTGAAGACATGATGTCAGGTGAGCAGTCGGCCACCAAGGGACCAAATAAATTTCTCATTTAAATTAAACTTGCCCATTATCCCCATAAAAATAGACTAGCATGGACGAGGAGCAGTTTAGAGTAAATATTTTATGCTTCTAAGTCAAAGTCACAACAGTGCACAGATTATACCAGGCAGGATATCCAGGAGAAATGTAGCAGGAGGGGTGTGGAAAAACCCTTAAGAGATTAAATAGCCCCTCAGCAGAAGAGAAAGTCAATCAAAAGTCAGGTACAGTGAGCAAGTGCCCATATTTAATAGATGATTAGCTGGGACACAAAGTAAGGAAGCTTCCGATGAGGGAAAATGGCTACTACGTCCGTGAGTAAAAGATGTGGCGGTAAGGAACAAATATGTGGTATGGCCAGAGAAAAGTGTTGAGAGCCAACAATAGGCCATCTGTTAGTGTGGTGACCTCTGGCACATTTCCCTATTTCTCGTGAGAGGGAAATCCTGAAGAATGAAGTGCCTGATAGAAAGGCCTCCGGTGTCACACAGAGTTCCGCTAGTCTGCTGCCATTCCCCTCTTTTTGCAAACCACGCCTGCCTCTCCTTTCATTTTCACCTTAACAATTGACCCGCTTGATAAAATAATAGGACTGAATTGTAGGAACAAAGACATTTATATTAACTGGATCACACATAATATCTAATTATAGGCAATTGACAAATTGCTTACAAGAAATTCATAGAGAGTGATTCAGGTCTGTTAATGACAATGCATGATCAATTAAGAGAAATGTCAAGCCTACAACTCAACTGGCTAAAATCATGTATATTTCCAATAATATAGGAAATTAATGGAGGTAATATGGTTACCCATGGACAAAATCTACTGTGGGAACATCACACAATATGATAGCTACGAGTCCAAGTAAATCATAATATTTAGGACATAATTGTAGGTAAATTCAATAGGGCTGTATCAGCTTTGAAGATTTATATATCTTTATGGAACTCATTTCCCCTATTGTTATATCACTAGCAAATATGATGGCTCTGTCACACTTTCTATATTATTCCCTAATTTTTCATGTTTTTTTGCTCATAAATATTCCTCAAACTGGACTCCATTTTTGTTTCCTTATACGGGGATAGGTCAGACACAGAGTGGCAGTGCAGATGCTTAAACGCCCATCTACTGAATGACGCCTAGAAGCATCAGTCTGATAAGTAACATTACATCGGACAGCTGCTGTTGCTTGCCGACACCTGACCCCTGAGTTAAATGTTATTGTTCCAAAACCAGGTGGTAAAGGAACAACGCCTTTGTTATTAAGACCAATAAGTATGGACAGGGAAATGGCCTCTGTAGCTCAACTTACACGCATAAGTCTAACCATTGTCAATCCCTCAAGTTGTGTACAGACCCATCGTTTTTCACCCACTCTGCCACTCCAGACACCCGCCGCATGCCGATAAGTATTGATCTTGCTCCTCAGGGGAACAGCCTATCCTGAATTGATAGTCAGGGGTCCTCTCTAGAAAGGAACACAAGTAATCACAGATCGGTTTTGGCTTATTTAGGCCTCGCAAGGGGCCTAAAGTCTACTGAGTGGCACTGTGAGCAGGAATCCCATGTCTGATCATACCCTTGACATCAAGCACACAAAAGGTGTTAGCAGTGATGATAGCATATAGTCTAACGGAGGTCTATAATCTGAGATAGCATTATAAAAATAGTGCAAATCATGAATAGGAGTAGACCTCCATAAGTCTGAGTGAAGAAGGCAGAGGAAAATCTCAGGCTAATACGGAGTAAAGGCAATGAAGTAAAAGCATTGGCACAAGCAAAGTGAAACAAAGCAGGACCAAATAAATAATTAAGTGAATAATATTCATGGAGGCATAGTCAAAGTAATTAAAGCAAAAAAAGGGGATAAAAAATAGAACTAGCAATAGAACAAGCAAAAAAAAATCTGATTAATAAAATGAATAATGAAAAACAGAAAAAGTAAAACAACACTGATGTGAAAAGCTAAAAGAAGAAACAGTAGTAACAAAGCAAATAAACGACGAGACTAAGGTAAAGAAAGGGTAAATGTACATAATATATAAAACTGACAGCCGCGGGCCGTGGAGGAAGTTACGGTGAGGCAGGGTGGCGGGGAGGGGGAGGGGCGGGGTGGAGGGTGCTAAAAACAGGCATATGGATCATTGCAGGTAAGTACACAATTTAATTAATAAAATGAAATTCGTAGCGCGCACTGCATGGCAAAAAGCAATGCTGTGCGCGCTACGAATTTCGTTTTATTAATTAAATTGTGTACCTACCTGCAATGATCCATATGCCTGTTTTTAGCACCCTCCACCCCGCCCCTTCCCCTCCCCTCCACCCTGCCCCACCCTAACTCCCTCCACGGCCCGCGGCTGAAAACTTTGTTTGTGTTTGACATGTTTTGACATCCTTTCTCTAGATTTGGCTTATTTTACAAATGATTCAAGCCATTTTCCTTAACCAGGTCAATTCCTTTCCAATCTGAGCATTATGGGTTGGGTACAAAAAGTGACCCAAGTTAAAGGGTCTTGTTTAGTCGTTTAGGTTTGCTCCCAATATTGGAGATCTTTTCCATCTTTTTATTATTCACAAAGAATCACAGGAGTACTCCAGAAAATCACAGGCAGAAGGTTGACATAAGTACTCAACTTGGTGAAATGCAGTTATGCAGACGTTCTAGAATATAGTGAATCTCTTTGTGCAAGTCATGCGGGATTATTGATTTGTAAACTTGTATTTTTTGTGTTTTTTCTTGACAGAGAAAATATATTTTCCAGTGGAGAAACTTCTTTTTGTCCCATACCTATGGTGTATTTCCATCCTTTTTCCAAACCCGGAAGACACCTAATCCTAACTTCCAGAGGCATTCTTTTATGTGCATTGAAAGGATGTGAAACTACTTCCAAGAGTGCTGTGCATTTCCACAAACCTATGATATGGTGGTGCTTACCTGCATACTACCTACATATTCAACTTCATTGGCGCACTTTTGTAAAATTATACAAATCATGATTCTGTGAACCAGAATGTGGAATCTATGATCATATTTTGCTTGCTGGGTAGCTTTAGTCACAACTCTCTCCCAATCCTAGTTTCAGTTTCAGAGCCAGGAGAAGGGAACATCAATTGTGAATCAGACTGTGCTACAAACTCGCAGCTTGAGAACAGTAGGGCACACAGTGTGCCCCAGTCAGAGTAATATATCACTGGTGTACACCACTGTCCAATCACTGTTTCAAGAGTAGACTCTGAAAACTCACAGCCAAACGTTTAAAACCCCCTGGAAGAAGCGATTGATAGCCTGTGTGGTGTCATACATTGCCAACCAGATGATGCTGTTGGCGTCTAAAAACATTACAAGGACAGAAAACATAATTGGATAGATTTGTCAACGAAATTTGCTTGTCTGCATCCCGATTTATTGTTTTTCTTCTGGTATTGGCGGAAAGCGAACATTAACATGAAGTGTCACTTTGTAGCCTAGAGAAATCTAATTAAGGATTTGTTTGTACCGAACAAAACAAACCAATCCACGTTATCACACCAAGAACAAATGCACATCATTCCACTTCTCGAATTTAGAGTTAGAGGGAATGCAGCTCCTTAGCTTCACCAATTACTGGTTTCATAAAAAAAGCTCGTCCTCTGTTTTTTAATGCACGTTGAGCTTAAAATGTTGTTGAATACTGCGGGCAGATGACCTCTGTTTCAAATCCACTCAAGAAGAAAAATCACACATCTTTGCAATACTATAACTAATTATCTGTCACATCAGAAGTGGTCTCCTCGGTTTTCATCTTAAATGTGTGAGAAACGAATTTGTGGAAGCTGATGCTCTATAGTGTTTTATTCTCATCTCACCTACCATCGTTTTTGTGTTTGAGTTTAACGGGTCTGATTCAATGAAACAGGCACTAGGTCCGAGTCACAAAGAGTTACTGCTACTTACGCTACTATTGCTCATGGCATACCCCTATAATACATTAGTAATCCAGAAGTACGAAAAGGTTCAGTCACACCTTCTCATAGGAAAATCTTTATTGAATCAGGTCCATCACTGTTTGCTGAGTAGACCTCGTCGTACTTAAATCTGATCTTTGCAATGTTTACCTTATGGAAGTACTAGTTGTACGTTAACAAAATGCATTATAATAGTAGCTTTCTATGCAAATACCCATTTCTCCATAACCCTTCTCCTTACTAGCTGTCCATGGTGCTGAAAACCTGGAGTACTGTGGTTATGGGAAATGTGCATTTCCACACAATTTTTCTCTTCATTTTCTTGAAAGGAAAACATTATTCCAAGTGATTTAAAAAATTACTCTCTCCATCAGGAGCTCTCCCGGCATGAGTTCAGTGCCGAGGGGGCCCCTTGGAGCTAGCCCCCCTCCGCACCGCGTGGGCTGCGCGGGCCTGTGTTACGCCTCAATGAGCATCCCTGACACTCTGTCTGCATGAGAAGTAGGCTCTCAACGTGAGAGGTGTGGAGTACGATGAGTGGCCAGAGATATTAGCCTGATCTAGGGAAATAGCAATCAGGGCGGGATTTCGGTTGGAACTCCTGAGAGAATACTTCACTTGTACCACGCTGGTGAAAATGGGTCGGTTGCCAAGTGATAACTGCGCTCAGAAAGGCATGACATTATTATATAGTCTTATTGGGACGCAATCTTTCACTATATGAATTTCCTATGGGACGCAACAATCCCTCTTACTCCCAAGTGGTGCCTGCTTAACATCTGGGAGGACTCAGATATCAGTCAGATGGGACAGACCTTGAGACTTTGGGCCTTGCAGTGGCCAAGCGCAATATAGCGGCAATGCTGGGGAATGGAAATTGGGCCGACCCTGAGAGATTGGAAATAAGACATCGACATGATTATGATAGCTCAAAAACAATTGGTGTTGCCCAAAAAAATTGCCAAAAGTCTGGGGCAAATGGAATGACTATTGTGGGGGAAACAGCCTTTACAACGTGGTTTTTACCATTTGGTAAATTTACCAGACATTTTTTACCATTCATGTTTTCAGAATGCATATGCTTATATAATGCATGTGTTTACCACGCATTTAAGGTTAAGTTTGGGGGGGTGTGGGGTCTCCCCTCACAAATACATTGCTTATATATATATAAATATATATATATATAAACAATGCGTTGTAAAAGCATATGTTCTAAGAGTATATGCGATCTAAAGAAATGCGGGATAAAAAGGCATGGTAAAGGCATGCTGACTCTTTCACAGTGTTTTTCCATCATACAACCCTATTGTGGTGGTTTGTGTACACCCCTACCTTTGATAGCAGACACTGACCCCCTACCTGATTATGTTCTTCCTCCAACTTGAAGGGCTCGGGTGGGTGGATCGAGAGTAAATCACATTTAGCTATATAAGCTAATTTGAGTGCTATTTTTCCATGTAAACCTATACGTTGCAGTTTGCATGCTGCTTTTTTATACCAGTTCATAGCTCACTGTGCAATATTAGGAGGATTGTAAGATACTAATTACAAGTAACTAAAGGATCTCAATGACAAAAGCAGCAACCCACTGAGATATCTACATAAAATGCAATTCTGTAATCTGCAAGTTACACATGCTTTTCAGCAGGCACATTAACCCTTTGTGCAACTTTAATATTGAGTCAAAACTGATAGACATAGCTCAGATTTCTCCAGCAGCTACATTTATCAATCACCTAAAGTTATCTTGGAATTTTTATTAATGCCTGAAAGTTGGTAGGCACACAATGAACCCCCAGAAAAGTTCTTTTTGTTGGATGTATGACGTTACAACGCATACTTTTACAACGCATACCTTTGCAAAACTTTTTTTACAATGCAACAAGCATTACAACGCATTCCATTACAACGAAATTTAAAAAACTACCTTTACAACGCATTCCATTACAACGCATACTACATTTACAACGCATACCATTACAACGCATAACATTACATTGCATGTATGGTAAGTATTGGATAGTGTAGGGGTAAAAATTACTATTCTAAATCCAGGGGGGGTGCAACAGTAGAGTAAGTGTTGGATAGTGTAGGGGTAAAAATTACTATTCTAACTCCAGGGGATGCAACAGTAGGGTAAGTGTTGGATAGTGTAGGGATTACAATTACTATTCTAACTCCAGGGGGTGCAACCGTAGGGTAAGTGTTGAATAGTGTAAGCGTACTATGCGTTGTAATGTTATGCGTTGTAATGGTATGCGTTGTAATGACATGCGTTGTAATGGTTGCACTGTAATGGAATGCGATGTAATGGATGTTGCGTTGTAAAAGTTTAATTGTAATGGTATTGCGTTGTAAAAGTTGCATTGTAAAGGTTGTTTCCCCTTTTTGTTTAGTAAGATATCTTGAAATGCAGCACCCCTTGACATCGGCTGCCAGTGTGGTGGAATTGGTTGCGCTACTAGAAAGCCCCCCTTCTATCATGGCATCATCGATCTTTCCAACCCCAGGTCACACTTTCCACTGTAGATAAATTTGCATTTATAATAGGTTTTCTCAGTCATACCTCTATTCTCTTATGTGAAATAGCCGCAGATTGAGTACGATTCACAAAGTTTTCGCTGTCTTACTCCTAGAGTTCAGTTTTAAGCCAGGAGTACTCATGTCTTACCTTTTTAACTCCTATAAATCAAGTCTTTGTGGACCATTCTATTTTGTAAATTAGTTTGTGGATTCTGCACTTTCATAACTGTTTCCATACTCAACACAGAGTTCTTTGTATTGGATGTATTAACAAGCACTTTCAATACATATGAGAAAAGCAGCCTAAACCACAAATGAGGATATTGCAAAGCAAAATGTACTCTTTGATCCTTAGAGGTGCAAAGACGCCTGCCGAGTGCCAGTATAAGTTCACAGAATGTTTGACTAGAAATGTTCTTTCAATGTACGGTTCATTGTATTTTAATTTCTAAAATGTATGGACCTCCTATAACTTCACTTTCTCTCTTCCTTCTGTCCATGGAAACCTCTGTTTTTACCAAATAATCTGATAACCCAAAAACCACTTTTTGCCCATTTTTTCACCAAATAGTTTTTTTCATTCTTATGCCAGTGCCAATAGAAACCCACCCTAATATATGAAATATAGCATAGGATGGTACGTTTTGTGGCACAACTGTTGCCAGATCTTTCCAATACCTGTTCGTGGTACAGAATGTGGTATTTTCACAACTAAATAAAATAAAAAACACACTCTTGGCATGCTGTGGTATATGCTGTAACACATGACATCTCATGATTAGTGGTTACTCCTCCTTGTGTACCTTTCTCAAGCAGCAAGGGGCATAATGTATTTGAATTCACAACTGTCCTAGTGCATGGTCAGTATGTGCGGTACATTCCAAGGCACCCCACTGATTTTGTTGGTTCCACTCCTGATGATTGTCATTTCTCCCAGCGTATGATGGTGGTGCAAATTTTGGAAGGGAGCTCCCTCACCTGTATATAATGAGTCTTTCACACAGCCACAGTCCCTTCCACCTCTCTAATGAACATCATTTCAACAAATTGATACCCATTCCTCTTCTCCCTAACTTTTTTTCTTTCAGGATTTAGACAATGGGTCCGGCTAGGGATATACAAGGTTGGGAGAGTCTAGAATGCATTTGGCATAAAATCCTTTGAATCATTCAAATATTATAAAATAGAAATGTAAATCTCAGAATTCTACAATATCTGCAACTATGAAATACATCACCAGAGTACATTGTGAAAGGGGCGTATATGCCAGAATGCTCCCACATAGGGAACTGAGTGCTAAGAGTTAAAGTTGAAATGGAAAAGGATTATGAGGCTTCTGGAGGATGCTGGTTGGGAGGGGCCTCTAATGTACCGCTGGTAGGTAGCGATTTGAGCGTATTTTCAGTTATCAAACTTAAAAATCTCCACGTTTTCTATATGAATTTTCAGCCTAAATTATATGCATGTCTTGGAATGTCTTAGTGGTTGTAAACAGGATTGCACCTTCCTACATATTTTGTGGGAATGCCCAGAGATAGAAGCTTTTTGACACAGAGTCAAAGATTTGTTAATCAAGGTATTGGGCAAGAATATAGATGTACTTTTGATGGTAGACCTCCTGGGATTGTGGGAGGGAGTAAGACCTCACGAGCACCAAAACATACTGGCAAATCTGGGACTGGTAGTAACAAACAGAGACATGGCACAAAATTGGGCTGGCCCGAGAATGTCAACATGAAAGCGAGGCTCATTGAGTGTTATATAGACTGTTTGTTGACAATGGAAAGGGTGCTATTGTGGGCCATGTGTTGTGCAGCAGGAAGATATGGGGACTTTGAAGACAATACTCGTGTCTCTGTTGGGACTTAGGGCCTGATTACGAGTTTGGCATTGCGGGAGCGGGACTGCCCTGCTCCCGCACTGCCAAACCCATGGTTGAACCACCCTCCAGCTTTCTCCTGGTCTGGCAGGCGGTTCTTTGGTGCTCCCACAGCAGTGTCTATGGAAACGTCAAAATCAGCATCTGCATGGCATGGATTGCTGCAGTCCATGCCATGCAGGTACCGGGGTGCATGCACACAGGGGGGGCACAACATGTGCCCCCCTGCATGTCCCTCATGGCCTAGAGGCAACAGGGGGGCCTATAGGGCCCACTTTGCTTCCACTCCGTCACGTTTTTCATAGTGCCGGAACGGCCAAGAAAACCACGACGAAGAGGAAACGAGTAATATGCTTGGCTGGACCGTTGTGGAGCCACCAAGCATATTGTGTTCTCAGGACGACCCAACTGCGTTAATTATAATAGAGCAGTTGGAAGACACACTGAGCCCCCTGCAAGTCTGGCGGTCAGTGGACCACCAGACTCGTAATTAGCCCCTTCATATTGAGCTTCCCTTATCTACCTACTCCCTCTGATCTCTCCCGTATGGGATTTGTGAACAGTTGTACAGTTAATTGTGAGAGTCAGTTTGATTTTCTTTTCCTCCAAAAGAATGGAAAAGAACTGAATAGGAAAACCTTCCACTCGAAAATGTGCTTTCATAATGACAGACCTGGTTGGTACCTGCTGCAAACATACATATCTAGTAATGCAGTGAACGAAGCCTCCTACAGAGTTTGGAAACTGCTTAATTATCAATAGGAGCCAATGGTTTGCAGGTGAAAAGGTGTAAGTGATTATGTCTGCAGTAATCATATATTTTAGGGAAGTCCCAAGGAGCTCTACAATTTAGAGGTTACCTTCGTAAACGATTCCTTTATCCATGTTGATCTTGGATAGAACATGGTTGGTTGGGCTAACAAGCACTTGTTGGCAAGACTAGAGCACCCAACTATTTAACTTTCCCAACAGCTGTAGTTAATTCTGAAGCCAGTGGTATCATTTTCTCTCAAAATGGGTGTTTTGACCATTTATGTATTAAAGGTCGACATGCTTCATTGCCTGATAATGTGCAATAGTTTCATATAAACGGGGGAAGTGTTAGAGATATCTTCTAAAGTTATTGGCACCTATAAATGCAGAAAGATTTTCTGTATAACCACCTCAGACCCAGTACATAAATTGGCAATAAGAAATTTCGGAACATTTATAAAAAGAATCGAAATTGAAGAAGCTTGTGCACAAATAGTGTAAAGCATACCACATCTACCAAAAACATGTAGAACTGAGTTAAGTGCAAGAGCCTAGAAATGAAAGGAGGAAGCGTAAATGTCTTTTGCCAAGGATGTATGGTGTAAGACAGCCCCGGTTAGGAAATACACAGCGATGGAAATTTGTCATGAAGCAGAGTGCCTCAGGCCTAAACAACAAATAAAAAAACACCTTTCAAATGTGGTAGTCATGATAGACTATATTTGCACCCCAAGTTACTGGGCAAGTGTAAATAGTATACCACCTACCCTCAGTTATGGATATTTATCTTTCTATTCAAAGCAGAGAGTAGTGACATGAGAAGCCGCACAGAAATAGGCGGGCACATCAAAAAATAGCACAAAGCATTATCATGTATGCATTGCAGTTCCCCGAAGCAATTTACTGTCTATGTATAGGGGTGCAAAACATGAGGCACCAGAAATTTGCCCTAACAATAAATACAATCCCAGTAGAGGACTCTGACACTCTCCTCCTTTGAAGCGTGTGTGCTGCCTTTTGCAAGAGTTGGAATACTGATGGAATTATCGTGATCCTCAGCAGTTCCACATCTAAGCGGGAGCCCTCACTTGACTCCCAAATGGTCCCCTTACTTTTAATGCCTGATATGGATTCCCAAATCAAGAGGTGACAAATTATCGATAACTCCAGCTCCTCATTTAGGCTTTGATGAGTCCTCACCTCCTGTGACCCCATTTTGTGTCGCAATTACTCAGGCCTACATTGTATCTGTCCTGATGATGATCCTATTTTTTTAGATAAGGAACGAAATCCCATTGACAATATATCCAGACCCAGTTTGCATTGACTTACTGTATATCTTATGGACTGCAGCTCGGCAAATGCAGTTGTGACACAAACAGTGTACACAAGTCTTGACACAAGTATTACACCTTTGCCTGAACACTTCCCTCACTCTATTCACATCACTTTGTTCACAGCACACTGCAGTTCTTGGTTTTGGAATTGAATTTTGCATGGATTATTATTAGGGCTCCCGGTTTTATGGTATTTTATTTTTAACATTTCCATCTGTATTTATCAATATTTATTTCTGGGCCATAAATATCTGTATTTATCCATATTTATTCCTTGTTTTGCATATAAATGAAGTTGAAAAACTGTACATTTCCATATTTATTTAACTGATAGAGGAGCACTCATACTTTGATGTCTGTCGTGTTTTAGCTATTTACGCTGTCAAATATTACAGAACATTACATCTACTGGTAAATACTAGCATTTTACCATAAATGTATTTTGACATATGCCGTTATTTAAATACATTTCATCCTGTTTTTTAATTTCCCAGGCTATCCATATGCTCAGCTGCTGGCCTAAAATTCATCAAAGACATAATGAAGAGTCACTTTAAAGGAGCACAATTTGCTGTATTTATCCACTTTTAAAAATAAATACAGGCAGAAAACACATTGTTTTCTGTCTGTATTTATCTGTAAAAATCTGTAAAAACGGAAAACAGGTAGCCTTAATTATTATATATTAAAACGGTTTAGAGTCATAACATCAACCAGAATATCAACATGCAGGTAAGAGATATCGTTTTTGTTAATATCGCAGTTAGTAATATCGTTAGTCAAAATATCGTTGTTGATAATATCGCAATTTATTTTAGTGTTCTTTATTTTAGTATATGTGTTAAAAGTATAGTTTGTTTTTCAAATGTTTGTTTGACATTTTTAGAAGTAATTCATTTTATGTTAAGTAATTTTTGCTTATTTAGTTCCATAGTGGGTTGTGGATTTATAGGGGAATAGGGTGGGAAGTTATTTAGTTATAATATATTTATTAATACATTTTTAGAAACTATTAATTTTTTAAGAAATTACATTTTGTGTTTTAGTTCCATAGCAGGGTGGGTTTATAGGGGAATAGGGTAGGAAGTAATTTAATTAAAATTAATTAATTAATAATGTTAATTAATTAATATTTTTGTATTACATTTTCATATTGTTTATTGTTAATTGACTTGTTAACAAATAGTTATCAATTGGTTATTAATTAATAAAAATTTAATTATGATTAATTAATTAATACTTTTATTATTACTATGTGTGTATTTAATATTTCATATTGTTAATTGTGTTAAATAATTTGCTATTTATTAATTAATAATTGGTATCAATTATTATTATTTAATTGGTAAATATGTAAATTGTGTCAATTTTATTATGAGTGAGTTGTGTATTTAGAAGGGAGTAGTGTGGCAAGTAATTAAACATTAATAAAATGTTTACTTTTCTCAGATAATATTTATTTATTGTTATTTTATAGTCTTAATAGTATGAATTAATTAAATGCTTTGTTTATTATTAGTTAATTGATTAATTGTTAAGCAATTATGTTAATTGTGTCTTGTTTTACAATAGTACTGGTGTTATTTATAGGGATATTTGGTGAGAGGTAAATTATTTTTTATTATTTAACTATTTGTTAATTAATGTTTTTATTTTGCTGGAGTGGGAATAGTAAATTATTCCCCTCCGCTTTCCAACACTTTCCCTATTTTTGCAACTGTTGGAGTGGGAATAGTAATTGTATCCCCTCCACTATCCAACACTTGCCCCACTGTTGCACTCCGTGGAGTGGGAATAGTAAATAATTCCCCTCCGCTATCCAATACTTTCCCTACTGATGTACTTGCTAGAGTGGGAATAGTAAATTATTCCCCTCTGCTATCCAACATTTTTCCTACTATTGCATTCAATGGAATGGGATTAGGAGTTTTATCCCCAACGCTATCCAACACTTTCTCTACTGTTGCACTCTGTGGAGTGGGAATAATAATGTATTCCCCTCCACTATCCAACATTTTTCCTACTGTTGCAAATGTAGGAGTGGGAATAGTAAATGTATCGCCTCTGCTATCCAATACTTTCCCTACTGTTGCACTCCCTAGAGTTGGAATAGTAAAGTATTCCCCTCTGTTATCCAACACTTTCCCTACTGTTGCACTTGCTGGAGTGAGAATAGTAATTTTAACCTCTCCGCTATCCAACAGTTTCCCTACTGTTGCATTAGTTGGAGTGGGAATAGTAATTTTATCCCTCCGCTGTCCAACACTTTCCCTACTGTTGCAGTTGCTGGAGTGGGAATAGTACGCTATTCCCATCTGCTATCCAACACTTTCCCTACTGATGTACTTGCTGGAGTGGGAATAGTAAATTATTCCCCTCCGCTATCCAACACTTTCCCTACTGTTACATTAGTTGGATTGGGAATAGTAAATTATTGCCCTCCCCTATCCAACATTTTTCCTACTGTAGCAATTGTTGGAGTGGGAATCGTAATTTTATCCCCTCTGCTATCCAATACTTTCCCTACTGTTGCACTTGGAATAGTAAATTATTCCCCTATGCTATCCAACACTTTCACTACTGTTGGACTTGCTGGAGTGGGAATAGTAATTGTATCCCCTACGCAATCCAACACTTTCCCTACTGTTGCATTAGTTGGAGTGGGAATAGTAATTTTATCCCCTCTGTTATCCAACACTTTCCCTACTGTTGCACTTGCTGGAGTGAGAATAGTAATTTTAACCTCTCCGCTATCCAACAGTTTCCCTACTGTTGCATTAGTTGGAGTGGGAATAGTAATTTTATTCCTCCGCTGTCCAACACTTTCCCTACTGTTGCAGTTGCTGGAGTGGGAATAGTACACTATTCCCATCGGCTATCCAACACTTTCCCTACTGATGTACTTGCTGGAGTGGGAATAGTAAATTATTCCCCTCCGCTATCCAACACTTTCCCTACTGTTGCATTAGTTGGAGTGGGAATAGTAAATTATTGCCCTCCCCTATACATAACATTTTTCCTACTGTAGCAATTGTTGGAGTGGGAATCATAATATTATCCCCTCTGCTATCCAATACTTTCCCTACTGTTGCACTTGGAATAGTAAATTATTCCCCTATGCTATCCAACACTTTCACTACTGTTGGACTTGCTGGAGTGGGAATAGTAATTTTATGCCCTCCGCTATCCAACAGTTTTCCTACTGTTGCATAAGTTGGAGTGGGAATCGTACATTATTCCCCTCTGCTATCCAACACTTTCCCTACTGTTGCATTCCCTGGAGTGGCAATAGTAATTCCCATCTGCTATCCAACACTTTCCCAACTGTCACTTGCTGGAGTGGGAATAGTGAATTATTCCCTTCCGCTATCCAACACTTTCCCTACTGTTGTAGTTGCTGGAGTGGAAATAGTAAATTATTCCCCTCCGCTATCCAACACTTTCCCTTCCTTGGCAGTCCCTGGAATGGAAATAGTAAATTATTCCTCATGGCTATCCAACAGTTTCCCTCCTGTTGCACTCGCTGGAGTGGGAATAGTAATTCTATTTCCGCCGCTATCCAACTCTTTCTCTATGGTTGCACTCCTTGGAGTGGGAATAGTAATTTTATGCCCTACGCTATCCAATATTTTCCCTTCTGTTTTAGTTAATGTAGTGTAAAATGTTGTTTTAAAGATAAATATTTATTTTAATATTTTATTTTAATATATATATATTATGTATCTTTATATGTATCTTACAGGTTTATGTATATATATATGTATTTATAATTTTTATTATGTTTGTAACATTTTATAATTCAATAAAATAGTTATTAATTAATATTATTAAGTAAATATATATATAAAATGTTCTATATATGTATATTTAATTTATTTTATATTAGATGTATTATTTATAAGTTCTAACATTTTCAAACAATTCTATGTTTTTATGAATTATATTTATTATTTAATTTATTTTATATTTAAAAAAAACGATATTTTTAACAACAACAATATTTTAAACAACGATATTTTGGTTTTGATATTTTTGTACTTACCTTTGTAGAGATAGGATGTCGATATTTTGTTCATCAATATTCTTGACACGATATGCTGGTAGGTCGATATTGTTGTTGTCAATATTATGTCAGTGATCCTATTAAACCATCGTTTTGATTTGCATAGCTTGTTTAACATCTATGTTACATTTTGTTGTTTCATACTAACAAGAAAGACTGCATACAGGGGCTGAGCCATTTGATCTGTGCCGTACATTGTCCTGGATAGGCCACTGAATCCTGCAGAACAGAGAGACTTACAGTTTTCAATCCAGTACCTTTTAATGCACTAATCTCCCAACACTGGTCATTAATAAAGCCAGGGCTGACTTAGAAAAAGTAGTTGAATTTGTCCATACTGCATGAAGATCCATAGTTAATAAACTGTTTTTAACATGTTACACCAATAGAATAAAAGGTGTTTGATCCAAACTCAGCAGATCAAAGAGCACCTTTTGGTATACTTTAGCTTACTATGTGGGCCTTAACGTTGTGAAATGTGAACCTAGGTATAATATCCCTGAAACCTTTGGTCTTTCAGTGATTTTCTAAGTTCTTTTAATTCAATTTCCTAATGATAATGACCCTCTAACATTTTTTTGTTCAGTGAATTTAAAAAAAAAATGTATTGTATAATTTCCTCACTATAACATTTTTTTTAACAATTTCTTTTCAAGTTTTTTGTGTTTTTTTACTTTTTATATACTATTTCAGTATCAGTGGTTTCAAGAATAATTCAATGCTTTTAAAGGTTGCTTTTTTACAACTGTGTTTTTAAAAAATATATATAATATCATTCTATATATTTTATTTATAAATTTAAACTACTTTTTTTCTTGTTTGGCTTTTCCTGTATTTATATTTTATTGTATATATATATTTATTTTATTATTAAAAACAACCTGATTTCTGTTTTTAGAACATCGTTTTTAGTTTTGTGGTACTTCCACAGTTCCCTGCAAGACACGCTAGTCAGTCACAACTCTATAGTTTTATACTGCGATCACTTAATCACAATGAAACCTCAGTGCCGCAACTGCGGATTTGCTGAAAATGTATAAAATTATACTGTTCCCAATAACAACACTTTTTCAGATTTTGTCAATAGGTAGGGCATTTTACAGGTGTGTAATGTATGATCACATATTTATTTTTTAATATAACTCACACTAATCGCTGTTTACAGCACCCCAAATCTGTCGATCAGCCCTGTGGATTCGCACATAAACCCAGAAAAATCTTCTCATTTCATTGGATACATAGAGACCATTCCTTTTTTCCCTTTAAACCCCACACAACACATCAGACTTCATTAGGAAAGAGAGAAAGTAGGACATAAGTTGGAGAATCTGCTGTTTTCACTGTTGTAACAGTCAACAATTGTTTACAATGACTGCAGCAGCAACACCTGCTCCTGCTGAGGATCCTGTTCAGCTTGAGAATGAAGAGGATGAAGAACATGCAACCCCACAGAGGAAGGAAAGTGACATCTGGTGATACTTCAGTATACCATCAGGCGAGAAGAAAGTTTTGGCTAAAATAGTCAAATGCAACATCTTTGGCAAAGAACTTTCTCAAGGATGAGTGGAAACGTACTGTCACAGCACCTCTTCCATGTGGAAACATATTAAACTAATCCATGAGAAACCATAACAGAGGATGCTACGTGAGATTGAAGCTGCTTTCCATTCTTTTGTCTCATCCACCTCAGTAACCGTAATGGTAGCAGCTGTGGCCCCCAATTTGGCACGCGTGACAACCCATTGTTTATGGTGTCATATGCCTGTTTGACTAAATACAACGTCTGTAACTGAGTATTTACACTCTGTTAACACTCATCCTTGCTAACTGTTTTTGTTGTTATTACCATCCACATTTGATGCCTCTATTTTTTACCTTGATATCATGTCCATTGGACATGGAACTGGTTTTGGAATAATTTACTGTCAAGTTTTTTTGGTTTAAAGAAATGCAAAGTTCGAATTGAAGACAAAATGTAGAAGATGGCCTTTTATATACCAAACAAGATATTATAACTATACGAAAGGAACTCTTTTTAGTACTTTAATCGGGTACACTTGAATTGTGCGAATTTGCGGCCACTGCATGTTTACATAATTATGATTGTGCTACATTTACCACATAATCCTTTATCTACAGCAGAATCCGCAGATTTTAGGCAAAAAAAAATTGTTTCTAGTTCACACGGTTTAAAGCATTACTAAAAATGTGCTGCTGTGCAGTGGAATGTGCTCTGCAAAGGATTACTTGTCACCTTCTGTTGCTTATTGCTCTATTTGGGAGTTAAACAGGTACTAATGAGATAGAACCTATACCCAGATGCTGTTATTAAGTATAAAAAATATGAAATAATGAGGTGATAATATCACAATATGAGCCGCAATAATAGCTTATAATCTGTAATTTCTTGCCACATAATTTAGTCAACCTCACCACATAATTTGTTCCCTCACTGCTGCATAATTCCAGTGGTGCTGACTTCAATACACTGTAACACAGTGTGTGCAATGGGCAGGTACTGTCATATAGTCTTAACCTTCTTTTCTGTCCTACGATATTTTTGACATCACAATAGTTTTTTGTGCGATAGTTGTGTCAAGCTAAATTTTGGAAACCATTTTGTGGTGGAAGACTGAAACATATAAACCCTGCTTTCTTCACAGACTTTGCTTGCACGTTCTCTCAATTTAGATCTATTTCATAAATGTGGGACCCGGTCCTTCCTGCAGGGTTACCACTGAATGGTTTTCCCTCACTCCTCCTGTTTTTTAGCATTTTTTGGGGGGGGTTTAGGATTCTGTGCACTCTACCACTGCTAACCAGTGCAAAGGTGCCTGCTCTCTCTCCCTAAAACATGGTAAAATGTGCCTACACCTGATCGGTACATTTAATTTACTTGTAAGTCAATAGTATAAGGCACTACGTGTATCCAGGGCATGTACAATATATGCTACTAGTGGGCCTGCAGCACTCATGGTGCCACCCATAAAATTAGCCATTTAAAAATGTCTCAGACCTGCCACTGAAGCTTGTAGTGTAGTATTAAACTACTATTTCTACCTGGCAAATTAGCCTTTTGCCAAGCATAATCAAAGTCAAAGTCAATACTTATAAGTGACCCCTAAGGTAGGCCCCAACAACTTCTAAGGCACAGTGCATGGTATTTAATAAGTAGTACTAAAGGTTTACATATTCTGGCGATTAAAAAATCCTAAAGCCGTTTTTTGCTTGTATAGGGCCTCTCTACCCCACTGACTAACACTGGGTTACGTTATTACATTTAATAGGTGATATCTTTGGGTTGTAGGTAGATAGAGAAATGCTGCTTAGACTTGAGGTATAATTAAAAAACATTTTTTAATATCAAAATCAATTTTAAGTCACAATTCTGAAAATGCCACTTTTAGAATGTTGGTATTTCTTGTCTCACCCATGTGGGCTTCTGTGAGTATCCTGGGTCAGATGACTGTGAATGGCTCTGTTCTTGGGGTTTGTGTATTCTTCCCAGACAGTGATGCACAGGGGACTAGGTGTGAGCAGGATGGATCATCCTGCCAGAATGGCTAAGGGCAGAGATGTACCCTGCCCTACTTACAGTTCAATGGGCTTTGTCTCCGGCACACACAAAGGAACCTGACAGCAGCCTTTTGTCATCCAATACAGTTTAAAGCCTTGACATGGGAAGGGAAGAACTCTCCAGAACCAGATGTGGGGGTAGGACAGGCTGACACCCAGAGCCACTCTTCAGTACATTCCTGGACCTGTGGAAGATACAGAAGAAGGACTGTCCTTATGCTCTGCTGCCAGAAGGACTTTCTCGCTGCCCTGCTGCTGGAAGGACTGCCTTTTGCTGCCCTGCCATCTGAAGTAGGATTTGATCTGCTCTTTGAACCCAGAACCACTATAATGCATTAAAGGGATAGATGGCTGGTCTCCTGTGTGAGCTACAGAGACATAACATGCTCCTGAGGCCTTTTACCCTGCTTCTGGCCTCTGATGGAGTGACCCTAACCCCACGTGGTTCCCCCCAGGGCCTGTTCCCTTAGTGGGGTGCTGGAGTGGCCTCCTCTTACCAGAATTCAAAACCTGGCAATTAGAAAGTTTTCGCCAAAAGCTGCTCTGAGAACTGACAGTAGACCGGGAACAACCTGTCAGCCAATCCACCAAAGTTGTCTCACCAGTTAGTAGTTAGCCTGAATCTGTGATAGCTCCTGCTACATTTTTCTCAGCAGCAGAAATTCCTCTTGAACGGAAATTCACAGGAGCAGTGTCTGGCCTTGTGGAGTCCCCTTTTGCTACAGCCTGCAGCATCATCTCACTGCGTGAATCCGAGCTCCAGGAAATTCAGCTTTCCCTACTCAGAGCTTTATTTCACCTTCTACTTCACCAAGACCTCGTCCAGAGGCTCAACATCATTGATATAGAGAAATCCAGCTGATTTGCCACTCTGAGACTCTACTTTCTCTGGCACGTTTTTTAAGATCTTTTTTAAGTCCGAAAGTATACACAAACTGAGCCCAATCCACTCCTTAAATCCAAGCCATGCTCTATCGCAATCAGCCTAAACCTTTGAGTTTGCCCCAGATCTCGTGTGACAGGATACCCATGGTTGGCATTTTGATCTTTTAGGTGCTAGATTTCATAAGAAATGTAAAAAATGTATATAGCTATTTCTACGTATTGGATTAAATTTGTTTTGGGGTCATTTCATTTAATTAAATGTACTCTATTTTTCTAAATTGGTGTGGGATTTTTCTTGTGTTGTGTTTTCACTTAATTACTGTTTCTGTGCTGCATAAATATTTTACGCATTGTCTCTAAGTTAAGCCTGATTGCTCTAGTGCCAAGCTGCCAGATGGTTTGGCAAAGGCTCATTTAGTGACATTTTGTGGTTAACCCTGACAAGGACTGTGTTTATAATTTGAGTGGGTCTTCCACCCCTCTTAACTCTTAACCTAATTTCTTACAAAATGTATGCCTTTATGAGCCACATCATATTCGTCCCCTTTGTGTCCAAATCTGCAGTTTACCAAAGAGTGCTCTACCCAGAATTTTGAAAGAAGAACCATTAAGGGAAATAGGATGATGACAAGTGGAATTCACATTGCGTCACGTATTGGCATTTAACGCATTGATCAAAAGTATGGTCCAAAGAGATGGATATTTGTTATGTTATGTTATGTTAATGGCATTTGTAATGCGCGCAGCTGCTCCAGCGAAGGAGAGTCCCGGCGCCCGACAACATAACTAGGAAACAGATTTATTTAAAAATTCGGGTTTTAACAGAGCTAAGGAAACAAAAGGGTCTTAACGGCCCTGCGAAAGGGAAGCAGGTCAGCAAGGGTCCGCATTTCACGAGGCAGTGCATTCCACAGAGCAGCTGCCCGCACCTTGAAGGAACGTCCCCCAGCTCGACTACGTTTAAAGCGTGGAGCTGCTGCCAGTTCGTGATCCGAGGAGCGGAGGGAACGGCCAGGGATATAGGGGCGCAAGAGATTATGCAGTATTGGGGCAGAAGGGCCTTTTAAGATCTTAAAAGCCAAACAAAGCACCTTGAAGTGAATCCGCTGCCTGACAGGCAGCCAGTGGAGAGCACACAAGGTGCGAGAGACCGAGCAGAACCCAGGAAGGGTTTTGTACACATCAACACGTACTGCATCCCTGCCAACTGTACTATAAAGGTTTGAGGTTAGGGATATAGAGATACACTAATATTGTGTACAGAATATTGAGAGACAAAATATTGAAAGGTAAGTGCATATAGAGGAAGTATATATTTACAATGTATAACTTCACCTATACGCAGCTTGAAGATAAAGGTCTCGGCAAGGTACACATAATTATAGGTAGATATAGAAATCTATATTTACTTACCTTTTGATATTTTTCCTTTGATATTGTGTCTGTGATATTTGGTGACATCAAGATTCCTACCTCAATATTTGGAGGACACACAATCCAAGCCAGTTAGAGGGCCTTTCTTCAGTTGACTTGAATACTTCTGAAAGAAGAATATGAACTTTCTCCAAGCTTGCTGGGCAGTCCAGATTGCAAAAACATGCCTGCACCTGATCAACATACGAATTCTGAAGTGGTACCATATATTTATCTCCTATATATTTATCTTTCGGTATAACATTGCCCATGACATGCTCCTGCTTCTCCCTGTGACAATTGTCCCGAAAGACCTAAAATCCCTTGCTCTGTATACTTCTGCTACTTTCCTTCTCAAACCCAACTTCCCCTCTGCATTTCATATCCATAATTAACCCTTTTAACTGTCTGAATTCTAATTCCTAGAGGCTGGCTCCAGTACAACTAAACTCACAAACTTATATATGGTCAAAAAAATAGTGCACCCATATATGGTCCTTTGTATGAGTGTGTGTGTGTGTGTGTGTGTGTGTGTGTATGAGCTGTCAAAGGAGCACTCCTTTCAGGACAAGAACACTCACTCACCTGAAGGTGACATGCTTCATCATTATGTTCCCTCCTCACACCTGGGCTGCAAGGTCCATGGTGTGGGCTACGACTCCCCTATGGGGAGAAGCTTAGGTGTTTTAAGAATGAACATTGTTATAGGGTCAGTGAGGGGCATAGTGTAAAAGAGGTAGTGGGTAAAACTATCTCCAGGGGGTCGAATCAGTTTTATTCAGTGGTCTCCTGGGAAATGGTTAAAAAGATAGGACAATGGGTTTTAATCAAATGTAGCCCTATAGATGCTCTACTCGCATGCCATAATTCCATTTCCTAACATTTGCATCAAACCTGGGAACCAGCTTTTTATAGGAAGTTGCTCTCCTTGTACCTCTGAGTGAGCAAGTGAAACCATTATATAGCTTCTTAAATTTAACTAGGATGTAGTTATCTGTCAAATCCTGTTCTAAGCAGCTTAATATGAAACTAGAGTTATGTTATCTTATAAGTATTTGTAAAGCCTTCTATCACCCGTGAAGGTATCCTTACACTTAGACTTGATCCCTAAACTTAAATATGAGCTTTGTATGTTTATCTGGGTCAACATGTGCTTAGCGTAATCTGAATGTATGACACTGTTCTGCATTCTGTCCATCAATTGTTCTTTTTTCATTGGTTTGCAACACCCAGATTTACCTAATCAAAGCTAAAAAAACAGACATACCTTTAAGGGAATTATGCTTGGCAATAATACTATTTAAGACATGCTCCAGGTCATGTATTGCTTTAATCACACTATCAAAATTCAGTCCCTCGTCCTCGACAGCCAAGCCTTCCCCATATTGGGTAATTTGGAAGCAACTGCTCACCCCTTGTTAGGTCAATATTAATGTCATAACAGTAGTTTGATATCCTCTTTGGAAAAATGTATTGCAAAGTCATTAGTAGCACTGAGGTCTGGATGGAAAATTCAGACCATGTGATCTTCTCATTGAAGAAGAGAAAGCTTCAATAGTGGCTACAGATACTCTCACGGACCTTGATTTTTCTTTTGATGACACCTGTGCTAAAGATTTCCCTTGAACTTGCTCATTGCTGAGACTTATAGTAACCCGCCAATTTAAAATCACTACTTTCAAATTTCTCTAGAATACTCTCAGATATATTTCCAGTTAAATAAAAAAAGTATGTGGAGAATCACAAATGTTATGCAGGTGTTGGAGGCATCCAAAGAAGATTATGTAATCATGTCTCTGTCCCGGAGATATGCTTTTCATACTGTGAATTTGTAGTTTCTCTGGGCTGTATTGAACTGTATGGGCTTTGGCTCTAGTAACATAGGTTGGGGTAAACTGCTATATACAAATCCTGGATCTAGAATATGTAAGGGAGAAATAACATCTGACTCCTGGGATTTTTGCTGGAGGGATTGGGCCTTTCCCATGCAGATTACAAATGGAAATCCTCTCATGGGGTATCCAAATTGGTGACATGATGCACAATGTCTCCCTATATGGAGGTGACACATTGGTATATTTAACTGATCTGGTGAGGTCAGTGCTACACATGCTGGAAGAAATAGAGGAGTTTGGAGCAGTGTCAGGATTGCACACTTATTGTAGCAAGTCCTGGCTGTTCCTCTTTGGGAGGTGGCTTCGAAATGAAGAGTACCCGCCAGCAGGCATGATGTTGGAGTGGGAAAGAAATAGTGATAGGTATCTGTAGGTGTGGGTATCGGTGAACAGCCTTTACGACGCGGCTGTTACACCGCCGTGCCGTTACAACGCGGTCTTTTCAACGCAAGTCGTTACCACGACTTGCGCTGGAGGGTGCTGCAGGACAAGGAATTTTTTAATGTACTATCCAACACCTTCCCTACTGTACGTAGGCTGGTGTTGGAATAGTAAATTAAAAAATTCCTAAGTCCGCACCCCCTCCAACGCAAGTCGTGGTAACGACTTGCGTTGAAAAAACCACGTTGTAACGGCACGCGTTGTAACAGTACGCGTCGTAATGCCGTACATCCGTGGGTATCACGTTGTCCACAAGCCCTATACTTGCCTAATTTGGGCAGCATGGGGGATGGGTTGAGCCTTTTGGTAGCAGTTTTGTAAAACACTACCCCTCAGTCACAGCTGGTGTCGGGGCAAGGGGGAAGGGTGGGGGACAAAACAAAAAAATCTATATTTCTAAAACTTACTTGAATCCCTCTGCATCGCTGCATACCTCATCGCCTCTCTTAAGCCTGCAGTGCAGGCACAGGCTCCCAGACTTCCCTGCGGCCAATCCTGATGCTGCTCTCATATCATGAGAGCAGCATCAGGATTGGTCCGAGTGCTCTTAATTTGAGCCTGCTCTCTCCAACCCAGCAATGCAGGTCTGGTTGGAGAGAGCTTCAGTGTGCATTGTAGTTTGGCCAGCCAGAGACAGTCATCAAAACCATCATGCGCACTGAGAACAGTGCACGTATCACTCCCCCTGTGCCTTTCATTCCCCTGACCCCACCCCCTAGACTCAAAGGTATGGATCAAAATAAAACCATAATAAACTTGATTTATTATCTTTTTTATTTTCAAGAGGGGTGACTCTCCTCTGCCGTAGCAGGGGTGATGCCGCTGCTACCTCTTTTTATTATGGAACGGATTTCTGTAGAAAAGATAGCATTTAAGCCTTGTGTTGAAGTATACAATGTGTCCCATTTCAATTTATAGGTTCCAATGGCTAGATAGCTTGTTATTCACTCTGATATGGGCTTGGAAATGCAACCCTGTACAGTTAGACACACTGGAGCTTTCGTGGGTGGAAGAGGGATTAGGTCTCCCAGATATATTTTGAATTATAGGGCAGCACAGCAGCAGCATTTGGTTCATTGGTTTGAGGAGGACCCTAACTGAGAGAGACCACTCTTGCAGTGTATCTGCTTGTAGTATCCACAGCCAGAGTTATTAATGATGGGAAGTGGAGTCCTGTGGAGTGCACCATACCTAGTCTGGCAGATTTGCTGACACAAGGTTGTGGTCAGGGTTCCAAAGAGGTTCCCGTTTTCACTGGATATTCTTATCTTGACTCTCAAGTCTTTTAGGTAAATGCCAAAGGATATGTCCTTTTGCAAATGGTAGGAAGGTGGATGTAAACCAGCAGAGGAAATGAACAATCACAGGATCACTTTGGATTGCGTGCTTCATGAGCAATCCTACCATACTACTGTATGCTAGGATAGCTCATGAAGCACACACCATCTGGAACTTGTTTCCTCAGGCCCCAACTGAACATGTGGCCATGAAAAGGTGACTGGACTTAGCTGGTTGTAGGAAACCGAATATTGTGTTATTACCATTAGTACTGAATGGGGTGACGCAGAAAGAGCTCAAGGTCTCTGGGACACAGATTATTCAGAAGAACTGACGACATCCAAGTGTAGAAGAGCATGTGAGTGAGTTAAAATGGTATCCCCTAATACCTATTTTAAATAAATTAACATTCAATTATGTGTATAAAGCGTCTGTAACAGCTCGTAAGCTGTCTCTCTGTGGCAGATGTGGTGGGCCTGAGGCCGATTTCTTAGACATGACATGGGTGCTTCTGGAGAGAAGTGGTTACACTTAATAATACCTGGTATGGCTATGGTGAATTCTATAAAAACCTGTTTACTAGGTATATGGACAAAAAAAACATTGCAAAATGGGATTGTAGATGTGGACATTGGATACAATCCTGATGGAAAGATGAATTTCTATACTTTGGGAGAACAGGTGTTAGAGGGATTTAATAGAGTGGGCTTTAGCAGATGAGCAGCACAAGAAAATAACTTGAAGAGAAGAACAAACTTACAAAAGACCATGCTGAATGGGTTGAAATATTAATAAATATATCTGATCCTCTAAATAACACCCTGCCTTGGATATGCTGGTAGTAAAGGACATATTATACCCTGCCTGAGCATATAGTGAATAACCCCGGGCGGTAAATTTCACTCCGTGGGCTGAATTCCCAGACTTTTTGTCACACCACACTCTGCTTGGAGGGTGGACTTTGGCAACAAATCCGCCTACGCAACATAGCGAAGTTTACTGGCACCCTCCTATTCTAGGGACAGCAGAAGTTGAAGATTTTGCTCATTTAATTCAAGCAGCATGGCGCACACAGAGGCTTTGCTTTTGATCTGTCAGCTAATAAAAAGTTAGTATTCTAGCTCCTTTCCGAAAGCCTTCGGGTGGTCTCCAAAATCTCATCACAAGAGAACTCATCCCACACGCACAATGGTGCAATTTACGTGCGCGCATACTCCCACTAGCACCAAGCGGTGCTCTGCCTTCCTCCCTCATGATGGAAGTAAAAGTTTGTGTTTGGTGCATGTGGCAATGTTCACTCAGCTGCCCTTTAGGGGTTAGCGATGTGAAGCATCCTCGACCCCCACCCGTTGCCGCATCGTGGGACCCTGCGGGGGCAATTAAAGTAGGCAGCTCTACCATGCTTCTTTTGTTAACTGTCTGTCATTTTGTTTACCTCTATGCTTTTCCCTTGGTCACTTTCTGTCTTCTTAAGGCAGGTGACATCATCCTGTCAGAGTGAACACATTTTTCCCTTTGAAGCAAGCTAGCCCAGAAAGGCTGGGTGTAGAGTCCATACTCATTCCATCGTGGTCCACTATACATTCTCCCGGGCATGTCTCACACTTTTGGTCACACCTGAGAGTTTCTTTGTACTTCAGGGGTGGGTGAGGGAAGCAACTCCACCCACTCGTAGAACTTCGTGGAATTCCACTGAGTTTTTATGCAACCCTGCAGAATTCCGGGTAGTGTAACTCTGCAAGCTCCACCCACCCTTAATGGTGAACTGAACTCCCGGGAAAATATTGCAGGTTTTCGACACTGCTAAAATGTCCTCAATTTGAGATTATAGTCTTTCTGGTTTACTGTGGCAATTTTTTGATAACATGATGAAAAATGTAATATTTCTGTCTTTTTTTTTTTAAGTAAAAAGTGTGTAAGGACAGGCTGTCCTCGAGAACTCCTGGCATCTCTAGCGGCATGCATAGTTCACTTTAGAGCTTGAAAATCCCAGCTCGTGGAGTAAGGGCATAGAGACAGACAAGGTCAGAGTAGGTGAAATATTTCCATCTGCAATTCCTTATCGATTGCTTGTCAAAGAAATTGGTAGAACGTCTCACCCTCTCAAACTGCTCAATCAACATGAAAGAGCATACTCAAGGGCAATATTTGCCCACATTGTAGCTGTATGCACTGCATGGTTGCTCTTCTTGGTTTTAAAGCTGCTGTCAAGAGTAATAGGAGTGGTTTTGCTGCAGAAAGGGACTTTGGACGATGGCGCCTGGCTCTTCTTCTTCCTGCATTCCCGATAAACACTTCCCAGACCTCATTTTTACAGTACACGCCAACTGATTGGGTAAGTGTAATTTCTGGGAGAATCAAAGAAAAAACATTAGCCCTCTTTGGCAACATGGTATGAGTAGGATGAAATCATCAAAGTAAATAAAATATGTGGTGGTATTTGTCATGAATCTCCCGAATACCATGAAGTAAATAAAATAAAGAATATAAATGTCTACACCAGGTTTAAGTAGTAAGAAAAGTGTGTTCCTGTTTCCCTGTAATTTCTAAAGGAACCGCCCTGAAGAAATAAAATAACTTTTGGTAGGATATTAATTTTTAATACATTACATCTTCCCATCATTGAGAAATGTAAACCCTCCATCCTATCTAATTCCTTTTTAATCTTCCGTAACATAGGGTCCCAATTAGATTGAACCCCGAGATATGTAGCCTCCTTCATGGCTCTAGTATTGTTAAAATGTACTGAGTCTGCACAAACAACCTGTGTTTTGGCTAAATTTAGCTTGAAACCTTAACTCCTCCCATATAATAGTGCTAGTTGTTCCGTCTCTATCAGAGTGATGGCCGGATCTGATGAGACTATCGCTATATCATCTGCGTATGCTAGAATACTAACCCGCTCATGCCTGAGACCTAGTTGTGTCTTTAGCCTATGTTCTAATAGGTTTAGGAACGGGTTAATATATAGCGCAAATAGCAGAGAGGAGCAGGGGCATCCCTGTCGGGTACCCCTTGATATAGATACGGGATTCGATTCTGGCCCCAACACACAGACACGGACGTTAGGCGATCAGTACATAACTTTAACTGCCTGGATAAAGTCTGTGCCAAATCCTTGCCACCTCATTGTTGCCCATAACAACTCCCAGGAGACACGATCAACCGCTTTTTCCGCGTCTTGGAGTATCACTCCACAAGGCAGTTTACGAGTAATGGCAATGACCAACAGTGTCGTGACTCTACCTATGTGGTTGACCGTGCCCCTCCCTGGGATGAATCCGTGCTGGTGACCCGAGACTAGAGACATAATCCCTCTGGCAAGTCGTAATGCTAGTATTTTTGCATAGATTTTTCGATCACAGTTTAGGAGTGACACTGGTCTGAACAAGCCTGATAATGTAGGTGGCTTATCTTTTTAAAGAAATATAATGATGCTGGTGCAGCACCCTTTTGTGCCTCCCGATGTACGGTTAACATATCTGACTGCATTTCAGGTAAAAAAAGTTTATAAAATTCCAGAGGGAGCCTATCGGGCCAGCAGCTTTCCCTGTCGCTAAGGAGCCGACAGCTTCTACAAGCTCTTCCATCGTAATAGTTTCCTCTAATGCTTTCTGGTCCTCCCCATTCAGCATCCCCCTGTGAGGATCTTAATAGAAGTCTCCTCTTACCCCCTGAATGTGGCAATCTTCTGAATACAGCCCCTCAAGAATTCCTTCTGGTGTTTCTATTATGTTCCCCTTTCAATCTTTAATTACCCATATAGTATTTTTAGCCTCCTTACATTTGATCTTCTTTGCCAGGCATCTACCAGTTGACTCGCCAAACTCATTCCACTCTCTCCTAAAAGCATGGTATTTTATTGCAATATCTTTGGCCCACTCCTCATTTATCCTAGCTTTGCAACATGCTCCTTCGGATTGTGCCTGTGTAATGTTCAATAGCCCCTGAACCACTTCTATCAATGCATATTCCGCATGGTGCAGTCTATCATATAGCGTCTGTTGGTGCTGCCAGAGTTGCTTTTGTTCATACAGCCCGAAACTTGGTATTTCACCCCTAAGCTATGCTTTCATAGCATCCCACACTATTTTGCATTTAGTAGAGTTTCGGTTTATGGCAAAAAACTGAGTTAACCATTTTTCCATGTGACAGATAAACTTTTCATTTAATAGTAACTTTCTATCAAAAGAAAATGCGCCTCGTGTGCGTGTCAGGCCATGCATTGTAAGTTTCAACAAGAGGGGGTTATGGTCCAAGGTAATTCGGGGAAAATTCTGTATGTGTGTGTCTGCTAAGTGAATTTTAGTGAAAAAGAAATAGTCTAGTCTGGCTAGCTTTGGCAAGAATAGTGTGTGTACCCTGGGTCTGGATGTTTCAATCTGGGCCAAACAGCGATTAAACCATGTTCATCAACAAGCTGCTCTGTATACCTTAGGTTTCCGGTCCAAGTATTTATCACCCCCCCCGGCCCATGCTTCACTTCCCCCATTTGGATATTGAGATCTCCTGTCAATATCAAAGGGGTAGCCCAGGTGGCCACTTCTATATTCAGATATTCAATAACCTGAGTTTTATCATAGTTTGAGCCATATACAGAGCATATTGTACATTTCTCTCTTCAGCTAAACATTCAATCACCGCCCAGCAACCGTACTTGTCTGCTAAACTTCTCGTTACTTTTAATAAAAATTATTTTTGGCGAGAATAGCAACACCTCTAGTGGTGCCTTGAAAAGTACAGACCAGAAGCTCATATCCTAATTTCCTTAATATATTACGTTTACTCCATGGAACATGTGTCTCTTGGAGACAAACCACATCAGGGGACATATTCTTAATTTCTCGAGCCACTGTTTGGCCCTTTTATTAAGACCACGCAGATTACATGTACATATAATTAAAGATGCCATTTTTTATTATAACAGATTCAGAAGCTACAATCTATATGCAGCAGTTTCCTGTGGGCGCAGGGGAAACCCCTCCGAGGTGTGAAATTTATGGCCCTACCACGAGACCGAGAGGGCCGGGCCGTCCTCAACTTTCAGTTTTACTACTGGGCAAGTTTACTACAATATATGGGAATTTTATTAGTGGGGGCAAAGGAGGACAGCACAAATGATGTACCCCGTATTTATCAGCTGCTACTAGGTTCTATAACGGAGAGATTTTTTTAAAGATTCTGAAGTCTAGTTACTATAAAAAAAAATCCGCTTCAAGGTGGTCCAGGCTGCTCATAAGGCGTGGCTCCAGATTAGGCAATATTTACAGAGAAGTAGGTTCAATTACTACACCCCAACAGATGCGTCATCTTTACTCCCCCCCCCCCCAATCATTTCAACAGGCATTTTAAATAGATGGAGGAATTCAGGAATACAGATGCTAGGAGAATTAGTAGATAACAGGGGTGTTAGGAGATATGCTGCATTAATGTCTGAATACGATCTCCCTAAAGCAGACTTTTTTAAATATTTGCAGATCTGTGACTATTTGATCAAAAGAGGTGATGTGTCACAGTTAGCACAGAAAAATACAGTATTAGAAGCTGTGAAGGGTCTGGGAAGGATTGGAAATATATACCAAACACTTATTGAAATACAGAAGGATGATGTAGAGGCACAAAACGGTAAATGGAATATCAGACTTTCTCTCTATTTGCCACAATCAATTAGATTAGCTGACAAACTCTTAATTTCCTCCAATCTCAGAACACAACAGTATAAAATAATGTTTAAAGTAAAGTCCACATTTAATCTGTATTATACACCGGCAAAAATTTCTCGCTGGGGGGGAGTGAACGAGGACAAATGTACTCGATGTGGGATGGGTCAGGCAGATGTAGTCCATATGTTTCCAACATGCCCTGAACTGAAACAACTAATCAATATGATACAGACTGTTTTGATGAAAGTCACAGACGTGCAGATTGTGATAACACCATTAGTTGTGTTGCTGGGGGGTTTAGAAGATGGCATGCTAATGCAGGGAATATATACTTTTAGGTATTTAGTATACATAGCCGTTGCTGTGGCCAGACTTTGTATAGAATCACTGTGGCAACAGAAAGAACCCTCCTCGTTTGAAATGTGGAGAAGGAAACTGCTTGCGATATTCAAATCAGAAACTAGCTGTATGCCATTAAAGGGCCACAGAAAAAAAGATTAGGTAAAAAATCTGGGAGGTCCTTATGGAATATATATCATAGGCGTTATCTCTCTATAACCTGCTTCTCTGTATTTAGTATGTATTAGTGAACTGCTAAACCCTCACCTGGTTTTACCAGATAGGGCGGTTTATATTTTTTGATGTATAGTATTGCAGAATGATTTAAATGTATTATGCTGTGTGCTCTCCTTTATGCGCTCTCTCCTTGTATGTGTTCTATGCAATGGCTGCTGGCTAATAAAACATTTAACAAAAAGATATTATTGGAAAACCAATAAAAAAATTGAGATAACTTACCAAAGGTTGAAATATTGAATAAAAAAAACATGCCTTTTGAAAAAAATGCAAAAAGGTGTTTTTCAAAAGCAGTGGAAGTTATACAAATAGTTAGAAAATGACCGAGTGCTCGCTATAGGTCAGACCAATGCTTAGTCAGGTAGGCCTTTGGATCACAGGATCAGATTGACTTTGATATTTGGGACTGGTCACTAAGAAAGTATTCTTGCTCAAAACATATTTATGTGGGACCAACATGAAAGCTATATTTAAGGAGCACTCTGGGGGATGAGATAAATGGTATAGGTACCTTGGTGAATGGTGTAAGCTCCAAGCTGTACAAGGGCCATAGAAAGTGAAGCAGTGATTGACAGAGATAAAGATTTCCATGTTTGGACCTAAGTCACTTTCTTGAGGCTGAAGTAGGTCAGAAGGCTAAATTGAAAGGGTATGATTGTTGATCGTTGAAAGCAGCAGTCCTTGAACATCATGCTGGGATTACGCACAATAACTGTATGATTGTTTTGCCTCCTGGTTCAATGAATGGTGCTGGATCAATATGGCCTCCTGAAATCCACAACTGAAGATTTTCGTCTCATAAAAGTCATTGAAATAAAGGGTTTAGAGGGTAAATACAATTTGTTTAAATGTTGTTATGCTCAATATTTCTAGAGCAGGCCCGATGATAACTGTCCCATTAATAACGGTTGAAGTGACACTTTCACACCTGGAGCACTGTTTACCATATGTCACCTATTAATTATGATTTCTGACTCTGATAAAACAGCCTATTCTGGTACAAGACTTTTTTCAGCCTCCAGAAGTCACAACTATAAGGAGGCAAGAAACTGTTCCTGAGCATAGAGCCATCTAAAATGGCCTAAAGTTTTGAAAATAACTCCCAGTACATTGAAGCATGTCCTAGAGACCAGGGTTTTATCTCTTCTAAGGCATTCTTGTCGAAAGAGGGCCTAGTCTCTTCAGAGAAAAATGCACTTTGAGTCCTGTTTTTTCATGGTACCTGTCTTATTCTCCATTATCAGTTTTCTAAGCAAGAGTTCATTAACTGCTCTTGTGTTTTCCTACACCATAAAAGGATTCACTATTTTCCATACCTACCTAATTGCCTCTATCACTGCCTGACATAAGACCCTAAGGCCTGGCTCCATTTGGAGCAGTCCAAGACTCCATTTTCCTCCTGGTCATTGGCATGTCTACCTTTGACATACATGCAGTCTTACCTTATCTTTCTGAGAACCTGTGAATGTATCAAGTCCTCCAGACAATGACATCGATAAGACAACTAATACTATGTCAGTCTGGGGCAAGTGCCTTGTTATCTATATCTCAAGGTCAAATAATGATAGCAACGCAAACAATGTGGCCCGAATTTATCTATTTTTACCATTTTTGTTTATAATAATGCATCTAAGACTAGTATATTGATGCACACAGGTTATGTCAGATATTCCTCCGAAACTCCACTTTTAAGATAAGACGGTGGTCAACAGTATAAAAGGCTCATCAAGTGGCTTTTGGGTTGGGGAGGTCCTTATCTCAGGTTACTGCACAAAATCTGCTAGAGAATCAGACAGAGATTGCCAGATTGCTGCACTGGTGCAGCATTCAGTCCTACACTGAGAGCTGATACCAGGTCTGGAAGGAGCTGAGCCTAGCTGCTGTTTTGCCTTTTGTTTTCTTTTCAAATGAACACTTTCTCCCAGCTACTGATAACTATAGCTTCTTGCTGTTAAAGGTATACAGTGAGCTAAATCCTAGGAAACTCTAGATGCAAGTTAAGTTCCTCCATGCTCTCATAGAATAGTGTATAGAAGTAGTCTTTATGATCATAGGTTGCCGAATGACATTACAACTATGTTTGAAACATTCATATTATTCTTGTTGTTAGTGAAAGGTATTATTACTAATAGTGTTGATAATATTATGTGTGTTACTTTATATGTGCTAAGCAACAGGATGAGACTATTGAAATATAATGCCTTTAAATGTAAAGTGTTTTTTCCTTAGTGCATAACTTCTGCATGATATTCTAAATAGCGAAATCGAGTTTGAGTTACCACTGCATCCCTGACCCCTCTGTGAGGGACTGCTAGCAACCCAGAAAGCACAGACACCACATCAACTATGTATTAAGTAGAGTTGTGTGGGCCTATGTCAACCTATACTTTCATGCTGAAGCATTGGTGCATTGAACTAAGCTCAGGCACCCATGGGTGGGAACATTAAATCTTGTAGAGCTAAGCCAGAGTCTTAGTTTATGGAACTCATCATAATCAGCATTACCACCATCCCCAATTCCCAATACCTATACCACCATTACACCCACCATTATGACCAACATCAATACCTCTATCTCCATTACCTCTATGACTATTACCAACACCACAATTTAAACCACTCTTACCTCCACCACCACAATTATGACCACCCTCACCATTACTACCACCAGTGCTTCACTACCATCGCTGTTGCTATCACCTATATTATCACTTTCACGATTTCCAATACCACCACTACCACTGCAATTGCCACCTCACCACTACCGCTACTGCCACTACTACCACCATTACCATGGCTATCATCATCACTACCAGATTTACCACAATAACAACTATCAGCAATATTATTACTATTACATCACTTCCACCATCTACACCTTCATCATCACCATGACCTCTACCATCATCACTATCACCACCTTTACTTTCACCACTACTAAAAAACATCATTATTATCATCTCTGCCAGCATTACAAACACTACTAGTAACATAACCATCACCACCACCATGATGTCTGCCACCACAAATACCACTATCACCAAAATCACCACCACTACCAACACCTTCGCCGCTGCTGCAAATACCTTCATAATTTCCAACCTGCGTTTTCATTTACATACAGCAAACTTACTTCAATTATTAGAAAAGTAAAAAATCTTTCCCTCAGAATTAGGGGTCAGACACATACCACTATTACAATACACAGGTGATACAGCATTGCTGGATCATCATGCAACAGTACTTCAAATGGCCTTAAACTTTATTGAGAAGTATGATGAAGGAAAGGATGTAAAATTGAATCCAGCAAATAAACAAAATCAGTAAATTCGGAAATACAAATCCCATGTATTCGTGGTTGATTAAAGACCAAAGGATTTGACTACAGACTGATATTGATATTTGGGAGTATGGTAAGGTAGTAAACTCAGCTTTACGCGATTTGCAATCGAGCCTGTTACTTACAGAGTCAACCATGGAAACTCTATAGAAGATTAAACAGCCCTAGAGGTACTTACATTTTATATATATATATATATAAGGGTAAAATATGTTCCTTTAGTTATCTATTGAACTTTGCTTTGTTCAGTGGATTACCTGCATATATGATCCAACGGCTTCAGGTTATTCAAAATGCGGCTGCGCGACTTCTGTTCAAGCTGCCCAGGTGGTCTAGCGTTCGCCTCCACTTACGCAGCCTCCATTGGCTTCCGGTAGCCCACCGGATTATGTTTAAAACATTGGTTCTCTCTTTCCCAGCGATCCATTAGCTCAGACCTGTGTACCTGAGGAAAAGATTTGCCTTGTATGTTCCGAATCGCGGCCTCCGCTCGGCTAACCAGTGGCGAATGATTATGCCCAGATTTAAGTATTCCAGACTAGGAGGCCAGTCTATTTCAGTCAGGGCCGCCAGGGCCTGGAATGCTCTTCCTTTGTATCTTAGGGCTGCCCCGACCATCACCGCCTTTAAGAAAGGGCTGAAAACTCATCTGTTTAATATGATCCTATAACTGTCAGCTCCTCCCCGCTATCTGTGCTCCTCACTCTCCGCGCCAGGATACTTGCTAGTAACAGAGCGCGTTATAAAAGTTTTTATAACATAACATAACATAACAACTTCAGTTTATGGTACAAAACTCCTGAAGACTTAAAAAGAAGTCTGCTCAGGTGTAATAAGTTAGATTTACTAATATATCAACAACTGCAGACCTCCAATTTATTAAGTATTTTTTAGAATGAGAATGCACCTGCTGGGTCATTAAAAACATTATTTGGAATGAACCATGAGCACACCCTGAAGCTCATATCCATAAAAGCACACACAAACTAGACTGAATTTTAAAGCAGATGGAATTAAATGAATGCTGGGAAAATAATATAATAGGGAAATAGAGGAATTTGAAAAGTTATAGAGATCTCAGCTTTTATTTATATCATAAACATAATCTTTCTCCACAGCAGTACCTCTCCAGGCACGTGAAACAAATGCTCAGAACTAAATTTATAAGACTGAGGCTCCTTTTGGCGACACTCACAACTTTAGAACCCCCGAATTATCAAGCTACCTGCAAGTGCTGCTGCGGTTGTGGATACCTCCTTGAAACTATGGCACATGTGATTTGTATTTGTCTACATTTACTGATATTAAGGAGGAGGCTTTTAATTCATGGTTTAATTGGCTGGAAGATAGGATGATTAAGGCAGGTGTGGCAGATTGTTTGCATGGGTTTGTCCTTCAGATGGTGTATAGATTATTAAAATATCAGGAATCGTCTGTATTAGAACTACAGAAAGTCTAGGGAACTCTCCACGCCTCTCCTGTTCATAAAATTCAAAGTAATGAAGACTGCTCGAAGAGTTTGATTAGTAGGAGCTAAAACATTGTCCTATGTAGTATTGTAGATTCGCGGATTAGATGGCAAGCATTGCTCGAAATTTGCACAGAAGCAAGCAATTGGCAGAATAAAAGCTTAAACATATTTGCACAATAGTGAGCAAAAACTGAAAAAGTGTTACATGGTCGGTGGGCTCAATACTTGATTTCAGTTGTCCCATGTATTATTTGCGATAATTGTTTGTGTTAAACCGAAGCATTGATTCATTTTATTGATAACTATCGATTTTTACTTTGGAATGGCGTTATAGGAACTGGCAGTTCAAAAATTACAGATTGTGAAGGGTACTCTCCAAGCATCCTCTTGCTACCTCAGCTTAAAACAAAATGGTTGCTGGAGCAGGAAGAGGGGTTCGACTTAAAACACTGCCATGTGTTTATATGTACATGTATAGATTCGCTGGATAGTAGTGATTACAAATGTAATTTGTACAAAAGCAGAAATAGGTACATGAAAAGAATAAGCATATTTGCCCGATAGTGAGCAGTAATCAAAAGGTTGTAATATGGTCGAAGTCCACAAAGTGTTTACTGAAGTGTTTACAGAACTACTTTGAATTGTTTGAGTAAATTGTTTTGTACTAAAGTTTAAACACTGAAGATTTAATTATTTTTTGTTATGGTTTTTAGTAGCTTAACAATAAATGTGTTCCTTACTTACCACATTTGTGTAATGGGCAAAGCATGAATGTTTTACGACCAGATTTTGGTTGCAAATCATTGATTCATGCCATTCAGTATCAGTATTTGGAAGGGGCGCCATAAACACACCCCTTTCAAATACAGATTTGGTCACATATCCAAATTGTCATCCTGTCACATGTTACTGAATGACAACTTGGGTTTGTTACATTCCAGCAGTCCTTTGCTGTTGTCGTAAATGTGCCGATCCTGCGATTTGGTCATTTTGCGAACACAGAAAGGCTTTGAACATCTGGACCTAACTACCTTACTTGCATTTGGTGTTTTGCTGATCAGAATATGTCAACTCATTGTCTGTCACTAATAATCATATCCTGCCACATAGATGCAGTCTAGATGATTTCCCATGAAATAGGGAATGCCATTTTATCACTGAAATAGAGATCACAACAAAAAAGAAACAATGTCAGCATTGGTCAACTAATGGTGAATGTTGTAACTTTCACTGTGCATGAAGTTGTATGCATGAAGGCCCTCTTCTCTGGTTGGAATTTGTAATTAGACCATGCATGTCTTGTTTCACTTAAACGTAGTGTTATTTAAGTGTTGGCACTTAATTTGTATTCTTTTTCAGTCAGGCGCTATTTTTTCATTATCGCATGCAATTACCATCGTTATAGGGGCATAATTAATGACCTCTCCTTCCTTGAATTATGCCTTCTTCACTGAAGCACAGCGTGCATCACAAGAGGAAAGATTAATTATCACCTGATAATGATGGCAATTACATTAAAAAACATGATTAGAGCAACTTACTGCTGCCATGTTGTGCTTGTTTTGTTCTTTGAAGATGTAAATAACAAAAAAGGATTGTCTAGAAAACAGAGTGCTCAATTTCCTCTTTACCAATCAGACAGAGAGCTAGCATAATTTGTATAAAGGAATATTTAGCAATTCCCAAATAAAGTTCTCCAACTTTAAGCGATAGTGGGTTGCTGTAAATGTAAGTGAAACTTTGAAATTAACAGAGAGAGACTGTGCACTTTGCGGATGTCATTGTGAAAGACATGTAGAGCCAAAAGTGGCACACAAGCATAATTCTCTTTTCACAGTAACTTTAAACTGTAGTCCCACAGCAGAACATCAAGAAGTGACAGACTGATAGTTGGGCTTACAGTTGTTCCTGTGACACAGCATTTCTGATATTACCTAATTGTAGGCTCTTTCCTCCATCGTGCCTTTACCTCATTCTCCTTTCTCCATTCTCTCTCCCTTCACCTTCAATCTCCTCCAGAATGGCCGAAGTGTCCACAGGTTGTCCCAAAAAAACACACAATTGAAAACCTTCAAAATGGGAAGGAGCTATTTATTCCGGGTTCTAACAAACACTTTTGTTAAATTGGCCGCGTATGCTACTGGGGAGGGTAACAGGATGAACAATTGGTTAAACCCTTTCTCTTCCCAAACACAGGAGATTTGTTTTTCATGCCTGGACCCCGAAAGAACCTAGTGCTTTTGTATCAATAACCGATTGGGTCCTACTTGTCCACTGATTAGTGCTACTCTAAATGTAGCTCGTTCTGGGGGTTACAAGAGCTATGAATGTTGTACGATCTCACCAGTCCACTAACTGAGAGGGTGTCGTCCATCTACAGTCAGGAATCAGTCAAACAATTCAGTCATAATACTCCATAATTTATAACATCATCTAACACATCTGTCACCTAGCTAGTTGCTCAATAAATAGTACAGGATATTGCTATGAACAATAGGTTAGCTTCTACAACCTTTGTGGGAATTGTAAACCAGCTGGAATGTAGTAGTGCAAATAGTAGGGCAACATAAACTAGCCTAGTACTTCACATGTTTGTTAACTCATCAAATCACCACAAAGAAATTGGAATCTCTCTTTTTAGGAAGTTACCTGTGTTGCATGGAGGACAACTGTTGATAAACAAGTATGTGTTGTGGAAGTGGTAGTGTAGCATGAGAGGATATGTAATGAATAGACCAATATAATCCAGAACCTGAGTGATTGTATGAGTTACATATTTGCCATATTGATAAAAGCAATGGATACTTTACAGCAGGTAATGGAATTGTTTGTGAGGAACCATAAAACAACTCATTCAATCTCTTTGAAAACTGTTGGCTGTGAAAATTGCCCTCTGACAACCCTTTAAACAAAGAATGACATCAGTACCAAGTATGCTGTTCTAAAATAGCGGCAATCAATCCCATCCCATACACAATTCACCTAAATTCAACTGAGTCCCAAATATTGCCATTCTCAAATCTCAGTCAATACATAGATAAAGCTAAACACTACAATTCAAGTAACAACATTTTAATTATTGAAGTCAGAAACTGCTCAAGAAGAATAATCATTGGTGGGTGGCATAGATATAATTTGATGTGCGCCTAGAACTAGGCTTCCATGCGAACAATTATACACATGGTGTTTTGATAGATACACTAAACAAGAAGCAACTCTATAAGCAATAGAATTTCGGAGCGGATCCTTTCAGAACTACTTTTTCTTGGGAACCACAGCATCTTTATCTCTTTTTAACAGGTACACTAGCCAGCAATATAAATATTTTTATTGGTGAAGCAATCTCAGAGGACAGGACACACAAGATATGACGCTTGTTAACTATTTAAAAATTCGGTTCTAAGACTCCTTGCAAAATTCTTAAATGTCTGCAGGCAAAAGAGCAGCAAATGACTCCTTGTAGAGTGTGAATTTCTTTAATGGCTGATAACATATCATCCTTCCTTCCACCCTTAATTTGAGAACGTTAACATAAAATAGCAGTAGATGCAATTTTAATCATACACGTGAGAGGAGGCCCAACTATAAATTTTGAGTGCGGGTGGCAGATCTTGCACTTAACCTGAACACACTCAACTGGCTACTGCGCATTTGTCTAAAATCAAGTTGTTTATTCCCAACTTAAAATTTAATTAAATGAACTGAAAAGAGTGGGACTTAAATTAAAGGAGTTACTGGTTCGGTGATCAATCGTGTTACATTTTCATATAAACTCTTCCATGATCTCATAAAATTGGCTTATTCCAACATGTCAGAGGTTCTGTTCTAACAGCGGATTAGGATGGACTTCCTGGAGGGAGGGCTCAACATTATTTCTACTGCTTATCATTGTCTATGAGATGGAGAAATGAAAAGGCCGGGATTGTATATCCTATTGTTACATTAGATGGCCTTGTTATCTCTTCCATAATTGTACTGTAAAGGATTTCCCCATGAGGGGTCTCTCAGCAGCTTTAAATATGATTTAGTTCTACTTTTCCCACATTGATCTCACTCTGACCCAACCATGTAGGAGACTTTGGGAATTGACTTGGCTCTAATTTTCTAAAACAAATTTGTCTCTAACTGGAAACAATAATGGATTTGGTAATGGTCAAACAAACAACATTAAACCCTTGGATGGAATAGGAGTTGGACATGACAAACATATGACTAGATGGGTCTGACATTTTTCCAGAAATGTATTTACCCCACCACTCAAAATTAGTAAAATCCAGGATTTGATGCAAGAGAGCTTATTCTCTGCTTTGAAAGGGTTGACACTCAAATATTGTTGCCAGGCTTGTAGCTCTTTCACCAGAATGTCATTGCATCCCATCTACGTGCAGGATATTGAAAATGTCCAGATGAAAATTTTGACTTACAATATTGGAGTAGATAGAAATAAATCATCTACTGTCCAGTGATTGCTCTTTAGACCCATTTTTAATAACCATGGGCCAAAAATCCGTTCCGCTCGCAAAATTTGCGGATTTTTGATAATTGCAAAAGAAACTCTTCTGTCTCTCCATTGCTTGTGTGTATCAAAATACTTTCCTTGACACATCTGTATAAGAAATCTACTATGGTGGTAGCAAGGAAAGAGCATGAAAGGAACAAAATTGTTCTGATCTACAAAGCCCTGCACTGCTGTGTCGCTGACATTATTAAAAGATAATGTTGCTACAAAAATCGGAAGATAGAGTCAAATATAGACAATTTTATGTTTGCACGGTCAAGTTGGATGCGGAAGAAGGAGGCTTTTTCTCTGAAGATGTGCTTCTTGTATGCCAACCTGCAGTTCTGAGTAGAGTTATATGTAATGATGAGGATTTTTGTTTCCATTTCCTTTCTGCTTGTCTGAGCTGTCTTTTTTTGTTTTTGAGACCAGAGTTAAACTAAGATTTTGATTGGATTGATCTTATTTGTTTTAATTTGAGTGGTGCAACTTGGTCGAGAACTTCCATTATAGCAGTGTTGGAATGGGGTAGTAAGATCATTTCCGTTATGGCTGGGAGGGTGAAGTTGTAGATGTTCACAAATTTTGGCTTCTAGATCTGTAATTGGGACTTGTTTGAGGTTTCTGGTCAATGATTTAGGTTTGTTTGTTAAGTCTGAGTGTGATTTGACAATGGTATCGATATTGAACAGTATGAGATTGTGGTCTGACCAGTCAATGGGTAAGATGGCACTGACAGAGACCAGTTAATTATTAGTGACAATCGCATGTAGAGTAGCGCCTTTGATGTGGGTTGGTTCATTCCAAAGTTGTTTTAGCTCATTTATTTACAAAACGTTCATGAGGCGCTCGACTGCGGAGTCTTCTGCATTATTCCAATGAATGTTAAAGTTTACCAAGAATACATCCTTCGTGTCAATTAAGGAGAACCGGGTTATTAGGTCATATAACTCTTCTGCGAAGATGTTCCAATCACCAGAAGGGTGGCAGATAGTGTGAAGTTTGATAGGCGGGGAGCCTTTACCTGTAAGTTCAACGCCAAGGTATTCAAAAGTCGAGTATTCTGTTAATATGGAAAGATGAATTTCAACTTTGTGGATTATGGCTTGACACCCACCTGTTCTTTCAAGTCTGTCATGTCTAATGATGGGGTAACCAGGAGGAGTAAGCAGGTCAAGTATGACAGTAGAGTGGTCATTGAGCCAAGATTTCACAAGGAAAACAATATCAATTCTCTCACTGAGTAAGGTTTCAGCAATATCTGTAGCCTGCTGAGCTGCCGATCTAAAGTTGACGAGCATGCAGGATAGAGGACAGGGATTGTCTTTAGCAGTAGAATCTGAATGGTGATGAATTGAGCAGGCGATCTGGCCGAGTCTGTAATTACAAGGGTTCTATTTATTCCCACTATTAGTAGGATTGTGGAGGGGGTATTGTGAACCATGGTCTGGGTCTTAGGGAGGTAAGATTTGCTGAGAGCATCCGCTTCAAGTTCGGATAATGTTTCAATGAGAGCGACGGGGCCTGTGGGCCAGCTGGCACAAGGGATGCATTTTAAGGTCATTGACGAACCTGTGTGTGGAGACAATTTCAGTCTCTTGTAAGTGTGAGAGCAGGCAAGGATGGCCTGGTTTGAGAGATCCTGTCTAAGATGCGTTAAGTCAGTTGCATGAGAGTCCAGTTTAAGCTCGATTTGGTTCAGAATCTGAGTGAGAGAGTTTTTAGTGCATCCAGCGTTGAGGGTGGGGAAAATTGCAGCAAGTCCTGCCTATGCTGGAGCAGCGATCGCTACGCTATGGGGTGATCTGTGCCGTTGGGACAAGGCTTAAAGACAGTCAGGGTGGGATGCGTATGGCCTGCCTTGTTCGGGGGACGCATCAGTTGAGAAATTAGTCGCTGATAATCTAAGGTTGGGGCCCTCATCTCTAGGCTTGCAGTGGGCATCAACTAGATTTGTTACAGTGAGCTTGTAGGTAAGGGTTGGAGCAGGTGAGGACCTTCTGTTGGGCAATTGTCTGTGGTGAGTGTTGAAAGGGGAGTCAAGGCTGCTGGTTGAGTCCGGGGGTGTCCCAGAGTTGAATACATTGAGAGTGGGAGGAAAGATGACCAGTACTTTGTATAGAAGAGCAGAGATCTCTACATTATAGGGGTGGTCTGTGTCAAGGGGCCTAGAATTGTTCATCGTCTGTGTAAGCAGAGTAGGGTTATCATTAGAAGGACGGGGCAACTGCAGCACGATCTGTGGATGAAGGACTAAGGATGGTGCCCCTTTCCTAGGTTTGGTGTGAGTATCGTCTAGGTTTGTTAATGTGAGATTACTAGATAGGGTGGGGACATGAGAGGTCATTCTTGAGGGTATTAGTCAGCGGTGTGTGTTAGTGGGCACAGCAAGGTTGATGGTAGTGTCCGGGAGTGTCACAGAGCAAGGTAGTAAGTCCTTGGGGAGGAAGAAGGAGGGGCTGTTCACGGTTGATGGATTATGGTAAAGAGGAAAGAGGCGTTACGGGTAATTGGCCCTGTTGTTTGAGTGCAGTAAAAATGAGTGAAAGTGTCTATCAAAGATGGTGATGTGAGGGTCAGTGGCTTGTATGAGAATATTCCCTGTCCTGAAAATGGATATCCCAATGTCCCCTCTAAAAGAGGGGGAAGGGGACGTTGTCAGTTTTATTCCATAGGGTATTTTGATTGTTTTAGTGACTTGTAGGAGGAGAAGGAATATATTTTTCCATTTAGCCGGGTTTTGGAGTACAAGATAAAGTCCGTTTTCTTGGTGTCATTTATCACGCTAAGGTAGGTATCAGCTATTTGTGTTTCTGGGTGCTTTTTCAGTAACTTGTGTTTGAGATTCTTTTTTGTATTCTTTTTTTTTTTGCAAAGTTTAATATAGCGCGAATTTGACCCAAATCGGGTATCAAAGCACTTTACATAGCCATGAGGACAAACATTCATTTTTGTTAGGCACGGGGAGATTAATTGATTTGCCCAGAATCACAGGATGTTTTAGCGTCATTACCGAGACTCGAACCCAGTTCCCCAGGTCCGAGTTTTTACGGATACAAGATGCTCCATGAGTTTGGGCCATATTTCACAATGGCAGTGTTGAGGGGATTGTGAAGGTACATAGCTAAAGACATTCAGTGACTAGTCACACTTCAACTGCAAGAGGGGAGAAATCGGACAGAGCAGAAAAGGTTAGACTAGGTGTAGTGTGGTGGTTAAGATGGGCAATGAGCCAAATGTTAGGTTGTGGTTAGGTTGGTAAGTTAATGATAGTCGATTGAGTGTCATGGAGTGAGGCTGATAAAAGGAGCCCTCCAGCATCCAAACAAAGACAGAGCATATGTGGGTGAAGCAAAAAAGAACTTCTGCTAAATGGGTAAGATGGCCACTCACTCCCCACAAATCTGAGCTAAATAATACTAGGGGCGGCAGACATCCGGACTTCAACCGTAGGAGCAAGGACCATATCTCTTATCATTCAAATTGCTGCTGTCCGGATGTGAGGGAGTTCACTCTCCCTATTACTGCATAGGAGGGGCAGAAGAGCTCCATCCACAAGAGCCGGGGCCAATGCCCTGCGAAAACTATATGCCTCTGATAGATTGTGAGGAAGTTAGTTAATAGTAAGGCATAGCCGCAAATCTTGAGGTCGGCCAAAGTCATTTTTTAAAGTAATTCAGATGGCAACAGGGTGATCTGTAGATGGAGTCACCTTCCATTCCGAAAGCCTCCCCAGCCGGCCAAGACCCAGAAACAAAAGTACCATTCCGCAATAGCAAGTACTCTTTCCTATTCCTAACTTAGTTAATTGTCACTGGCAGGCTGTGTGTAGGCTAATTAATGTGTGTGGCATAGCAGCCAACTAGAGGTCAGACAGAGGAGGACTATGATAATGCCTCAGATGGGGAGGTAAAGGATATTAGAACAGAGGATGTGAAAAGCCTCATCTCCTCTCACGGGGCTCTCGGCAGGGACCACCCCACACATGTACAGGACTCTTCATGTCTTTGTGGCACCCTCACTGGGCGGTAATCGCATTAAGAAAGAAGGCGGGCAAGTATGTACATCAGTCAGTAACCGACAGGGCAGGCCATTCCTGTAGTATGGAGACAACCTCAAGCATGGGGGGCAGGCCCCTCTGGCATATGGAGTCAGAAATCAAGGAAAGAGCTTGATCACGAGCAGCTCAGGTCACTTGGCGCATCGGGAGAGTGTGAGGAGGCAGATCAAAGTTGGTACTCACCAGTCCCATAAACAATTATTTCATGCCAGAAACGACTTCATGGGCTCCAGTTAGATGGAGCGCAAGCAGGGGGAAAAGTGATCAGGCACAGCCACAGGAGCAACCATCAGAATAGGGCAAGGCGATCCGGAACCACTCCGCAGCCCCACTTGCGGGCTAAGGCAGTCCCCAGTAGTAAAGCAAGAAAGGTACCCAGATTCCTAGCCACTGGTAGCTGTCATGGTTATCTGATGTCACTCCGTGGCCCCACCCAGGTGCAATAAACAGTCTCTAGAAGAAAAGGTAGGAAGGCATCCAGAAGTGAAGCCCTGGTAGCAGTCAGGATGATCTGAAGATGCTCCGCAGTCCCACACTGGGGCTCAGGCAGTCCCACGCAGAAAGACAAGATGGTGCCCGAGACTCACAGCCCCTCTTCGTGCATTTATTTTGGCGGCCATCTTCAATTACCTGTATCTTGAATGTGATTCTGGCCCACACATTGTACCATCTTCAATTTTGGTTTAAAACCCAAACAAACCATACAAACTACATCAACAATTCACTACACAACATTAGCAAATATACTTATAACACAAAAAAGTACAATACTGAGATCATCAAACAGTTCTGTTATATAGAGTTTCATTGTTTATGTTATCAGTTGTATTGAAATAATATTCAAATGTCTAGATTAATATCATTTTGCTCAAAATCAACCAAGTAACTTTAATTCTACTATGAAAGTTACAAATAGATTGAAAATCTTTAGAAAGTTAAAACATTCTAGATAATGATGTATCACTTTTATATAAGTGAACAGCCAGTTTGTGTCCCTTGAAAGTGTAATTTCTAAACAAATGAACTAAACACTGCTTACATTACTTTTTATACAAGGGACAGAAAACTAGCAAATTAACATCAGTTTCACCCACTTCCGTGCACAAAGGGCAATCTTTTTTGTGATTGGTCGAGCAGTGGCATTTATAAGTAAAGGCTACAACATCTTAATTTTAAATATAAAGTCTTAGCTGAAGCAGAGCTCATCAAGACAAGGCAATTCTCAAATAAAAAAGTGTATTTGTAATCCAGACATGTTGTGTTAAGGAACCCCGAACTAAAATAGCAAGAAACTTACATTCTTAGAAATGTCAGAACTACTTGTGTAGAGTTCCTACAACTCATATTTTACTTTGACTAAGAAATAAATGAGTCATGAAAAAGTTTAAGTTAGGGTAGAGTCCGAGCATTGAAGTTAATTCATGAACACCTTCAAATAATGGTTTCACAGCATTTGTAGACCAGAGCCTAGCCTAGCATATCGATGGTTTAAACTAGTCTAAAGCTGAATAGTTTTTAAATCCAAACTCAAAATAAAGATGAACGGTTCGCATACTTGATGGCAGTTTAAGTAACTTTTTCAAAATAAACGTTCACTATTTTTAAATGTGTGATCTTATTATAACACCAAACTAAGGCCATTAAAAGTGCTTTTCTTGGGATTTTGATCTCTAGACCTCAATCATGGGGGAAAGTACTCTACCACCATAACATCAAGCGAATTGTAAGGTAGCACCATCCCTACACAGTACACTCTTGCTGATGTAGAGTTGGTTTATCCATTTTACAGTGGCAGCCACCCACATACCAAGGTGGACTATGTCACAAATAGTTTTCAATTTCATTCCATCCAATTGTAAGATTCCTTCAAGTGATCTGTGGAGATTAATGGTCATAAGAGTAGTTTTTGTTGCTCTTTTTAGAGTTGAAATTGCGAAAAACTATTAATACATTTTGAATGCCTACATGTGAAATCAAAAGCATATTATCTCAAAACAAAACAGAGAGTTCTTTATTACCCACGAGCCTTGGTGCATCATTTCCACTTTGGGAGAGACATTCATCAATGCCATTGATGTACAATGGTAAAAAATGTAGCTATGACACAGCTTTGGAGAATGCCTTCAGTGAAAAAAACACACAAGTTTGTAGTCTTGCCCCAATCCACCTGGCACACATTGGCATACTTTTCGTCATATCATCTTGTGATGTATTCCTATAGGTTCTGAATTGATCCCCCTATTCCTGACCCTATTCTGGTTAAGCAAACTAACAAGTTAACTAAGTAGTCAGCCCATGAGGCAGAAAACCCCCATGATGCAGATACCGTTATCTGACGCAGTCACACTACGGCACAGGAACGTGTTATCTGATTAAGTCATAACGCTTGCGATCTAATTAGACAAGCGATATTCCTCCAGCCCCTAATAAGGCATACGGAGTTCTCATAACAAATCAAACCTATGACAACCTGGGCAAAACCCTGCGGCCATTGTTTTGATTTCACAGAGAACTTCAGTAAAAGAATGTGCTAACGAGCAAGTCGTATGACATCCTTATTGACGTATCTATGTCCATCCTTACGTCAATCTCGGCACCTTAAAGGTATAAATATTACCGATATTGCCCTATGCAAACACACGCGTGGTGACGAGACGGAGCAGCCATACTTGCCGAAGCGAAGAGCAGAGCAGACCCCGCTGGCGCAGCCCCGCCTTTCTGACGCGCTGAGAGAAGCTGCTTTCTCCTGCCGAGAAATCCAGCACCGGCGTTTCCGGGTAGCCCTCGCAGGCAGCCTGGAATATCGAGACCAGAGACGAGAGATACCATCCCTCATTCAACCTAGATTCCAGGTACAGAACTGAATAACCCCTCACAGAGAATTCTTTAGTTATTCACTTGGCAAAAACAAACTTAACTTAAACTGTAACTTTCTATTCCCGCCCACGTATTAGACTTAGGTCAGGTACACGGGGTAGGCGTATTTAGAAACACCAGTTGAGTACGTTTAGTCAAATGTATATGTGTATGTAATATATTTTATTCATTTTAAACATCTTATGGCTTAGAAACCATATCAATGTTTTTACAGTATTATTTTATACTATTGCTTTTAATGTATGCACTTTACTTAACTATAAGTATTGCAATAATATCGATCCATTTCTCTTGTATGAGAAAAGAGACTGATCAATAAATAACACCTTTTTATTGAACACGCCCGTCTCTTCCTTTTCTCTACATTCTGATGAGACTAAGAATGCACGTACTGACTGAATAAAATAAATTGCCTTTTGTTCACACGACTCTCGAGATATACTCTTGATTAGGGGAGAGCAAAGTTGTCATGTTCTATAGTTGTCAGAAACTAAATCCCTTCTTGTCTAATCAGGGAAGTTAAGTCCTCCTTAAACATTCGAGAAAGTTTCTAGTGAACTCTGAGCTAAGCTGGCAAACCCAAAACTTTAAGTCTAGTATCGACAGTAGTAGACCTAGTTAACGTCTGGTCTAGGCCTTTACTGCTGTAGGTATTATTCCAATGCGCAGAGCCTATTGGGATGATAGGAACTACACTACATGGCGCCCAACGCGTTTGGAAAGGGCGATAAAACTAACGTAAGACATTTAGAGTAACTCAGTCGTGCTTTCTCATTCAGACCCCTTTTCCCAAATACTCCAAAGACGTCTGGAGTGGGTGAAAGGTTATATCCGCCAGACCTCGCAGGAGGGAACTCCTATGTATGGTTCTTGGTACAAGTCAACGTTGAAGGATACACTGTTCCAAAATATTGTGCATCTAATCTTTGTTTCCATAAGAAACCTGATCTACAAACAAACAAAATAACCATCCTGTCGGTAAAATGTCAGACAATGAGGATGAAAGAGAGGCAGTTAGATTAGCAACTGAACTCGCAGCAGCTGATGCTACCATGCAAGACGCAGACCCGGATATAATACTCATCCCGGTCATTAAAAGAAAATCTATAACTTTAAAACTTATAGAAAATGGACTGACACCTAGAGGTGGTACAGTCATATTCGTAATTGAGGCACACGAATATCGGCAGACAGAGGTATACTATTCATGGATAAATTTTCCAGCAGCAAATCCTGTAACAAAGTACTTCCACTATTACAAAATAGAGGAACCTCCTGAAACATACACTCCTTTCGAGGAGGTGGAAGTACCACTCAAATTTCAAGAGCATTTGCTCTTATTTGATGGCGCCCTAAAACATAATAATCACATCACCAGGCTCGGTCCTTTAGGTAGACCAGGAGCAACGTGGCCGGTCCTAGCCGGATACACACCACATCCAGACATCGATGGGATGTCTGCACCAAACCTTTTAACACAGCTAAAACAACTAATAAAAATACACAGACAATTAGTCCAATATGTGATGCGGATTTCAACAATTCAGCCAGCGATTAAACTCCCACAGCTGACCCCTCACCAGGGGAACACAAATAAAATTACACCACAGAACATCCAGTCCTGCCTAGGTAAAGTACCGGCTAAACGGGAACAAATACCATTCTGGCTAGCGCAGAAAATCACCCAAATAGAGGCGGTGTTTCCAGACACCACCCCGCTAGAAAAGCACAGGATTCTGACTATCTGTCTTCCAATGGGAATCGCACCACACATTGAGGACTGTGACACTTGGGGTACAGTCTTTGCTTCCATCTACACAAAAACGCACGGTGTTCCATCCATTTCGGTAATACCAGATGTGCTAAAACAAATTCAAGATGAATATGGTCCTGAACCCGCTTTAACTCTTGGTATGAAATTACTAAAAGACTTCAAGCAGGTCTCGGCTATATTATTAGCCAACATAAAGGGAGAAGCAGCAAATGTGGCGATCCGCCAGAGGTTAAAAGAGACAGATATAGCAGACCAACCAGGTGAAATTGCCAGAATCATAGAAAAATCCTATGAGGAACTAGGTAGAGATAGTTTAGGTGGAATACCAGTAAAACTGCAACTAATTGAAAGTCCTGAAAAAATATTTTTTAATAATAATTCTACATCACCAAAAAAGAACTGGGATGGAAACAAACAAGCCAATCCTAAAGAAAAGAAATTCCAGTCCCGAGGAAGGTCTCCTAGGCGAAGAGAAAAATCTCCGAACCAAAGACACAGGTCACCTCAGAGTGACCCCTCTGGGAAAAGATATAACCTTAGAAATAGGGATAATATTAAAAAGCCTGATAGATATCAAGACATTGATACACGTCCCTCTCAATCTTTTCAGACTTCCTCGCAGAAATCGGAAAGAAGAGGACGATCAGAAAAAAAAGAGAAGAGCACACCAAGTCCAAAGACAAGGAACCTGCTCAGCTAAAAAAGAAATTACAATTTCCAAAAAAGAAGGTAGCCAGTATCAAGGTAGTTAACAATGCCGAGAATACTGAGGACACAACTGAAAAACGGAGAATGGGCTCAGACAATGCTAGACAGCGCAGCAGAAGTGAGCATAGCTCGCAAAGTCCTTATGAATCATCTGGAGACAGTGGACACGAATGAATATCTTCAAGTGGAAACTGCGGACACCAGAGTTAGCAAACCTCACAAAATATACGAAATAACATTGCGTATAGAGGGAGATAAGACTAGGAAAATAAGGGGACTATTTTGGGATAATCTCTCCAAGGGCTATGATATCCTTCTAGCTGAAAAAGACTGGCCACCAGAGTTTGTCAGGGAGTGCCCTCATGGCGAAGAAGTAATTATGCCTGCCTTCTCAAATCAAATTCCTATTCATAAAAAATACACACTTGCTAGAAAGTGGGCAGTGGCTCTAGCTCCTGCTTTATATAAAAATCACGTGGGATGGGATGAGGACTCTCCTCCTCACAAAATCCAGTTAAAATCACAACCTACTGCACAAAGGCAGTACCCAATTAAGCAAGAAGCTAAAAAACAGGTAAATGAAATACTAGATCAGCTAGAATACCAGGGGGTGATTGAAACTTGCACCTCACAAATGAACAACCCTTTGTTTCCGGTCTCCAAACCAGACAATTCATATCGTCTAGTTTTGGATTACCGACACCTTAACACATGTTGCAAAACTTTTGCAGTGCAAAACTCACATAGTGCTGCACTAATGAATAACATAGTGCACAAAAAATACAAAACAACATTAGACATCTCTAATGGATTATTTTGTCAAAACATAGCACCAGAGAGCAGATATTTAACTGCATTCTCAATAAACGGCACTCAAAAACAATTCTGTCGGTTAGCCCAGGGGTACAAGAACAGCCCGGGGGTATTCTCAGCGAGAGTAACAGAATTACTACAACTATATGATGATGAAGCATTATCTTATGTCGATGACATTTACTTAACAGATGATGACTTGGAGACTCACTTGAAAAGAGTGAACACCATAATACTTGGGTTCGCTGCAGAGGGTTACAAATTCAACTTTAAAAAATCCAGAATTGCCCATCTGACAGTCCTGTTCGTAGGCTATGAATTATCAAGTGTAGCCTGGATTACAATCTTCTAGAACTAGAAGAATTAAAAAATTTAGAATATGAAAAAACATACCCTCTGCCAATCGATATTCTGCCTTTACGACATTACGCCTGTGTAATTTATACAGACGGACAGGCTCAACCCCCCGTTTGGGGCAAACAGGCATACAACCCCACATGTGGGATTACAAAAGAAGTGTGGCGCGGAGGTAAACTAAAACCTCTATTAACAAAAACACACTCAGTAGAAACTAATTCAGAACAACAAACTGAAATATTAGCTTTGAAAATGGCGCTAGATAATGCGAATCGCGAATTCCCGACACTTATAGTGTCAGATTCATATTACTGCGTCAAATCATATAACAAGGATTTGCAGACATGGATTCGAAACGGTTACAAAGATGACACAGATGCACCAATAAAGCAGAAACTGCTCTGGGAACAAATAGCTCTTTTACAAAAGGAACTACCAAAGACTCACGTGACACACTCACTGAGTCATCAGCGTGATGGCGTTCACGTTGCAGGGAATTCATTGGCTGAGACAGCCACAGCGGCAGCCACTAAATCGGCTCCCGTAGTTCGAAAAAAGCGTACATTAAAATACATTGACGGTGAAACAGTGCTGGCGGTGAAAACGTCATCAAAAGGCGACTGCTCAGCGTTACCGATCAACTATCCACTCAATTATACATACATAATAGATGCAAACTCCGTCCCTTTTGCTCGAATCCCTGGAGTGGGGGATAGGGTGATTCCAAACATGGACAGGAGAAACTTGTTAATCGCAGACGCACATATGGGCGAGGGTCTCAGACACCTCAAACTAAAAGATTCTCTGGAAGAATTACAATCACGGTACTGGTGGCCAGGCATGAGCCTGCGTCACACCATGTTTGTAAAAAACTGCCCAAACTGCAACAGAGATCGCAGTGGGGAGAGAAACAGTTTAATACCTCGTCGGTTTACTCCAGGAAAAATCAGGAGTAAAAAGGAAGGGTTGCGATTAACATATACAGGCTAGTTCCACTTATAATGTAGATCACCAGCACTCGGCTGACGTCTGGACTGTTATACAAAGATTTGCGAGTCTAAATGGCATATACGCTAAGAGCATGCTACGTTTGACCATTGTTTTCACTCTAGCCCAACAGCCTGAGGGGAAACATGACCAAATGAGCATAGCCCAGCGGGAATCTTCTCACTTCCTTCCTGAGGGTACGGGATGGTGTAAAGAAAAAACCAAGGCATAAAGCAATCTATAGCGGAAAGGATATTAGGTTCGGGAGCTGGGTGGGTCAAACATCTAATAAGTGTCCAACGTAGTCTAAATAACTTGCCAAGAAATTCTCTGAAGGGATTCAGTGCGTACGAATTATTATTTGGAACTAGGATGTTGATCTCTGACATTGATAGTCAGACTTCAGTGGTAGAAGAAAAAAGCTTTGATATCAAAGACCGTTTGGCTATTTTGCAGGACTTAAACAAAACAAGAAAAGACCTGAGCAACATAAAGTTGAAACAACAGCCAACAACCACTGAAGAACCACCACCTGTCCCAGCAAGACCTGTCTGGATTCCAAAAGTCGGGGATCTAGTCAGGGAAAAGATCGCGGTAAAGAAGGAATTTGGGCCTTCTTACAGAAAAGCAGTTCCTGTCTTGTCTGTCAACGGGACAAGATCAGTTGTACTACCGCCACTTGCTGGTAAAAAGGAGAACCGAGTTGTATCAATCGACCTGGTAAAACCACAACATGTGGCCGATAACAAACAGTAGGCCAAGTGGACTCCCAATAAGTAGCAGAACACCAAGGTTTGCTACCAGTACAGAGGTCCTAACGAAGAGGCTCATCACATTCGAAACGCCTACAGAAGAACAACAAGGACTATGCAGCAATGCAATAGAACTCAGACCTCTGAAAACCCAAATAAAAACATTTAGCAGAGACACACCAATCTATAATGAAGTACCAAGTGAAAATGCAAGAAACAGAAATCCTGAACCAATTGGAACAATTGACAGAACTGCATCCGGCTACTTCATAAACTTCGATGATTCCTCTGAAGGCTTCAGTGAATCAAAGAGACAGCCATCATCAAAAACCTTTAAAGATAAAGCTAAAGAACTTTTGAAACAACTGAAAGAAACATATCTGATTTCCCCATGGATTGAATTTTGGGTGGGTTTTGGTGCATTTATCCTCATACTTTGGCTCATCATGGTACTTACTTTGGGACGCTACATTGAGGGAAAATATGCAAAAATGGACACAGCAAGTCAGAAAATCAACTTGATCCTCAAACCACACACATCTTCACACATCGAGAAAAGAGAACTTTCTTCAGTCAACTTCACAGCCAATCCGATACCGGGTGGGGTAGCCTGGGACAACACTGACTATGAAATTTATGGTCCGGTCGAAATCCTGAAATATCCACACCAAATTAAGATCTCCTTGAGTGACTTTGTAAAACCAAGCTCATTTGCTGATGATTGGGACTTCGAAAGCATTAATAATATGATGTCTGACTTAGTAATGTCTGCTAAATTTACCAAACATGATTATTTGCAGGGTTCTACAAATTATGATAGTATGTACTGTTATAACCACTATGGTAACCAATTTTTACATAGATCTGCACAACCTAGAAATGTTTTAAATTATAATCAATGGGAACATTGTGCAACCCCTCCAAAAGGAAGCTCAAGGACCTTCTATGACAAATATTCATACTTTTCAGGTTTTAACACAAGTAATGCTGAAGCATTCTATTTTAAATTGTCAAACACGACAGGGACAAAGACCATGATAACAAACACAAAATTGATATATTCAGACTCATTTTTTGAACAAATGAATACTTTTGGTTTTGATTATTGGGACAAAAATGTTGAATTGAAAAGTGTTTGGGGTACAAAAGAATGGCAAGTGCAGGGCATAGAATCTATGTTTAGAGCCTGCATGATCCCAGAACAAATGATATTTTTAAATGACACTGTTCAACAAACCACCTGTCTTGGCCTAGCCAAAATCAAAGACTTAAATAAACCGTCTATTCCAAAGCCAACAATGTTCAGCAATAGCTCTACAGATGAAGAGATAGACGTAAATTATGCATTAAACCAAAACAGAACACATCCTGATTGGAAACAGTGGTTGATCTGGCCCACAGATACAAATAACTGTCAAGACAGATTCCTGAATAAAACACAGGGGTTGAAAATGACCAGGCCAGACCCTAGATATCCCCAAAGACATCACCCAGGGATAATAACCACTTACAGTGTGGGCAAATTATGCCTTCAATGGCTACAAACTTCCACACTGGCAGAAATTAAACAACACCTAACTTTACTTACTGATGGTGCTGACTTGCGTGATTTCATTATGGGACTGCGCAAACAGCGTCAAAAACGTTTCATAGCAGCCTCTGTATATGCAGCATACAATGAGGCCTGGAAGGTTACTCAAATTGAAACAGCAGGGAGAATACGGGAAATTGACCGTATTAATTTGGAAAAATCACTTTCTGTAGTGGACAATGGGTTAATGACTCTGTCCTCCAGAATTTTTTCTTTGGACAGCATTGTGTCTTCAGCAATCGACATATTGTCGCAAGACTTACTGTTATTACAACACGGTCAGTCACAATTGCGCTCTATTGTACAGCTTGGCTGGACGTTACAAAATCTGCGTTCAGGCTATGTGCCTTGGCGTTTAATCAACACAACGTCACTATTCCAAATCTTTAACCTTACTGATAGACAAATCAGTATGGCACAAAAGGGTGCTGATTATACAATCTTGAGCATTGAAAAACTCGAAAGATTACCAGTGACAATGTCAGAACGACCTGTCAGTGAATGGATAATACATGGGATAATAAATATTCCAATCTCAACCTTCAGGTTTCAATACTGCCAAAAATATATACAGGCTGGCATGTACGAGAAATTGGGAAAGGGGTACCTTAAAACAGCATGGAACCTGCCCTATTCACATGCATGTGTCAGTAATAAAGGACAGAAAGTGTTTCTTAGTGGCAACAATTGTGCGAGGTCACTAAGTGGCACACTTCTGTGTAACGGAATTAGTTTGCATGGAGCATGTGAAGGGAATTCATACAACCTTTCATGTCACCAGCAAGGCGCACCTGCAACAGAAATAGAACCATTCTTTCAAAGACTCTATAATGGGAGTTACATTCTAATTGTAGACCGCAGATGCTGTAGTCTTATGCCCGGGACTCCTTATCTAGTAACTACGACTGCGAAGGTCAAGTGCTGTGGACGCTCATTGTTCCCCAGCTCCTTTCCAGACAGGGAGGCAAGGGCATGGCCCAATTTGAAAATTACTTCTATTCGAATAGATACTTTAAGCAGAATGAAAACAGTGCTTCTTCAGACGCCTACTAGGCTCACGTCATCAAAAGAAACGTATGATCTACAAGTCGCAAGGACGACTGCAGAGATACATTCATTGTTATCAACTAATTCCCCCATACATTTCGCGGAAATTCTAAACAAAATCTTAAATATTTCTGATACCAATGGGGTCTCAAAGGTATTTAAGACAGTATTTTCGATGGCATTAACACCATTCAAAGCCATACTGGGTATTTTTCCAGATTTCGTCCATTCGATTTTTGGCAGACTTCCCCTGATCTTGGGACTAATTGCAGGAATCCTATTCTTAGTCTTATTTTTCGTTATGGCAACCCATGTCACAGACAAAACTCTTGCGACAAGGGAAGAAACAATCCTAGCCATTGGATACCGGGACCGGATATCAAAAATCCTGGGACTCTCCCGGCTTAGAGACCTGAACATGACTTGGTTTCTATCATTTCGACCAATGTGGCAAAGATGTGTTTTACCTGTATTAAGGTGTCTGCTATGCGGAGAAGAATGCATGTTAGACACCTGTCTGACGCTACAATCGGATGCGCCAATGGATGCAGAAACATTGTTGAGCCCGATCAAGGTTCATGCTTTGTGCTGCCCTCAAAGGCTACCAATCCTGATGACGGCATTCGTGGAAGCTTCACCACTACGATTGATGGGTAGTGAAGTTCAAGATGAAAGCAGCATCGATCAGGTACGACCTTCTGTAAGCAATGCGAATCAGAATGTCAATGGAGACAATCATGCGCACGAATGCATGATTACACCTATATCCGAGTTAGTGGAACTTTCCCAAGAAGCTGTTGACAGTTTTTTCGAAAGCCTAAATGATATGATGTTCTCACCAGAGCAGAAATAGAGACTTTTGAACAAGCTCGCACACGGCGTTCCCTGAATTCGGCCTTCAACTTTAAAACTAAAGTCACATGAACAATTTTCCCTCCAGTTCACGGACAGCAATTTTTCAGCAGCCCCAAAATATTTTTTCATATTTTGCGGGACACTATCTTCTGCTTAAAGTAAGAACTATTCTTAAAGAACTAAGGTTTCTAAATTTTAGATAGCTTATAGATATAGCTTATAGACATTAGCTGCCCGCTGGTATGTTCATAAATATGTTAAATATTTTATTCTGTGATGGAATGGTCTCGAACTTCTTTTCTGTATTAAGAGCCATTTCATGTGTAATTCTCATATACAAAATAGCAATAATGTATACAAATACGATTACTTTGGCATTATTCTACAGCTTGAGTGCATACAATACATATGACTGCAATTTTTCCATATATTTGAAAATTTCGAAATGCATTTATGTATTTTGGGGTGGTAAGGTATACACTATACTCTGTAGTATGTTGTACTATGTTATACTATGCATAGATTAGTAAATATGACCATAGTTAGCGTGGAGTGGGTGTGATGTATTCCTATAGGTTCTGAATTGATCCCCCTATTCCTGACCCTATTCTGGTTAAGCAAACTAACAAGTTAACTAAGTAGTCAGCCCATGAGGCAGAAAACCCCCATGATGCAGATACCGTTATCTGACGCAGTCACACTACGGCACAGGAACGTGTTATCTGATTAAGTCATAACGCTTGCGATCTAATTAGACAAGCGATATTCCTCCAGCCCCTGATAAGGCATACGGAGTTCTCATAACAAATCAAACCTATGACAACCTGGGCAAAACCCTGCGGCCATTGTTTTGATTTCACAGAGAACTTCAGTAAAAGAATGTGCTAACGAGCAAGTCGTATGACATCCTTATTGACGTATCTATGTCCATCCTTACGTCAATCTCGGCACCTTAAAGGTATAAATATTACCGATATTGCCCTATGCAAACACACGCGTGGTGACGAGACGGAGCAGCCATACTTGCCGAAGCGAAGAGCAGAGCAGACCCCGCTGGCGCAGCCCCGCCTTTCTGACGCGCTGAGAGAAGCTGCTTTCTCCTGCCGAGAAATCCAGCACCGGCGTTTCCGGGTAGCCCTCGCAGGCAGCCTGGAATATCGAGACCAGAGATGAGAGATACCATCCCTCATTCAACCTAGATTCCAGGTACAGAACTGAATAACTCCTCACAGAGAATTCTTTAGTTATTCACTTGGCAAAAACAAACTTAACTTAAACTGTAACTTTCTATTCCCGCCCACGTATTAGACTTAGGTCAGGTACACGGGGTAGGCGTATTTAGAAACACCAGTTGAGTACGTTTAGTCAAATGTATATGTGTATGTAATATATTTTATTCATTTTAAACATCTTATGGCTTAGAAACCATATCAATGTTTTTACAGTATTATTTTATACTATTGCTTTTAATGTATGCACTTTACTTAACTATAAGTATTGCAATAATATCGATCCATTTCTCTTGTATGAGAAAAGAGACTGATCAATAAATAACACCTTTTTATTGAACACGCCCGTCTCTTCCTTTTCTCTACATTCTGATGAGACTAAGAATGCACGTACTGACTGAGTAAAATAAATTGCCTTTTGTTCACACGACTCTCGAGATATACTCTTGATTAGGGGAGAGCAAAGTTGTCATGTTCTATGGTTGTCAGAAACTAAATCCCTTCTTGTCTAATCAGGGAAGTTAAGTCCTCCTTGAACATTCGAGAAAGTTTCTAGTGAACTCTGAGCTAAGCTGGCAAACCCAAAACTTTAAGTCTAGTATCGACAGTAGTAGACCTAGTTAACGTCTGGTCTAGGCCTTTACTGCTGTAGGTATTATTCCAATGCGCAGAGCCTATTGGGATGATAGGAACTACACTACAATCTTATCAGAATTTTTAACAGATCAACAGGCATAGCAATATGATCCAAAGTTTCCCATAGGCTGTCCCTTGGAATACTGTCCCATGACCATTTTAAGTCGACTAAACCTAAATGCACAGGCCTTCTAAAAATTGCAACATACTTTAGTACTAATACTTTATACCTAAAGACCTGGTCAACTCTATTAACTTTTCTTCGAAAACCTGCAGATCAGATAGAATGTTGTTCTCATCAAACCATCGTTCAATGCATCCTAGTAAGAGCTTACCAAATCATTTTGCGAGCTGCCCATGTGGCTAATTTATCGATAATTTGCAGCGCTGTTCAAAAGCTATCACACAGTAAGATTTCAGAGAGAAAAAAGGATCCATAGGTATCTTGCCTAAATCATGTACTTTTCCATTTTTCAGGCATTTTAATGGTGCATACATTTAATCTAACAAAAAAATGTACTTTCTCCCTTCAAGCATTTTCATGGGAGTCAGGCAAATACTCTAGGACCTTTGAGTTACAAACACTCAAATTGGTATCGTTATGTAATTTAGAAAAGAAATGAAAAACCTTAACTGTCGAAATGTGTTGGGGTTAGTGCGAGGTGTCTGAACTAGAACAAATAAATATAGCTTAATCTCCCCAGAGTGCTGATTTCGTGTTATAGTCAGGAAATTGTTTAAGACTTTGGGTCTACATACCCAAGCAGCACCAGTGGTGCCTTTTAGAATAGATATTAATTTGACTTGGTGGAAACTGCAGTCACAGACAGTGCTTTAAAGGTTGAAAGATCATTTGCAAATAGTGTATAATTGCTGCCAATTTTAACTTGTATTCCACTTCATTACACCAGTCACACCAGCACTAACCTGGAAGTTTAAACAGGTTCCCGAGTTTTTACTTCTGTGCCTGTTTTGACCCTGATCTTCATTTGCTACCTTTTTATGGATTCAGCATGCATTTTTCTTCCCTTATCACCTACAGTTTTTTACTACAGGCCAATTATCACCTGCACACGAAAAGGGAGCTGTCAAGTGCAGAACCTGATGCTATGGCAACCTTTATACCAAATGACACACTTTACTGAATTTACTTTGCCATTTAACCTTTTAGCGGGTGCTTCTACAATTAAGCGACTGGGGATTTATATGTTTCAGTTTATACAATATTAAATTATTAATATAATGTATTTGCCTAGCTTATTATCTCCTGCAGAGTATGCCCTGGTAGACATACAATTTCATGTGTTTTTATTAGCATTTTACAAATTCAGGATTTTCACAAGTCTTGATGGGCAACTTTCCTGCGCCATATATAAACCTGCGCATTGGGGTTCTTCTTGCCTTTTTCATTCAAATGCAATGCCATTTAATTGAAGTTCCATTCACACGCATTAAAAGCACCAATTGTCACGCTACATTGATTGCATATGTGTTACGCAATCTGGCCGTTTTGCATCACCACTGACACCTGCCCACTGTCACAAAAATAACTTCTGCAGAGGGTGAGCACTGCAAACATAACATAAAAAAACACATATGTAACAGGTGTATCCCGAGACAGTTTTAGAATGTAGGTGCTCTGATGGGGTTTGCGGCCTGTTGAACCTTTCTTGAATCATTCATACCCACGTTAAAATGGCAGCTGTTTCAGTTTTAGTGAGGTGCATGTTAACACGGGCAGGCCTCAGAACAATATGGGTTAATCGACTGTTGCACAAAGTTGAAAAAAAAAGAACCCAGACTATTCTAAAAGGCTACAGGTGTGTAGGGTTAGGATGCTTGGTGGAATGTCACATCTTCCCACTGCTTACCAATGTGTTATGTGTGTGCAGATGTGTCTGTAGCAACTAGCTTTTCCACTGGCAAAGCTGTGGGCAGTTTATAACACCTTACAAAACCCTGATCAAAAATAAATTATTTTGTTAATGTGTTTGTTTAGCGTATGGCACCATGTGGGTAGTGAATCCACTTAGAGACAGTGGGGCAGATTTATGATAACTGGCGCATCCCCAGGGATGCGCCAGTTATTATGCACCGCTGCTCCGCCACCCATGGTGCGCCGCATTTACAATGCGGCGCACCATGGGGCAAAAACGGCACAGATGCGTGACGCATCTGTGCCGTAAAGGTGGCGCATTGCTGGAGTTGCGTCGCAAGCGCGACGCAGCTCCAGCAAGGCTCGGGGGTGCCCCATCTATACAATGCTGCGTCAAAACCTACGCCTGCTTCAAGCAGGCGCAGGGTTTTGACGCAGCATTGGCCTGAAAGTGACTGAGTGAAATCTTATAGATTTCACTCAGCCACTTTTGCGAGGCGCACCTGTCCCGGAACGCCCACCCTGTGCCGGAACGCCGACAAGTGGCGCAGGACTTTACAACGTGATGCATCTGCCTAGATGCGTCACGTTGTAAATGGGTCATACAGATGCGCCACGTTTACACCTCAGTTGCGTGACGCAAACGTGGCGCATTCCCATCATAAATTTGCCCCAGTATTTGCAGTGCAGCATAATCACAATATAGGCACATTAATTAGCCAGGTCGAGGCATCCAAATGGGACATTATTTTACAATCATGAAACAACATAAGGGTTAGCAATTGGAGTGGAATGCCCAGAAAACAATCTACTACTTTGTGAAAGATGTGAAGATTATATGCTTTTCTAATGGTTTCTTGAAATAAGTTCCACAATCATGAGGTATATCCACAGAAAAGCAGATGTAGTGTTTTGTGTGAGTGAGGTTCATCTCCAGGGTGACCCTTAATTTATCTTTGTGAGATCAAGTCTGCTCACAATTATGATTTTGCAGTGGGAATGATAATGTTGTTTGAAATAGAATGCATTGAAACTAATGAATTCGACCTTGAAAGTGATCTAAGCATCTTAAGTGAGCCCGTGAATATCCATGAGGATAGCAGTAAAGTATTTCTAATGCAGCTGCTTGCATTGCTTATTGAAACATGTGGGTACTGAGGGAGGCCCACAAGCAAATTGTTACCACCATAATAATTTGATTGGGGCAGTACCACATCAACCTTATAAAGTACCAAGCTTGAACTAGTGTTTTTAAGTATACACCAGATGACGCTGTTGGAAGGAATCTTTGTACATTCTATAAATATGAAGTTGCAATTAGAACAAAGAGTCCAGTAGTAAACCGAAGGGTCTGACATAGTACTGGCCCCTTAATTGTTGTCCAGAGATTTTCATTTTTGATTTGTATTTTTGTATCATTAGAGAAATCATTTAGCTGCGGCAGACTTTGCTAATCTGGGCTGAAATTTTCTGAACAACCTTCATAAAAATGGCATATGTGTTGCAGTGATGATGTAATATTTTTGGAACTACAAGACCGATATACTTTATTTTGGTGTCAAAACATAGGTGTTGGGGGTCAGGTAGTCCTATAGAGACAGAAAATAACTCCTCAGAGCAACCCTTCCACCATTTTTCAAAATGGCTGCTCTGTAATAATGTGTTTTAGCCACCATATTGGTAATTTATGTTAATATTGTTTTTGTTTCAGGTCACTTACGGCATCCGCCTGCAAGGACATCTCTAATCCTCTTTAAAAGTGCAGGCATTTGCCGCCTGCACAGAGAAATAAGCCACTCCATTTTTCACACAAATAATGATAAGCAAAGATGCTTCACCCCCAAACCTCCCAGAAATCTCTTCATCTCCAAGGAGGAGAGCTGCGTACCATTGTCAGTGACAGGTCCGGTAGGTGAAGTGAAGTGAAGTGAAGGGGTTTTGTAGAGCGCGACTGCTGCCCGAAGGCGTCCAAGCGCTAAGTAGAGAAAATGAAAACCCTGAGGGACAGGGGAGAGAGACCAGAGGGAGAGCTAATTTCTGAAGAGGAATGTTTTCAGCTCTTTGCGGAAGGATGAGAGAGTAGGGTTGGACCTTAATGCAAAGGGGAGAGAGTTCCATAGTCTAGCAGCATTGAGCGTGAAGGACCTGCCTCCTGCTCTGGACCTTTTGATTCTGGGGACTGCAGCAAGAAATTCCCTTTCTCCCAAAAATCTCTCTCCGCATGGCAATGGTGGGCTTAGTGTTCACATTTCTCATAAACACTACCTCAAACCATCTTGATTTGGCATCAACTAATACAGTGTGGGTAAAAATCTAAAGGCCATTAAAATCTAACTAATCTGCTCCCAAACCAAGCCTACCTCTTACGTATGTTGTAGACCATCCCTGCCACCCACACCTTCTTTAAACCTTTTACCCACATTTTTTCATTCCATTCACATCTCCAACCATAGGTTGACATCCCAATCCATCTTGGGTCACCCAAAAATCTCCTTCAATCTCTTCAGAGTAAAAGTCTGGCCGATGTGACCTTCATGTGCCAGCTGGTTAAAAGTTTATTCCTACCAGCTGCTGGAGGTATAACTCTCACCCTGCACAATAAGTTTGTTACCACTCAGCGATAATTATTCAACCACTTTGTGATACAGTTTGGGAAAGTACACCACATATGCCAATGATGCTGGCATTAACAGTAAGTGTAAATTCAAATCACATTGAAATGGAACCAATATGTCGGCATTTGAGATTTTACATTTGATTTGTTCAAATGCCACCTTTTGAACCCCTTACCATTCAAATTTCTTCTCTTCCTCAACAACTCTCTCAAAAGGTCTGATTTACTCGCAAAATCTCTCACAAACTTAGAATAGTATTCCACTAGACCAATGGATGAAAGCAACTTGGCTTTATTGTCAGGTGTGTCCTCATTCACTTGGTACTCACAAGGTTCATTTTGGGCCTCACACACTCCCCCAAGATGAGATATTCCACCTCCCACACTAGGAATTTACACTTCTCTTTCCCCAAGGTGAGACCTACATCTAACAAACAAGACAAAACCTTACTAAGAGTGCTATTGTGTGTATCAATACTGTCCCCAAAGATCTTTTAAAAAGACTACATTACTGACCTCTGACAACACATTGGAATGAGTCTCTGGAACACACTAGTAACTGAGGACAAGCCAAATGGCGTTCTGTTAAACTAAAAGACTTCCTCTGTGGTGATGAAAGCAGTTCGAGTCAGGGTGCAACAAGACCTGGTAGTAGACACTTTTAAAGTTCATTTTGGTGCAAAAATGTCCACCAGTCAACAAGAAAATTGCCTCTGTTATATTAGGCAGTGGTTCAAACTATGGTTCAAACTATGAAGGTCAACGCAAAACCTCAATGCCCCATCAGCTTTCTTCATTATCACCACCGTAGATAACCATTGTGTGGCCTCCACTGGTTCAATAACCCCATCCAGGATCATTAAATCAGTAATTTGCTTGACCTTAGACTGTATTGCCACAGGGAACTTCCTAGCTATATGCCATACTAGAATGGCACCCTTTTTCACAACTATTTTGTGTCCATAGTCCTTGGCGAAACCCAAAGTGTTTTGGGATATAGGCTTAAATTGTTCCTGCAAAGTATTTATATTGCCATCATCAACAATCATTACTTGATCAACAGCTCGAGGATTCACCACAATATTCTAATCATACTGGTGTAACCAGTCCAATATTGGCAGACCCTCACTTGCTATGTAAACTCTTCCCTGAGTGTGTTGATCCCTGAATTAAATCCTGGCAGGCACATATCCCATTACACGAATACTAGTCCCTTGGTAACCTTTCAACACAATATCTGTGGAACATAACACCCTCGTTGGCCACATGGAGTCAAACAAGAGCTTGGGTATGATGGTGTAGAGAGAGCCTGAATCAACCATCAAGGTCAATTTCTTGTCATCCACCCAGAAATCCACTTTGGGCCACGTTATCCTCTTGGATTCTTCCTCCTTAACGCCTTCAACTTAAGTCAACTGGATGAAAATTGCAGCTAGATCTGCAACATAACTGTGCTGCAGGTTTGTCCTGCAAAGACAGAGAGATGGTGGGCCTTGCACTTCTTCCTCTATTATATGTTGTCTGCCTCATTAGAGCCACAAACTCAGAATCACTTTCTACCTCTGCCACCTCAGGGGTACTCTTACCCTCCAACTTTTGCATCTCTTTCAAGCACTTGCCTGATTCTTCCATAACCTTGTCTATCTTAATAGTGTCCTTTAATGTATGATTGCTGGCAGCCCAAGGACACTTTTGCCTTTTCTTATTATTACACTGAACGATAGGTTGGTCCCTAATAAGCTCCTCTGCCATGGGCCCAAACTTGCTCTTTGTGGCCAACTTCCTCATCCTGGCTACAAACTCACCCACTGATTCATTCGGCCTCTGTGGCTGTATGTAGAATTTATAGCGTTGCATGACGATGTGCAATGTTTTGGAAAAATGTTTTTGTAGCCGCAATTACGATTCATTATACACATCCTCCATTATGTCAATATTGTCCTCATACACCGTGGCAAATATTTCAAGACATGTTGCTATTCTGTGCCGAGACACCCCACCAACAATGATCTATTCTTAAGGGGTGAAAAATGTGTCTCACTAATTGCTACCAAAGGTCTCTACCCAATCTTCCCATTCAATGATCGGGTCCACCTGTTGCATTAAAAAGGACAGTGGTACCACCATAGTCTGGCGGTAAGTCATAATGGCCTTTTAAATGTGTATGACTTACAAGAAGCACCCCAGCCAAAAGTGTGAGTGTCACTGACTGTTACCTCTTCACAACTGGAGGGAAGTATTTGTTGTTCATCCCTTATTTCAAGTATGTAGTGTTGTGCACCAAGGTGAAGGGGCCACAGGTGGCAGTGTACACCTATACTGCAAACATGTTGTAAATCTATGATCCTGTATTCCTTTCTGCAGCCAGTAGGTGGCGCCACCACTTACAGAATGGCCTAGTGTATTAACTACACAGGAGCAGGTTAGTGTTGGAACACTAGTTTATTCACTGTTCATCTCCACAGCTACCAGCAACCGACTGGTCCCTGGGATTTGAATCCACACATTCCACCACCATAAAAATGACATCACAGATAGTAAGAGTACAGTAACAGCAATCTCTGGAAAGACCATTACACCTAGGTGTTAGAAGGATGTAAGTAATGAAATCCCCGCTGTGAACTACAAGCCGCAGGGCAGGGATGAAGCAGGCCGCTGAGCAGTAATGAGGTAAGTAGACTCCTCGCTGTGGACTGCCAGGTGCGGGTGAACAATCCATGTCCTGAAGCACTCCTCGCATTTCTCTATGCACATTTCATGTGCTCAAGCTCGTAGAGCACTCGGCAGGTACCTCTAGGGCACTCAGACTGGAGTGCTGCTACTTGGCTGGATTGGCCTCAAATGGAATAAATAAAAGAAAAGACAATATCGATTTTTAACTTTGCTCAAAATCACTCTCAGTGACAAACACAAACAGTCACCGAAGGGCGTAGCACATGCGAACAGAAGAAACTAGATCAGGCCTATTGCACCGATGGGAGACTGCAACACTGCTAGTTTACTATGAAGTCATTTCTATATGCAGTGTTTTCATGAATATGAAAAATTCAGAATTAATGGACCATCGTGAAAATGTTCCTCACCATGAACTTATGGGAAAGAGAGGGGAATGTTTTGATAAACATGTTGACAGTCTTCTTCATTTCATGTAGCAGCAAGGAAATCCCTTTGAAATGACTGAGCCTGAGAAACTGCACAACTTCGTGAGCAAACAATATGTGAATAACAATATAAAAGTACTTCTAATAGATGTCCTGGGACATGGATCAAAACTATACGTAGAACTGAAGCAGGTGATTCTTGAATTGAAGGAGAAAAGCTGTTTGACCTAATCACTAAAGCAAAACTTCCATGCTTAAATTGCCATAGTATGAGCCATCTAATCAGCCACTACAAAACAGGTTAACATCTAACAAGATGAACTTGGAGATATTAACCGGTCAAAACATTGCTGATGCCTCAGATAACACTAAATTTCCAACTATTGCAAGTGGAATGATTGTCAATGGTGAGTTGGCGCCTGCAGAGATATAGTCAAAAGGTACGTGCCATATTTTTCAAGAACTTAACAGCTAACTAGAGGAGGCTGACCTTTGTGCTGTGCCACATGTTCAGCACACTGTTCGAAATGGTTCCAATCGAGTCATTGTACTTTTGAGTGACACAGATGTTATTATTGGTCAGCATAGATTTGTTGCAATGTTCATAAGTCAAGGATTGTCATGAGTTATGAATATGTTATGGAACAGGCGCAAAAGGACACTTAATCCTGCTTCATATTCTGGACAAGAAATGCGACCCAAAAATGCCCAGTGTTCTTATCAAGGCACACAATCTTATGGGTAATGACACCATGAGCAAAACTGAATCAAAGCTTGGTGGCTTAGCTGCTAAACCTGTGAAGTTTTCTAAAAGGAGTTGGTGAGACAGAAGAAGAATGTGACTTTAAAGACGTAGGGCCCGATTCACAGAATGAATTTAAGACTAAATCCTAAACTTACTACTATTTGGTATTCACAGAATGCACTTACTACAGGATTTACAGAGTGATCTTACTACTTTCGGGATTCACAGAATGAACTTACTACTTACGGTATTCACTGAATAGATTTAAGACTACTAACTTTACGTCCGCACTCGGGCCGGAAATTCTGGCCCGGAGGCGGAGCTTCCGGCTTGGGGGCGGAGCGTCCGGCCCAGAGGTGGAGCTTGCGAATTGGAGGCAGAGCTTCCGGCCCAAAGGTGGAGATTTCAGCCATGGCCAAATACCCACCTCTGAGCCGGAAGCTCCGCCTCCAAGCCGCAAGCTCCGCCTCTAAGATGGAGTAAGTAGTAGTAGTAGTAGTAGTAAGTTCACTTTGTGAATCCCGAAAGTAGTAAGTGCATTCTGTGAATACCAAATAGTAGTAAGTTTAGGATTTAGTCTTAAGTTCATTCTGTGAATCGGGCCCGTAGACAATTACCATGTGCTTGTGTAGAATAAAAGTTCTGACTGTCACACATTTGGTGATCTTCGGTACAGTGTGTTCAAGAGATCAGTCTCGCTAAGAGACCTTCCAAAGACGTCATATTCTGTTCGTGGACACATTAAAATAGTGTTCTACTTGATCAGTAGATGTGTAATAGTGTTGGATCATGCATATGTCGACAAAGATGTGTGTGAATTTGGTTGGGAAGATACTGATCGGGTGCTAAATCCTACGAAATTTCTAGAGCCTCCACCCACAGAACTTACACGTACATGTACTTGCAAAACATATGCTACAAAAAGATGTCCCTGTCAATATGTTCTTCTCAAATGTTCAACATTCTGCAAATGTACCACAACCCCCTGCCGAAACAAATAAATAAAGTGAACTATGAAGATGTGTCTAAAATAAGAGTGATAAAAAAATGTCATATTCAGATCATGAACATTTTTGGGTGTATACATAAATGGATTAAAAACCATTATTATTAGTTTTATTTCTATATATTTCTTCCTATGTTATAACTGCCATTTTGGAAAATGGCAGAAGGATTCTCTGATTAGTTATTTTCTGTCTCTATAAAACTAATACCCCCTAAAACCTACGTTTTGACACCAAATGAAGAATATGGGTCTCATTGTTCCTCAAATATTGCATATTCTCTGTAACACATTTGTTGTTTTTAAAAATGTCATCCAGAAAAATTCGGCCCAGATGAGCAATGTCTACCCAAGCTAAATTACTTCTTGAATGATATAAAAACACAAATCAGAAATGACAACAATTTTTCACAGCAGTATAACAGGGGGCTAGTATTAGCAGATGAGGCAAACTTGAAAGAGTCTAAATAAAATATAATTTAAAAAATTGGCAACTGCTAATATGATATGTTTTCTGCAAAATTAGCCCATGTTGTCTTACTAGAAAATGATGTGACTTAATTTCCTTGAAAACAATTCAAGTCCTACAAGTGCTTTTGGTTATATCACCCTGTGTTATAAGTAGGCATTGGAAACATTAAGGGCAGACATTGCCTTTACTCGATAAAATCCCATGTGGGGCTTATTAAAACTTGGGTGCAAGTTAAGATGGAAGGCAAGAAATGGTGCGTCACTTTGTAAGGAAATGTATGTAGAGTTGGCCAGACCAATACCTTTAGGTAAATCTTTGGCTCCTTAATGTCTCAGTAAATAGATTAAAACATAAAGGGCTAGATGTAGGTAAAGCATATTTACCGACCCTTAAATACCGAATTTTACCGATTCGGTATTTAAAAGTCGGTAAATATGAAGGGGGGAGATGTAGGGAAATCCAGATGTTTATTTACCGAATCGGTAAAAGTCGGTATTTACCGATTCGGTAAATACCGACCTGTAATGCTCCATTCATTCCTATGGGCTATGAAGCCCATAGGAATGAATGGGGCATTACAGGTCGGTATTTACCGATCGGTAAATACAGATTTTTGGCAAGGGTGCAGGGGGTGTCACTTTGACACCCTCTAGCACCCCCAAAAAAGGTTCGGGGGCCATATGGCAGGCATACCTGCCCTAAGGGCAGGTCTGCCTGTCATATGGCACAGGTGTGCATGCGCACATTTGCATGCACACCTGAATCGGTATTTCACCATCAAATTGAATTTGATGGTAAAATACCGATTTCTAAGGCCTTGTGGGACTCATAAGAGTCCCACCTACATATCGATTTTACAGATTCTGTAAATATACCGGTCAGTAAATTTACCGACCGGTATATTTACAGATTCTGTAAAATTACCTATCGGTAAATTTACAGAACGGTAAATTTACCGATTCTGCCCCCTACATCTCAAATGCCTTTTACCGGTCGGTAACGGCCGAATTCGGCCGTTACCGACCGGTAAAAGCCTACCTACATCTGGCCCAAAGTCTTGTGAGTCATTCCAAGATTCATTTTTATCAAAGGTCTACTTTGATGTCTGGAACCTGTTGGTGGAATTTTACTTAGAAGACTATATGTTCAAATAGGCAAATAAGTTCTGACTCTGAGGATGAATGCAGTCCACTTGAAATAATTCACAGTTGCTGCTTTAGTGGCAGACTAGACAGGCCCTGGGACAATTGTGCAGTATGTGTTGAACCACAGAAGTTGTGTATAACTGAACTAGGGTTATTCAAATGCTATAATGGTTATCAAAGTAGGTTCTCAAGAGCTAACAGTTTGTAACTTCTCATTGGTGGTATATTAACTTTAATGCTGGTGGGAAAAAAGATACTTTGCAGACTTTGATTGAGGCCCCTGTGGCACCTATCTAAGATAGATATAAACTCATCCTATAAGGGAAGTGCCTTGTACTACTCAGATGAAAACCCTCTCTACGAAAACATTCAGATTGTGCTTAGAATGCCTCAAGCAAGAGTCAGTCATCTTTTTTTCAAATACAGGACTATAGTGTTACCCCAGAACAAATGTGGTCTCCAAAAGACCTATAAACAAAGACATGAGTGAACTTACTACTCTTTTGGCATCCTGAAACTTTGCTTAAGGTTTGGCCATTGAAGGTCACCTTTACTGGTTGAAGATAATTGGTTCTACTTGCTTCACTAAGAACTAACATCCCACATATCCAGACTCAAGACCGGCATATATTTTATGTACTGAACATGTTTAAATAGCCCAAACCCCATTGTTAATCTGTCCCCCTCTTTCACATGTCAGTCCATCTAATTCCTAATGTCAACTAGTGTCCTTTGTCACAAGGTAGCCTATTAGCCAGAAAGAGGGGAATTGAAGGGGTAGAATATAGATTAGGAGGCATTACAGTAACATATCATCTGTTTCCTTCTGATTGTGCTGATACCTAAACTGAGACCCACATACTTTCACAAAAATGATCTTGCCATCTCTCTGTATTGCCTCACTTGAAGCTCTACCTGATATGTGTACTGAGGGCCTCCTTACAGCAGGTTTGTAGAATTTCCATGTACTTCTACTATTGTGAATGTGAACCTTTGGATTTCAAACTAAAAGAGCAGAGGGAAACATTTCTTTTTTAATGGGAGGTATTCCAATCCTCACCAGATGTCATTAACCCTTTCAGAGAGCCATGGGACAGACAGTGGCTACTGCGACCAACTGTGCAGATCAAGGCCATTTACTCCTGATGTCCCGGGCATGTCCTACTATGGATTCTGCTCAATTGGGCCACGGACCCCTCCTGCACTCGATTCTAAGTCATAGCTGTGGTTGAGCAGTCAAGGCTACCTCTCGGAATGTAGATACAGATACGTACCTGTACATGACTCAAAACTCAAAATGCAAAAGGTACGAACAATAAACTAATGTCAAACCAAATAGTTGCTTTTATAAGAAAAGGCAGCGTTTTATTTCAAATTCTAGTCATGAGAAGGAATACAACATTGAGAACAACAACACAATACCCCTTGAGATCGGGGCTAGTAGTTGTCAGGCAAGTTCCTGTCTCATCCCCCTTCGTGTAACACACCCAGGGTTATTCCCCATTCACAGGTGGCCATATCAGGGAATGTTCTATTAGGTTGTTCTCAAGACTACTCCATCTCACCTTTTAGGAACTTAGTCAAAAGTGTCTCTGGTGGCACAGAACTGTTAGTAGCAGATCCCCCGGGTCCCCCAAATGTCCCAGTTTCAGTCTTACTCACTCCAGTGGTATAACATTGTTCAGTGGTGCAGTGAGAGCCCTAATTTGAGACGCCCCAAAGTTCAGATCCTGCACAGCGAAGCTGTGCAGCTCGCGATGGACACAGGAGCACCTGGCCCTGGAGCTGCTCCCACTCAGCAGACACAAAAGGCAAGTTACTCTTCTCCCTAGCACAGCAGGGAGATGCTGGCATGGTCATAGCTCCAATAAGAGGACAACATGCTTATCGTCATGCCAGTCAGCAATGGTCACTTTGTCAAGTGCAGATCATGGCGTGCGAGCTTAGTAGCTCTTCTTTGTTTCGGAGTGACAGCGTTAAATCTAGGTCAAAGTGGTACCCATAGCACCTCCTAGTGTACTGGGTTGCCATGGTACTCATGATCAGGGCACATACTCTTCTTAGGTGATCGCCTTAGGTGACCACCCTCCCTACAGCTGCCACTCCTGGCCCAAACTCAGTGCACATTTGAACCTCTCTGGCACATGGTATCACCACAGCAGTGCAGTTTGGTGCTTCCATTACTTCCAAAACCACTCAGAACAACGCAGCCCATACCTGGCATAAGTAGCTCAGAGAGCAGACACTGCACACAGGCAACGGATGATTGGTGCACAGCCTCATACCTCACACAGCGAATCCTCGTGTAGGGCTTCCCACTAGACCTCACTCCCTCCAACGCTTTTCTCTCTCTCACTGCACTGGTTTTGGCAATCAGGCAGGCAATGATGCTCCAAGCTCCAGGTCAGGTGATCTTGGTGTCCTGAGTGATGTCCTCTCAAGCAACAGGGCGGCTAACAGGCCTTGGTTCCCAGTCCTGCTCACCGGCAAAAGTCTTGCAGACCTTCCCCTTGTCATACTACCCATCTGGCTCTCTGGCAGATAACACATTTTGGGAGACTCAACCTACCCTTCTTATAGACCTTTTCAAAACACCTAGGGGCATATTATCAAGAATAGGCGATAAAATTATCGCTGCTTTATCGGCAGGAAACTGCCGCTAAAGCGGTGATAATGGGCTTGATATTATGCCCTTGTGAATTCCCATAGCAGCCGAGGTTCTGGTGTTAACCTGGGCTGCTATGGGAATTCACAAGGACATATTATCAAGCCCATTATCGCCGCTTTAGCGGCAGTTTCCTGCCGATAAAGCGGCCATAATTTTATAGCCTGTTCTTGATGATAGGGGCATGTGTAGGTAATTTCCATTTGGCGATTCTCAAATAGCGATTTTTAAGGAATCGCTATTTGAGAATAGCAAAATGGAATGTAGGTAATAATTCACATTTTTTTTTGCAAATCTCTAACATTCCTTATTTACGATTAGCAAATTGCGAATCGCAATTAAGGAATGAGTGACCCATTCATTCCTATGGGCCTTTTGGCCCATAGGAATGAATGGGGATACATTCTCAAATTGTGATTTTCTGTGAGAAAATCACAATTTGAGAATCACAATTCCAAGGGTGCCAGGGTGTCCAAAGGACACCTGTTGCACCCCTGGAATGTGCCTGTAAGTACATGTGGCGCACATACATGTCCTAAGGGCATGTCTGTGCACCACATGGCACTTCAAATAAAAAAAAAAATGCATTTTTAAAGGAAATTGCAAAATACTATCTACTTGAAGTAGGTGGTATTTTGCGATTCCTTATGCCAAAATCGCAATTTTTACGGCACCCCACATAGCATTTAAGGAATCGCAAAATTGTGATTCCTTAAATGCTATTAGCAAAATAAGGAATCACAATTTTTGCGATTCCTTATTTTGCTAAGTGCCACCTACATACCAAATGGGCGTTTGCTATTTGCAAAAGCCTTCCTACATATGCCCCAATATGTCCCTAAATGTAATTTAGGGTCTGGGTCTTTGAAGTTTTCAGTTGGGGTTCTGCCTCTTTTTAAGTGGGCACTTCTCCTGTCATCTTCCTACTGTACGCACAGCTTCAAAGCTGATTGTCCACAACATAATTCATGGTAGTGAGCAGCGTTCACATCTGGATGTCAGCCACAGTGATCTGTGCATCAAAAGGTTAATCCCAGACCCCCAACCTTACTCTTACATTTTCTCATATCAGCCCTAACTCACTTCCTGTGATATGTCCAGACCCCTTTCCTGTGATAATCACTGAATCAAAGAGCAGTCTTTTGAGATGTAAAGGGAGTTCCAGTGTGTGTTCCCACCAATATCACAGGAATGCCTCAATCCAAAAATCTGTCTCTCCTCCTCATGTCTTCACCAGACAGGTCTGGGTTTCCCAAAATGCAGGCACATCCGCTCAGTATACACTACATGTACCTATGCATCCAACATACACACAGTCTGTGCTCACTATTCAGCACTGAATCGTTCTTGTCTTTAACCAGGGGGTGTTATGTCACCACACGCACTGCCAGAACACACTCTCACTCTGTGCACTTTGCACAACTCTTCACCGTTCATGTATTGTAATGTATGCAAGCACACATACACTAATGTAATGTATTCCTCTCAGGATTACATACACCAGGTACATGTACTAAACACACATGCACTGCATAGTACTGCATCATCCTTGCACAGTTCCCTTCCCAGGCACGCACACAATCAATGCAGATTCACTACTCCTGTGGTGTGCAGCACTCCATATGTCCCTGATGTAGACCAATGATTAATTAAGCACATAGCAGTGGAAGGTTTATACAGGTGAGTGAGCCTGTAGGCCTCACTCCAGTGACACAGAGTAAAAAGGCTTTGTTCAATACTACTGATCACTACACAGTATGCAGCCACCATGCAGCTTTTTCTCTTTAACTCTCAGTAAACGTGGTGGCTTTCCACCACTAGGAGGGCAGCACTTTGGGTGCCTCTCTCGGTCCAACAAGACTGCATCCATGAGCCAGGCCTATGTCATGGTGCACACACATGATATGTGTTTGCCTATGACCAAAAAAGCAGCATTAGAGATCCAGACAGTGACACAGTTGGTCAATCAGGGCAGGGTTGCACATCTCTTACCATGCAGAGGACTTTTCCAATCCAACACTGGAGTTGCCATACATGTTCACCCAATCCATCTTTTGAATGATCTATTTCACAAAGAATATGTACTTGTCTTTTAACACCAGTTGAACTTGGACATTTGTTGTAACCATAACTTCTGCACCGCACCCAGCCTGTGGTTTTTCAAGTGCTGTAATGGCAGATTTCACCTGACTGAAAAGTGGTACCTTCACTGCCCTGGAAGGATGAAATACTCAGTAGTTCAATTAGGAATCGTGTGAGCTTGAGTTTGCATCAAGATTTCCTCTGCATTATATACGTACTAAGCTTTCTTGCCATGTAGCCGCGTGTTTTCTCAGACTCTACACTTGCTGTGTACCCCAACTGATGATAGTAGATGTATTTTATTCTATTGCAAAGAGACAAAGTGGGTTATTTTGAATTAAACAGGTCAGTGAATGTATCGCAGAATATCCACACAATACCAACAAGTTCAAGCAAGAGGTTCGTCTGCTGGTAAAGAAACTGACTAGGATATCATTGAAATCAAGTAACTTGGTGTTCCATGCTTTATTTACAAATTATAATCATTGTTTATTTAAGTGGATTTAATCAGAGTGCAATTATTATTAATCAAATGTAGTAGGTGTTTGTATTTACCTTATAGGAGAGCAACACATATATTACTGAAATGTAATTAACACATTTACTCATGCAAACTGCATTTTGTTTGGAAACCATGTTTTCTAAAACTGGCCTCACTCTTAACCAGGACATGTTCATAACATGTTCTGCAAGTCTCATGTTTTTCTCCTTTTGCAGGTGTCTTACTAATATGCTTGTTAGCTAGAATGAGCATATAGTTATTTTATTGAAACTCTTAGATAGCTAGACATTATTTGGAATTTGGATGTGGTATGCAGAATCTGGTGGTGGGAGAATTCCTCCTGTACCAGGCAGACCAGACCAGTGATACATACATGGTCACACAGATGTGTGTCTCATGGCCCAGTGCTGAGAAACTAGGCAGCCTACCTACTTCCGGAGAATGACAGTTGCTTATTAGACCATTTGGTAGAAATGTTCCTTAGCATATTGTGTTTCGTAGACCAGTTTAGCAGACCCTGCTCTGATTGCTCTGAGAAGATCTCTTCCTGATTCTGCTGATTTCCCCTGCCCATGGTGTTGAGCTTCATGCTTCAGCACCCATGGGTATGCCCTGAACCTTAAACCTGGCCATTATGATTGTTAAACCTTCCTCTTAATAATCCCCTGTTTTCCTTTGTATACTTATTTAGAATAGTTCCTTTATGGAACCTGTCTATCTAATATATTTTGTAGACTCTATGTATCTATGTTGTTCATTTTTTCTCGATAATATACACATTTAGACTACAAGACCAATTAAATATATATGCTAATTATATAGATTGATTAAGATGCTGACATTTGATTCACTTGTAACTTTGAGTAATTTACAAATAAAATCTTTATGATTTGAACGTCATCCTCTCTTGTCATCCCTGTGGAAGCACATTGGCTTCACTATACTTGTAATGTATTGCTGATGCTAACATCTCTCTTATGCTTCAAGTCGACAATCAAAGCTCCATACTACCAGCGGAGGGTCCAGTTCGATGACAATACTAAACAACTGAAAAACAAGGATCTCCACTCCATCAGCCTAGCAGATGATAGTACACTTTCCAAAGACACATTACCTAACTCGATGTGGCCCAGAGAATGTTTAGCGAGTTGTCCGCAATTGAGTGGTGAACAGGACGCTTCTTAACCTTGACTGGTAGTATTTTAATTCCCTAAACTAATATAGAAGAATGTGATTACCCTTAAGTTTTATCTTAAAGCTGCAGCGATTTCTGTTCTGTGAAAGAACAGCTTGAATTCTTGTTTCGAAACCCATTGATATAGCATCTATGTTGTAGGATATCTGTAGAATGTCTCCAGTTACTTGATCTGAAGTTTTTTTTATTTTCTGTAAGGTCTGCTGTGCTTTTTAGATAGTTCTTTTGTTTTTTTCCTTGAGATTGGTGGGCTGCTGCAGCAGAAAATAAATGAAAAAAAACTTCATAATAAACGTCTTGTATTTATTTTTCTTGACATCACTTCACTGGCTTCTGGAGGTAAGGCTATTTGGTGGAAGAGAGGGAGGGCATTTTATACCCATGCATCCAAACTACATCCAGCCATTATCTCGCTGAGCCTCAGAATTTTGAGAACTTAATATTTTCTGCATGCCTTTTGCAAGCCACTCCTGTTCAGAGGCTACCATATTCTGCACTCTGTTTCTTATCCAATAAAATTACAGCCATGTCCCTGTCATGTTGCATTTGTACTATAGCTGGCTCTATGTTCGTTGAAGATCAAAGGGGAACTAGTTCCTTTTCTTGTTTGCATTATTATCGCAAACGATTAGCTTTTTTAATTTAAATGTTTGCTATACGAGTTGAATTTTCAAGATATCATCAGAAAAAAAAATTAAGTAACTGAGAGATTATAACATTTGGTGTACATAGTTTTTCTTTTCAGAAGCAAAATTGTGAAATTGAATGGTTTAATGGATTCAGAATCATTAGCATTTAATTGACTCAAATATTACCATTGTTAGATGCAATTTAATCTAGAGACAAAAATAGCTTCATGGGATTAGTGTATTTTTTTGGAATACATTTCACATATATTGCTTGAGAACAAAGAAGCTTATGTAGGAGATAGGAGACCCAATTCAGAACACATAATTATGAGTTCATGTAATAACTAATACTACACATATTCTAATGTAGCTCACATAGTTACTGTCATAGGCATACGCTTACACCTGTTCTATAGCTAATTTGTAGGGTCCTTCAGAAAGAGGGCATAACCCTTTCACATGTACTCCTACATTTCAAGTCCAAATGTGGAAGAGGTCGGAAAATGGGGACACTCTTGTGTTGAAGTAAGACACAAAGATCTTATAAAAAATGGTTATGTAATTTCAGACTTTACTTTCACACATTTACGTCATATTGTACTATGCAGGCATAACAAAATAAAGAAAATATAAAACAACGAAATTAATGTTAAAAATAGCCATATTGAAGGCAGGGTTAAAAATGGCCTTATTAAATTATAGATATAATCCTTAGAGTGTACAGTTCGAATTTTGTAACACGCTGGACTTCTAGATAGTCATTATTTATGCCATAATCACACTGATTGCTGAGTATGAAATATCAAAATTTTTCTATAAGGACTAACAGCAGGTATGTTCTCATTTTGTGTAAAATTTGAAATGTTTACTTGCACGACCCCCTTTCAACCCAAGGATAATGTTACAGGTGTCTTTATTCATTAATATATATGATGATGAAAGAAGGACTCAAACTGATCATTCCAACTCAGTTCTTTGCATTGCACTGAAAGAAACTGGTATTAAGCGAAATAACTCCTAATAGCGTTCAGTGTTGTATTAGTAAATGTCTGAAAACATAATGATGTAAACGGTTTTGTGTCAACACAATCTGAATTTGTTAGCATTATCAGCTGTAAAGCATACAATTTATGTTAACTGAACTCATCAGTGCTAAAGATCTGGGTGGAATTAAATCAGCAAAAGTGTTACTTATTGACCCCTTAACTGCTGGGACTTTCCCCCTGTAGGGTTGAGCCCTTTGTTGGATGTTTGGGGTAGTTTGTGCTTAGGCCTCCATAACGTTTTGTCTACATAAGGAATCCATGCCATATTTGTTTACCTATTTTCAACATCCGGGGGATCCTAAGGGTACCCAGGGTTTTTGGATTCCCTTGGAGGGGACCAAGAACATAGCCAAATATTGCTAAATATTGAGTTCCTGGGGAAAAATAGAAAAAAGTGGCTATGGATAAAAGTGTCTGTTTCTTTCTAAAAATGACAAAGACAAACAGTTTGTTGTGGTACAGTCAGCATCCTCCCAGCTTTCAGGGACATGCAGAACTGATTCAAAAAAGCTAATTTTTAACCACAGTTGTGCCATTTTTCAAAGGGGTAGCTAATTCTGCCTATTTTTCTGCTTTCAAACGACTTCCAGTTTGTGGTGGACACCAGTATCAACCCCATTGGTGATCCAGGAAAACTATACCTTTTTTAAATTAGATAAGATTGTGAATTTAGCATGGGGTCATATGTGTAGATCCTTCCAGAATTTCCCAAAGAAACTAACTGCTTAATTTAAACAATATTGAAAATAAGTAGAACCCCCCACTTCTGACAATGTTTTCATTTGTACTTGTGAATATCAAAGGCCCCCTGAATTCTAAGTTGCAAAATTCCTAGGACAGGGAAAACAACAATGCGAGAAAATATATTTCCTAGGCAATTATTAAATAATAATAACAATATTGCAAGGAGGGCTCAACAAAAAATAGAAAAACCAATGTCTAAAAAATACTGCATATTTTATTATATATTATGTACCGACTCTAGTATATTGGAGAGGTGTAACATAACAGATAAAATCTCATTATTACAGACAATACATAATATCCACATTATAAATCATCAAAGTTAAAAATATATAATACAGTAGTAATTATTGACGCGCGTTTCGGCGTAACATACGCCTTCTTCAGGAAATTACCAAACCTGTAAAAATAAACATATTGTAAAATTCACATTTACATAAAATAACAAACATTACCTAAGAGAATTTAAAAGTCATACAGTCTAATAAATAATTTATCAACATTTCTATTATATCATACAATCAAGCACATAAAAAATACAGACATAATCCTATTTCTGCGAGCACCTCCATCGATTCTTTTATATGACCAACAATAAAGTGCATATTGCATACCTGTCTATTAGGAGTAGAAACATTGCATCACCGTAAATGGGAGAGTTCAATGAATTACTAGGAAAAGAGGTCCTTTATTTAAAGACCAAAATATACAGCTTAACTCACTTGTGAAGATACATATAAATCTAAAAGGTCATATAATACTAGGAGAGTATGATGAGTTTCTGATAGAGAACAAACCTGAACAATATTAAGATCTAAATTCTGAGTAACTTACTGAATGATATTCAGTAGGGTACTAAAACTTTTTTATTGTGACAATATCAACTTACTTAAAACAGGAAAAACACACAGCAAGGCATGGATGGCACTGCTATATTGAAAGGAGTGATGTAATTCTTAGCACCTATGAATTATGAAAAGCACAAAATTGACATTATTTCGAAGAGCATCGAATTAGTTTCATAAGTATACATGCTCATGTTCACATTATGTGTGATGATAAACTTACTTGAAAGAATATTTTTATAATGATGTTCCTTTCTATTTAGTATCTTCAGGATAAACGATTGATTAAGAGTGGTCGCAAATATAGACCAATTAATTTCTACGAAGAAAATAGAATAATTTGTGAGTCAAACAAATAAAGAAATAACCCTAAATAACATATAAGATTCCAAAATCATTCATACTAAAATACTATGATTCTTTTTAGCACCAAGGTAGTGCAGGACCTCAGAGTTATTATGGTTGAACCTGAGGTTTTTTTTAGGGGAATAGCCTTATCATAGCCACTCCAGATAATGGATAGTTCATCATTTTAAGGGGGGAAAAAATACTTCATGGTAACCGTACAATTAATAGGCTAGTACATCATCTATCATTCTATTTTTGAGGCATTAAAAAACACTGATATTATCCTGACTGATAACGATCTCAAAAAGTCCTAATCACTATTAACATTCTTTATACTGGTCAAACCACCTGTTAGAGCACTAATACCTACGTATTTTCCATTGCTATATTACCGGACGGACCAAAACTGTTTATTTTGCCCTTTGATTTAACGAAACACCTCTTCATAACGTACATCTTAGCTCATATCAGGAAGATTCTTTATAAAGTTACGATTAGTAAATAAACAGTGGTCTGTAAGTAATTCAGACCAAAACAGTATATCATGCCCTGTTTTTTAGCAAACCACTTGTTTATTATATATATCTTAAACTATATCAGGAAGTTTGTTAGTGCAGTCATGGTTAGTAAATAAACAATGATCTGTAGGTAAAATAAATAATACCTTACATTATATAAATATGAAGAGGCGTCACGGTGCTACGGCATATATTTCAGAGACTTGGATACATAGTTGATGGTCTCAGTTTATTAGCGCCGATAGAAACAACCAAATCGGTCACGGCATAGATTCGGGATTGTTGCTGTGGCGATAACATTAAAAGAGAACAAGCCACAATTATTTATGCTAGATAGCTACTAGACTCATATGTTGCAATCTAAATAGCACGCAAACGATTAGCAGAGCACTCCAATACCTGTATTTTCGATGTTTGTTCTAGTGAAGCTCCGATCGGCAACCTTCCGGCGTCTGACGTAACGGAAGGAAGTGGTCTACAGATGGTTTCCGGATTTTGTGTGGCTATATATAGTCCGTTTTTTGTGTCTCTAAATAGGTTACATGTTCATTCAATAAAGTTATCCAAATTTAAAAAAAAAGGGGAGATAACAGAATAGTAAATCGATACAATCCATAAGGAAGACGTGACTTTCGATGCTTTATAAATATTTGTTATATATGGTGTATTCTCGCCGTCCGTAGTTAAACGCATGGAAAAACGGACGAAGCAATGGAAAGCTCAAATTGGATATATAATATATCGGCAACAGTCAGGAATGACGCGATAATTAATCCAAGGATACAGCAAAGGGAAAATAAGACCTTTACTGTTCTATCGGTGTTTTTAATATTATTCTACTAATTCTTTGTGATCTCTGTCACTAATGAACAAGGAAAAAAGGGGCAAATAATTAAAAAAGTTAGTTATAAAAATTATTTATACTGTCTATAACTAGATAACATAGAAAAAGGACAAGTAAAGACAAAAATACAACCTAATAAAAGTTATTGTGTAAAATTATTTCTATAGATTATCTACGGTAGAGGTACTGATCTGATTCACTAACGTATGAGTATATGTTTTGATAATTCCTGTCTTGTTCAAGAAAGGGAACCTCAGAATCAAGTAATGGCATTCTCCCAAGGAGTATCGCTGTTTAGGCCATTTTTGTGGGTGTCTAGAGAAAAAATCCAGAATACTTCTCGTTTTTTTCAGATCTTTGAGCCTACTTTGTGGTCTGGGGTTCTGATTTTTTCTAATATTCTCCATTGAAACTCATCGGGTTTATGTCCCATTTCTAAAAAATGTTTCACCATAGGTGCCAAGATTTTTTTAGTCCTAATTGCGGATCGATGTTCTGTCAGCCTTGTCTGAATAGATCGAGATGTCTCCCCAACGTATCCTTGTGCACAAAGGCATAGGATCAAGTAAATGATATTGGACATTTTACAATTCCACATTCCTGTGGGCTTACTGGTGTAACCATTATGAGTAAAGGTATCACCTTTTATGATAGTATCACATGCTTTGCATGTAGAACATCTTATAGTTCCTCTCACTGGAATAGTACTATCTATCGTTTTCTGTATGAAACCGCCATTCGTCATTTAATCTTGAAACCTGGAGTGTACAACTAGATCTTTAATATTCTTGTTTCGCCGATGGGCAAACATATGTTTCGGCAGTTTAAGGTTATCAGTTGGATTGCTATTCAGAATATGGCAATTACTACTGATGATTTGTTTAATTTTTGCATCCATGGTAGAATGCCTGGTCACACATACCAGTTGAGTATTAGACGGAGTATTTTTAGATTTTAGTGGATGATCTCTATCGAAGAATCTAGCTCGTTTATAGGAGTGCCTGATTAATCGATGTGGGTATCCTCGATCAAGGAACTTCTTTCTCATAATAGCTGCTTGTCTGTCATAATCCATCAAATCTGAGCAATACCTTCTCACATGAAGAAATTGTGAAAAAGGAATACTCTGCTTTTGATTTCTCAGATGGAAACTATTAAATTGTAAGAGAGTGTTCCTTGCAGTCGGTTTTACGTAAAGATCAACTTTAGGTTTCCCTTCTTCATGTATAATATAGATATCTAGAAACTCAACTCTATTGACATCAATCTGAGCTGTAAACTTAAGATTAGAATCAATGGCATAAAGCCATTTAAGAAAGTCCTCTAAAGAATATTTCCCACTGGTCCAGATAAAAAAATATCATTGATATATCTGGACCAGTGGGAAACTGACTCAAAAAAGGGGGCAACTTCGTTGTATATAAAACGATTTTCAAAAGCCGCCATATAGATATTGGCGACAGATGGCGCAACTGACGCGCCCATACTAACGCCTTTAACTTGGCGAAACAGGCAATGTCCAAATTCCAGGATGTTGTCAGTAAGCACAATATTAAGACAATCCAAAACAAAAGATTTAGGACAGGGTATACAATATTTGTCAATGAACCAGTTGGTAGCTTCCATAGCTCCTTCGAGGGGAATATTATTATATAAAGATTCTACATCTAAAGTAACTAAAAGATCTCTTTCATTATTATATGCCATATTTTCAACTTTGTTTATCATTTCCCCTGTGTCCTTAATATAAGATTTCATTTTTGAAATATGAGGTCGTAGGATATAGTCTATAAACTTCGATAGGGGCTCAGTATTTTTTACACATTGTTTTTTCTGTTTTTTGTTGAGCCCTCCTTGCAATATTGTTATTATTATTTAATAATTGCCTAGGAAATATATTTTCTTGCAATGTTTTCATTTGTAACATTTTGTCACGATAGCCAATTTACAAAAACAATGTAAAATTGCATTTGCTAGAACCTTTTGGTTGCCGGATATATAGGGTGTGTAGATTCTCCAAGAACCCGAGGTAGCCAGAGCCAACAATTGAGCTGCACCGTACAATGGTGTTTCATTGTGCAATGAGTATAGACCAATTTATATGGTGAAATATGTAGAGTGTAAAATGGGTATCAAGGAAACCTATGTATTTCTGAAATGGGTATAAGACATGGAGTTTAGGAGCAGTGGCTATTTGTACATCTTGGAATTTGTTGGTACCTGTACGTAAATTTGATTTGGAGGGTATTTCTCCAAATGCCTTTTTTACACACACTGTCTTACATTTAGAATCCTATTGGGAATAACACATATTCTATTATTTTATGCTCCCGCTTGTCTTCCAATAAAAATGGTACCCGAGACAGGATATGGCCCAAAACACAACCTGGACGCTTCACATTTTCCACTGAAATATGACCATTTTTTGCAAACCTGTACATGTTTGAAAAATAGATAGCTAGTGAAGTCCAGTATGGGCTGACTTGTATGGCTCTTACCAGTTTGTTTTACCCAGAGCCCCTTGCAAATCTCAAACTTTAACTAAAATAAAATGTCCTCTGATTTCTGTGACAGAAAGTTCTGGAATCTATGGGGAGAAACAAACTTCCTTCTACCTTTCAGTCCCCTAAGCCTCCTGAGAAAAATGTACCTCACTTGTGTGGATAAGCCTAGTTCCTGCAACAGGAAATGTCCCAAAACACAACATTGATACATCACATTTTTCCACGGAGATGTGAAATCCAGGGTGGGGTGGCTTTGTGGCTCTCACCAGGTTCTACTACTCAAAATACATTGCAACTCTCAACCTTTGACCAAAAAACACATTTTCCTCACATTTCTGTGAATGAAAGTCCTGGAATATGTGTGCAGCCACAAACATATTTCCACCTTGCATTCCCCTAAGTCTTCCAATAAAAATGGTACCTCACTTGTCTGGGTAGGCCTAGTGTCTGTGACAAGAAACAATCCAAAACGCAACATGGGTACATCACATTATTCCACTCAAACAAACCTGTTTTAGCAAAGTGGGTAGCTGTTTTTTTATGGGCTCAAACTCATGCGGTACCTAGGGAACCCTAGCAAACCAGACCATTTTTTAAAACTAGACACCTGCGGAACTCCAGGGTGTGGGGACTTGTGTGGCTCTCACCAGGTTGTTTTACCCAGAATCCCTTGGAAACCCCAAACTTTGACAAGAAAAAACTGATTTTCCTCACATTACTATGAGGGGAAGTTCTGGGAACTGCTGGAAGACGCAAACTTCCTTCCACCCACTATTCCCCTAAGTCTCCTTATAAAAATGGTACCTCACTTGTATGGGTAGGTATAGTGCCCATTGCAAGGAATGGTCCTGAAGGCAACATGGACACATCACATTTTTCCACTCACAACCGAGCCGTTTTTTGCAAAGTGGATTTTGGATCCTAACTTAGGAGGCATCTTGGGCACCTTAGCAAACCTGCACATTTTTGAAAACTAGACAGGGTTGTGTGACTTGTGTGGCTTTTATAAGATTGTTTTACCCAGAATCCCCTGCAAACCACAAATTTTGACAAAAAAACAAATTTTCCTCACATTACTGTGCTCGAATCTGCAGAGAGTCACAAACCTCCATAAACCCAGCATTCCCCTAAGTCCTCCAATAAATTTGCCTCCTCACTTGTGTGGGTAGGCCTAGTGCCCGTAACAGGAAATGGTTCAAAACTCAAAATGGATACATTACATTTTTCCACAGAAAACTGATCCTTTTCTTCCAATGTGAGTGGCTGTGGGTTTAGGTAGCTCCAGGGTGGTATGCCTTGCAAGCCTCCCATGAGGTTTACTAACCCACAATGCTCTGCAAACTTCAATCTTTACATGAAATTACATATTTTCCTTAATTTTCTGTGATGAAAACTTCTGAGGTCTGCAGGAGTCCACACAATTCATACCACCTAGCGTCACCCCACTTGTGCCAATAAAACATTGCTCCACTTGTGTAGCTGGGCCGCGGGCCCGCGAGAGGAACTGACCAACCCAAGGTCAATGGGAGCCCTTGCGAGTGGACTCCCTTTGACCTTGGTTTGACCTCACAGCTACCCCTATTGCTGATCTCACTACATAGCACTATGTGTCAAGGTCTCTAAGCCTACCCACACGAGTGAGATATCATTTTAATCAGGAGACATCAGAGAATGCTGTGTCGAAAAACTTTTGTCTCCCTGCAAATTCCTAAAATTGTCCTCCCAGAAATGTGAAAGAAATGTATGGAGGGGAGATCAGTTTGCCAGAGTGCAACACCCCCACCACTTTCTTTTGCCATAAAGGAAAAATCCCAGGTGTCAGGTGTATTTTCTACCCCCCTGGGGACAAAGTTTGGGGCAACCTCCCCAGTTGGGACAAGCAGAAATGCACTAGGGAGATGTATGGCTTGATGTCAGGGTAAGTCGCCCTATCCTTTTGTTTGTCGTGTTACTATTTTAAAAAATCCCTGGTGTCAAGTGGGATTTTTGTTCCCTGGATAGGGGTGGTAGATTGGGGCAAAATACTTTATCCACCCCCCAGGAAGGGAAGAAAGTCTATTTAGCCTAGGGTGGGGGACAGAATGTGCCCATGCCTGGGGGGCACTCATCCCAAAACATTAATACTTGAATTCAGTTTGTAATGTCTAGTGGGCTTTCACCCCCGGGGGCAGATTGGGGGTATTTTATCTTGCACATAATAAGGCCTTTTCAGGTGATCAAGGATCTTTTCTACTGTTTTAGCACAACTTGAGTGTATTTTGAAGCTGAGAAACGACCACTGTTGTAGCACTGGGTATGGCATGACGAGTTAAGGTGATTTAACATAACAAAAATCCTGCATTGATTGGAAAATGTGGTAATTTATGTGTTTTGTTTATAGAATTAACTGGTCATCCCTTTATCTCGGGTCCTGAATGAAGCCTTAAATATCTTGAAAGCTGAATCGTGTCGAACATTACCTTTCTGGGTATAGAGAAGTATAATCCCCAGATGGAAAAGGTGAACCAATCATCCTGAGATGGGGAACTTAATCAGATGGTCGAAAGGAAAAGACTGTGGTCCCCACTCATTATATGTCTTTGGTTGAATTTGAAACCAGTATACAGGACGAGTGGACCCAACATTGTAGTTGTGAATTGTGATGTAAAAAGTACCTCCGGGAGAGGCCAAGAACGACCGGGATTTTTTTTTGTTTTTGTGGAACATATGGATTTATGTTTACTGATAATGTTGATAAATGTTTTTTCAAAAAAGTGTATTACAAAAAAACATGCAAAAGAAAAATGTAACAGTGCAAGCCACTATTCTTGGAAATATATGGTTCTAGGAGTTTTCTTAGATATATGTCGCCATAATTAATTTGAATGGCTTTCCATACACATTGAGTGTGTTTGTGATAGAAAACAGTGTATAAAAGTACTCCGGCATTCTCTTCTTTTGTAACATCAACCACAGCACATTTTACTGCTGCCAAATTAAAACATTTCCAACAGCTTTTATCGATGACAAAGTCAAATGCCAACAGAAAAAATGTGTGTATGTGATACAGTCATTGTTCCTTGCAGTTTGAAATACTGCTGTCAGAAAATTGCATTTGTAACATGGCTTTGGGTGTCAGAACATTGCAGAACAACAAGGTTTGAGGATTCTGTTGAGTTTTGTCTTCCGACTTTGTTGTCTTCTTTGCGGCATGACAAGAATACTAATGTTAAAATTCACTGCATGCAATTCTGTTCTTTGAAATTGCTTTTGATAATGTTATTTCATATTACTTGCTCTTTAATGACAGAGTCAATGTTGAAAATGGATCTAACACTCTGTAGGGATGTATACCATTGCTAAATAATGCAAATCAAACATGTTTAAGTAAGGCCGCATGAGTGCCAATTCTCATAGTGTTTCATAGAAGTGGCCACCTAAAACTTAATATAAACGGTTGAAATTAAATTTGTCTCTTTTGCAATCCCTATTTCAAAATTGAAATGGAAAGGGAGAAGCTCAGATTTAATCTCTTTGTATCACTTGATACATGTAAAATTGTCTATTGTTTTATTTTCTTGCTTTATTTAGAGGTAGCTCCTAACCAGATTAACCCCTTAGCTGCTGAGGCTTTTCCACCCCCCCCCGTGCTGAGCCCTTTTTTTTTCTTTTTATATCTGAGGGCAATTCCCCCGTAACTTTCATAACTTTTCCCCCACATAAGTTATCCACGCCAAATTTGCCTCTCTTTTCCCAACAGCCTGGGATTTCTAAATACACTCACGGTTTGTTGATTTGTTGATTCTCCTTGGAAGTACTGAGAAAATAACCAAAATATAGCTGAATTGTGGGATTTTAGGGAAGAATAGAAAAAGTGTGGTACATGAAGCCATATGTTTATTTTCTGAAGAGGACATAAATGAAAGGTTTGCTCTGCTAGGATCACCATATTTCCAACTTTCAGGAACAGGCCGGGTTGTATAAAAACAATTATTTTACCAAGTTGTTGCATTTTTTAGAGGTAGTAAATTGATCTTAATTTTGATGGCTTCAACCTACTTGCAGTTTGTGGTGGAAACAGGTGTGAAACCCATGGGCGATCCCTGAAAGCCATATATTTCTAAAAAAGAGACAACATTCAGAAAGGGGTCATTTATGTAGATACCTAAATGTTTTCCCAGATACACAAATCAATTATATAAAAGAAATTGAAAATAAGCAGAAAGTAGCAGTTCATGACATTTTCATCTGTACTTTTTTGTCACAATTGCTGGTTTACAAAACCAATATACCATAATGTCCATCAGACCCTTCTGATGGCAGGGTATACCGGATTTGTAGGTTTTCCAAAAGAGCAATCCAGAGCCAACAACTGAGCTGCAGCTTCTAATGATTTTTCAAATTATACTGACAATTTACCAATCCATATAGTGAAAGTTAATTAATGAAAGATGGCTATAAAAACAGTCTATTTCTGAAATGCGCACAAGATACTAATTTTATGAATAGTGGTTATTTCTACACATCTGAGGTTACCCATGCTATCATGAGATTCAGGGACATTTCGCAAGACATGTTCTGTCTCACACACTAGCTTTCATTTGGATTTAAAAAATGCAGAGAAATTAAATTTTCAATTGGTAAAAAACAATATTCAATGTCCAATTCCAGCTGCCTTTTCATGGCATGGGACCACCATGAAAAGGCATGAAAAGGCAGTTGGAATGGGCCATTGTAATCCCTATGGTGGTGCCTGAGCAGTCATCAACCCATTGTAGGGTATTACGTTCCAACCGAAGGTTGGACAAGCTTCTTGAGCCCTTCAGAAGCATTGGTCGGTCCATTCACCAGCTGTCTCCGACCACTGTACATAATAATTCAGCAGTCAGGCAGCGGCACCAGATGTCGGACGGATCGCCACATACAGCCAGTCGGTGGTCATCCGTCCGACATCATAATTGGGTCCATTGTGAAGACGATAAAACAAGACTGATGAGTTAACAAAGTAATATTCTGAAATACCATAATGTAAAAACACACAAACACCAAGACTAGAAAGTAGTTAAAAAGGATATAAATTGTCAGATACACAGTACAGAAGAATTGCCCCTTACTCCGCTGGGCAACGTAAAAGCAAGAAACATCTCAACAGTATAAAACATGAAGGGGCATAGCCAATCGTTTTGTTTTGAAGACACCAATAAATGTTTCCACTTCAATGCAATTTAATTTGTTTTCTAACCTACAACAACAAAGAAAATGGATCCTTGATTAGGTACTTCACAAAAAGCTAAGAACTCCAGATGAATGTGTGCCTATATCAGGCAGCAATAAGGTTGAGGTGAGGTGCAGACACTCAAGAAAGCATGCTTATCATTGGATGTGGGCTCTGTGTCTGTCTAATTAAATATTTTCCACTGAATGCCAAGTTGAATTACATTACATACTCTTCAAAATACTGATGTGCTTAAATCTTTTTATTGTGATGTTCATTATAAGGAGGGCGGGGGATCTATAACTATCTGTCTCATTCCTAAATTGGTAAACTGGTACCCTGCAAGAGCAAAAGTGAGAGTAGCGACATGTGGTATGGTCACTGATCGACAAGGCAGACGAGGATCCTCAGGTCTTCATCTGACAAAATGCTGTCACCTGTGTAAAACTCAGAGATATATCACTATTCCTTAGAATTGCCTTCATGTATAATGACTAGTCTAGGTGTTCTTATGTAAGCTCTTGATAATGTATTGCTAGGAATTTCCAATTATGCATTATAAATCCTCAGACAGCTTGTCTTCTTCCAGTTACTTCAAATCACTCGAAGGTGAAATAGAGACTGGGGAGTTACAGCCTGATTGGTAACTGTGTCATGCCAGTCTAATATTCTGTAGTCGCTGCTCCTTGATGCGAGTTGGTTCACTGCATGCTGGAACAGTTTAGTTCTCAGGCATATGCTGTACAGGTGGAGTTTTCCTTTCTGCCATATTCCCTTTACTCTCAGGATTTGCCTCAGTGCCTATTTACCTTTATAAAAATCATGAGTTCTAAGCCTATATTTCACGTCTATTCTCCCATGCTATTTCTTCATATATTTCACAGCTCGGTACTATAAGAGAAAATATTTATATTTTGGGCGATATTTACAAAGAAATGATGCAGCGCTGCAAGCAATTTAGCAGTGCAATGCTGCATCGTTTAAAAAAAAATCACAACCCTGTGTTTTCCTTTGCGCCAGAGCTAAATACGCTGCCTAGTGAAAATGCAGGCATCCTTGCACCATGGTGCGAGGGTGCCTGCGTTGTAGGGAAAATTGTTTGTGTGCGGGAAGGCAAACCTTCCTGCACATAAACAATGATAAACACGATTTGCTCCTTTCTTGTGTGCTGCAAATCGCTTTTAATGATTGTTTATTTGCAGGAATATGCCCCTTCCTGCACATAAACTATCATTGTTGCAATGCAGGCACCTTTGTACCATGATGCAAAGATGCTTGTGTTTACCCTAGGCAGCTTTTTTAGAATGCAGCACAGATAGAAAAAACAAAAAACGAGGAGAAAGAAAGTGTTTCCCCTCGATGCACCACTCTAATGCCTGCTTTTCCATGGCGTTAGTTTTTGCCGCTGCCTCAAATTTACACATCATTGAAAACCTGGGGCAGCATCAAAAAGCAATGGGTGTTACAGTGGAACGCCCACAGCGGCACCCATGGCACGCGCAAGTTGCTACCTGCGTGAAAGGGTATGATATTTACAATACAGCATTGTGCCACTCAAAGTGGCTTAGCCCCGCATTGTAAATATAGAGCAGGGTGTGGTAAATGAATGATGCAGAGTTTACTTGATAAGTTAAGATCCTTTATTGCTAGTTCTTTCCAGGTTAGATAGACAGGTTAGATTGTAAGGAAAACCCCACCAGGAGCTCGCTGTTGGCAGCTCAGCCTCAGATGACCAACTGCCACAGTAAGTAACAGAAAGGCACAGTGAGCTAGAGGAACACCCTGGCATTCTATGATGTCATATATATCATAGTACAGTCTAGGCAGAGAAGAACAGTGAAGAGGACATTTACTACACAGGGCATTCCGCAAACAGAGCATCGTAAAAAGTGACGCTCGGTGGCGCGATGCCCTTGTAAATATACCCCTTTGTTTGGTATTTTTTGCAATATAAGCCAAAAATATGAAAAAAATATATAAAACTCTTTTTTTCCTGAGTAGCTTAGTAGGTAATGTCTTGGTACCATTTCCCTCCCCACCTTTTGTGACATTGCAAGACACATCCACACATTAAAAACTTACAATCTGGTCACGTAGTTGCTCACCAAACTGGGGTGACAGACTCAATGTTGTTGTGCATGACATTTTACAGATGCAAATGACTTCTTTTTTTAAACTAGCAAACACTTTCATACGCTGAATTCTAATGTCGGAAAGGTTATTTTCCAGGTAAACATTTGCAGAATAAAATGCCACATCAAAAGTAGAGGCCGTTCCCGTGCGCCGGTAAACATATTTACAAACATCTTCCTTGTTAATTTAGAACACATCGTTTGTGCAGTTAGATAATAGCTCTTCATCATGACTGTTTTGCATATGACTTAGGAATATGATGGTGTTTAAAAACTAACTTCTGAAAAAAATATGCTGAAAGGAGGATGTTAAAAAATCTGGTGGGCGGATTCATTAAACTTTGACGCAATGCAGCATGCGTCAACGGGAGAGAGTAACAAATTGATCATATCCAATAAGTTATGCCGCATTTCCCACTCTGACAGCATTAGTGCACTTTCGGCTGCCTTCAGCCAATGCAGGCACCCTTGCTCCCGAAGCAAGGGTGCCTTCGTGTGGTCTGAATAGTTCTTGTGCATGAGAGGATACTTTCCTGCCCCAAATATATTTTGAGAGGCTTTGTCGTCTTTTGTGTACAGCAGAATGCAGCATGCATGCAGAGAGGAATTAATGAAAAGAAATAAATATATTTGTCCTGATATGGCAACCTCGGGTAGGCACACCATTTTGGCATAAACCCATGTTCACTAACTTTAGTAAATACGGGTTTGCAGCAAAACACAGGGGTTGATGCACGGGAACACAAATGCTCCACACATGTAACCCCTCTAAGACACAAAGTAACGCAAGGCAAAATATGTTCTGATTTACAATACTTTTGCGTTAAAATCCCATGCAAAGCCACGCAAATCTTGGCTCGCGTGGCTATGTAAATTCCTACATTCATTTTGCATTGGGTACTACTTATGTGCTACAAAATGCTGTTCACTTATATATGTGCAGCAGTCGTCACCCCCTCATTTCCGATATTTATATGTGGAGGTCTTATCCCTGACAATGGAGATCTCGCACATGCAAGTATGTGTTTTAGTAGTTAATGTCGTAGGGACAGATGGAAGTGGCTTGAAAATTATAAATATGCATGACTAAAGAAGAGGGGTTAAGGTAGGACCCACAAAAGAGTAACCCCCCTCTATTCACAAACTGCCTTTCGATTAAAGGGCTATTTGTGAATGTAGTAAAAAACGCTATTTACAAACCCACATATTGAGGTTTATTATGAATGTGTCGAGATTGCCACCCCAACGGCAGGTATAAATCAATCAATTTGTAGTGTGCGCAACTCACCCGTGAGGGTCTCACTGGGGGGGGGCGGGTGCTGCTACTACTTGAACAGCCAGGTCTTGCGAAGTCTCCTCAAGGTCAGAAGGTCCTGGGTCTAGCGCATGCAGATGGGGAGGGTGTTCCGGGTCTTAGAGGCGAGGTGGGAGAATGATCTGCCACCGGCAGTCGCTCGTCAGATGCGGGGGATGGTGGCGAGGGTAAGGTTGGCGGATCCAAGCATAAGGGGTTCGGGGTGTAGAAGGTGAGTCGTTCGTTAAGGTATGCTGGTCAGGTGTTGTGGAGTGCTTTTAGAGCATGGGTGAGGAGCTTGAAGGTAATCCTCCTGTTGATGGGGAGCCAGTGCAGGTCTTTCAGGTGGGCTGTGATGTGGCTGTGGTGAGGTATGTCGAGGATAAGGCGTGCAGAGGCGTTCTGTATGCGTTGTAGTCGTTTACGGAGTTTGGCTGAGGTTCCCTCATAGAGAGCATTGCCGTAGTCCAGCCTGCTGCTGACGAGGGCCTGGGTGACCGTCCTTCTGGTTCCGGTGGGGATCCATCTGTAGATCTTGCGGAGCATGTGGAGGGTGTTGAAGCAGGATCAGAAGACAGTGTTTACTTGCTGGGTCATTGCCAACACTGAGTCCAGGATAACCGCCAGGTTGCGTGCGTCTTTAGTGGGTGTCGGTGCTGCTCCCAGTGCTGCCAGCCACCATGAGTCGTCCCAGGCGGAGGGGGTGGATCCGATGATGAGGACCTCTGTCTTGTCTGAGTTCAGTTTCAGGTGGCTGTTCATCATCCAATCAGCGATGGCCTTCATTCCTTCTTGGAGGTTGGATTTGGCATGGGTGAGGGTCTTGGTGAGGGAGAGGATCAGCTGGGTGTTATCGGCGTATGAGATGATGTTGAGGTCGTGTGATTGGGCAAGGTTGGCAAGCGGTGCCATGTAGACGTTGAAGAGTGTCGGACTGAGGGACGATCCTTGCGGTATGCCGCAGATGATCTTGGTGTCTTTAGAACAGAATGGGGGGAGGCAGACACTCTGGGTTCTGCCTGTGAGGAAAGAGGTGGTCCAGTCCAGGGCTATGTCGCGGCTCCCTGCGTTGTGGAGGCGTGTGCGAAGGGTGTGGTGGCAGACGGTGCTGAAGGTGGCCGAAAGGTCCAGGAGGATGAGGACTGCAGTTTTTCCATTGTCCAGCATGGCCCTGATGTCGTTGGTGGCGATGATGAGGGCAAGTTTGGTGCTGTGGTTGCTGTGGAATCCGGATTGGGATGGGTCCAGGATGTTGTTCTCTTCTAGGAAGGAGGTCAGTTGCTTGTTGACAATCTTCTTGATGACTTTCACCAAGAACGGGAGTAGGGAGATGGGCCAGAAGTTCTTGTGGTCCTTGGGGTCCGCCTTGGGTTTCTTGAGTAATGCGTTGATCTCGGGGTGCTTCCAGCTGTCTGAAAAGGGGGTGGTCTTGAAGGAGCTGTTGATGACCTTGCGGAGGTGGGGTGTGATGGTGGAGCTTGCTTTGTTGAAGATGTGGTGCGGGCAGGGGTCATATGGTGAGCCAGAGTAGATGGTGTTCATGATTTTGATGGTGTCATCATTGTTGACGTGGGTCCAGGAAGGCAGGAGGTTGATGTGGCTGGGGGGCGGTAAGTCTGAGATGTCAGTGTCTGTCGGGGGGCCTGGTTGTTAAAGCTGTCATGGATGTCTGCGATCTTGCGGTGGGAAAAGGTGGTTAGGGAGTCGCAGAGGTGGGATGTCATTGGAGTTGGAGCTGGGGTTGGAGAGTTCCTTCACGATGCTGAAGAGCTCTTTGCTGTTGTGTGCGTTGTTGTCAATGCGCTCTTTGAAGGAGGTCCTTTTGGTTGTTCGGATGAGTCGGTGGTGTCTGCGGATGGCACTCTTGTAGGCTACGTTGCTGTCCGGTGTCTGTTCATGGTGCCACTTCTTCGTTTTTTCTTCCGAAATTCGTTTTATTAATTTAATTGTTTACTTACCTGCAATCATCCAGATTCCGGTGTTTATCACCCCCCACCCTGCCCCTCCCCGCCCTGCCAGCCTACCCCACCGCAACTCCCTCCACGGGCCGCGGCTGGCAAGAACTATCATAAACTCCTGACAGAAAGCAAGACAAGCTAGAATTGCTAAAAAACAATCCTTCAGTAATGACTTTATTTTAATGTGCTCAGACCTCTCAGAGCTGATAATGACCCATAATATTTTGACGGAGTGTGCCAAAGTTCAAGAACAAGGGGCCAAAACTCTGATAACTCGGTATCAACAGATTTATTGAATACTTAAATCTCACCATTAGGGTTCATTTTAACACCTTTAGTTGGTTGTATTGCTTGTTAGTGTTCTCTGTACCACTCAAAGCACCTTTCATAGGTACTAAAAGCTGAATATCATCAGTGTACATACTTAGTTCAGACCTCTGCAGCAGTTAGTTTTTGTAGAGATTCTGCCATTCAGGCAATCTGGGTGCGAGATTACCGTAATGATGTGTGCTATAACTGAGCTCTGACACTACTGAAGCAAAATAACCCTTAAAGGCAAGCAGGTATCACATTTCAGTAGATTTTCTTAGTTCTCCATTGGCAGCTTGGCCTAAGGAACAGTGTAATCCTTAGAGAATGGGTAAACTGCTGTGTTTTCCAAACCAACCAAATAAACATTCACTAAAATCAGTAACTCCTGGATCCAAACAAAATTGAATTGAAATATCAAGCTACATGATAAAAATATCACAAACGAAAAAAAAGTAGCCATTATGAACATGATTTTTCTTACATTATTTGCTTATAAACAGTAAGTGGCAGAAGGTGTTGGATTTAAAATCCAACACCTTCCCTACTGTTGCACACACTGGAGATGGAATAGTAAATTATACTATTCCAAAATCCAGCGCACCCTCTTCAGCAAGTCGTTGTAATGGTATGTGATGTAACAACGCGGCCATTGTAATGACCGCGTTGTAATATCATGCAATGTATCGCATGCTTAGTAACGCGGCCTATTCGCAAATGATACAAATGTATAAAAACTATTCCAAAAATGTTTTGGTGACACATTACATAACAATTCACACAGGGGCAAATGAAAAATGTAGAAACATTAAGCACCAAAACTGGTGTTTTATCATGAATGCCCACCAGAAGGCAGTCATGAACTGAAAATTAACCATAGGGAATACTCACTTTACCCTTTAGGGCTCTGGTAAAGCCCCATTTCTTAGTTGATATATAGCATTTCTCTTTAATGATATTGTAGGTCCTCACATTTCTCTGAAAATAAATAGTAATTGCCTGCGCACAGGCAACACTGGTATCTATTTTCCTCTGTCTTCATCATCCAGCTAGAAATTCTCCTGCCAGTCAAAACCTATGCTCTTCCCGCATTAACTAACAAGTTACCTGCAGGTACAGTAGTTTGAACACAACAAAGTCCTTGGAGCATGTCTATGGAGAAGGGATTCAGGCACACTGGTGGAGTAAAGTTTACAGCTTTCCTCCCACGCCAATCAGGTTTCTTTTCAGAAAATTCCTAGGCTCTTTTTGACAGTTCAGTAGGATGAGCCATCACAGATTCTTTAAAGGATTTAACCTAGCATGTTAGCAGTGAGATTCTCCTTACCTAGTCCGTAACTAGTTCTCACAATCCTCATTCCTGTTAGCTCTATAGGGTAATGTATTTCCTGCTCTCATTTGGTAAATTGTGGCAGCGCAGTTCTCTCAGAAATTATTGCTAGAAAACTCTAACAAGAATTAATATTGTCTTAGGCAGGTAAATCGCATTTCTGTGGATGCACTCATAGTGTATGGAAATTTACATTTTGTAAAGTTCCTCCCAAGTAAGAGCTTGCCGGCAGGACTCTACCCATAACAGAGGTACGAATCCTCTGAAGCCAGACAATGAAAAAATGGAGTAACACTTTGGGCAGATGGAAATTCTTGCAATTTCTGAAAGTTTATTTTGATAAAGAAAGACATATGTTCTCATATTTATTTTGAAGTCTGTATGAAAATACCCCTTGTTGCTTGGTCATTCTCTATTTTTGCTGAATTTTATTGCTGATTTTTGGACTTTGCACACCGGGACAGTGCTAAACGTGTAGAAAACATGTCAAAATCGGTTAATGCCTGATTTTCCTATTTAGCTCTCCAAAGTATATGGTGTATAAACTGCACAAAGTCATGGAAAATGTAATGAAACATGTGGACTGCAGCACTAATTGGGCCATCCACTAGTGTGACAAGGAAACATGGCTGCAGGCCAACTATTGTAGCCTGACCGCTGCAATCTAAACCTGCCGTGCGACCTGTTAACAAAGCGCTTTCTGACAGATAAAAATCATCCCTCTTAAATATAATAAGGCACCCCCTACATAGGCTTTGAGGTGGGGTGAATGGTATTAAAAAAGTGGGAGGTGTAGAAAATGTATCTTACCATGTCACTGGAGTGTGGATTAAAATCCTAATACATCTAACTCGGGAACCCCACACCGCCCCCACAAATAATTAAACCTCTACTTTTAAAAGTTATGCAAATTCTAATTTAATATTAGGTTTTCCCTACGTGGAGAAGAGTTTTTCCTCTGAAAAAGTCAATATCAGATTGGGACTTCGAAAGTTTTCTGAATGTTCCTATTTTTTTGCCCTAGCCGGGCCAACCTACTTGCTGTATCATGCCCTTTATCCATCACGGTTGGCTTCAATACGCGGCTAGGTTTCAGTCTACTGAAGGCATAGCCTACAATGGTCGCTTTGAGCTTTTTGGAGTGATTTACACTTAAAACTTTAAAACTTCATATCTTTCGTTTTCCCCATTGTTTTTTGTAGAATGGTAATTAAAGTGGTTTTTTTATGTTGCGTTTTTGTCATTTGGTATTTCTGAATGCTTTATACATTCTCCATCCTTTTTCCTACTGATTTCAGTGACCTCAATTTTCGATCTAATTATTGGAATACAAGTCAATAGGATGAGACTAGCCTATTGTCCGGACAAAAAAATAAAAAACTGTTGCGTAAATAAGTGTCGTCGCTTGTTTAGTAGACTCATTATTTCATATTAACCTGTATTACTATTACGTTATGTCTAAATCATTTTAATGTGTGGAGTCAGGCTACGTTTACCCTGACACAGATTGTCCGGAGATAAATGACAGATAACCTGTGTGTTTTTTTAATGGAAAGAAACTAATTCATAGGTGCATTGGCTGCATTTTCTTTCATTATGCGCCGACATTGATTTTCTGGAGAACAGATCAGCTTCCTGTTCTTAATTAACTTTGAGTCCTATAGATTTCTTGGACAGCAGAAGCAAAGACAGAACACTTTAGTACTTAAAATCACTGGCTAATCAGACATTGACGACCTCTGATGGCCTGAGAGCATGACGTCTAAAGCTAGCAGGAGTGTGAACTAGACGTAGGAGACATGCCAGCACAAAAGAAGGAGATGTGACGACTGCATTAATTTTTGTCGGGCCAAATAAAATAATGCTGGTGTTCGTGGTTGGCTTTGCTGTGCGCATTGCATTGGATGTACTGTATTTAAATATGTAGTATATCTTGTGAGAAGTCTACTGTTGCCACTGCGCATACATTACAGTACCCAATAGTTAGAAACAGATCAGAAGGGACACTATTACCTGCACTGTTTTTCAAGATTCCTATGTAATATTCATTGAAAAACTCATCTGGGGCCTTATCATGGTGGGCTTTGCTGGCTCAGCGCAGAGCCGAGCACTTCTTTATGCACCTGTAGGGCATAAAGGGAATTCATCTAATCCGATGTTTGTCTGAATTAGTGTTTTATTTTGAGACAGCCAGCTCAGGAACAGAAATGGGCAATCATTGGCCACTGTCGCCGAGCTGAAACTGTACTATCTAAAAATAAAACACTAACTCATAGAAATATGGAGTTAAATTCAGTTAACACACTGTGGGCGCATAAAAACAGGCGCTGGGCTCTGCGCTAAGCCAGCGAGCCCATTCAGCCTATGTTGTGATAAAAACCGAAACCTGCCATAGATACACTACTATCTCCATTTTCGAGGTGCCCACACTTTTATTTAATCCCTTTGCAAGTTCTGACTATCAAATAAAGAATACTACAGCCACATTAAAAGTATCACTGTTATTGTGAGGCAGTAATTTCGCACCCCGAAATACTGCTTTTGCCGGTATTGATAATTGCGGAAAGCAGAATTACTGCTGGAATGAAATTAATTTCATGTTAATTCCCTACTCAAGTTCCTAAATATAACGACTTTTTGCTGACAAAATTACCACTGGGTGTGATGTGGTGAAATTGTCTCAGGTCTTACTCAGTGTCTTCAAATGTGGTCTACCGAATGGAAAATTACCGCGTCTCATAATGTACGTTTCTGCCCAAATTGGCATTATGAGGCAACTTGTCAGTGATGTAGAAGAATTTTCTACTCCTCTGGGAAATGCCAAATCCATTAGCAGTAGTTACATGCAACATGTAATGGAGGGATACCTAAATGAAAGAATAATAATTTGGGACGGATGAATCTCCACAAAATCGGTTGATGGCAAAATAGCTCAAAATGTTAAGGTTCTTCGCTGACATCTGGTGACAGAAATTGGAATCTAGGAGGGGACTACTCGCCTTATTGGTCTTCAAAACGTCATAAAGTGGCAACCATTCCAATGGACACTATTAAGACCAGTTACTAAACACTGGGCCCGATTCACAGAACTAACTTAAGACAAAATCCTAAACTTACAACCATTTTGGTATTCACAGAAGGCACTTACTCATTTTGGTATTCACAGAAGGCACTTACTCATCTAAGTGCCTTTTGTGAATACCAAAATAAGTAAGTTTAGGATTTTGTCTTAAGTTAGTTCTGTGAATCGGGCCCACTGCATACAAACTACAAAAATAGTAGTAATTAGAGGTAGTTTATTATACAAATAGCTGTTAATAAAAGAACTAATTCACCCGTGGTTAAGTGTCAGGCATGACCTGGGTAGCCCAGAAGTTTTAATCTGTGACACTAGAGTAAACCCAGTGGGAGAATGAGACCCTGGAACTAAGACTATAGCATCTGGATCTGCAGGCATCCCGAGCTGCTTCTTTATTCTGAATGTCTGCACCAACATAAAAATAACCCTCTTGCAAAAATCATAACCCACTTTGATCATTGGAAACTTCTTCCTAGCTGTGGCACAGGTGGCATGGCCTGGCTGCAGTGTAACATGACTATTATTCTCAAAGAGGGCTGAAGTCAGTCCACTGACTGTAGCAAGGCATTGTGTGGCACAGGTGGCGACCAGTGTCAGAGTGGATGCAGAGAAAAGGGTGTGGTGGCCAATTGGGGTGGTGTGGAACCCGCGGCTCACAGGCGCAAGAGGTGAGCCGCAGGTACTGCATTGAGGGGATGCCCATCTGTGCTGGGATCAATATCAACCCTGCAGACCTGGATTACGGGATGATTGGTTGACCATACGTGCTAACATAGCCTGAGCATGACTTCAGTGAACAGAATGAGGGCACTTGGGACAGCTCCACATCACTGTGGCACAACAAGCCTGTTGAGGATTTTACCAGTGTACAGGAGAAACCCTGAGAGGGGCCCCATGCAGCAACAGATTTGAACAGCTTGTGAACCCGTGCTGAGTAGAAAGTTATTAAAAGACTTTGCTCCTCTGAGAATTGAAAAGCCCGAAAGATGTTCGACCACTTGTTGGGTCACACCGCCTAAATACCAGAAACCCTCAAAGTAATGGTATCCCTCTTTAATATACTGTTGGTACTGTGTGACTGGTGCTTGTGCATCAATATAGGAAAAGCAGACAATTCACAGTTAAAACTCTCCTTTGAGGTGAGGGGATTGGGCTTGGTGCAGAGAAGGTTCGTTGATTGACAATGATAGAAACTCAGAGACTAGAGTCAAACCAAGACCAGGATGTCAAATGTATTGTACAAGAAATGAAACGCACACTGCATTCAATTGGTGACAAAATTGACAATCTGTCGGCAGGAATGGATGGCATAAGTGAAAGGGTGGACAGGCTGGTCACACGGGTAGAACAAGCAGAGAGATGAATATCTGATATGGAGGACACTACGGCAGTAATAGCTATCCCTCAGATAAATATTTAGACATAGGAACAAAAATGAGGACACAGAGGCATGCTATAGGTGTGAAAACATATGTATCAAGACAGAAGCAACAAAATCAGGTTACATGATGACTTACATCAAAGCCCTGATAACATAAATTTTTTGAGAAAAAAACTACGGGGCAGATTTACGAAGGCCTTGCGCCGCCGGTGCGTCATTTTTAACATGGGAAAAAGTGACGCACCGGCGGCGCAAGGCCTTCATAAATCTGCCCCTACTTTTCTTCAGTTTTCATTGTTGAAAGAGCAAACAAGATCTTGGCTCCCCAGCTTGTCTGGAGGACTCCACCACGTCTGGTCATATAATTTATCATTAACTGTTCTGACAGAGATTCAGTGCTGATGCTGTCAAATGAAAAGGGGAGATAAAATATGAAGGATCAAGATTGTCATTATACCCAGATTTCATGGTGCAGGTGCAGTAACCCTGATGCTCATTTTTCTCAGCAAAGAAGAAAATACAGGCTTGTAAGGTACAATATGTTGTACTGTACCTAGCCCGTTTCTGATTTACTTTCAGTGAGAGTCTGGTGGGTTATTCTGGGGTGTTAGAGATGAGGGTCTCTATTTGGCAAAGGTTTGCACCTTTGTCTAAGTAGGGACCCTTTTTCCTAGTCAGGGTAGGGGGAAACACTTATAAACTAACCCCTGCTAACCCCCTTGGTAGTGTGGCGTGAGCAGGCAGGCTTATTTCAGAAGCAGTGAGTAAAGCAGTGGTGCACACATACAGAAATACAGTGAACACACTACAAATGTACACCACACCAGTTTAGAAAAATACGTGATCTTTATCTAAACCAAACAAGACCAAGATGACAAACCTCCAGGTGCCCAATACAGCAAAAGGAACCTCTTGGCAGGTTAGAACTCCCAGCAAGGAAGTTCAGGGGAGCTGGTGATGAAGTCATTGTGTCCCTGAGACTTCAGAACATGAAGCACGCTCTACTTCAACTCTACTCCAAGCCCTTGGAGATCTTCTTCAAGCAGTAGACACAGCACACAGCAAAGTCTTAATCCTCTCCTTGGCAGAAACAGCCACAGCAGGCCAACCGCAGACAGCACACAGCAAAGGGGCAAGATTACCCTTTCAACTTTCCCGGCTCTTCTCCTTGGTAGAGGTTCCTCTTGAGTCCAGAAGTAATCTAAAGTTCTGGAGTCTGGCCCCAATATTTATACAGCATTTCTCTCTGTTCTCTTGAGGCGGAGAGGCTTTGTGCTCAGTCAAAACCAGTGATGTCCTCTCTTGTCCAGCTTCCTGGCAGTAGGTGGAGACAGCATTGTTAAAGGCAGACCAGACCCATTCATGTGTAACAAAATCTCCTCCCCTACTCTAAATACAGCACAGATCTATTCAGCCCAGCCCTGACTCCTCCAGGAAAAGCAGGACACACCTCAAACCCCCAGGGGCTGTCTACAGTGAATGCACATCCCCAGCCCCTGTCACTCTAAAGCCAGATAGTCAATACTCAAACCAGCAGAGGCACACAGAATGGCTAAGCAATAAAATACCTACTTTCTGAAAGTTGCATTTTTTTTATTTCAAATCATTTTGATTGAATTTCAAGAAATGAACAAATGAATAATGATAAACTCAGTAATGATGAGAAACACAAGGGCATGAATGAAAGATACAATGATACTGACAAATCATAGGAAATAAGTTATAAGTTACTCAAGTGCCTTACAATGATAATTGACGTGACATTGTAGTGACACACAGGTGGACAGACAAGCACAGTACCTCCCCGGAAGATAAAAAATACAATACAATATAGTACAGGTGTGACAAGCAGGTACACACGCTGCCCACCCCTCACCTCTGCTCAACGAACCAGCTGGTCAACCCGCTCCTTCTGCTCCATCTGGATGATGGTAAATGCAAGTGGTGTTGTGAACTGTTTGGACGTGGCGAGGACCCTAGGATGGAGAGACTCGGCATTTCAGATGCCCCTACAGTGCTCCTGCAACCAGACCACTGTGGTAGGAAAGGATCATTAAAACACAGCTGAGCGCGGCTCTGAGTTGTGCGTTGGGCTGCAGGGCAAAGTCAGTATTCCACGGGCCGCCTCCCTCCCCACTCCGGGAGGGCCTCCGATACAGCCATAATTGATTCGCCGTTACCACTGCGGGGGGAGCTCACAGGGGCACTAATGGCAGCTAAATGTACTTTCTGCGGCCCCGGGGGACACAGCCGGCTGGGGTCTGATGTCTCACTCATGCCGAAAGACGGGGCCCAAGGTATGCAGCGTTTGTCCCTCACCTCTGCTGTGTGGGTCCGATCAGCCCCCGGGCCGCATGATGCTTTCACCCCTTCTCTAGAGAGGATGCAGCTCGTCCGATGTCTCTCTGAAGCTCAAAGATGGCCTGCACCAGCACCCCGATACATCAGGCGGGTGCAAGCACATCAGCGCACACAGGAGTTTTCAACCTTGGGCAGAGCCACAAATGACGACCGGGGCCCGCACACCCCACCTCCACCACCAAGGCCGCTGCTGCAGGTCAAAGGCGTCCTTGAGTCTATCTTGGTGCCTGCTAGCTGGAATCAGCTGTGTCACGGCTCAAACGACTCGCGCTGGGTATGGGAACTCAAAACTGCCACATATGCCTCATTCACTTCGGATCATTATTTGGATTTTCGCTGGAATGGGTGGGCTCGGTCAGAGCCGCCTCAAGAAGCGGCTATGTTGCTCGGCGGTTGGCCAAGCCCCCCCAGAGGATGTTCTTTTAGATGTGGGTAGGGAAGTATTTGGTGAAATGGTGGCACACAGCGTCATGGCAAGAGAAGAAGAAGACACACTCTATATTAAAAAAAGGGATGCACATGCAGGTTTACTTAAGAAATTCTCCATGGCTAGGAGGGCAGACAGTGCAATTCCAGGTAAACCCTTAATGTCCTGAAATAGTAGGGGATTAAACAACACTGGTAGGGTCATACTTGAACAAAAATGGAATGTATTCAAACAATCGCCCTTAAATGGCGAAGATCCCGCGTACTTCATAAGCAGATGGGGACAGCATTGGTGGCAGCTATGTAGTGGTAGTGGACACCCTAAATGCTCATCCCATTATCATAATCAATTTATATCTGACCCTGTCATTGCGGCACAGGACACATACAGTCTTTTTACCCATATATGCTGGCACCATTACCTCGTCATCGGTAAAGCTGATGGTGTGCCCGACTCATAAGGTAGCGGGTGAGCTGAGGGTTTTGCGTAGACAGCACTACACACGTTTGTGACTCAGTAACCTCTCCTCAAAACACTAAATCCCTAAATCAGGCCTTAATCGTGTTCACAGTTCAATAGTTGGTTTTCTGTGAGATGTGGATGTAAAAAGTGCTTAATTGCTCGGATCATTTAATTGAACGTGGCCGTATTGACGAAGTTTATTAATGAGTTGTCGCATGCAACTAAAAATGGAGGCGATTTTCCATAACTAATAAATTACTTTCATAAACATCTCGTTCTCCTGGAAAACACGCCTATATGCAATACGGCTCTTCAAATGGATCCGAATTTAGACACGGTGTCGTGGAATCTAAAGTACCTTATGCCATGACACATTTAAGTTATCCATCAGAGGAACAAGTGTGCTGCCACTTACTATAATGTGATAAAGGATGATTTTCCATGCATGGCATGCTCCATGGCTTTTGTATGTCTCGGCTGTTGGCAGCAATTGATTTAGTATTGCTCGTTAATGACACTCGGAATAGTAAGCAAGAAACTGATGTATAGGAATGCTTTGCAACGATACTATGTTGTCATAATTCTATGTAACATGTTCTTAAGAGCCCAGCTTCAGAGAATAATGCCCGTCAGCATATATGTCCAGATTGTTTCAGAAATTTTGTTTAAATAACATGCTTTTAAAATTCAGGGCATGGTTAAAAACCCATAAGATTGTAGTAATTAATCCTCATGTGTCAATTATTTGCACTTCATTTGGAATTCACTAAGTCTCAGAGGGTTACACATGCACATTTACAATTCTCCTCGATTCGTACAGGAAAGCACATTTCACCAAACATAAGCGAGGGGGATTGTCCCTGGTTAAGGCTTGGTGTTGTAAATAGGATGGCCACAGATGACAAGATACTTCCAGTTGATTCAATGTACAACACTTGGCTTGTAAAGTACTGTTCACATTTTCTAGTATTTCCTGTCTTTGGTCCACAGGTAAACAGATTTTCCTCGTGAAGAAGTCCCTCCCTTAGAGCCCCAACAAATTTAGGGAGCTTATAGTTCCATTGCGATGCTAAAAGCAATACATATGCACCTTTTGCAGGAGTACTGTGCTGTGTATTACCTGCAAGGGTTTAATAAACACCCATACATTTCTAGGTTGGCCCTCTAAATTGGCAGGGTAAATCCACGGGTTATCCATTAATTATGCTACTCTGATGTGAAAGTTTGCCATTATCTTTTGATTTTATATTTTTCATGCTAAATTGGGGCAAACTAGTAGGCATTTACTTTTTGGAAGTTGTGTCACATTTATGTGAATGAAAATATCATTGAGTCTTTATTCTATAACAATGCTGTAGAATCACTGTGAGAGCTCAAGGTTCCCAGATGCATGAGTAAGTCATCCAGGTCCCATTTTTCCATATAGCATTTTTTGCAGATTTTATATAGCGTGAACTCGACCCGAAGGTATTGGAGCGTTTTACATGAGCACCAGTGACGTTACACAAGGACACATTCATTTTTTTTTTTTGGTAGGCGCAGGGAGCTTAAGTGAATTGCCCAGAATCACAGGATTCGACCTGAGGCTCGAACCTTGGCTTCCCAGCTCTAAAGTCAGCAGTCTAGCCTTGAGACCACATCCTCTCTCCTTTTGTGGTCTTGATTCTATAGCTAGATGAGCAGAACTATAAATACCATATTGCACAGATCAGACTTGACTAGATAAACGTCTCCCTCGTGGAACTGCGGTAGTGAGATTTCTGTACTGTAAATATGTTGTCATGTTAGAACGTGCAAGAATGTTTATACAACCAAAACACTCTAATTACAATTATTGTTGTGTATTCACACAATTTTGCAAGATCACACATCTCCATTGTGCTTGAGCATCCTAGAACTCATATGTTCCTGCCCTACCCTGAATTACTCATGTGGAAAAGCCCACCAATTAGGAAATCTTTTCTGCTTGAGCAAACTCATTTCTTCATTCAAATTCTGATGGTCAGAATATGGACTTCCTTCTTAACTCTTATCTACAACCAGTCTCAGCTTTATTGTGACTATTATTTTCATCACAGCGCACACAACACACAATACACAAAACCTGCAGCAGATCAGCTTCACAAATTGGTCCTGGTGTCCTATCAGTTCTTCAACAAAAATTCTTGAACATTTTTCTAAGTCCCAATTTTAGAGATAAGCAGGAGGAGTACACTCTGAACCTTATCTAAAGGCCCCAGGACCTTAATGACACAGTTATAGGTCAGGTATCATGCCTGTAGGAGCCACCAGAAGGGTCTAGGGCAGATCTACTTGGAAATGGCCAGCCGGGGTCTTCTTGAATGTGGGATTCTTACAACTTTTGCATCCCTTTACCTTAATAGACAGTCAGTCAACTAACCCTTGGATACCTCCACTTGGTCTAGGGTATAGGTGGAAGCAGGTCCAGTTCTTAGGGTTCTCCTTGAAGATCAAAACGGCAGGTACAGTCCTTCTTCTATCTTCCAAAGGTATAGCAGTGTTCTGAAGAGGGGATTGAGGTATCAAATCTATGCCCAGTGCCAGCCTGTGAACGGAGGAAACTTTTGGCCACTCCCTTACCAATGGGGTAAAGTGTTCCAGGGTTGACTGTCTGAAATTGGGTCTCTAATTGGCAGAGATTTGCACCCTGTCCAAGTAGGTACCATAATCCTACTCAGGGTAAGTCAGATATACAACCTAAATTAACCTGTACTTACCCTCTGGTAGCTTGACATAGAGCAAGTAGGCTTAGCTTAAGAGGCAATGTGTAAAGTAGTGTGCAACACTTAAACTACAGGAACACAGTAAAAAACAGAACAAAAAAACTACACACCTGTTTTGAAAAATAGAGAATATTTATCTGAGTAAAACAACACTAAATGGCAAATATGAATTATTAAAGTTTGAATCCAAAAAAAGTGCTTAGAAGTCAATAGCACTACAAGGTTACTTTAGGTAGCACTAGAACGAGGCAAATCCAAAGTTCAGGCTGACCGCAATAAAGGGCAGGCTCGCTACCGGACCCAAGCAGGGTTTGCTGAAAAAGTACCTTTGATGGAGCAAACGTGGGCGTGGAACACTTGTGTCTATTCCAATTCACACAGTTGGGTCAATGTATTGAAATTGAGCTTCACTGTCCGGCCCTACATCGTCTTGGAGCCTCATCATCGGGACGTCGCATCGGCGCTGCATCATCGGCGAACCTCGCAGTTGGGTTCCACTTTATTGTCGAGCCATGCAGCAATGTCCCCAGATTGCTACTGTATTTGCGTCAAAAGTTCTGCGTATTTTCCGATCTGCGATGAGGTGAAGATGCGTTAATTTCATAGAAAAAACAACAGCAGAACCCACTTCTGAGGCCCAGAACAGGGGGGGGGGCACCTGAGGCAAAGGAGGACTGAGATGGCAGAGTACAGAAGAGTTTAAAAATGTCTTTGATGGCCCTCAAACTTCAAGAACAGGGGGCAAGCCTGCAAGCCCTAGGAGAATCCTGGGTTCAGGCATGTCCAGTCCTTTTCACTTCCATGCAAAAAACAACAGGCAGGAAGTTAACACAGCAAAGCAGGTAGCAAAGTGGCAGTCTCTCCTACAGACCAGTAATCAGCAGGCCAACACAGCAAAGAAGTTAGCAAAGTGGCAGTCCCTCCTGCAGCACAGAAGCTCTTCTTCCAGGCAGAATGTATTTGGCTCCAACAAAGTTCTGATTTGGTGGTGTCAGAGATCCAGTACTTATACCCAAATGTGCCTTTGAAGTAGGTCACAATTCAAAGAGGCCCTTGGCGATCACAAGGTCCTTGCCTTTCCTGCCCTGGCTCCAGATACAGTACAGGGGGTATGCAGCTCTTTGTGTGGGGATGGGTACAGCTGTATTCAGGTGCAAGGGTCAGTTCCTCCCTTCCAATCTACCACAGGAATGCCCATCAGACTAGTGATGGCCCATCAGGATGCAAAGAACACACCTCAGCTCCCTCTGTGTGTGACTGTCTAGAGGGAAAGCACAAAGCTCAGTAGTCACCCAACCCAGACGTGTATTCAGAGACAAGGAGAGGCACAGAACGGTTAATGTAAGAAAATGCCAACTTTCTGAAAGGGACATTTTCAGACTAACAATTTTAAATCTGAATTCACCAGAAGTTATGATTTTAAATGTTGAGTCCAGAGACTCAAAACTAAATTTTTCCCCAATTGGAAATTACACTTCAAAGATGTTTTAAGGCAACCCCAAATTTAACCTATTGGAGGGATAGGCCTTGCAGTAGTGAAGCACGAATTTCAGGGTTTTTCAGTACCAGAACATGTAAAACTTAAAAGTGCATGTCTTATCTTTTAAATACACTGCACCCTGCCCATAGGGCTGCCTAGAGGATACCTTAGGGGTTACATATATAATAAAAGGGAAGGTGAGTCTGGCAAGTAGTTTAACTTGCCAAGTTGAAATGGCAGTTCAAACTGCACCCACAGGCTCTGCAGCCATGATTAAAGGGCAATTGAAGTGGGCAGCTCAATCAATGCTTCAGGCCTACTAGTAGAATTTATTTTACAGGCCCTGGTACATATAGTGCACTTTACTAGGGACTTATAAGTACATTAAGTATGCCAATTTTGGATAAGCCAATGTTACCACATTTTAAGGAGCGAGCACGTGCACTTTAGCACTAGTTATGGGTGATAAAGTGCCCAGAGTCCTAAAGCGAACAAAAACGAATTCAGCAAAAAGTGGAGGAGGAAGGCAAAAAAAGGTTGGGTGTAACACTGCAGAAAGATCCATTTTCAACAGTGACCCTTCCCACTTTTGCCGCACTTCCGGTGTGTTTTATTCTAAATTATCCCATAGAGCCCCTTGCTACCTAAAACCAAAATGACAGAACATTTCTTCACCTGTGTAGATCTCCCTCTGCCAACCCACAGGTGTGGCTATGATATTGGGCAAACCCTTCCTTGTGGCTACTCCAAACCAGTGTTTCCCCTCCCACTGAGTTTGAAGACAAGTTGGTAATGAAGACAAAAGTGAGACAGGCCTAGATGTGAGCTAATTTTATCAGTGACAGAGCAGGCATCCTTTGAATCTCAGGAAGGGGCTGTGTACAGCCCCAGGCCATCCTGCCCAAGGATGAAAACTATCTCCCCACTCAGAAGCTCTTTGTCCACTGTCTTAAAGCAATCCACAGCTCTCCGCTAAAGTGGCACTTTAAAAATAGTAAAATAAAATCCTACTTTACAAATATGTGGTAAATAAATAAATAATACCCTATTTTTGACTAGACATATATCATAACAGATAGCTCAATAAATAAGAGTCAAGATTCGAGGTAGTAGGAGTTTTGCAGGTTTAATACAGCATAAGGGCAGGAACAGGACAACCTGCACAGGAATAGGATGACAGGGCCCAGCAGCTGCTGGGGCTAGGATCTGGGATGAGCGCGCGCTAACTTTTAATAACAATACACGAGTATATATACATAGCGCAAACACATAGCATTACATTGCAGTAGGCGTAGCAGTGGGTGGAACAGAAGGCGTGACGCGTAGCAGTCGCGAAAGATAAGAGTAAAAGTAGGTGTAACTGGGCGTATACATAGACATGTGGTGCAGACGTAACAGAATATGTCATGAATGGGGCGGAAACATAGGAGGGGGCTACCTAAGGAGCCGGGACCTCTAACCTGATGGTGCGCGCAAACTGGCAATGACGTGTTACGAGGAGAAGCTGGGGGCTATGAACTCTGTGCTAGGAGCAGAGACTAAAGTCTGGAGGGTCGGAGCGACATGTACCTAAGCAGTATCTAGTATCTGATGTTTGGAGAACATGTTGATATAAACTAAAAGTCAAGAGGGGAAAGGCTAACTGACTCTAAGACTGGACCATGCATTATTCTACATGTAGTGCGTGATGAAGAATATTAAATGACCATTAAATACAGTATTCTCTAACATGGAGCCCTGAAGGCTAGACAATGACGGAAACTATTGATGCAGTTCAGTAGCTTAGGAATGCAGAGAAGGAGGACTGAACTGATAACTGGAACTATAACATACTTTTGGCAGACTCAGAGGCAGAGCCAAGCTGCACCGGGCACTGCGAGGCAGGAAGTAAGTGAAAGGTCGAGGATACAGGTGGGGGCTGCATCGCTCCTCAGCGAGGCTTCAGGAGACAGGAGCTGAATCTGATGTCCAGGCCCTTTTGAGGCCTAGAAACGGGGACTTTATAATGGAATAACGTGCACACTGAGAAACGTGGCAACATTACTTTACATAGGCCTGATATCCGTAGTATTCACGAGGCCTGGAAACTGGCATACTGGAGGTGGACACAACTGTAATTGCGTCATTAATCGGACATGGGGAATGCATATGCATATTGGTCATGCACACATAACATATGATGGATGACACGTAGGGACACAGAACATGACAAAATTTACTTTTCCACATTCCCTCCTTGTCACTACGTTTCCATCAGGAAACATCAAAATTCATGATACCATCTATCATTTCATATAGTACCATTTGTTCATCTCGAATTGTCTTGGAACGGGATTTAGAACGAGGCTTGGGACTAGGAATACAAGAGGTAGCACACATGCCGCAAATCGCAGGGCCACATTGTATACAGAGGCAGCAGCTGAATATGATCGCTACTGCAATACCTAGAAAGGACAGGACTTTCCATCCCCAGGCGGAAATTATATTCCAGAACCAACCGGACCATGTCCAGGTGCCTGGATCTTGGTGTAACAGATGGGCAATTTTATGAAGTCTGGTTATAGCTGAATAAACAGACGGCGCGTTATTTGGAATGAAAATGCAACAACTGGATCCGATGAGTCTACAGGCCCCGCCCCTATCGGCCAGTATGACGTCAAGGACGAGACGATTCTGGAGCACAACAATTCTCATAAAGGATTGCTCTTCGGTTAAGTTACCTAGAGCGGAGGCAGTCTCATCTACTACTGCTTCAAGGGTTCTTGTTAACCTACGGATTAGCTTACTGTTTACAACTGTACCTAAATAAGGGAACACACCTTTATCAATATCAATGAATTGTTCTGCAGCAGTTTCAGTATAATCGACAATCGGGAGGTTTCTCTTGTGTCTAGTATGTACTAGGAAGGAATTCCTATGGTAGTCAGGTGGGGCTAGAAAAACTGGTGGCAGTAGGAAAGCAATGTAACAGGTTCCCTCCCAATCGAGGGGCAGACGAACATATGCGGTTTGACCACAAACAAAATAAGAATGACGTGAAGCTTTAAAAATAGATTTCCCACTGTCACTATACTTGACAATAGTAGTACAATCACTATGTCCTACGTGTACGGAACCCTTATTTCGGACACATAATTCGCCTTTGACTGGTAGTACTGAAATAGCAGGTGAGTCTGGAGTAGTATCAGACTGAACATTCAGGACCATAAAATTCGACGAATAATTACCTAAATTATATACTTCATTTTCTAGATCTAAACCTGTTCTGTGGGGGAGACCTTGCTTGTCTGGGAAACATGTACTGTTAAGAAAAGACATATCTGTTGAGGATGACGTTAACGTGGACCATGCTCCACACGAACCATTATGTGAGAACGGATAAGGAAAAAGTGGCAGAACTCCCTTCGGTGTCTGGAAAGGGGGGAGTCGACCACACACCCAACAATTAGTGGCATTGCTGGTCTGGTGTGAGTAATGTAACATGCGGATAAATGAGTTATTACGCATAGCGAGGCGGTAGGACAGTTCATGAGGGGGCAGATCACTAAACGTGTGCTCTACTGTAGCATTAGCAGACTTATTTACATGATGAACTGGGAAATATAGGAAAAAGGCATAACTGGTGCAGGAAATCATAATGCTGATGAATAATATGAAACTTAGAAAAACGATACATTGAATTGAGTTTTTACTAACTCTCTCACTATGGGGGTCTATTTTATACATGTCAGAAACAGTCTAACCGTTTCACCTAGGGGAGGACTTATACAATCAAACTGACTGACTTATTTTACTAGACCGGAGTTTTTGCTTATACTCCTGCTGCGGAGTTTTCTCTACCAAGGGAGGGGTTGTATCAATGTCATTTGCGGGACAGTCCTTAGGAACAATGTTTTGACAAGTCTTGATATCCTGGAAAATGTTTTTAGAGACCGGTTTCAATCCGTAGAATTTCTTGACGTGCGAAAGATGCACCCAGCCGCGGCGACCTTCCAACTTCACGGCTGTACGGGTGGTGAGGAGGACCTGACGGGGCTCCTTCCAACGTGGCTCCAGCGGACTTGATCTGTCAAAGTTCCGGACCATCACCATGGAACCTGGAACGATTTCATGCGGTGCCACCTCGGTATTGTCTGGAAATGCGGCAGCAACCTGTGAACGACATGAGTTGAGGGCAGACATCAAGGAAGCTAGGTAATCTGTCAGCATATTACATGAAACATCAGTAATACTTCGGGGTCTAGGAGTACCCCACATGTTAGGGGGGCGGCCGAATACGACCTCATACGGGGACAGACCTGATCTGGAATGTGCGACCATGCGCATATAAAACAAAGCGACTGGCAGAGCTACTAGCCAGTCCACACCCTTATCTTTACATATTTTTGCAATTCGAATTTTCAGAGTCTGATTATGTCTCTCGACTAGACCGGCTGCTTCGGGATGGCGTACACAATGGAACTTCCACTGGTACCCTAACAACAGGGAAACGTGCTTCATCAACTCAGATGAGAATGGCTGACCGTTATCAGAATATACGACTCTAGGGAGTCCATATCGAGGGAAGAACTCACGAACCAACTGCTTGGCAGTGGTCGCGGCTGTGTAATCTGGGACTGGATATGCTTCTGTCCATCTGGACAAAGCGCATACAACTACAAGGACATACTTGAAACCTCGACATCGCTCCATCTGAATATAATCCATCTGGAGGACCTCAAAAGGGTGGTCAGGAGGCTGGAAACCACCTTGTTCCACCGGGACACTTTTACCTGGATTAAACTGACAACATATCATACAGGTACGGACTTTCTGCTTGGCTGCAGCTCGTAAGTGCTTGTTGAACCAAATGTTCTGGATACTGTCTAACATAGCTTTTTCTCCTAAATGTGCTGGACTATGTGCGGTATTAATGATGACTTGAACCATAGAGTCGGGGAGAAACCATGTGGCTCTACCCTTTGTTAACCATCCTTGATCTGTCTGGACCCCTCCTTGTTCAGACCATTTCTTGATTTCATCGGGAGTAGCATGTAACTGGATATCTATGACATCTTGAGTAGGGTCCTTAACTGTCATACATGTAATCGGATCTGGAGTGTGTGTCAGGTTAACTGGAATGTCTAGAGTCTGTGCTGTAAGCTTGGCTGTGCGATCTGCTAGATCATTACCTTGAGAAATAATGTCAGTGACTTTCGTATGTGCTTTGCATTTCATGATAGCAATGGATGTCGGTAAATGTATGGCATCTAACAGAGCTTGAATAAGGAGACCATGCTGAATCTTGGTTCCATGAGAAGTCATGAAACCTCTCTCCTGCCAGAGCACTCCGAAGTCGTGTACAACTCCAAATGCGTAACGTGAATCTGTGTAAACATTAACTTTCAGGTTCTTGGCGTGTATGCAGGCTTGTGTCAGAGCAACTAGCTCTGCTGCTTGAGCGGACAGAGTGTCAATACGGTGTGTTTCAATAACTTCGGTGTCAGTAGTCACTGCATACGCGGCGACTAGTTCTCCTGTACTAGTTCTCATACATGAACCATCCACATAAAGTGTCAGGTCAGGATCTGGTAACGGAATGTCTGTCAGGTCTTGTCTTGGCTTTGTCGTAATGTTGACTACTTCCACACAGTCGTGTGTGGCAGAATTTGAACTAACTGATGGTAACAGTGTAGCAGGATTCAGGATGTTGCAGCGTCTAATTACTATGTGTGGCTGGAACAGTGTCAATTCATAACCTGTTAAACGTGCAATTGTCAAGTGCTGGGTTTGTGTTCGGTTTAAAAGAACTTCCACGGAGTGTGGGACTTGTACTGTCAAAGTATGTCCTAAAACTATGGAATCACTTTGTCTGATAGCTAGTGCTGTGGCTGCAACTGACTTGAGGCACGCAGGCAACGCCTGGGCGACTGGATCTAGTGTGCTCGAAAAATAAGCACAGGGCTTGTATTGTCCTGCTTGATCTTGTGTGAGAACAGATAATGCTGTACCTTCACGTTCAGTGACAAAAAGTGTAAAAGGCTTACTGTAGTTCGGTGTAGCTAGAACTGGAGCTTGGCATAGGGCTTTCTTTAACTCGTTGAAACTAAGTGTATGTTCAGATGTCCAAGGGAGAACAGTCGATACGGCTGCCTCCTGTGTCGTTAACTGTATCAGTGGCTTGGCTAGAAATGCATACTGGGGAATCCATTGTCTGCAATAAGAAGTAAGGCCGATAAAGGCACGTACCTCCTTCTGGGTCCTGGGCTGGGGAAGACTCGCTATTAACTGGATACGGTCTGGTGTCAACTGCCTACCCCTCTTGGACAGTAAGTGTCCTAAGTATACCACTTGCTGGACACAGAATTGAAGCTTCGAAGGTGACACCTTGTGCCCCATCTCGGCTAGGAAATACAAAACCGTGAGTGACGCTCGCTCGCAGTCACGTTCAGAACGGGCTGTGATCAGTAGATCATCGACATACTGGAGCAGGGCAGTGTCAGTTGGCATGTGAATGTTGTCTAGTTGTCTCTTGAGTGCTTGACTGTAAATACTAGGGCTTTCTGTGAAACCTTGAGGAGCTCGTGTGAACATATAGCTCCTTCCATTTAAACAAAATCCGAAAAGAAACTGGCTGTCTGGATGAATAGGAACACTAAAAAATGCGTTCTTGAGGTCTATTACTGTGAAGAACGTGGCTTCGGAATCAATGGCTGTCAATAGGGAAGAGATGTCTGGGACAACTGGGTACTGAGGAATAATACATTTATTAAGTTCTCGTAAATCAATCACTAATCGATATACTGGGGGTGCATTTGGATCAGTACGTTTCATGACTGGAATGATCGGAGAGTTACATACATTGGAGTCAGTTTCTACAACTACTCCTTGAGCCATGAGCTCGTCTATAATTTTGGATAAGGCTGCTACAGCCTCGGGTGGCAATCTGTACTGTCTGATTCGTGGTAACACTACACCTGGTTTGAGAGTCACACGATAGGGTGTGATTTGCATGTAACCTACATCAGTTGGACCTTGCGCCCATAAATGCTGCGGGACATTAGACAGTCTGGAATCAAAATCTCGTAATACATAGTGACCCTTAAAGTCACGTAGGAACAGACGTATTCCCTCTGGGGAACAACATATGACTGCACCTAACTCTTTCAGTGTTTTAATGCCTAATAGGTTTTCTGGACATGACTTAGTAAGTAACAGATCAGTAGTGCGGGACAATGGACCTACTTCTAGAGTGACTGGCTTAGATATCTCATTAACGATAGGCTTTCCTGAAAATCCAAGGGAAACATTTCTTGAGCCTGAGAGCGGAGCCCCTGGAACTTCGGCGTGACTAATTGTGGTCCTACTTGCCCCTGTATCAATCAAAAACTTTCTGTCTTTCCCTAATACTTGACTGTGAACATAGGGACCTTCTTGATCTACAGGTATCTCGATGAGAGGCAAGCCTACCTCCCTCTCTAGGCTGTTTCATGAATATGGCTGGTACTCTGGATACTCAGACTGTGCATACTGGTACATCTGCGATGTAACGTGCTGTGTTGCAGCGATAGGCTGCGGTGCTGTAACTGTCTGTGGTGCATTCTGTGGCTGAGGAATCTGTGAAACTTGTTCTTGTCTAGGCGGACGTGGTCTTTCTTTAGTCTTACCAGTAGCTATGTTGTGTTTCAGAACTGCACACTCATTTATAAAATGACCTGGCTGTTTACAATAATTGCAGTTCCCTTTAACGGGAGCTGCAGGATGACTGGCTTGATTCGGACCCCTCTTCTGACTGTCTTGAGGAACAGATTGTGCAACTAGCACTTTCATTTTCGTGTCTTTCATACGTTTTCTTTCGTGTTCTTGCTCTTCCCTGATTCTATTCTGGTGATACTGGAGCATCTGGAGCATCTGGGACGGAGTATTAGCTTGCCAGGTGCTTTCGACTTTCAGAACTCGGTTTTTAATTGGTGGACTTGAATTCTCGACTAATTTAGTAACAAAAAGGTGAGGGTATGACTCACTACTTGTCTTGAGACCACTGTTGATACTGAAACATTTTTCAAATCTAGAATAAAAATCACTAATATCTTCATCTTGTTTCTGTTTACAGGCTGAGATTGCATCCCAGTCTTCTTTTCTCGTTGTTAATAATCTGGGTAAAACTTGAATTAATAATTCTGGTAATTCTTTACATTTCTCTCCTAGACCAGTACCTGGTACACGTATCTTATCTTCTGCTTCTAGGACTGCCCAATCGATCTTTTTCTCTCCCACCTCCCATTCTTTTTCCTTTAGCTTTTCATACACCCCTGCGGGTAGCAGAACTTTTAACATTTTAATGATATCTGGGTATGTGTATTCTCCCATACGGAGCATGTCTTTTAATTCTCGATGGAACCCTGCTGGATCTTTGTCATGACAGGGAATTAATTTCTTCATTTCAAGGAGTTCCATCTTTGTGATTGGAGTGTATACAAACACTCGTTGCATTTCGCCACCCGTTCCTCTGACTGGGTGGACTTCCCGTAACGGATTCTGTCTGTCTATGTAGAATGATTTACTTTCTGGGGGTGAGACATGAACAAAATGCGGGTTCAAGAATGTTCTATATTTGTGACGCTGTTCTAGAATGACACTAATTAAATCGGTACCTAGACCTCTCCATTTATACTGGAGTAACTCGTTCAGGATATCATGTAACGGACCTGGATCAGAGTGCTGACCCTCATACAGAGTAATGAGGTACTGAATCATATACATACCCACCAGTCGCTGTTCGGCTGGGGGCAATTTCAGAAACATTTGTGCCACTATTTCGTCTGGAAAAGTGGTAGAATCAGTAATCCATCGGACTGCTGATCGCACTAATTCCTGTTCATGCATAGTACTTAACTCACTATAACCGATTCGTGATTTCAGAATGTGATCGGTAGCTTGAAATACTTGTTCTAGGGAACCTTGTTCTGGTGCTGAATGATGGAAAGTAGACTTGGGTTCTAGACGTAAATGGCGATCTGGAAATCTAGGTTTTCCTACATACGCTATTCTGGCAGTATTCTCGTCGTCTTCCTCTTCAGGATCGGAGGTACTTTCTTTCTCGCTTACTTGTGCTGCTTTACGCTGTTCGTGTATCTTTATTATTTCTCTACGGATTTTCTTGTACATACTTTCCATGGCACTAATGGTATTGTGCTTTCCTTCGGCTATATTATCACTCCACTTTGTCAGGATTTTCATTTCTTCCGGGTCTTTAGACGGGTAATCTTGTTCTCTTATTAGACAGTTAATTAAGAACTTTAATATCATGCGCTGAATCTCGGCTTTCCTTTGAGACATGGCATTACTAATACTTTCTGGATCATCCCCTGTACGGATGAAACGATATATTCTGTCTAGATCTTCTTTCATATTCGGCAAGGTGACTAGATACTCGGTCACCCTCCTTATGCGTACGGAATATAAAACCATATTAAATTCGCCTGGAACTGGGTCATAGACACATTCGCCAAGGGTTTGCCTGATTTCTGCAACAGACTTATTACTTTTAGGAGTACGCTGTGATGCTTGAGCATGTAATTCGAGTGCTGATAAACGCTTGTATGGCGGCGGGGTTTGAGGAAGACCTCCCCCTGCGGCCCCTAAACTAGAATCATCAACTGATGCTTTTCGTCCTGGCAAGGTCGGTAATTGTAACGTGGGCTGGACTTGTATGGCGGGCTGACCCGGGGGGGCTGTTAAGGGCACCCCGGTGTCTGGAGGAGCAGGAATTACCTGATTTACAGGGACTGGCGGAGCGTGAACAGGATTTGCATATTCGGGGACTGTGTCGTCCAGATAGGACGAAATAAAAATATCAGCTGCGGTCGGTTTGTGACGTAGCTTGGTCGGAACTAATGGTGGCGGGAAATTACTGGATGCCTCTGGGGTCGCTTTTGGCAAGCCCTCAGCAAGAAGAGGATACATACCCTTATTAAGGGCATGCCTCTGTCTGTCTGATTGCTCAGTTCTAACTCGTTCACCTATCTCGATTAATTCTCTTTCTTGGGCTCGTTCTTGGGATTCTCTACTTAGTTCTGACTTTCTGATTTCTTTTTCGGTTCTTTTATGAGCTTCTTTGCGCCATAACTCGATGGCATCTTTCTGTGACTGTCTGGCTTTCTTTTTCCATAATGCTTCTTCTACTCGCATGATGCATTCGGCATCCCATGTACCCGATACGGGCCATCTATACTTTTCTTCTAACTGTTTGGTATAATCTACCCATAAATCTAGATACAATATGGCGCTTATGCCATGTTTCTGATACATAAAGTGACCTGGACTGTCCCTAGGCGGAACAGGAACTGCTTCTTCTAACAAACCCTTTCTAGTTTTTAACTGACGTAATCTCGAAAAGAGAGACATTGTAAACTTGAATCGGAACACAATACAATAGACGAGGAACAATAACAATTGGGAAAACAATTCAGGCATACCACGACATTGGAAATACATTGAACAACATCATAACATTACAGTTCGGACAGAAATATTACCTGGAATACTGAGAACAGAAACACAAGAATTTCTCGAGAACGGAACAGACTAGAGTTACTGGATGCACTGCTGAAACAGTACGGAACATACCGGTCCCATAAAGGGACGCATCAAGACCCGTATCCACCTAGGTGAACACTTCGTTTGTGGGCCTGGGTACCACCAACCCACGGACCAGAGTCAATTTAGATTGACCCTGTCTAGATACTACCCCAGTAATGGTACTCACCGGGCAGCAAGAACGGAAAGCTTCGGACTGGACTGGACTGCTACGACGACGGACGACGAACTTCGGACTTCGGTTACGGGTGGGCCTCCGGATACCTCGGACCTTGGACTCTTGGCTTGGGCTCTGGTCGGGACTCGCCGCGTTCCTCCACCGTCTCGTTTGGATGCTGGACCGCCTCCTCCGTCTCCTCCGTGGGCCTGAGGGATACTTGAAGCAGAAATATCTGCACGTGGCCGGTATGGTTCCGTCACGGCTGCAGAGGGTCAGGGGGTCGGCGTGGCTTCACCGACGCGTGGGGAAAGGGCAAGTCCCTATTCGGGCGCCATTATGTGGTAAATAAATAAATAATACCCTATTTTTGACTAGACATATATCATAACAGATAGCTCAATAAATAAGAGTCAAGATTCGAGGTAGTAGGAGTTTTGCAGGTTTAATACAGCATAAGGGCAGGAACAGGACAACCTGCACAGGAATAGGATGACAGGGCCCAGCAGCTGCTGGGGCTAGGATCTGGGATGAGCGCGCGCTAACTTTTAATAACAATACACGAGTATATATACATAGCGCAAACACATAGCATTACATTGCAGTAGGCGTAGCAGTGGGTGGAACAGAAGGCGTGACGCGTAGCAGTCGCGAAAGATAAGAGTAAAAGTAGGTGTAACTGGGCGTATACATAGACATGTGGTGCAGACGTAACAGAATATGTCATGAATGGGGCGGAAACATAGGAGGGGGCTACCTAAGGAGCCGGGACCTCTAACCTGATGGTGCGCGCAAACTGGCAATGACGTGTTACGAGGAGAAGCTGGGGGCTATGAACTCTGTGCTAGGAGCAGAGACTAAAGTCTGGAGGGTCGGAGCGACATGTACCTAAGCAGTATCTAGTATCTGATGTTTGGAGAACATGTTGATATAAACTAAAAGTCAAGAGGGGAAAGGCTAACTGACTCTAAGACTGGACCATGCATTATTCTACATGTAGTGCGTGATGAAGAATATTAAATGACCATTAAATACAGTATTCTCTAACATGGAGCCCTGAAGGCTAGACAATGACGGAAACTATTGATGCAGTTCAGTAGCTTAGGAATGCAGAGAAGGAGGACTGAACTGATAACTGGAACTATAACATACTTTTGGCAGACTCAGAGGCAGAGCCAAGCTGCACCGGGCACTGCGAGGCAGGAAGTAAGTGAAAGGTCGAGGATACAGGTGGGGGCTGCATCGCTCCTCAGCGAGGCTTCAGGAGACAGGAGCTGAATCTGATGTCCAGGCCCTTTTGAGGCCTAGAAACGGGGACTTTATAATGGAATAACGTGCACACTGAGAAACGTGGCAACATTACTTTACATAGGCCTGATATCCGTAGTATTCACGAGGCCTGGAAACTGGCATACTGGAGGTGGACACAACTGTAATTGCGTCATTAATCGGACATGGGGAATGCATATGCATATTGGTCATGCACACATAACATATGATGGATGACACGTAGGGACACAGAACATGACAAAATTTACTTTTCCACAAATAGATGGATCTTAAATTACTATTAAAATGAGTCCTTGGATCAATTCTCTAGGTACTCCCAAACTAAAGTTAAGCATTATAGGTGTATATAATGTAAACCAGTGCTTTTCTATGGGAGAGTCAGCCTTGCCACAATGGAAATGGACTTTAGAGGTTTATCACTGCCAGTACATGTAAAACATAAAATATGCATGTCCTACTTTTTAAATACCCTCCTTAGGGGTGACCTATAAGTATTCAAAAGGAAGGTTTATGCCTAGTAATTGGTTTATTATAACAGTTTTAAAACTGCAAACACTGGCCTCAGGGACAGGCATGCAACATGCTTCGTATTGTTACTGTAGTGGCGGCACACTTTGTGCTGCTGTCCACTAAGGACATTTAACTTGCAGGCCTTGTGTACACTTATGTACCATATACTAGGACTGGGACTATAGATAAGGTAAATAATGCCAATCAGGGGCCTTATTACAGAGACCACAGACATATGTGGCTGCTTTGTGCACCCCTGGGACACTGTGGTATTACAGAAGGGGCCGTAGATGCTTGTGCCGCCTCTTCTGTAACAAAGATAGCACTGACACACATTTACCACCAGAGCTATCAGTAGAGGGCATTCCCTCATTTGCATGTGGCCCCATGCAAATGAGTGAATCACTTTGCCTCTGCTCCTTGCCATATTATGAACATGGGTGCACAGGCAAACATGCCTTTAGGAGAAGCACGATTAGTGCTCCTCCTACAGCCAAGAGATAGGATGGGAGAACATCCTCTTGGAGAAGTCGGGTGTAGTTACTCACTGCGCCCACCTGCAATGGGATCTCTCTCTCCTCTTGAAATTGAAATTGGGGTTGCCACCTGCACAGTGAAGCACGGAGCAGCTTTGAAGCAGCAGCCCCGTATTTCACTTGAATGCACTGCCCCAGGACAGCACACAGCACACATTCACCATAATAGGGCACACTTTCTTTGCTTGCACCCAGCGCACCTGTTTTAAGGTGTGTTGTGGCACAAACAGGGAAAGTGCACCCTTATATTAATACGGGCCCAGGAGTGGAGCCAATTTCAACATGTTTTAGGGGTCACAACATATGCACTGGGCCTGGTTAGGCGAGTCAATAAAGCCAGCAGCATTAGTCCAGACAAATTGAGTAGACCATGCAAAAAGAGACTTTTTCTTACAGTATCCTTCATGGAGCACATGCTGGCTATATTTGAAAGAATAAAAACCATTCCAAAGTGGTTGTCAGGTGCACATATGCACAATGACGCACTGGCCACCATATCAGCCAATTTACTATAACTTTATTTAGGAATGTGTACCTATGTGTGATGTTTGATTAAACCTATGGAACTGTGTCAATGCTTTTATATACAGACACATATGTAAATTTGCTTTTGTAAACCTTTTGTACACAGTGGTTACTTATCTTATGTAAAGCACTCAGATACCCTTATGGGTCTTGTTCATGCTTTATGTAATTGTACGAATTAAATAAATACCCATAGTTGCCAAAGTTCCATGTTCACTAGTCTCCCTGGTTGGCTACAATTTGATATACAATCACGTCTTGATTAACAAGTTTTTCTGTTACACTCCACAGAGTCTATGGTAACTGGTCAGCGTGGCAATGAGATTAGTGCAATTAGGCATAATGTCAAATGACATTTCTGCTTTCAATGAATGCACTAAGCTACCAATTTCAATAGGCCTCCTGTCAAGCTACTTTTTGGTATAAAAGCTACTTCCTGATTAACAAAACCTACTGTTGCACTCCATGGAGTTCCTGGCAGTTGTTCAACATGACATAGGAATTGGAGGCAGGGATGATTATCATAAACTGAATGTTAAGCGCAGTTTCATTTACATGACACACACCAGCATAATCATGTAGTCCTTTATTTTCATTGATCAGGAATATGGATAACAGGATGCAGCAATGCTGACCACTGGTTCAGTCATTTGAAATGATTAATGATCAGCTAAGCAACTGTGTAAATTGGGGTACATATCTCGGAATAGGAAAACATTTCTCGGGCAACCTGCAATGGAAGAGTAAACTAGAAAAAAGCTCTGGTGATCTTCCTTGCCACGGCAAATGCTAAGTAGACAAACGCCAATGGACGAGGAATGGGTGAAATTACAAACCTTTTTCCATGTGTAATACACATCAGTTTTGCAAAAACTAGGCTTATGAGGTGTAGTAAACAAAGTGGTAATTTAAGTAAAAATTGCACAAGTGTTATGCTCTTGAGTTCCAAAGTTACTTGAGATATTACCTTTGGCCCTCATTATGATCAGCCCTGTTAATTTGCGATACAAATGTTCAGTAACTCTTGTTTCAGCATTTATTACTATTATTATTTTTGTGATATATATCAGATGATCCACTTTCCGATAGGTATCGTGCGCACAATGCCCAGTATTTACCAGAAGCTGGATGTTATCAAGCCCGATAAATAGCATCCCAATTAGAGGGCCACCAATAATCAAAAACAAGTGCAGAAAAAAAGGATCCTGTGCCTCCAAAAAACGAAAGAACCATTATACTAATGTATCAATTATCATAATAATGGATGAACTTCTTCTATGTACGAAGAGAAGAATGAATATGATATGTATGTGTATAGAAAGGACTGCAAATACAATCAGGTGTGTTACATCGGCACAAGAACATATTTCTGTAATTTTTTTTAATCAATACTCTGAAAATGAAACAAAATGTTTGGTGTGCTTCATTTGAAATAATTGAAGAAAAATTCTCAGAACAATGCATTAAAAAAAAGAATTCCATGGGATTTTTATTCAGATCTGTTGATCTGAATAATCCTCATTTAGAATATTGTGCTTTCAGAGAGCAATGCAAAGTCACAAAAAGTAATTAAACAACCCGATAGTATATACATAAAAAATAATAATAATAATGATGATGTTAATAATCATGATGATAATAATAGCTGAATAACTGGGATGATTGAGGACCTGGAGGACAACACTTAATGGTAGGGAAAGACTTCTGAGGATTTTAATAACCCCTCCATAAGAGACAGCTGACGTAATAATGTCATTATCATTTAACTGTCCAATTAAAAACAGTCATTCTACATTGATACCTCCATTCAGCATCATGCCTTAGGCATCTGCATTATAGTGACTCATATAATTGCCATATCCCATAAAGCTGCTAGTAGTACTACGAGAAAAAAGTGCTGACACACACAGCTCATCCGCTCCGTATGATTGACTAGATGGCCACCTGCAATAGACGGCAGAGGGCCTTTTCACAATCTGTATTTTATAGTACATTTAGTACTACTGCAATACTACTATTAACATACAACAAAATGTATTCAAAAACCTGCGTGCTGAGAATCCACCTTCGCCTCTCCTAATTTTTTGGTGTGCTGAGATTTCAATGAGTACATATTTTAGTATTAAATGTGTAAGAGGCAGGGAGGTGTGGCTGAAAAATGTGGAATATGTATTACTAAAAGGGAGGAGTTAGAGAGGAGTAAGAAAGGGCTATGGTAGGGTTAGGGAGGAGCATGCATTTCCTCACACAAGAGTAGGCCCATTTCTACTCACAAACTACACTTCTAAAATAACTACAGCCACGGGGATCCAAAACAGTTGTAAATGGACTCTAGACTAGTGCTGGAGTAACTCCAGCACCACCCATGGCCAATCACAGGTACTGCAACACCCACCCCAAGAAAATAACTGAAGTAGAAATTTAAAAGAAAACCAATTGAAAAAATAATAAAACCATTATTTAAGACAGTTAAAAATATAAATACATAAATTTCAATGTCAAAAATATTGTTATCTGACAGATCATCAGAGGAGGATTTTCCTAATACACTAAAACTTGACTCCATCCCCAGGAATGTTTTGATTACTTCTCTTAAGTTCTTGAGACAGTTAGGACTTCATAGTGTGTTTGACGGTATGGGAGAACTGCCCTAATTCTCTTCTCCAACAAAACTCATAATTCCCCTTTCTCATTTAGGGGTGTGGGACTGCCAAGTTTGTCATGATGTAGCCTCAGCCAGTTCTGCCCTTGGCAAGGCTGTTGTGGCACCACATCAGAGTCTACTGGCTTCACAATGTGAGAAGAACCAGCACATTTTTTTTGCGGGGGGAATTTTTTTTATTGGACAAACAATAAACACTACAGATATACAGGCATTGTAGTCATCACATTTTGGGGCTTTGTTAGCCTATCGCTACATTTCTTTACAATCTTAGGTCGACAATATTTATTGGGGCCCCCCCACCTATGGCTCCACGTCCTCCATGGAGGCGCGATCTGGTAGTTTGGGCGGAGCACATATATCTCCTCTGTAGGAGTTCCACTTACCCCATATTTGCATCCATTTTCTGGGGCATCCCCTTGAGATAGAAACCATTTTCTCTCGGAACATACACCAGTCCATATCCTCCACCCATTCCCATATTGTTGGCATCTCCTGTGCTCCCCACTTCCTAGCGATCTTTCTTTTGCCACAATCCCCCTTAGGGACACTCATGTCTTCTCTTTAGTTCCAATATCCTTTGTGTCCCAGATATTCAAAAGTCACAATTTCGGAATTGAGGCGAGTTCCCAGTACTTCTCACATGCATTTTAGGTCTGCTTCCCAGTATGCTGCTATCCTTGGGCATTTCCACAAGATATGTAGGAACGTACCTTCTTGACTACAGTTATGCCTACAATTCGTGTCTTCCTTATATCCCATCTTAACTAACGTGTGACCTGAATAGTATTCTCTATGCAGCACCTTCAATTCCACCAGTCTCAACTTTGACAAAATCACCACCTCCCTCGGTGAGGCTAAGGCCTCACGCCACTCCTCCTAATCTAAATCATGTAGTTCTTGCTCCCATTTTGTCTGAAGATGGTGAAGTGGATCAGGAGCATTATTAATCAGTTTGGAGTAGGTCAGCGAGATCGCTCATTATGGCAGGTATCCATCTAACAGCCGATCCTCAAGAGGTGAGGCCTCTGGAACCGAGCCCTCCCGGGGCAATACCACTTTTAGTGCATGTCGCACCTGCTGATACCTAAATCTCTCACTCATATTCCCGCTGTAGCCTCTCGAAGGTGACTACCTCTCCTTTTTTCAAGGACCACCATAATAAGCATGGGCCATTTTCTCTTGTACATGATGCCGGGCAAGCACTTGAGGATCTGCACAGGTGTTATTCATAGAAAAAGCAAGCAATGGCCACCACAGCTGCCTGTGGCTCTGGCAAGGCAATTCTATGAGGACCTCATAAGTGGTATTGTTTTTGTAGTGCTTCAGTGTAACAGTTGTGAACAAAATATACGATTTCCCCACTTCTTAGAATGATACTACGTTACCATTGGCAACCATTCCTACTTGAATGTATTAAAACTCACTCCCTAAACAGCAAATCTGCATAGCATTACCCCCAAAAGTTTTCACTGCCATGTCATATAATATGTTTATTAAGCTACAGTATCATACCAGTGCTTTAATTCCAGTTACGAAAAAGGATCCAAGTATTGCACAATCCCCTGAACTCGCCTCTCATTCTTGCACTGCTGTTTCACAAATCTGGCAAATCATTAGGCTACGACACATGAGACTACACACGAACAACAGGCAAACATTACCTTTGGCATTAAACCCCAACAGAGGATAGCACTCTTATTTAATTCTCAGCTATCTGAAGACTCACTTTTATGTTGACTTTCACTGAAAGAGTCCCTCCCTCTTGTTATCTGGCCAACCTTTCCTATTCGTAAAATGACATGTAAATTCGAGTGCTGCACGTTGCCTCCAAGTGGTGATTCACAAGGTTACCTTCTTGGTTAAATACAATATGGAACATTGAAAGTCTGTTGGACTTGACTATCCTCAAAGTAAATCTGACAAAATATAAACAAATGTACAGCATAAAAAGTGGACTGTTGAGTGTGGAAACTGGTGTGGAATATATTGGAATGACTCTACCAAAGGCAAACCTTAACTATGTGTTAAATACAACTACTTTGCTAATATCAAGATTTCGAACTTGACTAGAAATGTAGTGTTCTTTGTCGTTCTGAATCTACCTGTAGTGTGACATCAGCTTGATGGCTGTTTCTATGTCTTCCTTGTAATCTTTTTACAAGGACTGGGACGTTATTCAGTACCAGTGTATACACTTTTCTAATTTGTCCTGCATGTATAGTGAAACGTCAGTCTTCTGCAGTCAGTCTGCTTGACCTGCTACATAACCATCTCCTAGAAATCCATCAGATAACCCCTAGGTTAACTGATGTACTTTGAAGGATTCCTGCTTAACTGCTTAAGCATGAGTGAGCTGGAACTTGTATTTGTGGAGAACTGGTCTGTCAGGGGCAGATAAGTACTGTGGAACTTGATGTCATGAGGCCTGCAGGGTTGGAGATTGACAAATCCTAATAAAGATGAAGCCTGTGGCCAGCTCGAGGAATTCCCCCAAAAATCAGGAGTATTTTTTCCCATGTGAGAGGTCTGAGGCTATGGGGTTCTTTGCTGATTACCTATTGACGCCTTAGTTAAAGTAAAATTGATAGTACAAACAAATGCAGGACACCAAATCTAAGCTATCAAACAGCTTCAAGCCTTTGACCTGGTAGGCAAATTGGTCAGTTCAGAATGTTTTCAAAAGTGGTTCATAGATTTTATTTACAAAAGTAAAGCAAAATCCTTAAGTCCTCATGGGAAATATGTATTGTCGATCTAGCTACTTACCCTTAGAGTATTGACTTGTTTAGCACAAAGTTCCATTTGGAGCTTGTGAGGAAGATCTCTACGTCTGGTAAAGTGTTCCTTCGAACAGTATGTGACTCTTCTTCTGAGCTATCCTAAAATGCCTTCATGTTCATCCTATCGAACATTTGTGCGCGCCATATTTTGTTTGCTATGTGTAATGGAAAAATGCTTCACTGGAACGGTTCACAATCTTTTATCCAATGCCTTTACTCTGAGGCAATTTGTAATAGGTGTACAGGTCCGTGCGTGCTCTCTGGAGGACAGTTTGAGAGTTTTTCTTTATTTTATCTCCCATACACTTTGACATCAACTCTATAGCCCCACTTGATTATTTTTTTTTGCCATAAACTATGGCACATTGTTCAGTTTTTTTTGTTATTGTTTGTGATATTATTGTTAGGAAAGCTTTCTCGATTTCTCACTCTAGGTGTAGATATTGTAATTTCTTTATTTCTTACTGTCTTGGTGTTTGGTTAATCTGTTAAACATCGAATCTACACATATTCTCAAAGGGCTGTCGGCTGCCTAACCCAAACTATCAAAGTTAAAACAAGGTTGCATTTATTAAAACCTATGTGTCGCTTGCTGACAGGCACTTTCGTATAATTCTATAGTTGTACGCAAAGATGCACACCTGCACACAAACCACCCTTCACTGACCTTGCTGTGTAATTACAGGTATTTAATATCATTGTGATGTTTCTGTAGATCAATTGTTATATATAGCCTTTTCTCTTATAAGATGGGTCACTATGGTTAACAGTTGTAGCCAATTTAAGAAAAATCACAGTATATGCTTTTAGGACTATTTTCCTCTGAATCTTCACAGGTGCCCTTAAACTAAGATGCGCACTACTACTCCTTTTGCGACAAAGCAAATATGATGAAATATTATACTGCAGGTCGTCTGCTTCTAAGTTCTGCACTTGTGTCTCATAACGCACAATATAGGTTAGTCTCCAGGCCAGACGTGGTAGCCTCCACTGTTGCTTATATCATTGGTGGAATGTCATTGTCAGGTTAAATCAACAGGACTAGCAAAGCCAAGGGTATCCGCTTTAAAAGGGTGGTGTATTGCCTTTGGCAATTCTTTTTAGCACTAGCATGCAAACACGTGTCAAGAAAATGTATTTACGCTGGTGTAATATTGCATTATTACTTGCATTTTGCAGTACATATACGAAATGCCTGAGATTACGTTATTACAGCACGTTGTGTAACTGAGAATTTGTTCACAATAAAATCTAATCACAGGAGCATGTGAAGTAGACAAAAGAAGCGAACCTGAGAGGCAGTTGTTAGCTTTGCTCGTTATAAGTGAACATGATGTCCTAGCACCACAAATTGATGCACGGATTCATTTTGCGCTAAAAACTGTGCAAAATAACAAAGCTGGTGTTTTGTGTAATAAAACACAGTTTCCTGTAATTCTATGGACATTTTGTGTAATTTCTTTTTCAAGGAAACTACGCAACTTTCTCCCAGGCCTAGTCAAGGTGTATGCACACGCATGGCAAGAAATGTTGAAATGAGAGTTCTAAAATGGAAAGCTATACATGACACACAGCAGCCAATTTTAATTTATATGTGGGCAGCCAAGAACAAGAAAACTGTGCAAAGTAAAAATCGAGAGGCTAGGCAGCTCTTTGGAGCTGGCAAGCCCTCGTAAAAGCAAATACAAAATAATAATAAATAAATGAGTAAATTAATCAATTAATTAATTTAAAAAAAGTCGTTTATAATGCAACTGGAAGTGGTATGGAAAATGGAGAGGGGAGCATTGGGATAACTGGGAGGACTGAAAAGACAGCAAACAAATTGTAACAAGGGGAGCGTGCTTTGGAGCTTTGGGGGTAGTGAAAAGAGGCACAGGACAGAGCTAGAAAACATATACTCTCCCTCTGAGTGAGCATTAGAAAAAGAAAGAAAAAGTATTTTCAACTATGCAGCGGTAGGATGCAAAGCATCCAATTATAGCCTTGTGAGATTGAAATGCTCTAGGAGAACACAAACAAAAGAATATGGTGGAAGGTCATCCAGTCAAGAGCAGACCCTGAAATAGAAATCTAAGCCATCCAATCATGAGTAAGTGGCTGACCCAGAGTCCACTCTAAGTACAAGCTATGTAGCAGCTACTGCTCCTAATCCTACTTGGGGGGACATCGTGGGCAGCGCTGGACAAAGTAATTTAAAAAAAAGTTTAAACATTTACCTTTCACTGCTGGCCCACATTCTTCTGCTCCCTCGTCGTGCCGCACCTCGCTGCTCCTGGCACTACAATCCCCAGGAGCACAGGCTCCTAGACCCCACCCAAACCCAGCGCTTCTCCCAGCATGAGAGATTGGGCAGAGCGGGCCAGTTAAACACTCTGTGGCGACTAGGAGCCTGTGCCCAAAACACCGATATCTCCCAGGAACGGCCTGGAGGTATCAAAATGTAAATGTGCATTTGGGTTTGGCATGGCCCTGCTGATGCGGAAACATGGCTCCGCCCTGCCCCAGACTCAAGTCGCAGACTAAAAGTGAAAAATAAAATGACAATAAAATAGTTTTATTGTTATTTTATTTTTCTTCTGTGTGCTGGCATTTCACTAGTGGGGGCGACTCTCCTCCACCATATTGGAGGAGCCGTCCCTGATGCAAAGCATTGTAAATGTAAATGTACAGGAATTTATATAGCGCAAATCACCAAGCGGTTTCTAAGCGCTTGCTTAGGGAACCCGTCCTGGTATTCCCCTGTGAGATAACCCCGGCAAGGTATCCACAAGGTGAAAGCCAGGCATCCCACCGCGAGGGGCTGTTGTGGAGATTAAGCAAGCTATTGCCCAGAGTCGCAGAGTGTGAACCCGTGAATTGAGTAGGCACCGGAGCGAGAATTGTCGAGTCCATGGACATTTTAGGACTCAAGACCCCGCCGAGCTGGGAATTGAACCCTGGTCCCGGGCTGACCTCTGCTTCCAGGTCTGCCTCCTCTAACCAGTGAGCCACACTTCTCTTCAGGAAAGAATAGGTATGGACGAGAAATACCTAGAACTGTCTGCAGCCGAGATCTGAAAATGAATGTAAGGGAATTCTCACAGGGTTGCCACCATCTAAGCCCATATTCAAATGCACTGAAACATGACATAATCACCTGTCAAGTCTATATATGGTCAACGTTCCATTTTCCAGGTGTTGGTGTGCTGCTTCTTACGACCCAACCTGGCCAGTTATAATTTCCAAAGCCATAATTTAGACAACTGAAGTTGTTACAAAATGTAAAACTTCACCGAACCACCTGTGGGAGGTCTGGAACTATTCAACAGCCTCCTGAACTTCTCATCTTTCTTGTGCCTTTTGAGCGTGGAAGAGAGGGGACAATCCTGTTCCTCAAGCTTCCTCCTGTCACCTTCCATGCCTAAACAGGATACAGTTTTGCACTGCCCATAAAATAGTAGAACTAACTGTGTCCTTTGCTGAGTCAAACGTCAGTCATACACGAGTCTTTGTAAGGTGTCTATTTGTAATTCAAACTGAAACGTTGTGTTTGGTTCCAGTAATACATTCATTTGTTTGTTCTATCTATGCCTTCACATTTGTTAAAAATATGTATCCACGTGTGATACTTTGGTAATGTCAGTGTGCTTGTTTCACTGCTCACAAACGTTTTGCATTAGCAAAAGGACAAAATAGACAACTCGTGCATGTTTACTACCGGTTTGAAACTACAACAGTGAGAATTCTTTTTACAAACCTCCACACTTCATTCACATGAAGTGAACTCGCCCAGAACATTGTTACACGTTGTTCTTCTAATGTGATGTACTTATGGTTGGTAATATGTCACTCTTTCCATTGCAGCTTATCCCACTTGACCTGGACTTATGTTTTAAAACTATAACATATTATGCTTTTCTGATAATGATGTTTCAACTCCACACCGCCAGCATTGCCAACAATTAATTTCAATTTACTGTCACAACTTGCCCTTGTTTATAGCTCAGGGCCTTAACTTATGGATGAGCATTAAGGCGCTATTAACAGCCCCCAGCAGTGTGTACTAACTCCCATCAATCCAAATATCACAGTTGAAAAACGCTCTAACTAGCATCCTGTACACGAAATTAGCTCAGCCAATTAGGGTGCTTAGAATTCTACGGTTAAAAAAGCGGTTTATCTGCATTCTAAGTTGTGGGAAGATCTAAAACTGGAATAAAAAGCTATCTGCATTATTTGACTGGCTGGCTTAGCGTGGGAGAATGTATGCCTATTACCCCTTTGTCAAATGGAGCTGGGAGTTAATGATCGTTAATTGCATTTGCCCACATTCTCCAGTGACAAACTCATAATTAATTCATTATCAGTATATCAAACACAGTTTGCTACACGTTCAACAATGAATGTCTCTTGAAAGTGTGTTCTGTTATGGTAGATCCATTCAATGGTATTTCTTTTATGTATACTGTAAGAAAGAAAACACCGTAAGTGCGTAAAACATTTCCTTTGTACTTGATTTTTACATATACCCAAATGAGAAAAGGCAAGGCGCCTACAATACCATGGCAACAGGGCAACTACAGTGCAGAACGAATTAAAAAAATATATCAGCTTGTTCCTTTTAAAACGAGTGATAGAGCTAACATGTCTGATTTACAAGAATGGTAAAATTGAAGCACATTAGAAGTGCACCAATACATTTATAGCAAGGAATATTTTTTTTGTTTTAAATCATTTGATGCATCCTAGCGCTGTGTGTCGCATAGCATGAGAACATAAAACTGCAAGTTATCAAACACTGCTCGTTAAATGAAATATTGTGCACATGGAACCTCATTATGTAATTAATATAATATTTGAATAATGACAATTGTAATCACATAATTGCAAATAGAGAAGGAATGCACAATTTACATCTTACATTTAGTTCCCGATTAAGCAAGAGATTCCTGATTTTGATTTTGGAGCAAATAATGGAAGATTTTTGGTAGATGTATTGTTATTTGCCTCATGCATTTAGTTATCAATTTATCAGGAGATCCTGAATTTGATGGATGGCTGAATTAATCCACCTCTGGAAAGAATCTAGCAAAAATAACTTCATAAAAATATGTTTTATCTAAAAAGCTTTTTTTGTGTAAATCTGCCGAAAATTTGCATTAATTTAAAGTTATTTCTGTTTACATTCCAGAGCTGAAGAGTTTGACTCCATTCAACGGAGCTGCAACATGTAAGTAAATTCAAAGTTTATGCAACTTAAATGAATAGTTCAACACATTTAATTGAAGTTCTCTCCATTATTCAAATATAGCATTCACGGCTCGGGAATTCCCAGTTGTGCATGCTTGACTGCACCCCCAATTGTTGACTGTATTAAAGTCTTCGTCCACCCATACATTTTGGGCAGGCCATCCCTGACAGAATTTTCTTTTTACTCAAACTCTTTTTATTAATGTATGTCTTTTGATTTTCAAAACACAAATTCAGCAAGTGCGTGTGTCGTTGCAGCATTACAACATAGACGAAGTTTACGAATGTCTGACAAAATATCGATATCACAAATATCGATATACAAAAATATCAGAACAAAATTATCGAAATCAAAAATATAGGAATCCTATCCCTAACAAGGTAAGTGCAAATATATCGAAAAAAATATATAGAATGACAAAAATATCGTTTTTTGTAAAATATCGGTTTTTTTTTATTAAATAAAAATCTAATATTAACTAAATAATACTTATAAATGTAATAAACATATTTAAAAATGTACTATAATATTTAAAATTAATTCATAATGTAATACAAATTAATATTAATAAATATATAATACATAATATATTTTTTATTAATATTAACTCTAAATTAATTATTTTCATAACTTATAAAAAAATAAAAATATAATACATTACTAATACATTTATATACATAAAATAATCACATAAATAACAATTAATAACAACATAATACTAATATAAAAGCTAAATACATTTTAGATAGTGTATGAGTAAAAATTACTATTCCCACTCCAGAGAGTGCAACAGTAGGGACAGTGTTGGATAGCGTAGGGGTAACAATTACTATTCCAACTCCAGAGAGTGCAACAGTAGGGAAAATGTTGGATAGCGTAGGGGTAAGAAATTACTATTCCAACTCCAGAGAGTGCAACAGTAGGGAAAGTGTTGGATAGCGTAGGGGTAACAATTACTATTCCCACTCCAGAGAGTGCAACAGTAGGGAAAGTGTTGGATAGCGTAGGGGTAACAATTACTATTCCCACTCCAGAGAGTGCAACAGTAGGGAAAGCGTTGGATAGCGTAGGGGTAAAAATTACTATTCCCACTCCAGAGGGTGCAACAGTAGGGAAAGTGTTGGATAGCGTAGGGGTAACAATTACTATTCCAACTCCAAAGAGTGCAACAGAAGGGAAAGTGTTGGATAGCGTAGGGGTAACAATTACTATTCCCACTCCAGAGGGTGCAACATTAGGGAAAGCGTTGGATAGCGTAGGGGTAAAAATTACTATTCCCACTCCAGAGAGTGCAACAGTAGGGAAAGCGTTGGATAGCGTAGGGGTAAAAATTACTATTCCCACTCCAGAGGGTGCAACAGTAGGGAAAGCGTTGGATAGCGTAGGGGTTTAAATTACTATTCCCACTCCAGAGAGTGCAACAGTAGGGAAAACGTTGGATAGCGTAGGGGTAACAATTACTATTCCCACTCCAGAGGGTGCAACAGTAGGGAAAGCGTTGGATAGCGTAGGGGTAAAAATTACTATTCCCACTCCAGAGAGTGCAACAGTAGGGAAAGCGTTGGATAGCGTAGGGGTAAAAATTACTATTCCCACTCCAGAGGGTGCAACAGTAGGGAAAGCGTTGGATAGCGTAGAGGTTTAAATTACTATTCACACTCCAGAGAGTGCAACAGTAGGGAAAACGTTGGATAGCGTAGGGTTAAAAATTACTATTCCTACTCCAGAGGGTGCAACAGTAGGGAAAGCGTTGGATAGCATAGGGGTCAAAATTACTATTCCCACTCCAGACGGTGCAACAGTAGGGAAAGCGTAGGATAGCGTAGGGGTAAAAATGACTATTCCCACTCCAGAGGGTGCAACAGTAGGGAAAGCGTTGGATAGCTTAGGGGTAAAAATAACTATTCCCACTCCAGAGGGTGCAACAGTAGGGAAAGCGTTGGATTGCGTAGGGTTTAAATTACTTCCCACACTACTCCCCCTGTAACACACAACACACTACACATTATAAAAAAACACAATTAATAAAAGTTTCAATTAATCAATTAATAACAATAAATATTATTAAATTAATATAATTATAAATGGACTATTTGACACTTATTAATTACCAATTAATTAACAATAAATACCAATAAATAAATACAATCTCTTTCATTAATTACATGAAATTATATAACACCCTACTCCCCTATAAACACACAACCCACTACACATAAATAAATGAAATCATTTAATCACTTAATAATTATTAATTACCAATTAATTATTAATTAACAAAATAAAAAATTAATAAATTAAAAATATTAACACATTACCTCTAATTATTTCAATTTACTACTTAATATTATTTAATTACAAATTAATTATTAATTAACAATTACACTAAATTAAATATATTAGCACAATAAATCTAATTAATGTAATTAACTAATTAACATTAATTAATTACCAATTAATTATTAATTAACAATAACAATAAATTATATATCTTAGCACATTAAATCTAATTAATTTAATTAACTAATTAATATTAATTAATTACCAATTAATTATTAATTAACAATAACACTAAATTAAATATATTACCACATTAAATCTAATTAATTTAATTAACTAATTAGTCTTAATTAATTACAAATTAATTAATAATTAAAAAATATTTAAAAATATATATTAATTATTTAATTATTATTAAATTACTTCCCACCTTATTCCCCTATAAACCCACAACCCGCTCTAATACTAAAACGCAAAATGTTAACATAATTACTAATTTTCAAACATACATTCCTAAACATATTTAGCAAACATATAAACAACATAATAAAATACTTAACACTAAACAACAAAATTTCGATATTACTAACATACATACCTTAATCTCGATATTCTGTCTGTCGATATTATGGCACATCGATATACTATACCATCGATATTAAAACATCGATATTATTGTATATCGATATTTTAATTTCGATATTTTGTCTGACTACCGAAGTTTACAGAGTGCAGATTGAGTTTCAGATTGGCAGTTAAGAAAGCATTTGAGAGATATCATTACTCTTTCTCTATAGAGCATAACATCAGATTGTGGCATATCAGGTCATCAGTCGGTTAGAGAGTACACACAAATAAAAATACAACATGAACATGGGTAGGGTGCACCAGGTCAAGGCCAGTGGTGTGCCCAGTCGTTGGATCGTCATTAAGGCAGCAGAGGGCACCAGGAGGCATCCCTATTATACAGCAATGTTGTGCCAATCGGGTGATCAGGGCTCCATCAAGGGCGGGTCAGGTAAAAAGCACTCTCAGTTTCAGTGAGTTAAAGCAGGTAAATTCTATTCGGTTGAGGTACTGTATCAGGGGTCAGCACACAGACTAAAATTTGGACTCTACAATTAAGGCTGTGGCAGAGATGTTCCATTGCCAAGGTGCGCCATTGGCGAGAGAACCATTGTGCCGCGGGGATAAGGGTGTCTTCTTCCATGCTAGGTCTACAAGTTATCGGGGCTGCCTGGAGCATGTAACTAATAGGTGTCCAATCAGCATGGATCATCGCTTTCAAGTATAGAGGGTGAATCCTTAGGGTAATCACAGTATATGCTACCCCACAGTAAATTTAATATGACTTACCACCTCCTTCCAGAAGGTAACAATGAAGGTGAAGGAACACTTTATGTGACATTAAGTTACCCTAGTCTGTTTTACATCACCAGAACAGAGAGGATTCGCCAGGATAGAGAACGGAGAGGTGTGTAGGTGTGTAATACCAATGGAGCATGAGCTCATATGCTGGTTGCCGAAGGGAGATGCTACAATATGTTTTGGGTATGTCCTTCTGCAGTGTGTCCTATTGCTTGGGTGATATGCCCTCGAAGGTGGATGACTGCCATGCGGTTTGGTAGGTGTGGATGCAGGGGGTGTGGAGTATTGGTCAGACCAGTAGGTGGTGGAAAGGAGCCCTTGTAAGCCATCATATGCTCTAACAAACTTCGCAAAGGGAGTGCTGGGTCGCACAACCTCAGGGAACACTGAGGGGTGTGTTGTCCAGTGTTGCAGTTCGAAGTATTGAAGACTGGCTGTCTCGGGGTTAACTGACAGAATATTGAGGAAAAAAATCTAGAAGAAAAAACTATTGAAAAAATATAAAATATAGAAATATCGACTGCCTATACTTAAAAAGGTAAGTACAAAAATATTGAAAAGAAGATACTGTCTACAATAATATAGTTGTATTAAATATCGATTTTTAAACCGATATAATTTAAACTATTAAAACATTATATATTAAATACTAACATTAATATATAAAAATAAAATATATTTACATGTATACTTCAACAAACATAACAAATAAACGTACACACATATATATATATATATATCAACTCACATATATAAATAAACTAATATTTCAAATAATGTCATAATTAAAAAAATTATAAACAATATATTATCAAAAATATATGTATACATTTTTAAATGTACAAAAAACATAAAATACTAAGAAAGAAAACCAATTTAATTTAAAATAAAAAGTAATCATATTTTTTTAATTGAATTATAAATGATTTACAAATAAAAAAAGTGACATTTTAAAATATTATTATCACAAATCAGACACAGAATTATCTAATTAACAACATAAATACATTATTATTTATTAAAATAAATTAAAAAATAAGTACTCCCACCTAACGCAATCCAACAATGAAAACATTATTTACATCACACAAAAATAAGATTTACAACTCTACTACAATTTATTTTTCCCAGTACAATTAAAACAACAATAACTTTCATAATTAACAAAAAAATATATATATTCCCGCTCCAGTCAGTGCAACTGTAGGGAAAGTGTTGGATTGCAGAGGGGAAAAAGTTAATATTACCACTCCAGTCAATGCAACAGTAGGGAAAATGTTGGATTGTCAAGGGGTAAAATGTACTATTCCCACTCTAGTCAGTGCCACAGTAGAGAAAGTGTTGTATTCTGGAGGGGTAAAATTTACTATTTCCACTCCAGTCAGTGCACCAGTAGGGAAAGTGTTCTATTGCAGTGCGGTAAAATTTACTATTCCCACTCCAGTCAGTGCAAATGTAGGTAAAGTGTTGTATTGCAGAGGGGAAAAAGTGAATATTCCCTCCAGTCATTGCAACAGTAGGAAAAGTGTTGGATTGCAGAGGGTTAAAATTTACTTTTACCACTCCAATCAGTGCAACAGAATGGAAAGTGTTGGATTGCAGAAGTGTAAAATTTACTATTCCCACTCCAGTCAGTGCAAAAGTAGGGAAAGTGTTGGATTGCGAAAGGGGCAGAGAAGGCGCAGTGCTTCTACACGAAGTTCCCCGAAGTTGGAAAACAACTCCGCGGAACACAGCTCCATTCCGCGCCCTCCCAAAGTAATTATAAAGTAATAAAAAGGCCCTTACCTGAAGTGGTTGCCTCCTCCTTGCCATGGCCGCTCTTCTTCCTCGTCCTCGCCATCCTTCTTCTTAAATAACCCCTACGTTGTACTTCTTGCACATGCACACATGCAATACGTACAATGTAGGGGTTATTAGTGAAGAAGGATGGTGAGGAGGAAGGAGAGTGGCCATGGCAAGGAGGAGGCAGCCAGGGTAGGTAAGTGCCTTTCAATTACTTTATAAATACTTTTGGAGGTTGCGGGGCAGGCTAACTATGCTCCACCACAGAGTTGTAGTTTTGCCTAAAGCACGCGTTCGCAATGGAACGCGGAGTAGGCAAAACTACGTAAACTACACTGGCAAAGCGTAGTTACCCGCCTGGGTTTAAAATTTACTACCCCCACTCCAGTCAGTGCAAAATTAAAAACAAGTAAAATATCCTAAACAAAATTAAAATAATTAAAAAACTGTTAAAAAAAAGAAAACTATGTTGAATACAAAATAGAAATATATTTAATATTTAAAATGCAAATTTAATTTACTTCCCACCCCATACCCCTACAAAACACACAACCCATATCTAAATTTAAAAACATTCATTGCCACAATTTACATAATTATTTATCAATTAAACAAATATTATTTATGAAAATCTAAATCTAAACTCATTCAAATAAATTACTTCCCTCCCTTTGCCCCTATAACCCCACAACTAAAAAAATGATTACACAATGAGTATAATCAATTAACAATTAATTAATTGTTATTAATTAACAACAAATTATTAATTCATTAAAATACATTACTTCCCTCACATTACCCCGCAAATGCCACAACCTGCAAAAAACATTAACATACAAATAATAATAACACAATTACCAAAATTAAATATCAAATAAAAAATGTTAATTAAAAAATACATCATTAATTTATTGTAATTAAATTACTTCCCACCCTATACCCCTATAAACCCACAACCTGCTACAGAACTAAAAAAACACAAAATAATCATTCATTTATTATAATAAATTTAGTACCCACCTTATATCCCTATAAACTCACAATCCACCACAGAACTAAAAAACATAACATTTTATTACATTTCATTTCATAGCTACTAAAAAATTAACCAATATAGTAAGAAACATAAAAAATAATTAAACACAAAAATTCATGTTAAATACCTTTACAATATATACAAAAAAATAACAATAATTTAAACACAATATTTTAAACCACCATATTTTTTACAAACAAAATTAATGATTTCTATATTTTTAAATCGATATTACTTACCTTCAAATTGATATTCTTGACAACAATATTTTTGCACTCGATATTTCCATTCTATGATATTTGTAACTTAATAAAATTGTAGTCCTCGATATTCCGTCTCATTACCATATCGGGAACGTTATACTCTTATTTGCACTGCTCAAAGGTTTTGATAGTAGTCCCTGTGAAGAGGTCAGGTAGCGTTCTACAATCATGAGCAGTCCATTGCTGAAAGGAGTGAGCGGGCAATGCTGGGGTGAAGTCTGGATTATGTGAGATTGGTCTGTTAGGGGAGGGAAAGGTGGTCAGTCCCCCTGTAGTGGCCAATTTGTCCAGTACTGTTTTGGTAGGGGTAGTGAGGTATGCACTGCATGACCTAGCATATTTGGGCAACCACGCAAGGTCCAATAGTGGTGTACAAGCCACTGCCCTACCCATACAAAACCAGTGCTTCTCGATTTCCCTCACCACCCACTCAGATAGAAAGCGCCGATGAGCAGCCCAGTAATATTCTAGGAAGTGGGGCAGGCAAGGCCCCCTTTATCCTTGGGTTGCACCGTAAGTGCTTTAGAGATTTGGGGTCGCTTCCTATTCCAGATAAAATTCCAAATATCATGCCCATGTCCTCCTATCTCAGAGATCTTCCTCCTGTGCTCTTTGATGCAGGTCTTGAAGTCCATTTTGATTAATTTCCAGAGAAAGTGCTCCATGTAGTCTTATGAGGGAGGTGCTAGAGGCCGGCTCTCCAGGGGCTCTGTCTGTGTGGAGTCCTTGTTGTCAGGTCCTGCAGGCGGGAGCTTGCCTCACAGGGAGATCACTGGTGTGTATTTGATGGATTTGGTGTGCAGCATAATGCCCAAGGGCTGATGTCAGACAGCGGGGACCAGGTCTGACTGTCACTTCTCGTCCCTGTTGCTGGCCGTGGTCGTGATCTCTGCCAGATCTACATAGAGTACAAGCCAGCAGCAGTGTCTAACAGGCACCGGGGCACTGGTGCAGGGGAAGGAGGCAGTCTGCAGTGGCCACTGGCAGGCGAAAGGCAGGCGTTAGTTCAGAGCAATAAAATGCACCACCAGTTTGGTGCATTTTATTGCACTTCACCTGGTCACACGGTGTATGGAGGGTTACCATGCAATATTTGGATGACAGTCTTGGCTAAGTGTGCCTGCATAGGGTTCTGTAGGACAGCCAGGTCCGAGTCTCCCCAAATTCTTGCTACAGTCTGCATGCACCCCCTCCAGCTGCACAGCCCAAGTGGTGGATGTTGCCAGGGCTTTAACGCAGGGCTGAGGGTAGTAGTGTGCAGATCAGAGCCGGCCCCTTAGAAAGGGAAGAATGCTCTTACTAGTCTCTGCTCGCAGAAAACTCAAATTATTTCTCAGGAGGCACCAAGAGCACTCACACCAGCCACAGATTAAGGCACTTATCGGATGCAGGAGCACTTGCTGTCACCGTACAAACCTGTCCAGTCATCTGCCTCAGGAGTGCCCTAGGTCTCTAGGCATCACCACTGCAGTGGGGCCCAGGATGGATTAGGGGCCCAATGCGGTAACCACACCCCCTGTGGAGTCAGTGTGTTAGGAGAAGAGGGGGGTGGTGTGCTGTCGTTTGGCACCTCACCACAGTTTTCTGCCCCAGAATGTTCCGCTATACACCCCTGCATCCTTCATGGGCCTCAGAGTTCAAACGAGTGCAGGCCCACACAGTTTCTGCTGCTACCCCGTGTTCCGTCAGCAATACCCCCGCTTCGCTGGGTCATGCGGATCGCCTCTCACATGGATGCAGCCCCTCAACACTTGCCACAGTAGTAGTACTTGTGGGTGTCAGAGGGCCATGGTGTGGGCAACTTGATAACCCCAGGCTGTTCCTTCTGGCTGGGAGGGGCTGTTACTGAGTTCCAGAGTCATCTGCAGTACCCCACAGAGCATCTGGCCGTCCCGCTACAGTAGCCGTGGTGTAGCCCAGCCCCCTCAAAGTGGTAGAGCCGACCCAGTGAGGCCACTGATTAGGGCTCGTTCTTTAAGGCGGGGGCCGGCTCCAAGAGACCCGCTTAATCCCTCTCCCACATGGTGGGTGGGTGCAGGACTGTTTAATATCGGTATCCCAGTGATTATCCCAGCCCTGGCATAGTGGATGGTGCGAGGATCACCACAAGGGACCAGAGAGGCTGGAACTTACGTCCTACACCATTGCTAGCCAGGCTACGGTGCCCATGCAGAATTTTAGCAGGACAAAAAAAGGTCCAGTAATCACCAGATATGCATACTCTGGTAGTATATGCATTAGCTGGGATATATTGCATATGAGAAATTCTGAACCCTAGGGTATCTTATTTTATCAGTGCGATTAAGCAAAAGTGTGAACATGTCAAATTCAAGCAAACCATTTGCAGCATTTTCTCTGCTTGAGTCATTGGAAGCTACAAACATTAGGGTAGGGTGAAGTTTGAAACTTCTTCACTAAGTCAAGACACTTCACTCTTTTGCGAATGGAAGCAGAGTTTCCTGACTCCACCCAAACTGCAGTTTAACTTCACTTGCCTGCAAATTTCACTTCAACACAATGAACTTGAGTGCACTTCTCAAGCTCAATGTCTTATGCACACTACTTTACATTTGTACTTCTGATGGTCACCAATTCACGAACCATCCCCCAAGTTAACACCCGCATCTCGATAAAATATCGTGCCCTGGCAGCCGAAGTCAGTTTGGACTCAGATGGAACTGTTCAAACAGGGGCTACAAATTGAGGGACCCTAGTGCTCTTCCTTGACTGATCTCTGAAGCTCAGGAATGTTGGACAATGGTAGGGAGACCCTTTGATGATGGCAGAAGCAATCAAGCTTTCAACCCCTTGGTGCTAGCTCTTCCTCATACTAAAGCGGCAGTCCACAAACCTAAATAATAATTCTCCAGGGCGGCCCTTTGTGAGTAGGGGGCAAAATATGCCTGTGGATATTAGCCCAAGTTGGGAGTTGGCGCCTGGAGATCCAGCTACCGCAACTTTGACCCAGCAGTCATTTCTTAAAATATTGTTGTGGAATGTAGCAGGGAACACAAAATTCCTTTCCAAGGTGGAATGGTGCAAATTCATAGACTCCCACGATATCTGCATCTTCCAAGAGGCATGTTGCCTGTCCCCCTTTTATAGGAGTGCATTCACTTACTATTGTGTTAATACAGTACATAGTGGAAGGGGCAGACCCTCTGGGTGGCTGAGAATTTGGGTCAAAACCTCACTACAGTGTAAAATCAGTGACATTCTCATTGATTCACTTCATGTTATGACAGCTAACTAATAATTTCCAATGATTATATTACAGAGGAAAGATCACTGTGTGGACCAAGGTCTAAAATGTATTAGATCAATTTTTATCTGAGCTCACAGGGATTGGTCTACTGCTGTTGGCTGGAGATTTAAACGCCACATTCTCACTCCTAACAGACCCCTATGAGACACCCCTTTTGACCTATCAGTGGGCTGTGACAACTTGACTTACCAACTGTAAGATGGACCCCCCCCCAAGCAGCTCAGATTTTAGCACTAACACCTAACTTCGACCTTGAAGGATTGCCTCAGACCAACAAAGTAAAATTATATTTAACAGTTTGGGTGCCATAGTAGAATTGGTTATTTTCCGGTTGATGTGAAGCTCTGGCCAGCCGTTTTAGACATGGTAATGGTTGACAGATCCAATAGTGATCACCATGCACTAACCCTGACACGTTTAGATAACTCAACTACAAAATCAATATTCTGGGGTTGTACGGATGTGGGTGGTCTTTCTCCAACCAACAATAGGTAAACAATCAGGTGGCCCTAGAGGTAGCCAAAGCCAGAATGGAGCAAGATGTTGATTATCTATCCCATCTCCCAGCGGAACAGAGGAGGGTTGTGTTGAGCTCTAGTCATGTTTCACTGTTTTCTCAAATCATGGATTTGTCAGGCAAAACTATGTAAGGGGGAAGAAGGGAATTGCAGTAAAGTCTAACACCAGCTCAGACATAATGAGGTGTAGGGCCGGTAATATGCGGGTTTTGGCACAAGCCAAAAAGGACTGGTAAAATTCCTTGTGGTCTTCTTCATACAAAGCCATGACTCTTTTAAAGATAATAAATATTTCAGGAAGACTGCAGCGGTCTGCCTAAGTGGCCCTAAATCCTAGTTAGACTTTTGTATACAACCGGACAAGTGGGTGGCCCATTTTAGTACTTTGTACACAAATGGGAGTGTTTGTCAAGTACAGTGATTGAGTGTCTCTAGGCGAGATTGTTATAGATGATTCAAGTACCCGAGCATTCTCATTAAATAAAATTCTGACTGCGATTAATTCCTGCATTGCTGCTAGGCTCAGGGACAGAACAGGATTTCAAAGGACCTATGCAAGCTGATCTCGCAAGTGTGGGGCCCATATATAGAAATCTTATCCAATGCCATCCTCTGTGGACTGGATATCTCCACATCATGGAGAATGGTGGTGATCCTGCCAAATTGATCCTGCTAATTTATAGGAAGGGGGACTTGGCAAACCCAGGGAACTAAAGACCAATCGGCCATACCGATTTCAAACAAAACACATTTTGCAAGTGCTGGTACATATGGAGGACTGGATTCCAGAAACAGGGGTTCTGTCTGAATTGCAGGTGAGCTTTAGAGCCAATGTTGGTACTCTAGATCAGGTCTTCCAGTTCTCTTGCTTCAACTGGATAGAGGTGCTAATCAACAAGGCAAGCTCTTTGTTGCCTTTGTTAACTTACACACAACTTTCGACCTGGTCATGAGGGGGTTGCTCTGGAAGATGCTGGAGAATATGGGCATTCCTGCTACCCTATTGAAAATCTTAATGTGGCTGCATGCTGACAACATGGCCCAGATCGAGGAGTATGGACTGTTCTCATGAGGAGCAGGGTATGGAATGATTTGCATATGGCTTGGGTCCAAACTGGGATGGCTTAGTGAGCAAAAGAATGATGGATTAAACCCAGATCTTTTGACTGGGGTGAATGTTTGATTTATTCAGCATGATCATTTGTTGCAGTAACATTTTTTGCTGTGAGTGAAATGGGTATGCCCAGACGTGGGTCCCTTGCTTGTTGTGCCACTAGATTCAAGCTAGCCTGATGTGATGTGGTATCCTGAAACTGGTCCCAGGATGCTTGTTTCTGGTTCAGGGAGGACCCGGCTTGGCAGTTCAGGCTTGACTGTTCCGATGAGGAGCTGAGTCAAGACTGATTTGCATATGGCTGGGTCCAAACTGGGGTGGTATATTGAGCAAAAGAACAATCAATTTCACCAAGATATGGGGGTGAATAATTGATTTAATCATCATTCCATCCATCATGTGTTGCTGCATCATTTTAGAGAAGATAGACAGAAAATATAAGAATACTTCGGCACTGTGAGAAGTCTTTTGTTTGATAAGAGGTAGGTTTCTAAGAAGGCATCTGTTGTACTTAATTTGCATCAGGACTTGCACCAACCATTTTGCTTCATTAGAGAGCAAGGACCTGGTTCCCATAACACTTGTACGTTTAACTTCCCCATGGAAATAGGTTTTTAGCAGTGTATAAGCAATTTCCACTTTAACAAAAGGTAGTAGTACACTCCTACATAGATTTACGGATGCAAATTGTTTTCTTAAGAGTGAGTATACTCCCAGAGTGGCTGAGTGAATGATGCAGGAAGGATTTGCCCTCTAGGTTTGAACTCAGCAATAAACCTAATGACTTGCTTTTTCCTGACTCATTTCCACCATGTTATCAGTTGGTGATTTACTCCTGTCAAGACTAGGCGGAAATGCCTGTTTACAGTGAGAATGTACATTGAATGCCTCAACATAATTTGCACCTGTGAGTGGATTTTTGCATGGGTAGATATACATACTTATATTGGTATTACATGAATGGAATTTGCAAAGGAATTTCAACAGGGGTAATTCCAACATTTTGGCTTCCAATGAGTACTTATCAAAACCTTTGTGAAGTCTAAAAAAATTATTTGAAAACTACTCTAAATTTAAGAGGAAATCTATTCAAGCAGAGTTATATTTATGTTGACAAATTGAGCTGGGGTGTTTGCGCCTATTACATTTTGATATGTTTAGGTGACATGCACAAAGCTAAAGTATAGCAGCAAGATAATATTACTTTAGAACTTGGTTTGTGGTTTACACATGATAGTTATGATAGTGATGGTCAGTAAATGTTTCTGCTAAATAACACATACTATGGTGCTGACATGCATATTCAATTCCAATTTGTTATCTGTTTTCGAATGCCTTTTGCTACTTATTACTTCTTTTGACAATTCCTCTCGTTATATTTTGACAGACCTTTGAAGTATCAATGATATAGATTATTTTTTAGCAACACATTATCTTTGTTTTCTACCATATTTTTCACATGAATGACAACGCAGCTCGGGGCCTCCTTCAATTGCTATTTATCAGGGATTTGAACAGGAATAAAATCAGATTATGAAATAATGGTTTAAGAATCAACTGTGCGGCTGTTATATTACTTTTGTAAATCGTGCTATGACAGATACTTATTTTCTCTTGTGTATACTAAGACTCAATGTCAAGGATCTGCAGACAACTATGGAAATTGCAGATCTTGAATCATACAGAACTGGATAATCATACGATGTTTTTTGTGTTAAATTGAACCATTTGACTAACATCATCAACTCCTCGCGCTATTCTACAGTTAATTCCTGGAGATTTCCAGTCTATGCTTCTCTCCAAATGAATTAATTTAACAGCATATTTAGACAGCAAGTTACCAACAATTTGTATTGTATCAAGTAAGGCATGTATTACTAGTTGTGAAAGAATTTTGGGCAGTTCTTTTCAACACAAGTAAAGACAATGCTTGGCATCCTACTAAATTTTATAAAAACAACCTCTGATTCCTCGTTATTTGCATTTGTATGGGAAAATCAAGATGCCTACAGTTATACTTCAAAGATGTGATTGCCATTACAAAGATGAATTATCTTTGTAATAGATACAGACCCTAGTATTCTGAAAACATCAACATCGGTCATCTCAGGGTTTGCTTCAGTTCATTTTTTTTAATGCTGCTAATCCATTTACAATTAATTCACTTAAATTGCCACCTGATCCATTTTTGTGTCAACAAACATTTTCATGGGATATGTTCACTAGATATCAATGGATACACATGTGGCAGATGTTGAGCAACAGATTAGCAATGCTCGAAATGCTTGTAAGGAGTGAGGAATTTCAAGAGGCAGCTGGGGATGTATGACGGTACAACGCGTGCTTTCACAACGCGTACCGTTACCATGCAGGTTTTACAACGCAAATTGATACAACGACTTGCGTTGGGGGGCGCTGGATAGTGAATAGTTAAATTTACTATTCCAACTCCAGTCCCCGTGGATAGTAGGGAAGGTGTTGGATAGTAAATTAAACTATTCCCTATCCTACAGCGCCCTCCAGCGCAAGTCGTTGTAACGACTTGCGTTCTAAAACCTGCATGGCAATGGTTCCACGTTGTTAAAGTTTCGTTGTAAAGGATGTTTGCTGGCAGCTGGAATATATGTTTCAGTCTGAAAGCCCAGCTTGTCTCTTTTCAATAAAGGTGGAGAGTGTGAAGCTATAATCAAGTATCTAAAAACAATTATTCCATAAATGCTTTTCTGACATAAGGGAGTTAGATTCTTAGAGAGCTTATCATGCAACATAGAGAAACTCAATGTCTTGATAAGTAATAATGTTTTCCTAGAGAATCCTATGCTTATTAAATATGTTTAGGCTGGGATACTACTTAATGTCTTGTTCAAGCTATAGTTGTCAGAAGAAACACATTTTTGCTTTACGACTTCAATTGAAGTACTGCATGCTAGGTACTGGATTGTTAACCAGTTGCATTAGAATAATTCTTAAACAGCAAAGACAAACATGGTTGATAACCCAAAAATGTTTAAAGAATACATAAAAGTCTGACACCTCAGAGAAATTGACAAGAAGGCCTCCCCTTCCTTGAGGATGAGCCCCAATGACAGTATTCTCCGGGATGAAGAAAAGGCTGTATGTGACATGGTCCTGCAAGCGAGGGTAATACAACAAAAGTACCAGTCCTTAGATACAGCCTTGGAAAAGCAAATCATAAGGGTGAATTTTAAGTATAAGGCACCTGTTGTGAAACATTGGAAAAAGAGCACTTCCATATGGGAGACTGACCTATAACATTTCCCTGTGGAGGGGAAGGAAAAATGTATTCTTTAATTAATTATAGATCAGCAAGTTACCCGTGTATGAGGATGGCTAATCCTTATAGATAAGGACAGTGATGAGAAAAGGGGGCATTGCTATAGTGAGGGCGGATACTGAGACTATGTATTATTGGTGGTCAGAAAAGAATGTATAAGTCATGAGAAATTATGATATTGTCGCTGTGTGGCTTGCAAATAGCAGGTAAATCAACACACTCATTTTAGATTTTAAGTATACTAAACATGAAAAGGTCGATTCACAAAAGCATTAATTAGCATATGAAGTAGTTCAACAGGAGTATGCCTTTGTGTAGTCTTACATGCTTTTGTGAAACAATCCTGAAACTTCCAGCTCACTTTTAATAAACCTGTAAATAGGGTGCAGACCGTTCTGTCTATACTAACTCTGTATGAACCTCCTTTGAATATTCCAAATTACACCATTTTAGATGTTTTTGGTCCAAACACATGTATGAGTGCGTAAAAGAGTTCTAATGGAGTACTGTTTTACATACTCCAAAATATATTATTGATTAAGCCCCAATAGTTGGAGCAGAAAAAAAGCAACGACTACCTTTTACTTAAGTGATTCTTCACTTCCTAGAAAGTATTTTGTAAGTGGAGGTCTATGCCAGGTAATTCTTTGGTATGTGGTTCCAAATATTTTTTTCTAAAGTGGTAACTTGATATCTGCTGCATTAACTAGTTTTTGATTTCTTTGAATCTAGAAAGCTGCAATTAAAAATACCCTCACTGTTTGTTTCGGTCTGGCATTAGCCATAATCTTTTGATTTTACGAAAAAATATGTGTTTAATATATTTACTTAAAGGGGCTTTCATTCAAATCTCTTCCATAATTAATCTGCGGTTATGTCATTCACAGTTTGATTCACCACACTATAGCATACATCAAGGACAATGGGTCTGTCTACTTCAGCTACTGGCTTACTTCACTTTGAGTGACTGCATTTTGCTTTTTCACAATGACCACATCAGTGCCCAAATAGTTCACTTCAGTGCTGGTGTGTTTGTTTTTCCTTTTTTGAACTTTATTATTACTTTTGTTATTTGTTATTATTACTTTATTATTGCTTTTGTTTTGCCATTATGTTTGAGCCTGCTGTAACAGCAGGACACGTTCTACTGGCTATTCATTTGTTTGATGTGATCCAGCTTTATCCGTTCCTTGCTCCTGCTAATGCTGTAGTAAATTCCTTTTTGAGTGGCCTTTGTTTATCTAACTGCTGCTATGTCACAGCAGACTAGATTGTGTCCCCTTGAAACTGTTCTTTATAAAGGTATCCTCTTCTTCTTATGCATACAATGAAGTGCATTCGTAACTGCACTCCGGCATGTCATACTGGTATGTATTTTAATTGAAAACTACATAAATAGTTATAAACTGATTTAGACTGAATGTTTTGCTTATCTATCTATCAATCTATCTATCTATCTATCTATCTATCTATCTATCTATCTATCTATCTATCTATCTATCTTCTATCTATCTGGGATTTGTAGAGCGCACTACTCACCCATGAGGGTCTCAAGACGCTGGGAGGAGGGGTTTTTCGGGCAGCTTTAGTCATCTGAAGAGCCAGGTCTTGAGGCTCTTCCTGAATGCTTGCAGTGTGGGGCTTCATCTGATGCTGAGGGGGAGTACGTTTCAGATCTTGGCTGTGATTTAGGAAAAGGATCTGCCTTCCGTTCTGGCTCTGTGGGTGCAGGGGATTTCAGCCAAGGCTAAGTCAGCCGAGCGGAGGTTTCTCTTGGGGGCGTAGAAGGAGATTCTTTCATTGAGGTATTGGGTTCCGGTGTTGTGGAGGGCATTGTAGGTGTGTGTGAGCAGCTTGAAGGTCACTCTTTTTTCAATGGAAAGCTAGGGGAGGTCTCGTAGGTGCTTGGTGTTGGTGTCTTGTCGTGGGATGCGGAGGACGAGTCTGGTTGCGCGGCGGTCTGGATGTTCTATCTATCTATCTATCTATCTATCTATCTATCTATCTATCTATCTATCTATCTATCTATCTATCTATCTATCTATCTATCTATCTATCTATCTATCTATCTATCTATCTATCTATCTATCTATCTATCCGTTGAACTGTCTATCTATCTATCCGTCAAACTGTCTGTCTATCTATCTATCTATCTATCTATCTATCTATCTATCTATCTATCTATCTATCTATCTATCTATCTATCTATCTATCTATCTATCTATCTATCTATCTATCTATCTATCTAACTATCTATCTATCTATCTATCTATCTATCTATCTATCTATCTATCCGTTGAACTGTCTATCTATCTATCTATCTATCTATCTATCTATCTATCTATCTATCTATCTATCCTGCCCTCTGTATATAGCTGTCTTTGCAAACCTCTCTAACTGGCGTTTCAACCGTCTCTTTCTATTTGTAATAAAGATTTACAAAAACATTACAATAAAAGCATTAGCAAAGGCAAAAGTCTTGCAACCAACGCCAAACTTATTGGCTTTGTTAAGTCGGGTAAGCCAAGACCTTAATTTTTTTTAAATTATATGTATAACATAGTTAACTAAAAGGCTTTTGGGCCAGACTTCATTCATTAGTCTGTTGTTGTGTCATTCATATTTATCTCTTACCCATGCCAACTGCATCATGGGCCATAAATTCAGCACATTCAGTCATTGGGTGACTTCACTGTGAGTTGTGGCATGCTGTTTCACAAGGAGCACATCCATGCACAAAGTAGCTAGCATGGCCATGTGTGAACTTTCGAGACCCAAAAATATTTTTGCCTTTAGCAAATGTTTTTTGATGAGGGTATGGCAACTTACACTACAATAAAGCTTTGCAAAAACCATGAGCGAACAAAATAAGAAGTACTAAAGGCTGGCAACCGACTCCAGACCTATTGGCTTTGCCATTGCTTGATTAAATTTATGTTCATGCTACCCTAAGTTTTAACATGCCAGGAGAGCACCTACTTTGAAATGACTGTCACGCATTTAAAAGACGAATTCATATTTTAAGCGTATCTTCACTTTTATGCCTTTTGAGAGTCAATAAGGGTGTCCATTAAAGCACATTTGTACATTATGGAGGATTGTTTTCTGCTACCGCGTGCCACAGTTTAAACCTCAATCCACTGGAATAAATTAAAAGCTGAACACCCAGTGAACCTGCTATCTGGGGACATAATCCCCTCTAATTTTTGTTCCGCCACATGGCACTGCAGAACTTATTTTTAAAACGTATTGTAAGGCAGGGTTAGTTTAAAGTGAATAATTGTGCCCAATTTCTACGGTATACTCTTGATATGTCTGTTGACTATTAATTGGATGCTGTCTTATAAAGACTGGCCCAATCGTTGTTTCGTGCTGTCTGTATCAAATTGGTGCATGAAATGTGTTGTTGGGGGAGTGACACTAATATTTTCTCAATTAATAAAACCTTTCCCAAGACATTGACAAACGTCACAGAAAAGCCTGAAGACAAATTTGAATTAGAGTTCATGTAATGTAAATCAGGTAAAAGTGCAGTTAAAAATTCATAAGAGATACCTTGATTTACATAATGCATTTTTGTCTAAAGTACATTTCTGTTATGCGTCTGTCCCCATTCATGCTATTTCTATTAAGTACGTTCTTATTTTAAAAAATGTGAGCCGAAGGACAAATTAATACATATTCATGGGAATTAAGAAATATATTGCCCTTTTATGTAAAGCGCAGTAGAGGATGGGTGTGTATAAGTGAAATACTTCTGGCAGCCCTGGACTGCCTATTTGAACATGTCAGAGAACGCTGCAGTTCCTCAGTTAATCAGAATGCTAGGATTGTCAGCACTACCTGCTACTAAGCATCACCCCTCCAGGCAGACAGACCTGAGGAGGGTCCTCACTCATTCTTCGTCCATTCTCCACCTATTTTGGTAATTTCTTGTAACCAAGTAGGAGTTGCTGCATCAGCTTCTGAGACAGGCTGCTGTTACAGCAGCCATTCTGTGACAAAATCTGATTAGTAAGAGGGAGGGTGTCCCATCCACCAGAAAGGCGCCTTGTGGCTCCAAGCAGAATGGGGGAACTCCCACCATGACTTCTGTCACTAAATGAATGAATTAATTTTATTTTCTGCATAACTACTTAAAATCTTTGCAAAATTGCAGTGCATTATCCAGAATTAGAATAAAATACGTATCTCATGACATTATAAAACATTTGTCTAAATATGTATAAAAATGTAAGACTATCGTTTGGTCAGTAGTGCCAAACCATATCTAAAATGTGCCTTTGTTCTTATATTCAATATTTGTTGTTTTCCTTTTTTTCTTTTTAAAAAAAATGTCATAATTAAATATTAGCAAAGGTCCGTATTCCCTGGGTTTTCCTACAAAATTAATTTTTAGTTCATTACGTGGCACAGTTGCCACCCACATTTTTCCTCTTTGTTATTTCTGATTAGGGCCATTCGGGTCATGTTCATATATTTGCCAAATTTGGCCAGATCTGAAGACTCCATACTTGGCTGAAGCAGTGCCACTGCATCGGAATCAGCACATCTTCTGGTCCCATTTCTCATGATCATTGGTTTTAACAGAATACGTCGATGCTGTAGTAATGCAGGGCAGCAGCATAGTAGATGTACCAATGATTCCTCCCTATAGTTACACAGCCTGCAACTGACTATATTGTTCAATGATTTCCAAACTGGATTCTGTTCTTTTATTGGTAGGGGGACTAGGCGCGCCCATTGAATTTCCTTCAAACACTTCCTTCCTAGAGAACTGTTAATGTATGGCTGGATTTTATGCAACTCGTATGCTTTAGTTAGACCGGCCAGACCTCTGTTTACCTTCAGTCTTGCTAGATCTTCATTCCTTGATATATGGTCAGTGTGCTTTTTTAGCACCTTCTTTATTGCAAGGTAGTTTAGACATTCATGAGACCAGGATGCTGTAGATATGTCCAACTCTGCCACTGTCTCCTGGCAGTATTTCTGCCATGGGTTCTGTAATATTGTTCTCAATGCCTCCTTAAGGGATCCTTTCTGAGCTTTTGTCGTCTTGAACCAAAATTTAACTGGGGTGCTCCTGCATTCGTATTTTTGTTGTATAAGGCCAAACTCAAGCCGAACCAGGGCATTTCTTGTGTACTTGGGGATCCTAAAAGGTATTTTTTAACACTGGCACTGAGCTTTTTTCATCATCTTTTCCATCTTACCTGGGAATGCCTGTGATGCATACCCAGCAACCGCAAGGAGTTTTGATTTTGTGACTCTCATGATGGGTTTCGTGGTAGGGCTACATAATTTGCCATGGAGTTTGCAGAGGGCATAAATGGTGGCTTGTATTTTGGCTTGGGTCTTGGCCTGGTGCAAGTTTGACTTGCCTTTGTCGTCCAGCCATGCTCCTAAATATTGATACGCTCTTTCTGTGGCTATGCTGTTGTTACCCAGTCTCCACTTTAAACCTGTTTTCTTCAGGTGTTTACCAAACACCACAACTTTTTTTTTACTGGGGTTGGCCACAAGTTAGTTTTCCAGGTTGTAGTTATTTAACGCATTCAGCCCTCTTTGTAAACCTACTCTGGTGTGATCAAGAATCACCAGGTCATCAGCGTACTAAAGTATATTTAGTCGTTGCTGTCCGATTTTTGGGATTACCAAACTTGCTCCTTGTATCACTTTCCCCAGGTCTGCTGTGTAAAGATTAAAAAGTGTAGGTGCTGAAATGCAGCCCTGCTTTAGGCCACGGTCAGTTGACATCTTATGTGTGACTGTATCCCCCATCAGTTTGATCCTCACCCACATGTTGGTATCATGTGACATCAGTGCCTTCAATAGTTTTCCGAGGATCTTCCAGCGGGACAATTTGTGCCACAGCTTGCTTCGATTAACTCAATCGAAGGCGGCCGAGTAATCTATGAAACATGCAAATACTGGCAGATTTTTACTTGAGTTTGCCTGATATGCCAGGAACGAAAGGGCAATGATGTTATCTATAGTGGAGCAGCCTTTTCGGAATCCGGTCTGGTAAAAAGGTAGTATTTCGTTATCCTCAATCCAGGCTGTTAGTTTGTGTAACAAAGTGCTGGCATATGCTTTGCCTTCGATGTCTAGAAAGGCAATGAGTCTATAATTTTTAGGGTCAGTTTTTGCTCCCTTCTTTTATATAGGTAGCAATAAAGAGCCTCGCCAGGCATCCGGCATGTCACATTGGGCTCTGCATTCCCTGTCAGCAGTGTTTTAACAGGTCTGCCCACTCCTTAGGATCCTGCTTAAACAGTCCACCCAGTGGGCCGTTTGGGCCCGGGGCTCCGTCCTGTTTTATATTTTTTTAAATCTTCATAACTTCTTTCGGCTCCAGCACTTGACCCCCCATATCTGTTTGGTCGTCCTACTCTACTTCGGGCCCGTCTGTTCCAGGGAAAAAGCTGAAATTTTGTCCACCTGGGTTCATTGTATATATTTCTGCCGTGTGGTCAATCCAGGCGTCTGCTGTAACTGCCTTCCACGTGTCCTTTTTTGTATTTTCATTCTTGGCTACGTACTCCCAGAATTGCTTTAGTTTGTTCGGTTTGCATAATTCAAATAGTGTGATCCATTCCTTCTCCATCATCCAGCATTTTTCTTTCCATACTAAGTGTTTGTGGTTCCACTGGGCGTCTTTGTAGGCTCTCTCTGCCACCAGGGTGCCACTTTTTTGGAATACCCGTCTTGTCTGTCTAAGGGTGCGGATGCTATTCCTCAACTTTATATTGCATCTTTCTTGTTGCCTCGCTGATTTGTGGTTTGTATTCCTTACCCCTTTAAATAGAACTGCCCGCAGTGCTTCAATCCAACTGTCCCAACTCTGGATGGTAGGTGAGATAAGTCCACTATGTCCATTCCGTAGTAGTCTCTGCTTGTAGCTTTCTCAATTCAAAACCGTGTCGTGGTTCCATCTAATCCTCTTCACAAGTTTGTGCTCCTCCCAACCAGCTGTGTTGCTTATGGGCACCAATTCCTCACGGCGGTCGCACTGGAGTTTGAATTCTGCAATAAGCATTGCATGGTCGCTTATTTCATCTTGTTGTATCTGGAAGTCCTGAATTCTATTCGTCATACAATTCCTTATGAAGATATAGTCAATTGTGGTTTGATTATTAAATGTCAGAAGATTCGAAGCATTGGGGTTATGTTGCTCGGTCCAAGCCTGTACTGAGATTAGATCAAATGACCTTAAAAATGATTAAATTCTCTTTCTGCAGGGGAGCCTTGATCTTTATCCGGGCTCAGGTTATGTAGATTAAAATCCGCAGTGATAATCGGGTCTAAATGATTAAATTCACAAAGCACTTCCTCCAGGGTTGAAATAATCAGTTTGGTATTTGCCATTTTCGAAACTCCCTTGTGGTTGAGATATACATTGATAATTAGGAGTTCTTTTCTAGTTTTACCGTCCCCTAAACCATTTATCACAATGCACAGTGCAGTGTCCGTTGATCTACCAATCTCTTTGATTGAGACCTCCACTGCGTGATTCACATAGATTGAAAGGCCTCCCGAAGGCCAACCAAAAACATGTAGTTTCCTGGCTGGTACATGAGTACCGGCAAACCCTTGCAGGTGGTTGTCCTCTGTGGCCCATGTGTCCTGCAGGCAAAGAATGCCTCCCTTCTAGATCTTTTCCATTGCAGAAACACTATTTCTTGTGTTTAGAATTCCTGTCACATTCCATGTTATGAGTCTCAGGCTTGTCATATGGTTTCTTTTTGCCAGACCCTCAAAGTTTCTTTGTGATGGAATTACAGCATATAACTTATTTTGTGCTGCAGGGCTATGAGTGCTGCATAGTGTGGCCTCCGCACAGTGAGGTGGCTCTGCTAGGTGTCCTTCTTGTCAGAGGTCTAAGCTGGCCTCCATCGCCAATGTTGCTTTCAAGTATTTTACTCTCACTGTGACCTTTTTTTCTCGTTGATTTCAATTGTGAAATTGTGAAACTTCAACTGGGTATCGACGGGATGAGTCCTTTTTAGGAAGGTTTGTGTCTTTTGATTGTTTCTATATTGTTTGATCAAGCCACCACCTTCTGTGGCTAGCACATCTGGATATGTTTCTTCTAGTACATGAACCACTATGCCCCATTTATCAAAAGTAATCTTTTCACTAAGGACCATATCGGCAAGGTTAACTTGCTGTTATTTAAAACTGAATGCAGGTGGCCAATGCTCAAAGTCTTTGCCTGTATTTCTGTTTTGGTTCGATTGTCTGTATTGTTACCCCATTCCCCCACACTTCCCGGTTCTTTAAAGGTACAGGCCTGTGCCTCACTATTTATGCCGTTCTAAGTATTTCTGACTTTATTTTCTCCATTGTAAAAATAAAACTCCATTGTCCGGCTGGACACTGGATGGCTAGAGTAACCCATCGTTGGTTATATTCTAATTATGTTGTGTACATTATTATTTGCTTAGGACCTTTGTTCCTTGAACTAGGTAGCCCCATGGGCAGGGTGCAGTGTTTTTAAAAGGTAGTAATTTTGACTTTTACATGTCCGGGTAGTGAAGAACTGCTACATTCGTTTTTCACTACTGTAAAGAATATCTCTCCCATATGATATCATGGGGCTTGCCCTAAAACATCTTTAATGTGTAATTTCCCATTGAGAGCAGATAGAAATTATGAGTTTGGTGTCTCTGGACTCACAATTTAAAAACACATATTTTAGTATAGTTGGCTTTTAAATTGCAGGCCTGAAAATGCTACTTTTAGAAAGTTGGAATGGTCTTACTTTAACTATTCTGTGCCTCTGTCTGTCTCTGAATTCATGTCTGGGTTCAGATGAAAGCTGGGCTTTGTGCATTCCCTCTAGATAGTCACACAAAGGGAGCTAGCGTGTGACATTTGCATCCTGATGGCCCATCACCAGACTGATGGGCCTACTTGAGGTAGATTGGCAGGGACGAGCAGGCCATTGTACCTGAATACGGCTTTGCCTGTCACCACACAAAGTTGCATACTCCCCTATGAGGTTCAAAGGCATCTTTGATGTCTCCTCTACTTCAAAGGTACATTTGAGTATAAGCAGTGGACCCCTGTCCCACTAATTCTTTACACCTGTGGGTCCTGAGGATACTCTGCCAAGAAGAGGAGCTGTGCTGCTAAAAGGCACTACCACTTTGCTACTTGCTCTGCTATGTTGGCCTGCTGCCTGCAGTTTGCTGTGCTATCAGGAGGGTCTTCTACTTTGCAACATGCTCTGCTGTGTTGGCCTGCTGCTTCTCACAGTGAGAAGGACTGAACCTACTCTACAACCGCTGCACCTCAAGTGGCTTCGAGGGCTGGTTGGCCTACCCCCTGTTACGAAGTCACAGGACCAGAAAAGACTTCAATCTAATTGGCAATTTCTATAGGCATTCAGCCTTATTGGTGTATGGAGGTCCTGTAATCTCTCCTCCTTACAATACACCTTTCATTCAGGGGCACACAGTAGTCTGTCCCGTATAGACTATGTTGTCTGTAAAGCCCCCCGGCTGCCCATGTTTGATGTGGTATCCTTCCTTCCCAGAGACATTTCTGACCATTCTCTAATTGTGACGTACTATGGGGGTGTTCCCCCCTGCTAGGCACGAAATGGTGCTCAACCCTTGGTATCTCAAGGTACTGATGATTCGAGAGCAATTGGTGAAAGCCAACCAAAATTATTTCACAAAAAATTATAGGTCGGTGACATCGGATGTAATGCTTTGGGAGGCATATAAGGTGGTGATCCAGGAGAGTGGAGTGGCAGCGGTCACTGGTTGTAAGAAAGAGAAGCGTAAATAACTGGAGGATTTAGAAGTAGAGGTAACCGCGTTAGAGGACAAATTGGTAACCTCCCATACTTCTGCTATTGCGCATAAATTATCCATAAAGCAAAAGGAATATAGGGATGTTGCCACAGAGTCCGCTAAGATTCAGAATAGAGCAACCCAGCCCCGTATTTACGACATAGGTGATAAGGCCAGTAATTTGCTTGCGGTTTGGATAAAAGAGAGTTGGCTAATAGGTGGGTGGCCCAGATCGTGGGGCAGGGAGGAGAAATAAAACGGGAAAGAGTGGAGATTGCAGGTGCCTTTGCCAGATATTTTAAACAAGTATACATATCCAGCCAAACGGATCAGCTACCCAGACCGAATCAGCCGAGCTGTTGGCTACCTTGTCACTATCGGTTTTAGATACCCAGGACGTTGAGGGCCTTGATGCAGAATTCACAGCTGAAGAGGTCCCAAAGGCTACTGGTTCTCTGCAATCTGGTAAGGCTATGGGCCTGAGTGGTGTTCCAATTGAATTATATAAATCTAACGCCAAAACTATAGCCCCATACTTAGTAAGAATGTATGAGGAGAGTTGGATCCAAGGTACCTTGTCTGAAACGCAAAGGCTGGCCAATATTGTAGTAATCCACAAAAAAGGGAAACCGACTGAGGAATGTGGTTTCTATTGTCCTATTTCTTTATTCAGCCCAGAAGTGAAAACCTTGGCTAAACTGCTTGCACAGCGTCTCTCCCCATGCCACCTCAAATTAATCCATCCCGATCAATCTGGCTTCATGCCCACTAGGAATAGGGCATTAAATCTCCAACAGTTATATGAGGTATTGGGGAGAGCCAGCACTATCCAAGAGGATGCCATCATAATGTCTCTAGATGCTAAAATGGCCTTCAACATGATTGAGTGGTCCTTTCTTTTCGCTACACTTGAGCGATATGCATTCGGAAGCCGATGCTCCTCTACTCCGACCCCCTGGCTAGGATTTGTGGAGCGTGCTCTGCATCCTTTGCTTTGGAGAGGGGTTTGAGATAGGGTTGCCCGCTTTCGCCTCTGCTTTTTGCCCTAGCCCTAGAACCCCGGGCGATCTGGATAAGGGGGTACCCGCTTCTTAGGGTCCTTAATTGGTCACCTGAGTGGTCTGACAAGGTTTCTCTTTACGCCGGCGATATTCTGCTGTACCTGGCCAGCCCCCTTTTTCAAATCGGCATGTACTTCATATCTTTGCGCTATTCCAAAAATATTACGGATACACCATCAACTGGGACAAATCCTTGATATACGTGTTGAGTGGTGTACCTCCGGCTCTACCGGCGGATTGTCACGTCTGCATAGTGACCAACGGCTTTCAATATTTAGGAATGTATATTACACCAGATTCCTCTGTCTTTGACGAGCGGAACTTACTTCCCCCCCCTGCTTTGCCTCAGGGCAGACATACGTCATTAGAAAACACTACCTCTTAAATTGTTAGGTAGAGCGGCCCTCTTAAAAATGATGACCCTCCCACATATTTTGTATGTCCTACAGAATGCACCCTCTCCAGTTCCGCCACAATATTTCCCATTAATTGACTCAGAAAGTAAGGGCTCTGCTCTGGGACCAGGGTGCCCCCGTATTGCCCGCAAAAAATTGACAAAGAGCTGGTACAATGCTGGTATTTGTGGCCCTTTTTGTAATTATTTTGGCCATGAGTGTGGAAGGGTATGCTCAGACATGAGTCCCTTGCTCATTGCACCATCAGGATTCAAGCAAGCCGGGCCGAAGACGGCTGTAATGCCAGAAACCGGTCCCCGGAAGCTTGTTTCCTTTCCAGTGAAGAATTGGCTTGGTAGTTTGGTCTGCCCTGTTCCCATGATGCACTGGGCCAGGGACAGACTAATTTGCATATAGCCAGGTTCTGAACTGGGATGGTGCAGTGAGCTAAAAAACAGTGATGGATCAAGCCCTGATCTGTTGACTGGGTAGGAGTGTTCTGATTAACTCAGATACTCTGTCCATCACCACCCCCTTTTTGTAATTGTATTGCCTTACCCGACATTATGTCTTACTATTGGCTCTCGCAGATGGTTGTTTTAAACCGGTGGGTCCATCGACCCGCTTACAAAATGGACTGACACAATATGCTCCCTAGTACTTATCTCAGGGCACTCTACAAAGATGCACGATACACACCTAGATTCACTCCTACTTCATCCATGGTAGAGTTATGCACAAAGCATCGGAGCCTCAGGGGTGGAAAGATAAAATAACACAAGTCACTCCTCTACTGGAAACAGGACGCCTGGGTCGGATTTTCACCCAGCCAGGATTTGATAAATGAGACTTGAGCAGTCTCTCGACAGTTGGGGATATGTGGGTGAGGTGGAGGGGTGATTCCATTGTCTGATCTACAAAGGGACTACCAATTACATGAACGAGAAACCTTCAGCTACCTCCAGGCCCGGGAACACTTTATCTAAAGTTATCCCCAAGGACGCGGAGGTGCCGGTCTCCTCGCCTCTGGAGGATGGATTGTTGGATGACTATCTTCCGGAGAAAGCCATCTCATTGACTTACCGGAACATCCTCCATCATACTCCAGACTCTCAGGAGAAATTTCCTGTTAAGTGGACTGATGATGTGGGAGATCTGGATGATGAAAATTGGAGAGAGGCATTAGCATCCCCACGCGAAGTAGCAATCCGATCATGATTCAGACTCATACATCTTAAATTGCTGCACCAGATGTATTATACCAGCTCTGTGCTGGTTAAGATGGGTGTGAAACGTTCTACCTGCCCGCGTGGTTGTGGCCAGAAGGGTACCTATATACACCAATGGTGGCATTGCCCTTGTCGCAGGGATTCTGCTCCTACACAGAACTGTCCACAGAGACCCAGTACCTCAGTGAATTGTGGTGCACCAAAAAACTCACCTCAGTGCCTAGAAACCCTAACCAGCTAGCATCAATGCCACATTAGCTCTTCGTCCTATAGCAAAGGAGCCAAAGATTAGACAACCCAGAACATGCGACTTAGGTTATACTCAGGAATGGTGGTAAACAAGACACTCTTTCATTATACTGTCATACCAGTCCACAACAGGAGTAAAAAAGAGATACAGGAAGGGTTAAAATATTTATTTTAACGACGTGCTCTAAGATGCAGTATCTTTGCTAACATAAGCAGACATATGATTAGAAATAATATGTTCAGCATTGTTACATTTCCATAAAACACAAAGGGAGAAATAATATTACAATGATGGTGAAAATAGGTCCCATAGTGCCTAGTGAGTCACCCTGCCTAGCTAGGAACTATGTTTTATAAAATATAGAAGGTCTCTTAGGCTTGTTTGGGGGACCCCATTCCTCTAGAATCAGCAGGAATGGATCACATCAGGATCTGCAAAAGCTATCTGTCTCTCTGGAAAAACGGAATACTTCCAAGTGCTTGAAATCATGCTTACAGTGTGATAATAAAGACGCCAGAATCACGTTGGCTGCCGCTGCATTTATGTTATGTCTAAAAACGTGAACTGATTAGCCCGAACAACAACTACCTTGTTATGATGCCCTTGGAGGCTTTAGAACTCAGTGTGCAGACTAGAGTCACGATGTAAGTCTAGGGATGCTGAAAACAAGCCAGTCTCAAGTGAAGCATTTCACGCAGCCTAACCTACAAAACCAGTTATATTCAGTGTTGTTTGCAAAAGCGGCAAAAATGTAAAATGACGTTTAAACTTCTAATAAGCCCATGCTAAGATAACAATGTACGCAACAAGGCCCAGCCCTTACTACACTCTCCCTTGATCGGAGAACGCACAATAGCAGGTGTAATATTTAGAAAGCAGAGTTCAAGTTCGAATGAGACCGAACCAAGTTCAGAATTTCGCAAACTGAATAATTGGGAGTAATATCTGAATTAGTAAATCATAAAAATTGCAAAATTCAACATTGGTGTATAGTGTCAAAACATACGCAACATGTAGAATGAAAAAAAATTGAAGGGAAAAAAAGTCAAGTCTATGAAGCATAAAATTATAACTTCAATCCAACAGCGTATAGGCACAGTACGTTGCAACCGCCTCCAACAGGAAGTGGTTGTTATCGTCAGTGAGCATTTCAGCCATCCAATTTAACAATGGAAAAGAACACACGTGTTCTTCAACAGCCGGAGCCTCTAGCACCATCAGAGGACAACTTGGGTGTTCTTCGAGATAACAGTGTGCCAGAAAGGCATGGGCTGCAGTCCATATATTCCAATTGCCCAGGATCCCATGAGCCGCTGTACATGCCATAATCCCAACTCCAGAACAGTCTAATTCATGAGCAACTTAGGGGCCCATTAGTAGATCATAATCTGGGTTAGGAGACACCATATTGCAGAGCCACAAATCCAGAGCCCATTCAAAATTGCAATCCAGGCAATGGAAAACTGGCTGCACGAATGTAGAGTAAGAAAACCAAAAAGATAAACCGTACGCCACACTCATAGTAGCCAGACATAGCGATCCATAGTATTCAAGCATCCGGTTACGAAGTTGGAGCAGCCGCGGCTGACCGCCGTGGGGCACAGAATGTGCAACCATTTTGCAGCAAGCAAATTAACAGCAGTACACCGGCAGCCAAGGCGAGAATTAACGGGAAACTGCCAAAGATGCTGGAATAAAATAGAATGAAAAAATGCTGGTATCACACCAAATATAGTTTGGAATAAGTCACAAGGCCAGAACTTTAGACTTTAAAAAAGTGGGCCATGCCTGTGGTGGAGGAGGCATTAAAGATAGTGTGAATCAACGCCCCAAAATGCAGGGGGAGATCTGTGTTTAGTAAGGCATGTACTTCAGTACGAGTAGTAGTCATGTGAATGTTTCACGCGCAGATGTAAGGGCGACTTCTTTTTGAGACAAAAGAGCCCTTATTCGACTCATCTTGTTGAACTCTGCTTTCAAGGTCGGAATGGAAGGCCAGATGGATACATTAAGCTTACCATGCGGAGGAGGAGGCAGTACATTTTTACAACAGGCTACACATTGGGAAACAGTCACTATGTACAGAATTCCCGCCAGCATACCACAGCAATCGTCATTATTTAATAATAAATAACTACCGTTTGCTAACAACGTGAATGTCGGTGTAATAGCCGGAGCTGGTGTACCTTTTAAAATTCACGCTAAATTCAGTGCGTACTGGTTGCAAGAACTGTGCAATTGTATATTCCTACAGACCAATGAGTGATTGGGTGTGGATGTGAAATCTTCACCTTTTAAATAAACTTCTTTTCCCTCCCTCAGACACCTATAGGTGAAAGGAAGAGACCAAACCTCATGGAGGTATGCGCTACCTAATGGTTCATATCTGCCTATGGCATAGTGTTTCATGCATGCTTCAAATTTAAACAGCAAGAAAGGGAGCGTTATTAACCCATGAATAAGCCAAACTACAGAATTTGTTTTGACCACAGAAAATGGTAAGGGTTCTAATTTTTCAAAATTGAAAATTGAAAATGTAGCATCCTTCATTGACATAAAATGTTGTTTAACAGTCAGATTAAATGGTAAAAAGAGTGAAGAAGTGTTCATATAATCCCAACGCACCTTCCTAGCCTTCAACGTTTGTAAAGTCCATGCAAGCTGCATTATAGAACGCAATTGATTTTGACCATGGTACAAAACTGAGACTTCATCTTGCACAATATCAACAACAGAAGAAACGTGTAAATTCGGGAAGAAAGTGTGTAAATGCTATTATCTACAATGGCAAGCACCTTTTCTAAATTAGCTTGATCAATAGCTCTTAACCTAGAAGCTGCTTCAATTTGGGACAGTTTCCTAACCTCGTGGTATACGGCATAAATCCATCTCTTGGATCTACCTGCTTCAAGACCTTTCACAAAATCATTCAAATCAACATCATCAGACAATTTGGACAGATGCAGCTTAACTGATGCTAAAGTGGAGTGTTTGAGCCAGTTCTTTCATAGCTTGCCTACAGAATAGGTAGTGACAGAATGGTCATTCTGAAAACGGGGATCAACTCTAACCTGCGTAAAGCCAGGGGTCAAACCCAGAAAACAAAAATGGCATGAATCTGCACTTTTTTGCCATACCAGCCAACCTTTGGGATCCAAACTGGAAATGTTAAAAGACAAATTTAGTATCAGAGCCTGTAAGTCACTAAGGGACCTACTGGTATGATTGTTCCAATTGGGGTAATCTCCCAAATCAGGAAATGAGGGGGCATTTAATTTTTTAGATGTAGCCAATCCAAAGCAGGTGGTTTGTGAAATAGTCGAGTTCAGAAACAACATATGGTTCGGCATCAGACATGCCCGATGCAAAGCCTCAGTGCCTTGCATTTGCCAATGCTTAGAACCCCAAACAGATTTAAGATCAATAGTATCTTTCCACAACTCATAGCCTCCTATTGCCAATTGGTCTATAAAGGACTTTGAATACAATAATTTAGTGTGGGTAAGTCTAACTTTGGAAGAGGACTTCTCAGTCATCCTAAAAATCCTATGGACATGAATTAAAAAATTGAAAAAAGCACCTGCCAAATATAAGTCCAGGGGGGAATTTAAAAATATTTTTTTAAACCAAACAGCAAAAATTGAAACTTTAGAGGGTGGCTTTGATGTGTTAGAGTCAGTGTCAAATGAAAAACGTGACTGATTAGCCACACAGGTCTGCAAATCGGGCATCGATAAATCTGTGGGATAAGTGTACTCAGTGTCATCAAGAGGATCACCAGCCGGTGGATTCAATAAAGGATTCAGGACTATATTCATCTCAATGGCAACATCAGGTCTGGTGGTATGTTTCGGAGCCAAAACAGAGTTTCTCAGCATCGCTGGACAAGAAACCGCAGGTGTCGTACTAAGAAAAATCGGCCACTCTGTGTAGTTTGACATTGTCAATAGAGATGTACCTGTTTTCCTTTCGACCAAGAAGTGGAGGTAAAATGACTGTTCTTGTACCCTGCACACCAAGCACAGGAACTGGAGCATGATATGAGGGACCAAACTCCTTGTTTGCGACCTTTTCTCTGACCAGTTCACCAACTCGAGGTAGCCAGCCAACTACCGGAATCTGCAACGCAGTATCAGATGTGGAGGGCAAATGTTCCTTTGCAAGACTGTCTCGGGTCTGTTGTAGATTCTGGAAAACAGTACAATGTCCATCTACGTCAAAGGGAGCGGCAGGCACCTTCAAGGTCCGAACGAACATTTTGATACCAAAGAGCATTTCATATGGGGTCCGCCCACCCAGAGACCTTCTGGGAAGATTATTTAGTGCACGCTGAAGTCTATTGAGGTGGGCTTGCCAGTTCTGGCCTGTACCTAATCCCCTAGCTGTCAAGGATTGCTTTAAGTCATGGTTCATCCGCGCCACAACACTATTGCCATCAGGCCGATATGGAGAGGAAAATTTGACTTGAACCACCAATGAACACATGGCGTCCTTGTATGCCTTAGAGGCAAACGCTGGACCCTGGTCCGAGTGGAAGGTACCACACGCAAAAAATCCCACAAAGACACGCAAATCCCTTTCAACAGTTCTGGAATCAGCACTCCTTTGTGGCCACACGCACACAAAGCGCGTGCAAGATTCAAATGCTACTAAGATGTACTTATACGCAGTATCAGAGGAAAAAGGACCGCAGTGATCTAAATAAACATACGCAAATGGTTTATTAGATATGTACGACTGTGTCTATGTCGGGCGTGCAGCAGTGGAACGTTTAATCTGCTGGCAAATGTCCCAATGAAGACCATAATCCCGCGTCTGTTTGTACAATCCCGGCACCAGTAATGCTGCTGTAGGAGAGATATGGTAGCTGACAGGCCGGCATGTGCTGAGGCCCTCGTGAGCCGCTGTAATCAAAGTCTGCCTGCGGTCCGCGTTGGGAATCAACCTGTCACCAACGTCGTTAATTTTCACATAATGAACTTTATCAGGACTTAAATGATAACAGTATTTAGAAGGGAAACCTTTCAGGTAATTGCCTCCCTTCTCTGTTGCGGCAATAGCTGCCAAGATGTCATCATCAATCTTACTTTTGGAACGTGTAACTGCTGCTACTGAGATTGTTGCAACTCCTGTCTTGACGGTTTCATCAGCAAGACTGTTGCCAACAGCGTGAACTCCGACACACTGGCGACCAAGAGTATGAATTACAAACACGAATGGGAGCCGTTCTTTAAGTTCAGCCACTCGAACCCAGATTATTTTATGTTTTATTGTGCGACCTTTGAAGTCTCGAAAGTCATTTTGAGTCCAAAAGAATAAATTGTCATTGTATAATTGAACACAGTAGTAAGAGTCACTTACTACAAGAGTAGTCACACTAGGATCTGCGAACTCCAATGCAAGCATCAGAGCACGAAGCTCTACCAATTGGGCGGTACAGTCCCCTAATGTCTGTGTGTGCACGACATTGGACTTGAGTTCACCATGCACCATAGTACCAACCACTATTGCGCAAGCCGAAGAATAGGCGTGTCTTGAATCCGTAGCCGGTTGCGCTGAACCGTCAGTATAGATGATACAATGGAAATCCTCTAGTGGCCGCATGGTCAGAGGAGCAGGATGATCAAATTCATACGGCAAAAACTCCTGAGTCTGCAAAGAGGAATCAAAAACGAACGTGAGATCTGGAGATGTCAAGCAGGTGACCCATTGTATCCACCGTGGGTGCAAAGCCTTTGAATTTGGTACACTGTCTTTCGTCACTGCCTCCAAGGCAGGATACGGAGTAACAACCGAAATGCGTTTTCCCTGTGACAGTGCACGTTCCTTAAGAATCGCCATTTGCACTGCTGTCAAAACTTTTTCCACAGTGGAAAACCGCAACTCAGCCGACGTGTACAAGTGTGACTTGTAAGCGATAGGGACTATGTGACCCTCATTAAAAGTCAGGTACATGAAACCCATCACCTCTGGTACGATTCTTATCACCAGGTTGTTGTGGTTATCATGTGTCAACAAGAATTTAGATTCAAGTAGATCAGCCTGCAAGATGGCTGAATGTGCAGACAGCCAGCAAAGATTGCAGTTTTTTCAGTGTTGAGGGAGCGCGCAGCTGTGCGCATTTCTCCAGGAAGTGAGGAGCCAAACCTCGACCTTCATTGTTGGGCTCGTAGCCCAGGAACAACACTGTGTACTCTGCAATGTGTGATTTTGCAAAGGTAAATTTATAGCCAAAATCCGCAAAATTGCAATTTATGCGGTCAACGCGACACAGATGCGGCCATAATTCATTGTCCCTGAGATAAATGTCATCCACATACGAACATGCATCTGCATCGAGTCCCTCCAAAAGAGAGACTATACGGGCGGCACAGGCGCCTGGACTGTTTTTGTAGCCCACAGCCAAACGACGGAATTGGCGCTGTTTGCCACCACTGGTAAAAGCTGTCCATTGACTACTAATAGAGGACAGATTTGGGCTAAAAAGCCATTGGATATGTCAGGCGTGGTTTTAAACTTTTTGCGCATGAGACTATGCACAAGTGCAGAACTGTGAGTATTCTGTATCGCATACGTACGACAATGAGAGTTCAGGTGGCAGTAATCCAATACCAAATGGTACGAGCCATCAGGCTTAGTCACAGTAAAAAGAGGGTTATTCATCGGAGACACACATGTTTCAATCACTCCCTGATATTCCAATTGTTCAAGGATTTCCACCACGAGAGCTTTCAACTCACGTCGCATGGGGTATTGGGGTTGAGGCTGTGGCATAGACCGTAATGGAATCTCATGTCTGGGGGAAATTTTGTCCCAACCACAGTCAGTAGGGTACAAAGCCTGTGCAAGCACCTTAGCCCAATCATCTGCCAAATGCATTGCCTGATCTTTCGGCACTGTGTGTGCGAAACTAGGGAGGATTACCTCCTCCCCTTGCGGAGCTGCTAAAACAAAAGGTGGGGGCCAGTCGACCTCCGCCAACAAAATGTCGTATGTAGTAGTTAGATTCTCCCAAAATACCCCTTTTATGGTACGTTGTATGTCACCTTCATTTAAAAGGACAATTTCAAAAAGTCTTTCAGGGGGAGCCACTCTAGTGGTAGTCAGTGCCTCTCGCACAATGGTAATCTCTGCCACGCTGTCCAACAGTGTCAGCGCCCATATCAGATTCCGAAGCTGCGTTCTCACTATCCGTGGCATATCTTGCTGTTAAAGCAGCAACTTTCTTCTTCTGAACTGTCGTGGTGAGTCGTCCTGCTTGCCTTTACCGTCTGTCTTGCAGGGTGGGCCCTGCTTCGCATCCCTCTCCCTGCCACCGTCTCCTCCACCGGTGGGTGAGAGTGATGAGTCCTGCAAAGAGCGAGGAGAACGTTGATCAGGAACCTGAAAACGATCAGGTGACTTAATCGTAGTGCGGTCGCGCAATTCATAAGTGCGCTCCGTAGACACAGGTATTGGTGAGGCTGGATGGGACCCCTGTTTCTGTTGCTTTGTCCCATGTTTCTTATTCTAATTCTTTTTTGGAACAGAGGGGTGATCATCATTGTCTGACTTCGCCACTTGAGTTTGCTTTTGCTTTTGTGTGGCAAAAGGCTTAACACCCAAACTATTATGGCCAATGGTCTTATATGCCGCCGTAATCATTTTCGGCTACTGACGGGGTTTCTCTGCATCGGGGATGTCGCGCAAAGCATTAGACACCTTGAAGCTTACCGCAGCACCCTTTACATTAACAAGGATGAGATCAGAATCTATGTCAAACACTCCAACGAGTCTCATTCCCAATTCAACAGCCGCCTCCGCTCGTGTTAATCTTGAAATCATTTAATGACAGAGGGTAGGACAGACATTGACGGTGTGCCGAAGCACCTCGTATAGACTGCCGCAAAAATCATACCCCATGTGGTACAGTCAGTTACTTCCGGCACTAAGTCTTTCTGCAAACTAATTGTAAGAATCCTGTGCTTCTCCACAGGAGTTGTATTATGAAATACTGCCTCCAGTTGGTCAAATTTCTCGGCAAGCCAAAAAGGCATTTCATCCTTATCTTGTGAACGCTTGCCCATAACCACATTAAACATAACGGGACTAATCGTCAACACGTTTGGTCCAACTGGATATGCCGCCACACCAGGGGCCCCACCCTGCATGTTGCTTGATATGTAATGAACCAAGGCCCTAATAACCGCTACTGCAGAAGTATAAAGGGGCTTTAATTCAGCTATGGGATATCGCCCCGCACTCGGATGCGGGGTACATCCAGCCAAAACAGGCCAAGAGGCGCCTGGAAAGGACAATGGACCTAATCTAACTGCTGTTAGAGAGTGGAGAAGGGCGACATCAAACCAAATTCGGTGTTGCCAAGCAGAAATCGGAATCTCCTGTGTCCTATAAGGAGCATACTCCATAGGTACGGCAGTGGGAGTGTATGTATGAAACACATTAGTATCCGCATCAACCTCCGGAAATGTAACCCATGAGTAGAAAAGCTGAAACAGGTAAGCTGCATCAGCACTCACTACAAAAACAACTGCCATGCCTTCCAAGGGGACGTTGAAACCCTGCAAATGATTAAGAACATTCAATCAACTGTGCTGCGGGATATCAACGGCAGCCATAATGACACAGAAAGAAAGTAGTACAATACAAACTAATGTAGCACAACTGGGTAGTAATTCAATAGAAACCGTTTTAAAATATCAAGCTTGGAAAGACCTATTTAACAATAGGTAGGTTTATCCATCACCACTGTCAACCGGAAACAATAGCGAGGGGGTCGTGGATTGATATAAGCACTACTCGAGAGTCTCAAATTAAGACCACAATGGTGCCCCATGTTGCAGGGATTCTGCTCCTACACAGAACTGTGCACAGAGATGCAGGACCTCAGTGAATTGTGGTGTACCAAAAAACTCACCTCAGTGCCTAGAAACCCTAACCAGCTAGCATCAGTGTCACATTAACTCTTCGTCCTATAGCAAAGGAGGCAATGATTAGACAATGCAGAACATGCAACTTAGGTTATACTCAGGAATAGTGGGAACCAAGAACACTCTTTTGTTATACTCTCATACCAGTCCACAACAGCAGTCAAAAAGAGACAGGGGAAGGGTTAAAATATTTATTTTAATGACGTGCTCTAAGATGCAGTATCTTTGGTAACATAAGCAGACATATGATTAGAAATAATATGATCAGCATAGTTACAATTCCATAAACCACAAAGGGAGAAATTATATTACAATGATGGTGAAAATAGGTCCTATAGCGCCTAGTGAATAACCCTCCCTAGATAGGAACTATGTTTTATAAAATATAGAAATGGCTTGTTTGGGGGACCCCATACTTCTGGAATCAGCAGGAATGGATCACATCAGGATCTGCAAAAACTCTCTGTCTCTCTGGAAAAACGGGGTTCTTCCAAGTGCTTGAAATCATGCTTACAGTGTGATAGTAAAGACACCAGAATCACACTGGCTGCAGCTGCATTTATGTTATGTCTAAAAACGTGAGCCGATCAGCCCGAACAACAGCTACCATGTTATGATGACCTTGGAGGCTTTAGAACTCAGTGTGCATACTAGAGTCACAATGTAAGTCTAGGGATGCTGAAAACAAGCCATTCTCATGTGAAGCATTTCACACAGTCTAACTTACAACAAAAGTTATATGCAGTGTCGTGTGCAAAAGCGGCAAAAATGTAAAAAGACATTTAAACTTTTAATGAGCCCATGCTAATTTAATAATGTGCGCAACAAGGCCCAGCCCTTACTACACCCTGTCCTTCAGAGGTATTAGGAAAAAGTTGTTGCTGGTATGTCTAGTGTCTGTACTTGTAGCTGACTCCCCCCAGCTGTGTCCTCTTAATATCTGGGATGCCACTGACTTGTCACGGACCAAGAAGATCTGGGTCACCCTCGGCTGTATAGTGGCGAAACACAATATAGCTAGAACATGGAGGGGTGATGTGCAGTTGAGCTACAATGATTGGGAGTCAGACATGGACTGGTATATGCAAGCTGAGAGGGTGGTTTATGAAAGTAGAGGTTGCCTACAAAAATGGACCAAAATATGGGGCCCTTGGTACGAACATAGAGGTCTGTTATGCACTCCTGTTATCCTCCCTCCCTAGTGGTGAACAACGAAGATATTTAACTGCTTAAATATGGATTGATGAGGAGTCTCATTTGTAACACTGCCTAACGCTTATATATGTAATTGTATTGTGTAATGTGCTTTTTTGAAGTCTAGATTAAAGTAAAGTAGTATTTATTTTTTGGGGGTTTGTTGTTTGTTTTATATTTTGTCTTTGAATGAAAAGATTTATAAAAAAAAATCCCACCTTTTCTTTCCCTTGTCCTTTTGGATCTTTTTGAATTCCAATGAGGATACATTTAAAACAGTTCTGTATGCATCTCTCATTTTGAAAGATTGCAGAAATGATGGCAGGAAGAGCTCTATTGGAGAACGATATTGCTTTGTTATTCAGAGGGATTGCTGTCTTCTTGACTCTAGAGTTACTGTTCTCTTTCTGCAGATTTTTCCAAAAGGTTTCTTTCTTTGAGTACTTGAGATCCTTGTGCTAGGGATTGGTGTTCCCTGCCTCCACTGGGGTTTGTTTTGCACTATGGCTTCTAACATTTGGCCACACAAACACTTATTAAAATCTGTTGCCTATAATGTTCATGGTAAACCCCTGGACGGTGAATATTTGTTATTTTTCAGCCTGGATCAGAGTTCTAGTTATTTGGTTATTTGATTCAGAACTAGTAAGTGCTTAATATGCCCCATATCTGTTTGCTCTGCCGCTAAATTCGAGGGGCCTTGGTTAATCCTGCCTACTCCCTTTCTTTTTTGATACAATACTGGCACCATCTGTGTTTCCCTCATATATAGAAGTCGGAACATCATCATCAAGTAATAACAGTGGGGTGTTCATATCACCACTCTACAATAGTGTACAAAACTGTATGAACTAGACATCATCTATTTCAAAAAGAAATAATAGACTATTTTCAGGTTAAAGGATCAATGACAAGTTCGATAAATGCCAGCTCCTTCATCCAGTGCTGGAGATGCATATCCTGAGATAACATATGCAGGACCAAACAATTATAGAGCGCAATGAAGAGTTCTTGAATTGATCAATCAATCAAACGATCAGCATATATGTTATTTAGCTACAAAAATGGTACTTAGTTTGTCTTAAAACACAATAACACGTTCACTCAATTTCACTGAATTATTTTTAAAGTTAAGTACCATGGACGAAAATTCAAAATTACAGTTAAATGTCACTGGGTTTGGACCCACTGGTTACAAATTAAGATAAGAAACTTGTGATATTCTACTGAAGCTGAAAGCTTTTTGATTGAGGAGTATACATTGAGAATTTCGTGTTAACACAAAACACGAAAGATTATTGCGCCATTTCTAGTCTGTGCTTAATAAAATTAGATCATGCATATGCTATTCTCAAGTTAAACTAATTAGGAAAGCTAGTTTAGGTTAATGTATTCGGAATCATTGGCCCTGCATTACTACACTGCACAAAATCCAGAAATCCACCTTGAAATGTATTTGAAAAGTAAAGGATGGAGATACAGAGCAAGTATAACAGTAGTAGCTAAAACCCATATCTATACATGTTGTTAGAAATGGAGGTCTCTAGTTGGCTGTGGCTTGCGCCCTCTCCAAGTAGGGCCCCTTTTTCTAGTCAGGGTTAGGGGATTACACAGCTAAAATAACCCCTGCTCACTTGCTAGCTTGGCACGAGCAGTCAGGCTTGTCTCCGAGGCAATGTGTAAAGCATTTGCACATACACACAGTAGCATATTGAAAACACTGCAAAAGAACATCACATCAGTTTAGAAAAATACCCAATATTGATCTGAATAAAATAGATCAAAATGACAAAAATCCAACGTACCCAAGTGAAGATATCACTTTTAAAAGCTTCTAAAAAGTTCAGGCCATAGGAAACTATAGATGCATCACTTTTATCACAAAGTACCTGGGATGTGTCAAAATCAAAGATGAAAAAAAAGTGCAGGGGAGGCGAGGTGCCGGAAAAACAAAGCAATGTGTCTTTTCCTTACTCCAAGGGGAGGTGCTGCATCGTTCCCTACTGCCAGGGGAGGTGATGCATCAGTTCTTTACTGTAGCACAGGCAAGGTGATGTGTCAGTTCCTTACTGTCAGGGGAGATGATGCATTGGTTCCTTACTGTGAAGGGAGGTGATATGTCTATTTCCATGCATTGGGCCTGGGTTCTTTACTGCTATCCAACGTAGATGAAGAACTTGGCGCACAGGTGCAATGCATTGAAAATCTGGGCTCTCTGGGTCGATGTGGCGGTGGCGAAATAGGCGCTGCATCACTTTTCCAGCAGAGGAGCAGGTGATGCATTGATTTCTTCAGCCGCACAGCAGGCCTTTGTGTTGGATTGAGTACCATGGACATTGGTGATACAGGGCTTGAGACTCGTGATGTGGCGATCTTTCAGCCGCATGTCAGGTACTGTGTTGATTTGTCAGCTGCACCCTGGCAATACATTGGTTTTTCAACTGGATGGCGATACTGCATCGGGAAAAAGAAGCACTAAGAGTTGATGCTTGAATTTTCTTGGTTCTTTTGCAGCAAAAGTCACATCCAAGGTCCCAGAACTGCAATTGGCACCACTTGGCAGGTAGGAACTCCCAGCAGATGAGTTCAGGGGCTGCAGATGAAGTCTTTGATAGCTCTGAGGCTTCTTAACAGGAGACAAGCACACACAAGCCCTTGGGGAACATTGGCAAGCAGGAAGTAGAAAGCAAAGTCCGGTCCTTTTACTGCCCAAGACAGAAGCAGCAAGCAGTAGGCCAGCACAGCAAAGCAACAAGCAGAGTGGCAGATTCTCCTCTTAGTCCAGAAGTGTTCTGAAAGAAAAGTCTCTGTAATGCACAATGCCCTGCCTTTCCCTGACCTGGCTCCAGACACACTACAGTGGGTGGAAACAGTTTTATGTGAGGATATTCAGGTTTCAGTGACAACTCCTCCTACCACTCCAACTGAGGAAGAACAATCAGCTTGCTGATTGGCCAAGAGGATAGGCAAGGAACACCTCAGCTCCCTTTGTGTGACTGTCTAGAGTGAATGCACAAACAGCCCAACTATCAGTCCAAACCAGAAATAGATTGGTACACACAGAATGGTAAAGCAAGAAAAAGCTCATTTTCTAAAAGTGGCATTTCCAAAACATGCAATTTAAAAACTGTCACTAAAAGATGTATTTTTAAACTGTGAGTTCAGAGACCCTAAATTCCAAATATCTGTCTCTTCCCAATTGGAAGTTACACTTGAAATAGGTTACAAGGCAGCTCCAAACATCCTTGCCACAGTGAAAAACGAAAGTGTTAGTATGCCACTATCACATCATGCAAAACACACCAGTACATCTCCAACCTTTTAAATACACTCCATCCTGCCCATGGGTCTATCTTAGGGGTGCCTTACATGCAGTAAAAGGGAAGGTTTGGGCCTGGCAAGTGGGGGGACTTGTCAGGTTGACATGGTCATTTAAAACTGCACTCACAGACATTTCAGTGGCAATCCTGAAACATGTTTGCAGGGCTAGCATGTGAGTGGTGCGATTAGTGCTGCAGGCCCATTAGTAGCATTTGAACTACAGGCCCTGGGCACACAGAGTGCACTTTACCATGGTCTTACCAGTAAATCAAATATGCTAATAATCATGGATAACCAATGATAATCACGGCATACACCAGGAGCTCTTCAACTTTAGCACTGATCAGCAGCGATAAAGTGCCCAGAGTTCCAAAACAAGTAAAAACAAAATTCAGCACATAGTCAAAAACAGGAGGTCAGAAACAAGAAAGACAGGGGAAAACACCAAAAATGCCAAGTCTAACAGATGTGCATATTAATATGATCAAAATAGCCTCAAGGAAGGAGATCTAGTTCATAATACTGCCTTGAGTTTATTATTTTAGGATCCACTTGATAACTGTTTATCAGTCAACACTTGTTTCAATGAATTTGCTTCTTTATCAAGGCCAAGAAACATAATTGACATCCAAAATGTAGCTGGGTACATATAAACTGAATACAGGCTGAGATGTATATCTTGGCTGGAAGATTACTACATCACAATGGCAACAAAGTATCCTTAAGCAGTGACAGGAACCGCTTTCAGAAATGGCTGCTAGCTTGACGGTCAGTTCTAAATTTGGCAAATGGAGTTCCTTCTGCCTGACAGATGCTAAGCTCTTCGCCAGGCCGATGGAGAATATTCCGTCTGTCAAAAATGTAATCTGGCCCTTGTCTTAAGATGTCAAAGTCAAACCTCTAAGCTTTGATAATGTTCCACTACAATTTGTACTTCTCAGCAATGAACATTTCATCAATAGATCATATTTCTGCTTTCACAAAAGTTTGCCAAGCAATCTCTGAGTTTCCTAACCCCAAAAGGTCGAACATTCTGAGTGCAAAACATGAGCTCAGCCCTTGAAGTGTTTGAAGACCCAGCCTAGGAGTGACTGATTCCTTGACCTGGGAGACTTAAGATGATGACTTTGGTAAGGAATTGTTAGGGGCCTTCCATGTATCTAGACAGCATCCTAAAATATCAATAAAAGAGAACGATGTGTGCACATGAAGCAGGGAGCACCATTTACATGGGCTGTCTTGCACCTACTATGGATATCGTACTCTTTTATTGACATTTTAGGATTGCGGTCTCGTCTATCAAAACAAGCTACACAATCTCAAGTTTTACAAGTGTTACTCTCACACTTGAAAGACGACGATTATAGTTGGATCAGTATTCTTTACATCAAGGATAATTTCGAAGCTTTTGCTTATCCAGGATATCAAGGGGGCTTCAAATTTCACTTAAATCTTCAAAAAATTACAGATGTGACAGTCAAAGTTTGAGCCTTGAGAAAGTCATCTACATGAGGAAACATGTGTCGGCTGTCTGCATCTATGCTCCAACTGCGTGTCAACAATATCAAGAATTTATCTAATTTTCTATTCACTTTTGGACTTTATTATTCTGTCCATTCAGTTGTCCTTGGTGTCTAATTGAAATTAAATCTAACTGACAACAGAGTCAGTTTGAAACTATTCTGATGCTGTGCTCTGTATTATAATTCTGCTTCCTTACATTACGCTAACAAAGTTATTATACATTGTGCACCATTCCAGGTTTCTATCATGCATCTTATGCATTTAATGCTTCTCTGATGCTGATGTGTGAGACATGCATATTCCTTTTGTGTTTCCAGCCTATTTGCTGCTATTTGAGGTATGTGCAAATTGTTGTCTGCTGGCATTGTTTTACAGTCTATGAAAGTATTGCTTTTTCGGTGCATTAGTGATGGTGAAAGGTGCATTTTTAGAACGTGTAGCCTACTATGAATCTAAAAATGCCTCCGTGGAACTGTGCTGCCTAAATACACTTTTCTAAATTAAAGAAAATGCATTCCATCCAAGAAAAACAGCGAGGGGGTAAACCACACGAGCAATATATTTGTACTACTTTTTTCTGTAAAACATTTAAAAAACAACGTGTCAAAGGTTAGTGCTGCATAAAGCAAGCATTAGAAAAGATGTAAAAGAAGTTAGGACATAATTTCGCACTGCAAAGTACCCTGAAAGATTGTGGGTTTTTTTGTCATGCTAATTTTCTTTGACAAAGATGGATTCGGAATCAACCACTTAAAAATAATTGCCTCTTGTTTCTCATTGCCGATTTTGAACTTTGTGCATTAGCCTTACAGCCAAAAAGTCAGCTTCATTTTTTTAAAAATGTGGTTCTTTTCATCTTTTCTCATTTGAAGAATTTGTTCAAATCGTTCCTACAAAACAACTCCTATCAATAGTTTCTGTAGCTGGTGACAGCTTTGAGGTCATTCCAGGCAAAATCCCTTTAATATTACATCTTGCCAAGGTCATTTTCACTACATTCTGTGCAAGTTTATGGGCTCAATTATGTATGAGCCAGCCCTTTCTCCAGTAATTATATTTGCAGCAAGGTGTTCTTTCGCAATACATATTAAAACATGTTTGTCAGTCTCTCTTAAACATTTGGTCACTGGTAAATACGATGCTTTCAGATCTGTGTAAAAGATTTGTCGTGTGTGTTTCAGTCTTTACCTTGTTTTCTATGTAGTAATTCATTACAAACTGTCATGTTTTGTACATCCCATTCTGTGATTTAAACTATACCTTATATGGTGTGCTTCAGATATCGTGCCAATAAATATAGGCACGACTGGGTCAAAAGGAAATGAGGCAAGTCGGTGCTGATGAGAATTAATTCACTGTTACATCTGCATTAGCTCAGCATTTGATTCTCACTTTATCACTCTCTCATGAAATTAAAAATAACACAACGAAATAATAGAGTTACAGTCATCTTATAATAAACACACATTTGGGGTAACATATCTTTTATCCACCTTATAAAGGTTTGCACCTTAACACAAAGATGATGAGCTGATCAGTGCAAACCGAATTAATCACCACTTTTTCATTCTTCTTGTAATTATTACTAATAGAAGTGTGCCGTACTATTCAATATATTCAATAGACAGAGCTGTTTTTTTTAATTCTAATTATTATTTTCCCTTACAAAATCCCTATCCCCAATGGAGGATTATATTGATTTACATTCTATTTTTGTATTCTGCTGTAGGGGCTTTTGCGTACTAAATAGCGGTGTTGTCTACATACACGTTTAAAATAAAGAAATGCACAAAGTGATGTGTTTAAAAAAATCTGTATGTTTAAGAGGGAACACATTGAACTGAGTGTTCTCAGGAAAGTTGGGGATGGGGTGTAAATGGGAACTGTGCATAGAACAGGTTGAGGGATTAGGGGCCATATGTATCAACATCCTGATTTGCGATTCTCAAATAGCGATTTTTTAGAAATCGCTATTTGAGAATTGCAAATAGGGATGTATGTAAAAAATTACAATTATTTAGCGATTTCTTAATATTCCCTAATTGCGATTAGCAAATTGCGAATTGCAATTAAGGAATACTTTCCCATTCATTTCTATGGGCCAGGAGGCCCATAGGAATGGATGGGAAGTTATTCTCAATTTGTGAGTCGCAATTTGAGAATCGCAAATTGAGAATAATTTGAAGGGTGCAGGGATGTTATAAGGACACCCTGATGCACCCCTGAAATAGGCATGGATGCACATGTGGCGCACATACATGCCCGCCCTAAGGGCATGTATGTGCTTCACATTGCACTTTGAAAAATGCAAAAAATTGCTTTTTTCAAAGAAATCGCAAATTACTACCAACTTGAAGTTGGTGGTAATTTACGATTCCTTAAGGCCAAATTGCACTTTTTGTGCTTCTTACATTACATTTAAGGAATCGCAAAATCTGCGATTCCATAAATGCAATCGCAAAAAAAGGAATCACAAATTTTGCGATTCCTTATTTTGCCTTAATACATACCATTTGGCAAAATTGCATTCACAAACGCCGAAATTCTGCGAATTCCGGCGTTTGCGAATGCAGTTTTGCTTGATTCATATGGCCCTAGGTAAATAAGAGACAGTGATTATTTGTACCTTTCATGCTAGTTGAAATTACAGTCTACTAAGTGTGCCATCTAGGCCAATTAATGTCTCTCTGCCCATATGTGATCAGGTAATATGATATTGTTTGAGAACTTGATTTTGCTATCGATGGATGTAGAACTTGGACCTTTTTGGCTAAAGTTCCCTAAACTTTTTGCTTTCTTCCTAGACCTTTTTTCTGACATGGTGTTGCCAACTTAGATGCTTTGGACACTTTGCCACTGCTAAACAGTGTCAAAGTGCAAGTGTTCCCTGTATAAAGTGTAATGGTAATTGGATGTCCATGATTGGTCTGTTTGCCTTGCTAGTAAAGTCCCTAGTAAAGTGCATTATGTGTATCAGGGCTGGTAATGCAAATGCTACTAGTGGGCCTGCAGCACTAATTGTGCCACCCATACAAGTAGCCTTAAAAAAGGAACTCAGGCCTGCAATTGCAGCGCCTGCGTGCAGTTTGTTAAACTGCCATGTTGTTCTGACAAGTGCACTCACTTGCCAAGCCTTAACCTTAACTTTCTATGCACATCAGATACCCCTATGGTAGGCCCAGGGTACCCCCTGGGCAGGATGCAGTGCATGTCAAAGGTAGGACATGTACTATGGTGTGTGCCATGTCCTGACAGCGAACTAATCTCCATTTCGTTTTCACTGCTGAAAGGCCATCTTGTCCATAGGCCAGAATGGGAAGGCTGTGTGATATGTTTTCCAGCCTATCTGCCCAAACGCTTAAGATGGAAAGGTGAAGTTTAGTATGCCCGAACTCACACTGTAATAACACATCTTTCTATGAAGGTGGTTTTTGCATTGTGTGTTTGGAAGCCACTTTTTTAGATGTGGCTGAGTTTTTGTGCTCTAACATGTCTGTGTGTCTCTGCCTGGCTGTGGATTGACTATCTGGATTTGAAAGCGATAGGATCTAGGGAATGTCTTGACCCAGGGGAGGAGGTGAGAAAGCAACAGGCTGACCTGCATCTGGAGTGTAGGGGAGGAGAAGCCCCTTGAGGTGAAGAGGCCTGAGTTGCTGCTATAAAACAATTGTCCCATGTCATGCTCAGAGATTAATAATCCAGACCCCCACTAATCAAAGGAAGAAAGGTGTCACTGGCAGGGATGCACCCAGAACTGGTTTGAACAGGGGTCAGTGCCCCCTGAAACACAAAGACTTCAAAACCGTTGAGGGGTATAGCTATGCGTGCTGAAACCCCTGATCTTTGGAGAATGGCTTGATCAAGTGTGAACAAGACTCGAGCTACTTCGTGGTCAAGAGGACATTTGCCAAGGAAGAAACAACTGAATAGACTAAATGAGAGGACTGACCCTTGCTGTGTGTTCTGGGGCGGGCTGCAGTTGGCTATTTTAACCAAGGAAAGGCTAAAGGGACTTTGCTGTGTGCTGTGTCCCCCTACTTGAGAGGACTTTGCTGTGTGCTGTGTCCTGAAGTAACTTATCCCCAAGGGCCCGAGGTGAGCTGGCTCCCTGTTGAGGAAACACAGGAACACAAAAGTTTGCATGAGAGTCTCAGCGGCACTGTGTGTGCATGCTTGTTGCAGCCTGAGACCCTCGTATGGCATGCCCTGTGATTGTGGGCACCTGGAGTCCAAGCAAGGATCAGCGATGCGGTGTGCATGTGCTTTGAGCAGCCTGAACCCCTTTGTGAGGATTGCCCTGTTATCTTGTGCACCGGAATCCAAGTGAGTCTCATCGAGGCTGTGTGCGTGTGCGTTATGCACCGTGAGACCTTCGTGAGGATTTGCCTTGTTATCGTGTGCACCGGAATCCAAGTGAGTCTCATCGACGCTGTGTGCGAGTACGTTGTGCACCGTGAGACCTTCGTGAGGATTTGCACTGGAGGTAAAGTGAGTCTCAGCAACGCTCTGCACGTGATCTTCGTGCAGCCTGAGATCTGACCTTCATGTGGGGTGCTCAGTGATCGTGCACCCGACGCTCAAGGAAGTCTCAGCAATGCTGTGTGCATGTGCCCTGTTGCAGCCTAAGATCTTCATAACTGAAGCGCCCCGGAACGGCAGCCCCGGAGGAGCTGAGCCGCCGGCCCAAGCCCACCGTTGCAAATTCACAAAGATTGTATTGGAGACCCAGCCACTTGACGAGGAGAGGAGAGTGAGTTTGTGCCCCCCAGGTAATGTGTGTCGACTCCTGGGGTGGGGTGCGGGCTTGGAGGGAGACGCTCTCGGCCTCTCTCCAGGCCTGGCAGCGCAAGCCTCTGCTTCGGCTCGTATCGCGGCCCGTATTGCCAAGGGAGTGGCAGTACAGGGGCCGGAGTGTGGAGCTGCATTTTTAGACTACATGGTACCCGTGTTGGGGGCTACTGTTGAAAGGCTGACTGCAAGTCAGAAGGAGAGGCGGAGAGACCGCCAGAGCCACAGTGATCTGTGCTTGAGTTTACGCATTATTCCATTTCTGCAAAACAGAGTACCTGACTGTTGTATTACACATTGCATCATTTCTACATAACGGAGTACCTAATTAGAGTATTACACATTGCATTATTTCTGCATAACAAACTACCTGATTAGTGTATGAGGCATGGCATTATTTCTGCCTAACAAACTATCAAATTCAAGCACATGGTATGAGAATGCAAAATAAATGCAGGGTTTTGGAAAGACACCCTAGAAGTGCTTGGTGAAAAAATGGGGAGGGAGATAAACTGTATCCTTGAGGTTAGCTTGTTATGACTCACACACATGGCCAACACTAGACAGGCAGGTAGCAGGTTTTTTGCATTAGCCCTTACATTGGCAAAGCAGGGCATAGCTATGCATTGGAAGAAGAACAATGGGCTGGTGTTCACTGGCTGGAAGCAGGATGTTTCTCAGAGGGCTCATAGCGAATGTATGGCTTTAAATAGGGGATAAAATAGAGGCTGTAGGAATCACCCCTTGAATAGGCCTGAAGAGAGATCCTAATGGCATTCGAGCACTCAGACCTGACAGTCCCCCATGAATAGCTGTACTGACACAGGGACGTATACAATCCAGCAAGAGTGGAAAACTTAACACAGGCCGCGAGCATGGGAATTACACACAACAGTACATGAGACCGCACACCAGTGACTGTTATGTTCTGCATTGTTGTATTGTTATTTGGATTGCATAACCAGATCTGTTCGACTTGATGCAACTACCAGTCTGGAAACAAGAAAAGGACAGAGTTAAGAACTTGTCATGTACAAGATTGTGATGTCTGAATAAGATACAATTCTGCGTTACTACTCTTTGGGAATTATCATTTCTGCCCTTCACTGAAAATGCAATAAACAGATTTAAACAAAGCTAAGGTTTTGGTGCCTGTTCTAATAAGACTCTGGAAGCAAAATGTACAGAAACTTCAGTTTCGTTTAAATGCAAGCAATATTTTCATCTTGATTTTGCAATAACTCAATGCAGTTTCAATGACTTTGATGATTAAAAGCCTCCAGCATTGACTTTTGGGAGTTCTTCTTTCAAATGTCCTAATAAGCATTAGCAATGCCAATAGGTCTTCCTTGAAAGGAATGGTGCAAAGTGTGGGTTTGTTTTACTGTTATATTTTTGTGCACTTAAAATAACTTGTGATATGTAATTTCCCCAACAACTGTGCTTAAACAGATCGGACTAATATAGTCGCAATTGAAATACATATCATATAATGTATAGAAGGGAGGTTAATATTGTTTTTTAGTTAGGCCACATGTCTGTATAAATCTCCATTTTGAACAAAATTGATGCCACATCTGTCACTCACTCCCCCACCACGCATTCACTTCCCACAGGCTTTGCAGAACATAGAAAGCTGATGACATAATGGTTTATTTCCATTGCAGTGGTTGCCTTACTAATGTTGAACTTGCTTTGTTGTGGATGTAAGCTTGCAACAAATATCTATCTCATTGCATTCTACACTATGTCCATTCATTGGGACAAGTTCCTATTCTCTAAATGTTTCATTTTTGTTCCAACATCTCCTTATGACATTAGCATAGAGGGTGTTAAATATGTTTATTTGAAATGTGATTATGCTTATTTTAAAGGAAATTACATGTATTTTCTCATGTTTTGATTTGCTAAATAAATTATCGTTTTTCTCACTCCACAATAATTCTGCAGCTTTCTAATTGGCTAAGCAAGAATTGCGTATAAGAACCCCTTGATTTTGGGGATGAGCCAAAGATTTTCCTGAGCTTTCCTATGCTGCTAAGGATGCTGCCCGATTTCCTGATGATATTGCTGTCCATTGAGACTTAGAATACTTTTCAGATTTTTTTATACTCTGTATACTTTGCAACTGGGAGCTTTCATGGCGCTGACTCTGCACCGTTTTTAAAAATGTTTGTTATAAAACCATGTAAGTTTTCATTGATATAGAACTCAATTCTTGAATGGACCACATCATTTAATGAACTGTTTTACTCGCCTAATTGATGTTTGGGAGGCGCCTTAATGCAGGGATACATATGTATTTGTTGTGAATAAAAGAAATGTAGAATAGTATTGGTGTTGGTTAAAAGGTCAGGCGGCAGTTGCAGTGTCAAACCAGACCTAAACATCCATGTAGGTTAACGACTTTGATCTATGCTGCTGCCAGAGAAAAACACCATCAATTATCTAAGTAAATTATCCACTTTAATAGCATTAAAATGTCATTTCTGTGCCCCTGAAAGATCAAGCCCAGAGAGCAGGATAAATAAACAAAATGATCACAGCTGTGTAGAGGGAAAGCACTTTTCACTGCCCAATCAAAACATGTACTCCTGACTCCCAACATCCGAATCCTGGCTCATGGTGATTCTCACTTAATTGTCTGGGGAAGCTGCACTGTCAAGCCAGACCGTAAAAAGTTAAAGACATTGATATCTTTACTGAGGACTTCAAATCTCCAGTGACCAAATTCTCTTCCTGGAAGTTATTGTGGTGATTTTCTCCACTGGACTCAAGTTCTTAAAGACTACAAGCACACCTGGATGTCAACATCTTTCAGTGGCTGCATGTTTCTTCTATTAAAAGATCATCTTAATATCCTGGTACTAAGAAACCTCAGGAAATAGTTTCTGCAGGATGGATGATAGTAGACCACTTTGCTCCACTCAACTGATACAATGCAACTTAGTTTTCCCAATATTTGCAGACAAGTGGGAATCCTTAACTTGCAGTAGCTTTCTCTGGTTTTAGGCCTTTTTTACCTTAAGCACTTCTAGGCTGTCTCTGACACAAGTTCACCTAGCAACCTGGAAGTTCCTGGAGCCAGCACTTTCCATCAGGAGCAATAATGAGCCCATTGTGGAAACGTTTAAAAAGCTGTTATTAACCATTCACATAATTGACCATTACTTAATTCTCTTAGATATTTCATGCTGACACCCCTTCCTTGATGGCCATCATGTCAATTGCCAGATATTTTCTGACATCATTTCCTTTAGTTTTTTAATTTACCTAATTGTACTTTATTTTGCCCCCTCTCATGTTATCCAGAGCAAATCAGAAGATCTGCATAATGCTGAGTGACATGAGATTTATTATACATCTCTCAGCAGCTTTTTCATGTTAAATACATCAGTATTGAGTAAACTGGGGTGATCATTGTTTTGCTTTGCCCTCAATTAAAATCTTGTTTTGCCATCTAAAGTTGCATTACTTTTATGACATGCCATGTGTCAAGATCAACTCATGACCACCTGTGTGACCTGCCACCCTTATTTCTCCAACTTTCTGCAGTTTTCATATACGTCACAAATGTAGTAAGACCCAATATTACATAAGATACTGAGATGATTTTAAACAGCAACGTCTCACAGTCAGGCATTCATATCCTCTCCTCGTTCTCCAGGCTTTTCCTTAAATAAGCCAAAATCATACGTTGAAAGGTCTGTGTGGAATCACTTTAAATTGCCAACTACAGTTGTATGCTAGCCTTTACTCAAGTACCTCTTGTGGGCTTCCTCCCAACAGTTAAATGGTTTATGTGTAAAATGGTGCAATGGGGACTATGGAGAATTGGTGGCTGATGTATATATATATCACAGATACAGGAGGTCTTGGATGACCTCAAACAAGAGAAGGACCAACAAGAGGTGACCAAAATTATTAAAAATGTGGAGGAGAAAATGCGGGCCTATGAGAAGTATGTGGTAACCAAGAAACAAAGGACAAAGGAAGTTCATACGAGATGAACGAGACTATGCAGCGGGCGCATTTTAACATTTGCCAGGAAGTACGACAAAATCAGAGCAGACTTGAAGAAAGATAAGGCCCTAGAATCACTGGAACCTAACAAAGACGGATATATGACGGACATGAGCTCTGATCAGGAATCATTGGACAGTGTGACATCTGGTACTCCAGAGCAGCAGTCTTTTTCTCAGGCGCACCTCTTAATACAGAGGGAGAAAGAACACGCTGGAAGAGGGCGGCCGAGAGGAAAGGGAGCAGGAAACACAGGCAAAACCGAAGAAGAAACGCAAGGCGCAAGCAACTTAAGTGCAACTGGCATGGGAACCAGAGGCCAGGCAGCGAAAAAACAGCAATGAAGAACAACGCCCAAAAACTAACGGTAATAAACCTTAGCAATAGAACTCTATCTAACATAGAAAATGAAGTGCTTGAATTAGGCTTATCATTTTGTCCTCACAAAGGGTTTGATTATGTGCAAGTTAGGGTGGATTTGTACAAATTTGAGCGCAAATTGAAATTATGTAAACTGCATGCTCTTAAAAAGAACAAACCAGGGCTCACCACACCTCCCACCCAAACAGAGGGAATTGGTATAACCATCAGGGATGTCCCAGCACTATAAGCCATGACAGACCTAGCTGCACAGACACGCCACAACACCACTGACACAACCTTTGATCCATTTGACTCCACTAGTTTGAGTTGTATTCCAGATAACCTGGGGGTGGCAACAGGACATACCCCTCAAACTGATTTCTAAGTAAATCTAAGTATATCCCGATACTACCCAGGGATAATATAGATGTATTCAGTTAGCTCGTGGCAAATGACTTGCTCTCCCTCATAGGAAATACCAACACTAGAAATAACCTTACCAAAGCCCAATGGGAAGCTATAAACGACCTCCAGAAACACAATAACATTGTCATAAAACCCTCAGACAAGGGCGGGAATATTGTCCTGCTGACTAGGGAGATGTATCTCAAGGAAGCCTACCGCCAGCTTAACGATCCAACCTGTTACACCAAGGGGGACAGGAAATACATCATTACCCTCAAAGACATATACCATGAGAAATTAAAAAACTGGCATGAACAAGGGCTCCTTAGTTGGGATGAAAAACAATTCCTCACTAACAATACACCAACTACACCAACCCTATATCTCCTGCCCAAAGTCCACAAGAGTGAAACAAATCCGCCAGGACGGCCGATAGTTTCCTTTAAAAACAGCCTGATGGCAAAAAAACAGCACATTCGTAGATCATTTCTTATTCCCTTAAGTTAAAGAATTTAAATCATACATACGAGACACGACTGATTTCCTACACAAAACGAGAGACATTGTGATGGGGGTGGGGGATTGGCTTGTATGTTTAGATGTGAAAGCGCTTTATACAAGCATAAGACATGAGGATGGTCTCAAAGCCTGCAAGTGTTTCCTAAGGGATCGCAGAGTAGAGTACCTCCAACACACCACTATGCTGCTTGAAATGATTTCTGTTTGTCTAAAAGAAAATGCTTTTATGTTTGAAAATGCGCACTTCAAGCAACTACAAGGGACTTCCATGGGCACCTGCTTGCCACAAGCTATGCCAATCTCATGGTAGGCTGGTGGGAGAAACAGGTGCTCTGGAACGACCAAACAGAGAAATGGGCACTGAATGTAAATAAATGGCTGAGGTACATAGATGACATTTTCTTTGTGTGGAGAGGCTCAGAAAGTGAGCTACATTTGTTCATTGACTGTATAAATGCCAACGATGTCAACCTACGTTTTAGCAGACACTACAGCCAAACACAGATTGAATTTCTTGACCTCAGACTAACCATAGAAAAAGGGAGAATTAGCACTAATCTCTTCCGCAAGGCAACTGCGGGAAATTCCATCCTGCACTCAACTAGCGCACACACCCCCAGCTTCAGGTGGGGCATCCCATACAGTGAGTTTCTGAGAGCAAAGCGCAATTGTGGCTCAGAGGAGTCCTATGAAGAAACTAAGAATGAAATGAAACTCAGATTCAAGGAGAGGGGGTACACCAGAAAGGCATTACACCAGGCAGAAATCAAAGTAGGAGCCAAAGACAGGGATCAGGCCCTCGGAGACAGTCTCTCCCCCAAGAGACAAAGACGAGAAAAAAAGAACACACAGCAGATCAGATACATTACCAAACTTTGTAGTCACTCCAATCAGATACGCAACATTCTCAAGAACAGATGGGACATTCTTAGACAAGATCCCATCCTTAGAAATGAAATAGGGGTAAGACCATCAGTCATGTATGAAAGAAATGAGTCTCTTAGATATATTCTAGTCCAGAGTCACTTCCAAGGCAAGAAAACGAGCTGGTTACAACAGACTAAGGGGTTTAGCAAATGCGGAAACTGCAAGGCTTGTAAACATAGCTCGAATATCACAGAGGTTACCCTAGAAAGAACAAAAATAAAATGGAAAATACCCCTGCTGATCAACTGCAACACTGAGTTTGTTGTGTATGTGATTGTGAGTCCCTGTGGCCTATGGTATATTGGATCCACGACATTTGCTGTAAAAAAAGCATATTGGAACACTGGCGCACCATTACCAATAGGGACACAGCTACAGCACGGCAAGACACTTTGCCAAAGAACATGAGGCAGATTGGACCAAAGCCAAATTCTTCGCTCTGGATAGTGTCAGTGTTAACCAGAGGAGGCAATCGTCTTGCTGCTCTCCGGAAACGCGAGTCACGCTTCATATTACAGGCAGGCACCAAGTTCCCCAATGGTATGAACCAAGATGAGGAGATGTACAGTCATCTATAGAAATCCTCTATGCCCACTACAGCTTTTTTGATAATATATCACTGAAACACGCCGATTCCTCCGTTCCCTTTTTAACTCACACACCCTTCACTTCTCCTTCAGTGCACATTCCACCTTTTAACCCTAGGGTACTTCTTTCTTGCAAAACTAGATAAACTCAGTCAGTAGTTTGTAGGTTAGTACAATACGACACAATATGTTCTGAGCACTAACGGTCTGATTTTTTATCCCACATGAGAGTACCACACAACCAGCTGCGCTCTGTTACCACTACGGCAAAGATAAGAGCACCAGAGTCATGAACACCAGTCCAAACTCTAAGTCAACTACAAGAATTAAGCGCACCCAGGTACTATACCGGCACTAGGAGGATTAACCTCAAGGATACGATGGCACTCTTCCACTGATATATATGCTGCGACACACAATGACCGAAAGTTACCAGGAGAAATCATGTACCTTGACATGCTATTCCTGAACTGCACGTGTCCCGACCTATACTTAGAGCTACCTACAATCAATATACCATACATATGATAAATTTGTAAACACAGAAATGTCAAGAACAGTACCCTTTATTTTAAATGCACACCCATTGTCATGTAATTTAATGAATATGTGATGTAACATATTTACAAGAAAGTCACAAATGCTAATCAATATGTGTACTGCACCTTTAAAAAGCATCTCATTCATTTTGTGACACAAACAGATCTGAAAGCTGAATGTTTTCTATGTCCATTAACATGACTGTGTGCAAATGCACCTATATATACCTGCACTTGGGAGACGTGGGTCATGTTACCAAGACCATGGACATGGTCGAAACGCATCGTTTTTTCTGTCTAAAATAAACTTACTTGCTGCAACTGCTGCGGGCTCGCCTGAATTCCTTTCCTGTGGAATCCATGGATCGCAATATATATATATATATATATATATATATATATATATATATATATATGTATATATATATCCAAACCCAAATCGCTGCAACCTTCTCCAACTCTTGGAAATACAGCCACCACGGACTCCAAATTGTTGCACAAAGCAGTATTTATTGACAAAATCTAGGCAAACTCACTTGAAGCGTTTCGAGACCCCGTCTCTTGGTCACGAGTGCCGCCAGTGAAGTACAATAGGTTTAAATAAACATGTGATTTTTTTCAAAGTAATAAACAGTGAAGACAGACTTTCAGATACAATTCATGGAGAAAAAGACATAACATAAAGCTATTATCATTAACGTCTTAATACAGTGCTCGTAAAAAATCATAGTGCATGGCGACTAATAATGAAAAAATCAGTAAATTACTCTGAGCTTCGCAGTTTCATTATCGGTATACCGTTATATCGAAATCTCTGATGCTTCTCAGATTCGCATGTAGCGCTGTTCTTATACCACCCCAGTGGGCTTTTTTTTAACAAACTTTATTCGTACACAATTAGCGGTACCTCTTCTTAGCATTTGATCTCATGTTTGATCCCAATTGTACAACTGATGTTATGTCACCTACTAATCGTCGCCCAAGTGGGCTTTATCCTGAAGCATCTGTTCAATTAGCTTAACACTTGTACTAGACAAAAATTACTTATATTCATATTCATTATGCTCTTCAACCTTCAATTCATATTCTCACGATGTTGAATCTGTCAAAAAATAAAAAACATATACTTAACAAAAAAATAAATAACACTCAAAACTATATCAATCTATACTCGAACAGTAAAAAATATATTACAAACAAGCATAATATACGAGACACTCTATAGCTTGGTTCTTGTAATTCTACTTTCTAGCTGGTTATTCCCCTACTAAAATTAATACGATGAGAATTCTAGTAAAATGACAATTCTAGTAATTGAAAACCCTATGAAGTAGTCAGACTATTCAAGGACAGAATCTCATTATCCCAAATGCACTGCAAGTTCCTCATCGAAGTTATGTCCAATCGGGGCTAGTGTTCTGTACTGTATAATCAGTCTCGACTCTAGGCGGCGGAGACATTGTACTCTATTGCCGCCTCTTTCATTAAGTTAGACCATGTCGAGAACACAGAAACTTAAGAGATTTGTATCCTGTTTGTGATCGCTCTGGAAATGGCGAGCAATGGGATACTGCTTGTTGCCATTTTTTATCGCCCGCATGTGCTCAAGAATTCTGATTTTGGCCTTATGCACAGTGCTCCCTATATATGCTTTTTTACATGGGCAGAAAAGGGCGTATACTGCAAACTCTGTATTGCAAGAAGTGTGTTCAGTTATTCGGAACGGCTGACAGCAATTTGACAAGACAACCTCCTTATTTTTGCTATACTTACATGCTTTGCAGTTTCTGCATGTGTAGAACCCTTGCACACCCAGAACCTTTGTTCTGGGGGTTTCCACTGCTCGGCATAGGGAGTCTTTGAGTGACTGCGCTCTCCTAAAGGTGACTTGAGAAGTTGCTGAAACACACTTAGCAAGATCTGAATCAGTGTGTAACATTGGCCAGAATTTCTCTAGACATTTTCGAATCTTAAAAGCTTTGTTGTTGTAGGTTGTTATGAACCGAGTTGTTACTGGTTCATTCTTATCCTCCATGGCCTTTTTGTCTACTAACAGGGATTCCCTCGACCTTTGTGCCACAGTGTCCTTGGCTTTAATAATGATTCCTGGCGAATACTCTCTGGCCAACAATCTTTCTGTCATGACTTCTTCCTCAAGTTTAAAACTACTCTCAGTACTACAGTTACGTTTTGCTCGCAGCAGCTCTCCCACTGGGATACTGTTGATCAATGCTTTCTGATGGCAGCTGCAAGCATGAAGAATGCTATTGCCAGCAGTTGTCTTTCTGTATAACGAACTCTCTAATCTGTTGTTCTCGACTGTCAGTCTCAAATCTAGGAACTCTAACGTATCCTTAGACCACTGGCTTGTGAACTGCAGATTGTGCTCATTCTTATTCAGTAGTTCAACAAACTCAGCGGCTTCTGTTTCTGTCCCTCTCCACACCACGAAAATATCGTCTATATACCTAACCCATTTCTCTACCTTTTCAGTGAATATGGGTAATTGGTACACAATCTTCTCTTCCCAGTGCCCCATAAAGAGACCTGCAAAAGATGGCGCAAAGCAGGTCCCCATAGATGTCCTAGGGTCTGTCTGTATATCTTATTGTCGAAGAGAAAGAAATTTTGTGTGAGGCAAATATTCATCATTTCACCTAACATCTCAGTGTGGTGCAAGTGTGAAATAGACCTTTCCGACAAGAAATACCTACATGCGTTAAGGCTAAGGTCGTGCGGGATGCAGGTATAGAGACTCGTCTAGCGACAAGAGAGAAAAGTCTGCACACCATTCGATACTATCAAGACACTTCAGGAAATCACCAGAGTCTTTTATATACGAGGGTAGTTTCTGAACTGGGCCTTGTAGAAAATAATCTACATACTGTGATGCATTTTCGAGACAACTACCCACCGCTGAGACAATAGGTCTCCCTGGTGGATTTTCTTTACTCTTATGAATTTTGGGGAGCAGGTAGAGGGCTGGTAACTTGGGGAATTTACACTCTAGGAACTTAAATTCTTCATTAACAAGTAACCCCTTATCTTTCCAACCAGCCAACTGTCCTTTAAAAGATCTTGCCGCCCCCTCATACTCCATCCTATTGCTCCTACAGTACTTGCTTGTATCGGTTAGCTGTCTCAGACCTTCCTCAGTATATTTAGTTCTCGATTGCACCACAACATTCCCACCTTTGTCAGATTTTTTTATAAACAATTGTACAGTCATTTTTTAAATTGCCAATCGCTTTTCTTTGAGCTGGTGTCACATTACTCCAACATCTGTATTGTTTGTCAAAACTTATTTTTTGTAATTCTTTACAAACGCTTTTTTAGAAAACATCAATTACATCGTTCTTTATTTGAGGAAGAAATATTGACTTGGGTCTAAAGTTACTTCTTGCACTCAAATCTAGTGGTACATTTTCTTGTAGTAAGCTGCTAATGGAATCGCTGTTCTTATCCACATCTCCGCTAGCACATTTAAAGCATGCAAAAGTTCTAAATCTGCAATTCTAATGCTACTTGGTCTTTCTTCTGCAACCTCTCTTTTCTCATTAACTTTGGTTGCAAACCATTTATTAATCCGCAGTTTTCAAGTAAAGAAAAATAAATCCACTCTACTCTGGGTGTAGTTAAACATACTCGAAGGGCAAAAAGTGAGGCCCATAGATAAATGTTCTACCTCAGATGATGTTAATTTTCTCTGCGAAAGATTGATGACCGTCTTTTTCTCCATTATTTCGCCTTCAGTTGGCACCTTGTCCGTCTTCCCACAGGGCTTTCGAGTTCTCCTAAGGTAGAGGTGCTGTTGCTTTTTCCGCCTCTGTTTCCTTTTCTTTGATTTAGATTTTGGGGTCCCCCTCGCCTGCTGTTGATCTGTCTGCCTTTCATTACCAGATCGAATTCTGTTAAAACACTGGTTTTTACTCCAGAGAATTCCCCAACAGTTGAGAGATCACTTCCACTTGTCAGACTTCCATCAGTCTGTCCATCGTTGTCAAGTTGTACAACTGTCCCTTCCGACTCTACCCCGACTTTTTTTTTTTTAAACATCTTTTTAATGAAAAAACAAAGAAAAACCAATAACAGGTGACTTACCTCGCGGAATGAAAGGATGAGCAATATACATACAGGGCATAATGGATGGAGAACTATCAATAAAGCCTACTCACAAGCTACATCGGGTATGCGGCCGCACGACATTCAGGATAATCAAACAAATGCCAACCACCAACCCCACCTCCCCTGGAAACAGGATAAACATTGAGCAGCAGTCCAGAGTAGAAGGGAGGGGGGGCGCAGAAGTAAAAATGTTACGAGACTACAGCCGCATCCCGAATACAATAACGGATGACGCAACAGTTGGCTAATTTATGCTAATAATACCCCCACCAGAGCCCATCCACCCAAAACACAAATTCGCGCCTCAATAAGACCACCTATATCAGGATTCGGAAGGATTTCAAACATAAAAACTACAAACACTAACAAGACGAACACCCCTCCCCCCACCCTGCACCCCTGCATATGGCGTGCGCCTGTCCCCAACTAGCAGTGTGCCTGTCGCCCCATCTAACTAGGTATTAAAAGTAGAAAAAGTGGAGGAGGACACCTCAATACGGGCCCCCGGGCCCCCCTCTCCCTCGCCAGAACCAAGAATCCCCCAGGATAAAACCCACAACTCTATTAGAGCGATATAAAACGAAACAGGGGAAACATTAAACACCACCCGACCTCCCGTAAATACAATGGTAGCGAATCCCACTTCAGCAAGTCCACGGTGCCAAGCCCAACAGTCAGTCTCATTCTTGACTCTTCCGATCAGTCGTGCAAGCCCCTTCCGGACGGACTGTTGCCTCCGCAGGATAGTCAAAATGCCGAAACAGTTCAATAAAGATCCTTCCGAGGCGAGGCAAAGTTTTAAAATCACTGGGAACTCCATCGACATCAACGATGTCCCTCACCTCCATGAGCTCCCAATGTCGTTGTCTCTGCGATCGTAATGAAGGTGTCAGAGAGGGGAAAAATGCTGTTTCATCTCGTAGACAGTTCCCACCAAGAGTATCCAGAAAGGGAGCACAAATTAATCCACACACAGTAGGCAATGATGGTGGGCTTGACAATCCGTAGAGAGCACCAAGTACATGGTCGTCGGCTATCGCACTGCCATGAAGCTCAAACACCCCTCGTGGCACAGGGCCCACTGCCGTTACAAGGACCTCCGTGGGTGGTATAGGCCGATCAGGATATTGCACCGGATCAGGGTCCGGTCCCTCATGCCCATGTCCGTATGTGACCGCTATCATTTTCTGGACAATGGACTCCACATGGGAATGTAGTGTCCCGATAGCTGCCAGTACAGTCGGCATCGACGGTTCAGACTCAGTCCGTCCCACCACATTTCGTTCCGAGTCGACCATAATCGCGTCCCCCAGAGGCACTGGACTTCCCCGGGGGAACCGGCAAAATTGGGTCGGAGAGTCACGGAGGGAGTACCAAGGCCACAATCCACGCTCTGCTACCGCAAGCGAAGACCCCGACTCAGCGAACACCGGCGGCGGCAAACCGGGTCTCCGGGTCACGGACCTCCACCCACAGCCACAGTCGTGCCTGGTCAACCCTCCGTCGATTTTTAGGGAAGAGCAACAACCGCCGTCAAAATCAGGCTTAGGAAGTTCTCCACATCCAAGGACCGGACCCTGTCGATCACCCACAGCCGATGTTATTCAACTGGAACCCGGCTGGGCCAGTACTCGAGTCCCGGCTCACAAGCTGGTGTAGGCCCCAATCTGAAACTCGGCATAACTCCGTCCACCAAGCTGGTAAAAGTCCCGGGATCGCTCCAAAGTACAGCACAGCAGTTCACACGCCCAGAGGCAGGGTGTAAATTCAGGATTATTAGCAGGATCATCTGGCGGGGGACGGAGGTCGGCGGAGCCGGGAGCCTAAGCGGCCATCTTGGTTGCTAGCGTAGCTCCTCCTCCTCTACCCCGACTTTTAATGTGGTCTCAGTTGCGTTTGTCTTCGATGTTGCGTCCCTCAATTTATCATATTTATTGCAAAAGTAATAATTTGTCCTTTTTGGTAGTCGACCAAATCCCTCTGGAACTTTCTTTGTTTTTTTATTTTGATGTCGTCCTCGATTTTACTTAGGCTGACTTCCATTTTGTTCATTTCCTTGCGAAATTCTTTTTCGCTACACAATCCTTTCAATTCCTCGGTATATTCGTCAATCTCTTTGGCTAGTTTATCGACATCTTTTGCTGCATATTTGACTAGCATTTGCAGCATATTAGTGGAACATTGATGGTTATTTTCTGCCCACTCTGCCACAAGAGCTGGATCCGGGTTGTTAAAAGTCGGGGTAATAAAGATCCGCAGTCCCCGCGGGATTCTCCCAACTTCAATGTACTTCTGCAAGGTGGTGGCTTCCCACCATTTATTCTGCTCAGTTTTGAGGGCCTTCCATAATTTATCCCAGACAGTCTTTTTTGTAGGTGTAACCACGCACGCCCCGCTATTTATGCTCGTATCCGCGCTATTTATCCGACTACAGTCCTCAAACATTTTATCTGCAGCCTCTGCGCGCTTGTTATTCCTTAAGTTCGCCATCTTTGCACGATGTTGTAACACCAGTCGGTGCTACTGCTGAGTGCCGCGGTACAAACCCACCTTAGACGGGTATTGGTCCGCCTCCGTTAGCAAAGGTTCCCTCCGGGCTTCTGATTAGAAAGTGTAGAATGAAGCTACCACGCCTGTGTTGCTTTAATCACCGCAACCGCCTCCTCCACACAAATCTTTTCTGCAACGTGTTCTCTTTGCGGGCCGGGTCATTCAAAAATACTAGCAGGAAATCCCGGCTACTACCGGGAACGCCATGTCCCCGCCACAGTGAATTGGCGGTCCGTGGTAAGGCGGCGAACCTTAATATCCAAACACAAATCGCTGCAACCTTCTCCAACTCTTGGAAATACAGCCACCACGGACTCCAAAGTGCACAAAGCAGTATTTATTGGCAAAATTTAGGCAAACTCACTCGACGCGATTCGAGACCCCGTCTCTTGGTCACGAGTGCCGCCAGTGAAGTACAATAGGTTTAAATAAACATGTGATTTTTTTCAAAGTAATATGTTATGTTATGTTATACAGTTTATTAAGTGCACAGCTGCCCCAGCAAAGGGGCGTCCCGGCGCTAGTCCCAAGTAAAGAAACATAGCTGAGGTAGAAAAAAAGACGGAGAGACACTATTTCTCCTGAAATAGATACGTTTTAATGGCTTTTCTAAATTGCAGCGCATCCTGTATCTTTTGAATCTGGGCAGGGAGTGAGTTCCAAAGCTTAGCCGCCAGAAACCGGAAGGAACGACCTCCTGCTCTACTGCGCTTAAACCGGGGGACTACCACCAGATTTTGTCCTGCCGACCGCGGAGACCGCGTAGACATGTACAGATTGAGCAGTGGTCTCAGCAATTTAGGAGCGGATAGTCTAATAATTTTAAAAGCGATACACAAAGTTTTAAACTGTATCTGCTGAGCTACTGGAAGCCAATGAAGTTTCCTGATAGTGGCCGATGTAGGACTAAAACGTGGCAAGCCTATTAGTGCTCTAGCAGCAGAATTTTGGATACGTTGAAGGCGGGTAACTTCCACTGAGATCCAACAGGACCAGTGCCGCCATTTGACCATTGTCCATAGTGGAGCGAAGGTGCTCAGTCACAGCCAGGAGCGCCGTCTCTGTGCTGGGACCGGCCCGAAACCCATGTTGGGTGTCATCCAGAATGTCACCTGCACTCAGAACGCTGTTAAGAACTGAGTTCACATGAGACTCCGAAATCTTCGCCGCCCAGGGTAGCAAAGATATGGGCCTGAAGTTTTCTGGTTTTAGTGGGTCTTTTGAGAATAGGTGACAGCCAAGCCTGCTTCCACCTGGCTGGGACAGTAGCCGTAGAAAATGAGTTGTTGATAAGGTTCAGTATGGGAGGCAGGCAGTGGAGGGAACACTCTCTAAATTGGGCAGGTTTTAAAGGGTCTGCTCGGGAGCCAGATTTAATCTGTCTCGTAAGCTTATCGAACTCTTCTCTAGATAGTTCGGGAATAGTTGACATCTTAGAAATTAAACCCGGTAGAGGACCAGGAACAGGGTTATCTTGTGGCACCGGGACAAAGGCTTGATAAATGCCCTGAATTTTGTCCACGAAAAAGGTAGCCAGTTCTTCACATAGAACAGCCGAGGTCAGGGTAGACTAACCGATTTTTTCATATTGAGCTCATTAAGAATTTTAAAAATAACTTTGGTAGGGTTAGTGCTGGCTTTTATTTCAGAGGTATCGAATTCTGCTCGCACCCTACAGATAGCTTTATGGTAAGCCTTGAGCTCCTTCATATAGCTAATCTTTTTCTCTAAGGAATAGTCCTTTCGCCAATCCCGCTCATGTCTTTTGCAATGAGTCTTTAGACCAGCCAAGGTATCATTATACCAGGGATTGGTGTCTTGTGTGCGTCCTTTAACCCATCTTGCCGGAATGAGAGTATCTAGCGCCCTGGTAAGCCAGGTACAGAAAGAGTCATAACCTGTCTCCATATCTGAGAAAGAGTCCAAAAGGTCAACATCTAGCAGAGCTTGAAACTCCTCTAGCCGGAGTTTGTGCCAAGGTCTTTTGCGCGTAGCCCTTTGACTTTTGCCTGCTGTAGCGATAGCGACGCATACGGACAACTCCACTAAAAAATAATCTGTCCACGCTATCGGCATAGGAGTGGCAATTCTAGAAAGTTCTATATTAGCAAAAATGGGATCCAGCACATGGCCTCCCATATGGGTGGGGCTTTTAACAAGTTGGAGAAGCTGGAAGGCAGCCAAGTCAGAGATTAGAGTACGCACACTCAGATCCTGGTCAGAATCAAAATGAAGATTAAGATCACACAATATACTAAAGTTGGCTGACCCCACCGCATAAGCTTCCACCACTTCCAAAAGAGATGTATTAAAACTCTGCATGGGTCCAGGGGGCCTATATATTAAAAGTCCAGCGGAGGTGAAGTGAGTATTAACAGTGATACTGAAGTGTGCACATTCACCCCCTTTCAATTCTATTTTCTCAAATGTGCAGGTATAACTAGATCTAGTGATTACGGCAATGCCGCCCCCTCTAGTAGTTCTATTCACCAGCATAATTGAATTTTTAGGGGGTAGCGCTAGATTAGGAATGGTTGTAAGATCATTCCTCATCCAAGTTTCGGTCAGAAAAATAATATCCGGGGCTTCGTCAACTAAAAGGTCAAACACCTCAGCATAATGCTTCGGTAGTGACCTAACATTCAACTGTAATATTTTTAACCATTGCTGGGCAGAAGAATTAACACAGGCGCCTATCATAGTAGGGGCTGAAAGAGTAAATTGAGCGCAAGGACAGGTTACCGGGCCACTCATCGGATCGAGCGGACCCAGGCATCCTGTGGCCTTAGCAGGGGGCAGACTTTGCAGCTCCTCTTTAGAGTAAAATGCATTACCTGGTGGATTTGAGCCAGCGTCTCTGGCGGGAGGCGCTGGACTAGCGCGGACGGGCACTGGCGGGCTTAACCTTTGGCGCGCCACCGGCGCTCCCGCTGCGCGGACGATGTCCAATGCACATTTATAGGGTGTGAGGAGGGTTGAAGGAAGTAAAACAACTAGTCTGCAGTTCTCAGTGACCCCCCATGATGGCGGCCTACCCCTGTGCAATCCGGCGTCAGCACCTGATCGGCTGCGCTAGGATCAGAGGTCGAGCTGAAGTGGGGCTAAGGCGAATACGACCGCACCAGTGAAAAGTACAGGTTACCAATGCACTATCACACTCAGCAAAGTTAAAACCACAACATTTGTAAATTTTTTAAACAAGCTATAATAGTGCAAAGTTTTTAAAACAGACGATATTAGTCCCTCAGTCTCCCGGCATCCGCCTCAGGAGTAACTAAACAAAGGAATAACGCGCGGGCATTTCTGGCGCGGTTTTAAGCCCAGGGAGGGCGGGAGGAAGTAAAACAACTAGTCCGCAGTTCTCAGTCTAATAAACAGTGAAGACAGACTTTCAGAAACAATTCAAGGAGAAAAAGACAAAACATAAAGCTATTATCATTAACGTCTTAATACAGTGCTCGTAAAAAATTATAGTGCATGGTGACTAATAATGAAAAAATCAGTAAATTACTCTGAGCTTCGCAGTTTCATTATCGGTATACCGTTATATCGCAACATCTGATGCTTCTCAGATTCGCGTGTAGCGCTGATCTTATACCGCCCCAGTGGGCTTTTTTTGAACAAACTTTATTCGTACACAATTAGCGGTACCTCTTCTTAGCATTTGATCTAATGTCTGATCCCAATCGTACAACTGATGTTATGTCACCTACTAATCGTCGCCCAAGTGGGCTTTATCCTGAAGCATCTGTTCAATTAGCTTAACACTTGTACTAGACCAAAATTACTTATATTCATAATCATTATGCTCTTCAGCCTTTAATTCATATTCTCACGATGTTGAATCTGTCAAAAAATAAAAAACATATACTTAACAAAAAAATAAATAACACTCAAAGCTATACCAACCTATACACTAACAGTAAAAAATATATTACAAACAAGCATAATGTACGAGACACTCTATAGCTTGGTTCTTGTAATTCTACTTTCTAGCTGGTTATTCCCCTACTAAAATTAATATGATGACAATTCTAGTAAAATGACAATTCTAGTAATTAAAAACCCTATGAAGAAGTCAGACTATTCAAGGACAGAATCTCATTATACCAAATGCACTGCAAGTTCCTCATCACAGTTATGTCCAATCGGGGCTAGTGTTCTGTACTGTATAATCAGTCTCGACTCTAGGTGGCGGACCATTGTACTCTATTGCCGCCTCTTTCATTAAGTTTGACCATGTCGAGAACACAGAAACTTAAGAGATTTGTATCCTGTTTGAGATGGCTCTGGAAATGGCGAGCAATGGGATACTGCTTGTCGCCATTTTTTATCGCCCGCATGTGCTCAAGAATTCTGATTTTGGCCTTATGCACAGTGCTCCCTATATATGCTTTATTACATGGGCAGAAAAGGGCGTATACTGCAAACTCTGTATTGCAAGAAGTGTGTTCAGTTATTCATGACGGCTGACAGCAATTTGACAAGACAACCTCCTTCTTTGCTATACTTACACGCTTTGCAGTTTCTGCATGTGTAGAACCCTTGCACACCCAGAACCTTTGTTCTCGGGGGTTCCACTGCTCGGCATAGGGAGTCTTTGAGTGACCGTGCTCTCCTAAAGGTGACTTGAGGAGTTGCTGAAACACACTTAGCAAGATCTGAATCAGTGTGTAACATTGGCCAGAATTTCTCTAGACATTTTTGAATCTTAAAAGCTTTGTTGTTGTAGGTTGTCATGATCCGAGTTGTTAGTGGTTCATTCTTATCCTCCGTGGCCTTTTTGTCTACTAACAGGGATTCCCTCGACCTTTGTGCCACAGTGTCCTTGGCTTTAATAATGATTCCTGGCGAATACCCTCTGACCAAGCATCTTTCTGTCATGACTTCTTCCTCAAGTTTAAAACTACTCTCTGTACTACAGTTACGTTTTGCTCGCAGCAGCTCTCCCACTGGGATACTGTTGATCAATGCTTTCTGATGGCAGCTGCGAGCTTGAAGAATGCTGTTGCCAGCAGTTGTCTTTCTGTATAACGAACTCTCTAATCTGTTGTTCTCGACTGTTAGTCTCAAATCTAGGAACTCTAACGTATCATTAGACCACTGGCTTGTGAACTGCTGATTGTACTCATTCTTATTCAGTAGTTCAACAAAGTCAGCGGCTTCTGTTTCTGTCCCTCTCCACACCATGAAAATATCATCTATATACCTAACCCATTTCTCTACCTTTTCAGTGAATATGGGTAATTGATATACAATCTTCTCTTCCCAGTGCCCCATAAAGAGACCTGCAAAAGATGGCGCAAAGCAGGTCCCTATAGATGTCCCTATGGTCTGTCTGTATATCTTATTGTCGAAGAGAAAGAAATTTTGTGTGAGGCAAATATTCATCATATCACCTAACATCTCAGTGTGGTGCAAGTGTGAAATAGACCTTTCTGACAAGATATACCTACATGCGTTAAGGCCAAGGTTGTGCGGGATGTACGTATAGAGACTCGTGACATCTGGAGACAAGAGAGAAAAGTCTGCACACCATTCGATACTATCAAGACACCTCAGGAAATCACCAGATTCTTTTATATACGAGGGTAGTTTCTGAACTGGGCCTTGTAGAAAATAATCTACATACCGTGATGTATTTTTGAGACAACTACCCACCGCTGAGACAATAGGTCTCCCTGGTGGATTTTCTTTGCTCTTATGAATTTTGGGGAGCAGGTAGAGGACTGGTAACTTGGGGAATTTACACTGTAGGAACTTAAATTCTTCATTAACAAGTAACTCCTTATCTTTCCAACCAGCCAACTGTCCTTTAAAAGATCTTACCGCCCCCTCATACTCCATCCTATTGCTCCTACAGTACTTGGTTGTATCGGTTAGCTGTCTCAGACCTTCCTCAGTATATTTAGTTCTCGATTGCACAACAACATTCCCACCTTTGTCAGATTTTTTTATAACGATTGTACAGTCATTTTTAAAAACATCAATTACATTGTTCTTTATTTGAGGAAGAAATATTGACTTGGGTCTAAAGTTACTTCTTGCACTCAATGCACTATATGTCGAAGAACTTCCTTAAACGTAACCCAATAGGAATCAGACGAGCCACAGACCCAGTTAGAAGTGCACGGTGAGTTTATTTAGTTGCTTTGCATGTCCGCCAAGACGCGTTTCAGCCTTCCAGAGACCTTGATCACATGGCGCCTTGGGAGGAGTATACCAACTTTTAAAGTGCTAAGTGCAAATAACATACAACGTTATTGGTTGATGGCACCAGTGTATGGACATTAAAAAAACTTGATGTTCGAACATCAATGTTTTAAACAAAACAAATGCCAGCACTTTGAAATAATCTTTTTAATACTAAAATAAACATCATATCATGTCAATAGAAAGTATTAAAAGCCAAACAGTACTATGTAATGATGTGTTTAAAATTTGAAATAAAAGGTCAAATCTTAAAACCATGGAATGCAATTGTGCAAATATATGCAGACAGAGTAAAACCCAAGTGGGTTTAAATTACATGTAAACACCTGAAGGGGATACTGCAAATCAGATGTCCTGGAAGATGGCTATCAGCGTGTAAAACAGTGTTACCCGCCGTGGGCTTCCTGAACAGTCTGGTCTCCAATTTGTCATTGCTGACAAAAACCTCAACATCTAGAAAACAGACTAGTTCTTGACTCAGATTGCCTGTGAACTATAGGTTGACTGTGTTAGTGTTGATCAATTGAATGAAGTCTAAGGCCTGTTGTTTAGTACCTCTCCAAATTAGAAATGTATCACCGATATATCTATACCAATGAATTATATGGCTAATAAAGACTTCATGATGTTGTTTATAGAGGACCTGTTCCTCCCACATGCCCATTTGTAGGCAGGCATAACTTGGGAAGAAACAGGCCCCCATGGCAACACATCTAGCCTGTTGGAACAGTTGGTTAAAAAACATGAAAAAGTTGTTATTGAGACATGTGGAAATCATGGAGGTTAACATCTTGTTGTGATTACACATATGGATGGGTCTCTTGCCTAAGTAATGGTTAATGGCTTTTAGACCATCCTTATGATGTATACTGGTGTAAGAGATGTAACGTCCAGAGTTATTAACCAGTAAGTAGAGTCCCATGGAACCCCTTCCAACTTCCTCAGGAAATCACCCGTATCTTGGATGAAAGAGGGCAAAGGCCTCAACTGTTTCTTTAGGAAGGAGTCGATGTAGATAGACATGTTTTTCATGAGACTCTTATGCGCCGATATATATATATACAGCAGCTGTTTGTGGATCCAAGTAATTAATCAATCAATCAATCAATCATGCCATTTGTATAGCGCACTACTCACCCGGGAGGGTCTCAAGGCGCTTGGGGGGAGGGGTATGCTACTGCTCGAACAGCCAGGTCTTGAGTTGTTTCCTGAAGGCGAGATGGTCCTGGGTCAGCCGAAGGTGGATGGGGAGGGAGTTCCAAGTCTTGGCAGCCAGGTAAGAGAAGGATCTTCCTCCTGCGGTGGCTCTTCGGATGCGTGGTACAGCTGCGAGGGCGAGGCTGGTGGACCGTAGCTAGCGGGTGGGCGTGTAGAAGGTCAGGCGGTCGTTGAGGTACTCGGGGCCCAGGTCGTGGAGAGACTTGTGTGCGTGGGTGAGGAGCCGGAACGTGATCCTCTTGTCGACGGGGAGCCAGTGCAGGTTCCTCAGATGGCTGGAGATGTGGCTGCGTCGGGGGACATCCAGGATGAGTCGGGCGGAGGCGTTCTGGATGCGCTGGAGTCTTTTCTGTAGCTTGGCTGTGGTTCCGGCGTAGAGGGTGTTTCCGTAGTCCAGTCGGCTGGTGACGAGTGCCTGGGTGACAGTCTTCCTGGTCTCGGTCGGGATCCAGCGGAAGATCTTGCGAAGCATACGCAGGGTGTTGAAGCACGATGAGGAGACGGCGTTGACTTGTCTGGTCATCGAGAGGGAGGGGTCCAGGATGAAGCCCAGGTTGCGTGCGTGGTCGGTTGGCTTGGGTGCGGTGCCCAGGGCTGGGTGCCACCAGGAGTCGTCCCAGGCAAAGGGCGAAGATCCCAGGATGAGAACTTCCGTCTTGTCCGAGTTCAGTTTCAGGCGGCTGTCCTTCATCCACTCGGCGACGTCTTTCATCCCTTTGTGTAGGCAGGTTCTGGCGGTGTTGGGGTCTCTGGTGAGGGAGAGGATCAGCTGGGTGTCGTCGGCGTAAGAGATGATGTTGAGGTTGTGCTGGCGTGCGATGGCTGCGAGAGGTTTCATGTAGATGTTGAAGAGGGTGGGGCTGAGTGAAGATCCTTGCGGGACGGCGCAGATGACTTCGGTGGCCTCAGAGCGAAACAGGGGGAGGCGGACTCTTTGTGTTCTTCCGGCGAGGAACGAGATGATCCACTCCAGTGCCTTCTCTTGGATACCGATGGTGCTGAGGCGCTGGACTAGGGTGCGGTGGCAGACCGTGTCAAACGCAGCGGAGAGGTCCAGGAGGATGAGGGCCACTGTTTCCCCCTTGTCAAGCTGGGTCCGGATGTCGTCGGTGGCTGCGATGAGGGCGGTCTCGGTGCTGTGGTTGGCTCTGAAGCCGGACTGCGAGGGGTCGAGGGATCCGTTCGTCTCGAGGCAAGCGGTCAGCTGTCTGTTGACGATCTTCTCGATGACTTTAGCAGGAAAAGGGAGGAGCGAGATGGGGCGGAAGTTTTTGAGATCGGTGGGGTCCGCTGTAGGTTTCTTCAGGAGGGCGCTGATCTCAGCGTGCTTCCAGCTCTCCGGGAAGGTGGCGGTGTTGAAGGAGGCGTTGATGATGTTCCGGAGTTGGGGTGCGATGGTGGAGTCGGCCTTGTTGAAGACGTGGTGTGGGCAGGGGTCGGTCGGTGATCCGGAGTGGAGGGTGTTCATCGTGCGGGCTGTGTCTTCGGTGGTCACCGTGGTCCAGGTGCGAAGGGTGGCGGTGGGGGGCGTTGGTTCGACAGTTGGGTGCGTGGGTGGGGTGCCGAAGCTGTTGTGGATGTTGGTGATCTTGCGGTGGAAGAACGAGGCGAGGGAGTCGCAGAGGTCTTGTGACGGAGTGATGTCGTTGGTGCCGGTGCTGGGGTTGGAGAACTCCTTGACGATAGAGAAGAGCTCTTTGCTGTCGTGGGCGTTGTTGTCCAGTCGTTCCTTCAGGGATTTCTTCTTGGTGGTGCGGATGAGCTGGTGGTGCTTGCGGGTAGCGTGTTTGAGGGCGGTCATGTTGTCGGTGGTCCGGTCGAGGAGCCAGGCTTTCTCGAGGGTGCGGCAGGTCTTCTTGGAGTCCTTGAGGTCGTCGGTGAACCAGGAGGCCTTCTTGCTTCTGGGTCTGCAGGGAGGGTTCTTTAGTGGCGCGAGGTCGTCGGCGCAGGTGGTCAGCCACTGTGTGAAGTTACGGGCTGCTTCATTGGGGTCCATTGTGTTGGCGGGTGGGCTCTGGCTGAGGGAGGTGGTGAGCTGGTCTGCGGTGATCTTGCTCCAATTCCTGTGAGGTACCTGTTGCGGGTGGTGGTGGGTCGTGGATCTATTGAAGCTGAAGTGGACGCAGCTGTGGTCGGTCCAGTGGAGTCCGGTGGCGTGGCTGAAGGTGATGTACTTGCTGGAAGAGAAGATGGGATCAAGCGTGTGACCGGCGTAGTGGGTGGGGGTGTTGACCAGTTGCTTGAGTCCGAGGTTGGCGAGGTTTTCCAGCAGGGCGGTGGTGTTGCGGTCCTTGTTGTTCTCCAGGTGGAGGTTGAGGTCCCCGAGGAGGATGTAGTCGGTGGAGGGGAGGGCGTGCGGGCTGATGAAGTCTGTGATGTCTTCGCTGAATTGTGTGCGTGGTCCCGGGGGTCTGTAGACGAGGGTGCCTCTGAGGGTCGTCTTAGGGTCGGTGTGAATCTGGAAGTGGAGATGTTCGGCTGCGGCGAAGGAGTCCTTGTCGTCGGTCGTGATGCGGATGGTGTTCCTGTGGACGATGGCGATGCCACCTCCGGTCTGGTTGATGCGGTCCCTCCTGATGATCTTGTACCCGTCCGGGATGGCGATTAGAAGGACGGGGCACGCCATGGACTTTGGGAAAAAGGAAGGTGGTAATGCGGTTATTTAACTGCATTCTGGGCGGCTTGTATTTGCATTGCTGCCCCCGCTCGACATTACACCCGGATTCCAAGGCTGAGGCCGTTCGGGGACCTAAGGAAGTGTTTGGTTCCTTCAACAAGCAGGAAAATGTGTTTTTCATTGTGCACGAACTATCCTGTCAAACCCACAACAATAACTGAACTCCCCATGTAATACCTACCTGGACTGAAGTTGATGCATTCTGGGTATTGCAGTCCACATATACAGCGTGAACTGCCTATAGGTGTGCAGATATCCTTGGTGGTGGAGTGTTTCCTTGACCAATAAGAGGGCGGCAGGACCAGAGCTCGTGTTATGGAAAGCTTCCTGGACTCTTGGGAGCTAGTGAGGGCAGATAGAATTGCCGAAATGCATTCGCCATTACAGGAACAAAAACGGCTTCCAAAGTGTTCCCCGGTGTGGTCTCTGATCATTTTCGCAAGAAAGGAGTTCTGGTGTTTATTTTCCGTGTCAGCCAGAGACACGATACAGAGACCCCCGCCTCGCAAGCTGGCCCTGACGTCACTGGCTTTTGGCTGCGACAGCAGCAGTTTGTGAATCCAAGTAATTGGAAGGACGGGGCCCGCCATGGACTTTGGGAAAAAGGAAGGTGGTGATGCGGTTATTTAACTGCATTCTGGGCGGCGTGTATTTGCATTGCTGCCCCCGCTCGACATTACACCCGGATTCCAAGGCGGAGGCCGTTCGGGGACCTAAGGAAGTGTTTGGTTCCTTCAACAAGCAGGAAAATGTGGTTTTCATTGTGCACGAAATATCCTGTCAAACCCGCAACAATAACTGAACTCCCCATGCAATAGCTACCTGGACTGAAGTTGATGCATTCTGGGTATTGCAGTCCACAGATACAGCGTGAACTGCCTATAGGTGTGCAGATATCCTTGGGGGCGGAGTGTGCCCTAGACCAATAAGAGGGCGGCAGGACCAGAGATCGTGTTATGGAAAGCCTCCTGGACTCTTGGGCGCTGATGAAGGCAGATAGAATTGCCGAAATGCATTCGCCAATACAGGAATAAAAACGGCTTCCAAAGTGTTCCCCCGTGTGGTCTCTGCTCATTTTCGCAAGAAAGGAGTTCTGGTGTTTATTTTCCGTGTCAGCCAGAGACATGATACAGAGACCCCCGCCTCGCAAGCTGGCCCTGTTGTCATTGGCTTTTGGCTGCGACAGCAGCTGTTTGTGGATCCAAGTAATTGGAAGTACGGGGCCCGCCATGGACTTTGGGAAAAAGGAAGGTGGTGATATGGTTATTTAACTGCATTCTGGGCGGCGTGTATTTGCATTGCTGCCCTCGCTCGACATTACACCCAGATTCCAAGGCTGAGGCGGTTCGGGACCTAAGGAAGTGTTTGGTTCCTTCAACTAGCAGGAAAATTTGGTTTTCATTGTGCACGAACTAGCCTGTCAAACCCACAACCATAACTGAACTCCCCATGCAATACCTACCTGTACTGAAGTTGATGCATTCTGGGTATTGCAGTCCACAGATACAGCGTGAACTGCATATAGGTGTGCAGATATCCTTGGGGGCGGAGTGTGCCCTTGACCAATAAGATGGCGGCAGGACCAGAGCTTGTGTTATGGAAAGCCTCCTGGACTCTTGGGCGCTGATGAAGGCAGATAGAATTGCCGAAATGCATTCGCCATTACAGGAATAAAAAGGGCTTCCAAAATGTTCCCCCGTGTGGTCTCTGCTCATTTTCGCAAGAAAGGAGTTCTGGTGTTTATTTTCCGTGTCAGCCAGAGACACGATACAGAGACCCCCGCCTTGCAAGCTGGCCCTGACGTCACTGGCTTTTGGCTGCGACAGCAGCTGTTTGTGGATCCAAGTAATTGGAAGGACGGGCCCGCCATGGACTTTGGGAAAAAGGAAGGTGGTGATGCGGTTATTTAACTGCATTCTGGGCGGCGTGTATTTGCATTGCTGCCCCCGCTCGATATTACACCCGGATTCCAAGGCTGAGGCGGTTCGGGGACCTAAGGAAGTGTTTGGTTCCTTCAACAAATTTATTTGCATGCACTGCATCGCATTTGGCGATGCAGTGCACACAACTAAATTTGTTTTATTTATTTATGTTTACTTACCTGTATTCAGCCTTATTCCATAATTTACTACCCCCCACCCTGCCCCACGTCACCACCCGGCAGCACTCCCACCACCAACCGCTACTGTGCCCGACCATCAAAATCAGAATCGGGCCCTTACTCCAAACATTTCACCCGATTTAAAGTTGAGTGACAATAGAAAACCTTCAACCTTTGTGAGATCTTCTCAACCATACAATATGTTAGAAAAGAACAACAATCGATTCTCGTACAGATTTAGCATTTCCCTCACTAACCAACAAATTCTAAATACGAAACATGGATTTCTGATTGTGCTAGTGTGTAGTAATGGTAAGAAAAACTTGAAACCTGATCATTTATGCTGTAAGCACGAAACTAAGTCTGCATTTCTCATAGGTAACACTGCACTAGTAATTGTATAACTATTTAAAACATTCATGCAGCTATTATTGGCAAAGGTTCAGCTTGAACTCCAGGCTCTGAGCGAACAATCTAAAGACTGCAGTGGAAAACCTTACAAAAGGCAAACTGGGTACATTTATAACAAGACACTAAGGCAGTACAATAATCAAAATCCTATTATCACTGCCCTGGCAGCAGCAATAGAGAGTTTATGAGAGAATCAAAACATTGTGATGTCGTCTAAGGCACCAAGAGAGTCACCATATAGTAAACCTCCTGTCTAACTGCTACTCCTAGTAACATATAGGTCTTCCTGCAGTGCTCTCTTTTTCTTTTATTAGCTGTCTCTCAGCTTGTATGCCAAATCTCCTTCCTTCTTCTAAAATTTGTCCAAACATTTCTTCTCCTACTAAAAAACTGACCTGTCTTATGTTTATTCCCTCTATCTCTTTTAACCTTGTATGTCATCTTGTTAGGCACCTTTTTCAGCGTTCTCTGGCTGGTCATCCCTTTTAATACTCTTGCTAGCTTTCTAGTTTTTTCTTTGCATGTCCATCATCTTTTCCAACCCTTCTGCGTTTAGTCTTCAGTTGCTCGCATATTTTGATTTTACCCTATGTGGTTGTAACCTCTCTGACTGCGTCCACAAGCTACTTCTGTCAGCCTCACATGCAGTCTTGCCATACATCCACTGTTGCCAACGTAGGCACTGTGAAACCTCTCTGTTCTGTGAGCCTCGAGCAGCCTCATATGTGTGGCACAGACTCCTCACCCTCAAATCCCATCCTGCAACTGTCCTTCCCTTGCCTATGAAACTTTGCTTCTGGCTTTTCCTTACTCAGACTAACTCTTTAAGATATTAAGTATTTAGGCTGTTTGACAAATTGGTATATTGAAGTAGTAGAACGTAAGCTCATACAAAGCCATGGCTTGTGCATCATCCCCACCCCTACAGGGCACCTATCAGAATCTATCCTATGCCTGCCTCTGATGAAGCATCCACCAGAAATTCCTTCTCTTCTTTCCCAGTGCTATCTTCATTAGGCAATTAATGACTCTGGTGCCTGCATCCACCCCTCCCTGGACAAGGCTTTAAGTAAGCTATGTCCATCGTGCACTCTTTCTTCTTTTTTACCCTCCTAGGTTTTTCACCGTATACATTGCCAAAGGTTGCCATGCAAAAGCACAGTATGGCTTCATTCTAATGCAAGCACTTACAACAGGTCCTATCAGGGGAAAATGTGGTGTTGACTCCCAATACAATCTCCCACCATAAACCCCAATGCTGCAAAAGGGAATTCCATGAGGATGCTTCTAATGATGAGTACAAATGAAGACATAACAAGCCCTGTGAGTTGCTAATTATGTCTGTAATCAATGTGCCTCTCCTTGGGGAAATCAGCTAGGGGGAGTCCCCATTTAAAATGACCCATCCCTCCATAGTGCCACTAGCCTCATGATTGTGATTTACCTGGTATCCATCCTGGAGTGTCATGAACTAAAGCCTCAGTGACGAATCAATCACACTTGTAAGCACCTCCACCAGGTTCTTAGCATCTCCAGTCCTCTTATCCATCTTCTGGATGATCTTGAGTGAGCTTTTTCATCTCCCACTGAGGTGGATCTGGATTCCTATCACAGAGGGAAACAATGCACTCATGCTTTTCCAGGAGATTCTCATTTTCCAAATTGAAGGAAACTTGCCAAACCACCTTCATGTCAGGATGCCAAAATCACTAAGCCCATTACAAATGAAATTGATGACCTCCTCTTTGCCGATAAATTCCTTAAATCGATCTCATAGTATGTCTCCGCATTCACCTCATTGGAGAAAGTCCAATATAACTAGATGAGAGTCTTCGACATACCTCTCCTTATTTATCTGGCTATATATGAGGAACTCGTCCTTCTGCCGTAGCTGTACATTTCACCACTTGGTATCCTTTCTTGGAATTCTCTGACCTTTCATTCTGCCTCTGTGTACCAGCTTTCTACCTATGAGGAAGCTGTCTAACCTACGGTCTCATTTATTGATTCATGAACTCCATCCTTCTTCCTCATACCTTAGGTAATTAAATGAAACACCTCACCTTTTTCCCCATTCATTTACTGGGGCTGCACTACCCAATTCCTCCCCAAATGGTGGTCAATAACATCTGAGCTATTGGTTTTGTAAACTTATTTTGGCTATTACATACATTTCCCTATCTCTCCTTGCTGATTTAGATGCCTGCTCCATTTTTGTTTCCCCAGGTGGAATCTTCTCTAGTAAATCAAGAGGTTTTTAAAATGTTTCTTAAAGGTCCCAGCAAAGACATCTTGATGAGTTCCAAATTTCTTTTACACAAAAAGTTCTCAAAGCAGTTATCCACCTTTGCTCGCTAAATATCGGGATAATCTTTCAGTATTCTAAGATGGATAGCAACCACCTTCTGCAAAATAATTTCCTTTGTGGAAATTGGCTAGTTAGACTAAATCTTAAGTATGCCTATTTTTCAGTTCCCATATGCAAGGATCATCAACCCTTCCTAAAGTTCCATTGGAGACATCAGATGTGGCGGTCTCCCTATCTCGCTTTTGACCTGTCCAACCCACACTGTATAACCAAAGTTCTCCATGTGGTGTGGGCTTATCTACAGCCCTGAGTTATTTGTCTCATATTTTAATACAGTGGCATTCTTCTGATGCATTAGGCCCGAGCACCTTGTCCCAACATCAAGATACAACAGTTTCTCTCTTTCACGACATAGGTTTCTGGTCACATTTAAGAAGTCGATCCCCAAACCATCCCAGGAGTTCTGGCATCTACTATAGCCACTGTTTCTGGACCCACTCTTTTTTCCAGAGACCCCTGACCAACCTCATCAGGTTGTTGGCTGCCTGTAATCAAGCCACTTTCCAGCTGGTCTTAATTATCAGGACGTTCACAACTGGAAAACTACCCACTTCCATCAGGATCCCTCTTCCTCAGACAACATCTCCTAAGACAATGGGTGCCACTCAGAACTCCATGGGTGGTTGCTGAACATTGAAGCCGGGAATGGCAAAGCCATTTTTGTTTCTTCCCTGGCCCTAGCCATTAATTCAGATGTGAGCAGATCTGGATAGCTTGCCAAATGCAGAATCTATATACTGAGCACCACATCAATGCTCCTTGCAGACTGGGGATTCACATAAGCCCCCATATCAATGAATCTCGCAGGTACCTTTGTTGCTTACAGTTTTGCCAAATAAAGATCTCACTGACCAATCTTCTTCAGATGGACAATCACTCAACAGTGAGGTACATCAACATACCTGTGGGTGCAAGGTTGAAACGCCACTCAGATCTTTCCAGGAATCTATGAGAGCATTGTTGTGACAATAGTTTACCTGTGGTGGCACTGTACCTTCTGGATGCTCCAGCTATAGTATAGGTTGGTATTCCGAGCATCTCCATGGCACAGTCTTACTCTCAGACAACACTGCACTAGTAAACTGTGTGTATTTAAATTATTGCCAGGAGCCATTCTTGGCAAAGGTTCAATCTGAGATTGATGCCCTGAGATTTAAATATTGTCAAAATATGTGTCCCAGAACAATGTAACACAAACAAACATTGACCAAGTGCCTTAGATCTGGCTTTTGTAGACAACTGTTGGATAACCGGTGGTATGAGTTCGAGAAAAGAGTATAATATTTTTTTTCATTTTTGTACATTCTATATATTATGAACACTGAAGCATTTTAAGTCAGGTATACAGAAGAATCAATACGCTCTTGCCTCTGTACTGTGGTGTTGGCTGGGGGCAGTGCTGTCCATTAAAGAAGTGACAGTTAATATTTGCAGTGAAACATAGTTGGAAAATCCTCAGGGTCCCATGGTTCTCTGAGAAAGAGCCTTTTGAAAAATGGGCAACAGTCACCTTTTTATCAAATCCTCAAGCATTTCACCATTTTCTAAACTCTATTATAGAGTTTCCTTGAAAAAGTTTTATTCCGCATTCACTTCTTTTTGTTCCTCCAGACTGAGCTTATGACTACCAATGGTCCAACTTTTTAAAAAGTTTGTTTCGAACAGTGATTATAAAAAAACAGTGTATGCCATGTAGGAAGCATGTATCACTATTAGGCTCGAACGGGATGTACTGCATTATTGGATGGCTTCTCGGTTACCTCTAGGTTACAAGTGTCTGAACAATCTGCCAAAAATAAAGCCAAATAAATGCTTTGTGATACTTGCCTTACTCACTCAAATTGTCACTGCATTGAATCCTTTGGTGACTGTAGATGGCCGAGCGCTACAGATGATAGGTACCTCAGTATAAAAAACAAGAGCATCAGAAGTTTTTTTTTTATTGTTGCTGATTTTAGTTAGTCAACAGTTATACTGTACGGAAACCACTTATTTTTATTTAAAGAAATAAAAGGAACATAATATAATAAATATCCTGCTTTACTATAGCAATTATGCCACTTAAACTGATGCAGTACAAAGAAACACTAGAAAATCTTTGCTTCTTTACAGTGTTAAAGACAATATTTCATGGGGTTATTGCATATCATTTTCAGGCAAACTATAGTACAAAAATGAGTAAATAATTTGTAAAACAAATTGTGATGAAATCTAATTTTATATCTATATAAACGAGCCTTTGAGCCTAGTATGCAGTTTGCTAAACATTTCTAACGTTCTAAATAAAAACACTATCATGATTATACCTTGAATATTATATCAGCAATTAAAGGCACTAAAACAGCCAGGGCTTTTTCAAACGTGTCTGATCTAACTATATGTAAAATTGGATGCAAGCTCCTTTAAAAACAAATCAATTTGCACATTATTTAGGGATTCAAAATGCTCTACTCTGAATATGTTGTCGCAGAAATGTGCTCGCAGCATACGTAAAGCTCCTCATATTTTCTCACAATGCGTCCTTCTGAAACAGCTTGGTGTGACAGTCAACGGTATTCAGAATAAATATAGTCCCAGCGCCTTCTTTTTCCCCATCTGTGCTTGTCATTCTTCAATCTGTTGCCATCACTCAGCCTCTTGAGACGTTACTTCCGTGTAATAAAACGTAGCCTGCTAAGGAGTCACAGGATAGGTTTCCAGCAAAAATAGTCTGTCGCATTACACTCAATAGCCCTGACGCCCTGAGAGGTAAAGACCAATCGTGATCGTGCTCTCTGCATGTAAAATGCACTTTTCTTTCAGCATAAACCAGACAGTTCGAAAGGAAATATATGTTGTCTATGTTCCAAGTATATTCAAAAAAGTGCATATCTTTTTGTTTCATTTTTAAGTGAGGTATGTTATTTTACTCTGGTCTAGAATTAACGAAATAACTATTTGCATCATACCTTCGTAATGTTTTTCTCTCTTGATTCAAACTATTCAATCAGGATTATAATAGAACTGAAAAATCTTTTTTCTGCAATTCGATGTTGCTGTAGTGAGACAGACAGTCACTAGCCCCAGGCTACAATTAAAAGAAAAGTTTGAGCCCGGCAAGCTTTTAAATGAACCTTTGTGCTCAAAGTGCGTTTGAGTAACAGGAGAGGTGAAATATAAGCTCAGCTCTTGTGTTGTCCTTTGCGCTGGTGGTGCAGATGTGGGCTGTCTCTAGTTCCATGTGGCAATAACATGAATGTAATTGTTTTTTTCATTTAGATCATAACCGTACAGCTTAATGATAATCGGTCTTGAGATGGATTTGGCTTCGTAAAAAATTATGAATGGTGAAAGAGGTACCTAATCCTTTGGGGCTTGCTATGGTTTGCTGGGGCTTTCAGTCTGCGAAGCTGACTAATTATGTGGAAATGCGGATTCTTAACTAGGGGCCAGATGTACGACGCATTTTACCGGTCGAAAACGGCCCTTCAGGCCATTTGTGACTAGTAAAATGCATTTTCCTATGTACCAACCCTATTTTGCGAGTTGGTAACCTCTATGTACCAACCCTATTTTGTGAGTTGGTAACCTCTATGTACCAACCCTATTTTGCAAGTTGGTAACCTATTACTAACTCGCAAAATAGGGTTTGCGAGTCACTACTAGGAAGGGGCATGTAAAGGGCATCCCTTCCTAATAGTGAGTCGAATTGGTATGTCTGAAAATTGATGGTAAGCCATTCACAAACGGAAAGGGGTCCCCAAGGGACCCTTCCCCTTTGTGAATGGGGGAACCAACTTTTTTTCAGAGCATGAAGTGGTCCCATGGACCAATGACCACTGTCCACTGTAAAAAAAATGAAAAGCAAACTTTTCTATTTTTATTTTTAAAATGCATCCCATTTTCATTTAAGGATAACGGGCTGCTTTTTAAAAAATGCTTTATTTTAAGAGCACTAACAGTCATGGTGGTCTGCTGCACCTCCCTGTGAGTGCCGACCTTTCCCAATGGGTCACAAATTGTGACCTGCCTCATGAATGTTATTGAGGCAGGTCCCGACCCATTTGGGAATCGCGGACAATGTCTTTGACACTGTGATACATCAGGTTTTGCGACTTGTAAATTGCCACTTCTAAAACCTGACAGTCGTACATGTAGCCTTGAATGTACAGCAGAATGAAAAATCTAGAAAGCGTGCTTTTGCTTTCATTTGTTTTTTTTCTCTAACAATATTTTAATTAAGTCAGTAAGATTGTTGCCTGGGTAGCCGAACATTTGCTTTTAGTAAGGTCTCTTACGAGATTAAATGTTCTTTTCCCTGACTGAATTTAGTTTACTGGTGCTGATTTCCCTATTGTGATCTGTTTGCGTTCTCCTAATGTAACCTCTGCAAGGTAAAACAGTTTCTTGTTAGACACTGAGCCAATAGAGTAAGAGTAAGTAAACAATGTTATTATGTTCAGATATTTAAACCATAACAATTTCCCAACCATATTTACAAAATAGAAAGAAAATAAAAATTAATCACAAAAATGCATAGTTCTATCGTCCTATATGATCATACCAAAGTAAGCGGTCATAATAAAACCACGATCAAGTGATACGTCTGGTCTAAATGGATAATCAACTAATATACAGGAATAGCTTTATAAACAAATGCAGTATAACAGTAACTGTTCCTCTGTTCACAAAAATGAGAGTAAAGTGCTTGAATGTTTAAGAAACGGTATAGAGAGACAGCATTATATGGAGGCAACTGAATAAAGTGCTTTGTGCAGAGGTAAAAATAACATAGTCTATTGAAAAAATCTCTCATATAACCAGGGGCCGATTTCGATGCGGTCAGAAACGGCTCCGACTGTCAGTTGGAGCCGTGCCAGCAGCATCGAACTGTCACGTTCAGATTCCTTTCCGATTGACCCATTATGATGTGATTGATCAGAATGGGATCCGAATGGGTTTTTGAATGGGCCTCGGAGAGCCCTCTGCCATTTGGAAAGGGGCCAGTAATCCCAAGGGCGGCTCTTTCCGCCCACGGGATTACAATGGTGGATTCCTACAGCCTTTCTGTGCTAGCCTTTCCGACACAGAAAGGCTGTGGGAATCTGACTTTGGGGGGGCCCACAGCAGGGCCCCCATGGGTGCAAGGCCTCCGGATGGCAGTCGAGGGGGCACCAATGTTGATACCTGCACCCAGTGGCAGGCACCTTGAGGTGCCAGCCACAGGGTGCAGGGATTACCTGAACCTCAGCTCTTTATAAGGAGAGCATGCATTCCAGTCGAAATGCATGATCCCATTGTAAAGAATAGGAGTGCGATCGAACAGTGTTCGGTCGCATCATAATTGCTGGTTTGGTACCGCCATCAGGAGGTCGGTGGGACCCAATTCCAAAACGATTTCAGACGGACTCAGGTCCATCTCAAATCAAAATCGGCCCCCAAACATCAGTATAGTAAATGTAGTAAGTGCAGTATGGTAAATAATAAGCAGATTTAATAAACTTTTTGCCAAGTGATACCATGAATGTCAAATGCATAATCGTACAATTGCAGGTACTTCGGTTCAATTATATTTATGGCATTTTCCATTTACTTCTTAAGATGTTACAGATAACATTTTAAATGTGTGTTTTTTAATTCTCCCTTTGAAATTAAAAATTGAAATAGGCATTGGCCGAGGTGAACTGATTCTGTAAAAGCTATGGTTCAATACAATTTGAAAAGTGCTTTTAGCTTGGTAGTTCTTATAAAGATTAGCTCACTTGTATTGGAATATTAATGTATTTACAAATGGTATAGATCATCAATAAGGCATTTTCTATGTCATAAGTGCTCTTAAAATGAGCATATGCCTTGATTTACTGAGTACATGCAATGTAGGACAGCAAGCAAAGTAGCTGTGCTGTGTTGTATGAACTGTAGAGTGCAGAACTGTATCATGTCTTCAAAGAAATTGCATAATTCTGCCCTCTTTCTGTGCTGCCACACTTAGGGCTGCCTAGCGCCGACGCAGGCACCCAGAGTGCAAGGGTGCGTGTGCGATTATCAGGATAGATTCTGTGCAGGAGGTCTACCTTCCTACACACAACTGTCTTGGTGTTTTTTTCTTCTTCATACATGTGCTGCAGAATGCAAAGACGAAATAACGAGAAGAAATAAAGATATTTCTTCTCATTATGCCAGGTAAGGTAGGCATACCATTTTGATGCAAACCCATACCCACAACTCTTTGAAATATGGGAATGGGTCAACATCCATGGGTGGATACACAGGAATGCAAAGCAATGCAAATTGACATTAATGGTGCTTTGCAAATACCAGAATTCATTTTGCTTTGGGTCTGCATAAAAAAAAGAGACGCAAACCCAATGCAAAATCTTTGAAAATGTATGCCTACATTTTCATAACTATAACACACAAATTGAGTAGGAGCACTAGCTATCAACTGATTATATTCCAAGCACTCCATTTGTAGTGGGTTATGGAAGATCGAAAGAGAAATAAGAAGTGCATTATTGCTCCCACAGACAACATAGGTACGCACAACTATTATCTGTAGTATCTCACTTGAATTGATGCCATGTCTTGAGAGTTGGTTTAATTTATCTTCATGTATGGAGTCCTGAATTCCAGAAGAAAAGCAAGATTTACATTTTGAGGAAGCCACTGGAACAGTAGAGGTAGAAGACAAATAAGAGGTGCAATGTCCTCTAGCAGAGTTTACACAGCACCTTAAATTCGTCAATTCATTGAATAAGGTACGCAAAAAGTGCCTTGAGACACTGCTCATCAACTTTTGGTAGGTGTTTTGGAAACAAGAAATGCTGGCTGCAGGACTCCTGTGATGCGTAGAAAAGTAAAAATAAATATACTAAAACAGTAAGCTGCATACCATAATAATGCCAAGGGTGAAGATTGGACAAATCAGAAACTAAAACTGGTAGGGTTAATCTATGGGCATTAAGAGTGAACTAGACCAGGGAGTTGGTTATATCAGTAACAGACAATGACCTCTGAGGCCACAAGAAATGTTGGCTCCCAGTGTAGGGCTGGCTGTTCACTCTACTAAGAATGCAGATGTCCCATATTTCTAGCTACCCAAGCTGCATATATTCCCTCTATTTCAAGTGGCCTGATCTGAGACCAGGCCGTCCTATTTGGAAGCAGCCTTTTCTCTTTAAGGAACTTGATCAAGCAAGCAGCCTGTCAGCTGGAAAGGATGCATTAGGTAACCCTACATTTGGTGAAGTCATTCACAGATTGATATGTCATTCTGTAGCAAGAGACTGAATCACACGTCTGTTCTCTTAGTGTGTGGGACACATCAAAGGTGCTGTGCGTTGTAGTAGATGTTGGCAGGGTTACATTATAGAGTATGCATTTTCATCTGTGTTATGGATAGAATGAGACAGTTCTGCTGAAAGCATCCTTTATACTGATCATTTTTCTTGTAATGCATATCACAACATTACCATAATATCGTCTAGTGAGAGACAAGCTATGATTGTGGGCCACAAGATCAAAAGCAGAGCTCCATTATCGTGAATACTTGCAGAAGTAATATCAGCAGAATGAGAAACTAGGAATTGCCAATAAGTGTTTAACAACTTCAGAGATTCTGTAGTAGCTTCTTTAGGGCTAAATTGGGCCATTTTGCAAGCGATGTCAATCAATAACAATGTTCTGTAATATGATATACACATGTTCACAGTTTCGACATTCAAACAATATTAATACATTAAAATCTTTTACAATTATTGTGAACATACATATTGTCATATGTTTAGAGTTATCAGAGTATTAAGACCCTGTGGCTGTATTTGTAAAGTGGCATTAAAAAACGTTTTAGAATAATTGCAAATTAAAGCGTAGAAAAGTTAATATTATGAGAGAAACTATAAGAAACTAAGAAAATATGTATGATGTCAATCTATATTATATGCCTCCATTTATTGAAATCCTTAAGGTAGTGGTCAAGATAAATGTCTTTGCATTTCGGTTATTTGCTAGTAAATCATTACGCGTGAGTTTGGGGCTGGTGTTGGTGTTGGTGTCAAACCACAATTTGGATTTATGAAGGGCAATAACACTGATTAACACAAAAAAACTGAAAACAAAACCATTTCTGTTCATTATAAATAGGAAATAAATGAATTGATTATCATACAAAATCATGTTAAGTGATTGAAGGTGAATACCTTATAGGTTATCTACTTTAGTAGATACTATTTAAATGAGTGAGGACGAGGTGGTCTTCTTTGGCAATGCAAGTTCCCAGTTCAACTGAAAGTATTTAGGCTATCTGTTTGATAATTATAAAGAGTGTAGAGTGCGCGCAGATATTACGAAATACATTTCTTATCTTCCATAAATATCAGGTGTTATAGCTGGGGGGCGTGATTCAAGTAATCCTCCACCTGAAAAGTTCACAAGAATTTGTGGATGCTTCTCTAATCTTATGACAGCCATTGTGGGGTCTCTTCTTGTAGATGGTGTCTGGAGACTCTCTGATTAACACTCTTGGCAGCTGTTTCTGGATCTGCTCTTGGGGATGGCGTCTTGAGACACTATGATTAGAAATAATGATGGATATTGTTGATTTCCCTCATGGGTATGGAATGACTGGACTCTGTGGCTAACTGTTTGCCATATTAGGTATTGCAATCCCACCAAAACATTGAAGCTGCCCAGCATCACCCAGTAATTGTTTTATTCAATCATTGTTGATTTGTGAAGTGAAGGCCACCCATAGTCTTCCTGGCACCAGGTATTATTTCCTCATGTAGAAGGTTAAAAAATGCAAGTAGTAGTACATAGGCTTCATGTAATGATGCAGAATTCTTGGGGTGGAGGATAAAACACAGAAATAGCAGCTGGCTAAGTACTATTGGGTAAGGCACAATGCGATCTGAGAAAATCTCAGGAGAGTCTGGTACAGGTAAGAGTGGTGGGAGGGGTGTGGGCGTGAAGGAAATGGACATACGACGTGATAGGGAACATAAAATAAAATAAATAAAACCACTTACCTTGCGCAAGGTAAGTGGTTTTATTTGTTTATTTTATTTCCCCTATCCTGTCGTATGTCGACTTCCCCCCCGCCCCACAGCCCCACTGCTCTTACCTGTACCGGCCACGTCTGGAAAATCTGAAGCAAGATTGGACCAATTCCTCTTTCACGATGGTACATGCGTTGATCATCTGAGTGAGAACACAAAAGAGTCATTTCCTTGAACCTCAACTCTCACTAGCAAGGAGAAACATCTCGGGAGAAAGAAGTTCAAATAAAAAGATGATCTATTAAAAGAAAACTTAAACACAAATTCTCATCCTCGAATAAGCACTGTTCAGCGTTGTAAATTGTTTTCATGAGTCCCCCAGAGCTTTCTGTATCTAAACTAAAGGCTCAAAGTAATTCACATTATGAAAATAATTAAAAATGACAACTAGGGCAGACAGGCATTCGGAATTGAATGTTCATTTAAATTATATTTTTTCCATCCCAATAAAAAATCACACACTCAGAAATAGGGATTTCAGTCAACTTTTGTGCTTGGCATATTGAGTACAAAATGAAACGGAAGTATAATGCACTTTGTTTCTAGCAACATAATATAGCTGGGAGGGAAAACTGATATGGAAATGAAGAATGCTGACTAGACAGAGCACTTTAATAACAAAACATAATACGAATCTAAAGGTTAAAAATTGTAACATCGTTTATTTCTGCGAAATGACATATATTATGTGATACATGAATGTTTGCATTAAAGTCGACGTATCTCCAAGATTTGTAAATAAAAATGTAAGAACATTTAAGAATATTCCATGGTAAACATCGTGGTACATTCCAAATTTTTAAGATAATTTTCTGCTGCTATAATAAATGTAGAATTCATAATATGATTATACCGGTAATGCAGATATGATTACATGAAAAATACATTTGTTCGTAAATATCTTAGCTGTAAATATTCGCTCCCTAAATCCATTGTGTTGTCATTCTTGGTAGCAGGTATCTGAGTCGTTTTTGGGTCATAGAATGTCTTGTCAGCACACAGCCCTATTATTTATTATCTAATGTAATGAATGCCATTTTATAACAGTTTTGCATTGTTAATATCGCTTGACAATACTTTTTCAGGCAAAGACTATTTCTGACACCAATTATACACGACCATCTGTTTATTTATGAAATTTTATGTGGAGCCTGCAAGCCCCTCAAGAGAGTCAGCTCTCTCCCCATTCTGCTCAACCTGAAAAAGTAATGGAATACAAGAAATAGAAATAAGGAGGCTGAGAGCATGCAAAATTGTACTCATGTAGTACTTGTTATGTACTCTTGCATGCCATTGTAAATTGGTCTGTAAAGATGTAAACTGCAAACAAAACGGGAATATTCAGTGGCCAATTCTCAAAAGAATTTATGAGTACAGAAGAGGAACAAAAGAAGTACTTTTTTATGTGCTCATACATGCTTTTGTGAATTGGCCCACAAAAAATTCCAACGTCGATTAGAAAATGCCAAAGAGGGCCTAGCCCTTTCTATTTGTATGAACTGCATATGAATAGTGCCTGAATATTCCCATCTTATTTCAAGTTGTAGATGTTTTTGGGCCGAATTTACATTGACTCATCAGAAGGCGTAAAAGAGTGCTACATGAGTACTAGTTCACGGGTCCCAAATCGGGATATGAGTAGGTCTATCAAGAAAGATTTTTAAACAGTTAAGATGTACCGTACCATTTCTGCAGTTGTACCCATAGGGAGCTGTTCAATGATGACTCACAAAAGCATGTAATAGTATGTAAAAGACAACTTTTGTTCTATTATTTCCCATCTTTATAAATGCTACTGTGATTCAGCCCCATAGTTTGTATACACTTTTGGTACAGCACACCAAGTGAAATTTGTAGTAGCTGGGCTAGTAAGAAGCTCAAGGAAGCTGCAAACGGTGCATGAGCAGATGCAGTGATAACCAGATGAGAAGTTGTACTACCTCCATGGAGCCTGTTAGAGAGTAGCTAGTGGAGAAAGGTGGAAACAACAGGCTCTGTGCTGGCGAGTGTAACAGAATGGAAAATGGAGCAGGAAGATCAAAGTGGAGTATATGTCCCAGAAAAGGCACAGCTTTACATAATTATGGAACTGACAGATGTGATCGAGGTTCCTTCTACAAACAAATGCATTCGATGTCATGTGGGGTAAAGAAAAGGTCAGAAGATATAGAGATCACAAGAGTCAAATGGGAAATCGTTTTGACACTCAAGCATGTAAATAAAAATGGGCGGACCAGGAGGTGAGAGCACTAAACCTGGTTCACACAGTTTGTTTGGGCGAGTAAATTCCTGCAGAAGTGGCGGTGGGTACGATTGCGAGTGGAAAAAAGGCAGTAAAGAGTACTGAGAAAGGTGATTGGATCACACAATTCTAAAAGGAGTTGATTTTTCAGACCAATCAACGATGGTTAGATAGGTGTAGAGCTGTTTTTCATGTGGTGTAAGTGTGCAGTGCCTGATTTAAGAGCGAAAGTAGTAACAGTACAGAGATAGTACACATATAACAAGATTCAAAATGGATAACATTAGCAAATGAAGCAAAGACTCAGAGAGGGGTACATCCTATTTGGACCATCTACAGATAGGGCAGTTTGTTGTCCTAAAAGGAAAGGTAGATAACTGGAGTGCCAGCTTATCAATATTGTCGCGTAAGATTTGATGGTAAAAAAAACCCACAAAGATTGTCTCCAAGTGGTCTGAAAGGCCTGCTCATAAAATAACCTTTTGTGAATATTCACAATGGGAAAGGGGACCCTGGAGGACCCCTTCCCATTTGACAATGGCTTACCACCTCCTTTGATGAGTGGTAAAATATTAACGATAAGCTACTGTATTTCAGTTGCAAAACATTAAGACACCCCTAGAGCAACCGATATTGGGAAGGGATCTCCCCTTAACCAGCCATTTCCAAATATCTGAAGCTGAAGCTGAAGCTAAAAGTATTTGTAAAGCGCTCTGTGACCAAGCGGTTTCCTGGCGCTGGAGGGATAAGAGTGACTGATGGTAGAGGCGGCCAGGAAATTAGGGGTTAGCAAAGGCTTGGGCGTATAGATGAGTTTTGAGCGCCTTAAGGAATTGCAGATAGTTAGTGATGGACCTAATGGTGGGGGGAAGACTGTTCCAGAAGCGGGGGGCAAGAATGGAAAATCTGGTGCCGCCGATTCTGGATTTGCGGAAGCGGGGAATGCAGAGGAGGGCCTGAGTGGAGGAACGAAGGTTACGGCGAGGATGATAGTGGGTGATCAAGGAGTTGATGAAAGCAGGGGCAGTGCGGTCCCGGGCCTTGAAGACTAGGCATCCCATCTTAAAGAGAGATCTCTGTAGGATGGGAAGCCAGTGTAAGGATTTGAGGAGAGGGCTGGTGTGGTGGGACTTGGGGAGTCGATGGATAAGGCGGGCAGCCTGGTTCTGGATGGTCTGAAGGCGCCGGAGCTCGTAGGCAGGCATGCCCACGTAAAGGCAATTCCCATAGTCCAACCGTGAGAGAATCATGGCCATGACAATTATTTTAAGGGCGTCAGTAGAGAAGAAACGGGAGATCTTGCGAATGATCCTGAGGGAAAGAAAGCAGGGTGAAACAACAGACCTAACCTGGGGACGCATGGAGAGGTCCTGACTGATTTTGATGCCCAGAGTTCTCACTGTCCCTGAAGGAGCTGGAGGGGGGCCGAAGGTGGAAGGCCAAAAGGCAGACGTCCATGGGCTGTTGGCACCACCAGTCAGGACCAGCTCCGTTTTGTTGAGCTTAAGGGAGTTTTGATTCATCCAATCAGAAATAAAAATGAGGACAGATTGGAATTTGAGAAGAGAATCAGGGGCTGGGACAAGATCGAAAACAAGCTGGAGGTCATCTGCGTAATTATACACAGAGACCTCCATGTTGAGTAGAGAAATAATGAGGGGATATATATAGAGATTAAAAAGAAGAGGGGACAGGGACGAGCCTTGGGGGACCCCGCATGGCACAGACCGGGAGGGAGCAGAGAAACCGGAAAGACGGACGGCCTGCGTTCTGCCCTGGAGGAATGAGGAGAGCCAGGAGAGGGCAGTGCCCTGGATGCCCGCTGACCTATTCAGTATCTATTCCCAAATCCAATTTACGATTCAGTAGTATTTGGTAATATATTACTGAATCACTAGTTGGGTTTGGTGAATTTAAAAATGCCCTTTTGCGGTCGGAAAGGCTCGGATTTTGAGAATCAGAGCTTTACTAATGGTAAAATGGCCTGATACATGAGGGCCTAGGTTTCTTCACAGCAGCACCTAACTTCTGACAATATGCACCCTCAGTTAGTGTCTGAAACTTAAGTAGGGACAAGCTATATTTTCTGGCTAGCAAGGTTAGCCAGAAAAAGTAGTTAAAAAAAACAATATAATAATAGGCAGTCTTTCAGAAATTATATATTATCAGCTTTTCCTCATGATTACAAGAGGAAAGAACCTATGGGGTCTTGAAAGATGGTAAAAAATTCAGAATTAGTCAAAGCTATCACCACTGAAATGGGTTTACTCTTCCTGATTTCTCCACTATCATGCGAGATTATTTCACATCTATGGAACCTATGCGAAGGGGTCTTTCCCACTTATCCATGCATACTTTACACATGACACTTTTACTGGACATGAGTGGCTTTCATGCCAGCAATAGAAGAAAATACACACAGAGAGGTTTTGATTTTTCGGCTATGGGTCAGTCCCTGGTAGACACCCTTTGCGTAGGCCACTTTCGTCCAATATCACTATTCGCAGGCTACAAAAGAATTTCCCTTTCACAGTCATGCTTTTATTTAATTGGGCCATTAGCTGTATTAATGCGGGTAAACTCGATTAACAGACATAAATCGCTCCTTCTTTGTGAAATTTCCGATATGCTTTAAGGGATCCCAACCACTATAAAGTTCTTTCCCTGAGTACTCTTGTGCTGTTAAACTGATTCAGTGTAAATTACCCTTTGTTGCAGTCTGCTGATCCACACTTTTCAGCGAGTGCTATTATTTTTCATTACTAGAGGCGTGAGCAATATTCCTGCCATTTCAGACCATCCTAATCTCTTCTCTCCTCCCTCGACCTCTCCCATCGATATTTTCATAATTCCACCACTGGTCAGACCATGATGGTAGTTTTTCACCATAAAACTATCAAACCAGTATTAATCTTTGAGGCAAATGCTAACACTCCTCTCTTTTTGTTATTGTGTATCATTCTGTCCTTTCCCAATCCAAAAGAATAACAAAAACATAATCAATCGTTCACTCATTTTCACTGAACTTGACTTTTTTGTTTTTGTAACTAGCACTCAGGCCCATATTTACTAACATTTTGCATCATAGGTGCTAGTCGAGATTTACAAAGCCACGCAATGGCCAATTTGCGCCACCTTGCATGGTTTTGTAAAGAATTGTAAAGGAACACAGCACCTTGCTTTGCGTTGTGCTACGTTGCATCAGGTAGGCATTACATGGGTGGTGCTTTAGTTTTCCCATGCTTCCACTCAAGTTTTTTTATGCTAACCCATATTTACCAAAGTCAATAAATCTGGGTTTGCGCAAAGGGGTGTGACGTGGAGAAATATCTTCATTCTCCTGGTTACTTCCTCTTTGCATGTGTGCTATATTCTGTACCACACATACAAAGGAGGAATATGCCTCTAAGTATTGTTTTTGAGCAGAAAGGTATCCCATCTTGCACAAAAACAACCTTGCCCATAAAGCAGCATTGCACCATGGCGCAAAACTACCTCAAGTGCACCAGTGTAATGAAAAAGCAACAGTGTGCATATCTTAGTATATATATATATATATGTGTTGTTTTTCTGCTCTCTACCTGTTACACAACACAGCGCAGCAAGTTGCCTTGATGTGTTGCGCTGCGTGAAAGGTTAGTAAACCCAGGCCTCAGTACACAGAGACCCTCTATAACAAACTGTAAATAGGTGGTGTTTTGAGGCCAGGCATCCTTGCTGAATTACCTCGATGCACTATATCTGGGCCTTACTAAGTTGCTTTCTGCAGTGTTATGGGAATACAGTGAAGAAGTAACACAGGGCGACAATAAATGGAGTTCTTACTGACAATATTACCGAATTTCAAGAGTGTTCAAACACATGCCAATGCTAAATGCCTTTTTGCTGCCTGGAATCATTGCTTCATTACACTGATGGTAGTACATTAATGCTTGAAACTAGCTGGTGTTCTGAATATAGCTTCCTTTCCTGGGGTGCTATAAAACCCAATAGTGCTTAACCATCATGGCTATACCTGAAAACATTACAGAATTGTATTTATTTACAGTATGCCTTTTGTATAATGATGTCTTAGATTTTATACATTGAACTCCAAAATAAGAATGGGACTGTCACAATATTGTGTATTGTTTAAAGTTATTTTTGGTCCTGGTAGTGTCAGGCTATATTGTGCATCTCTGGGCTTGTTAGTTTCCTAAATTGTCTGAGGTAGGTAGATCCTATATGTATCACCTAACTGGATTTGAAATTTGGTTCAGCATTTAAGCATTATTTATTGTTTAGTAAATGAGGCATGCTGTCAAATATCTGGCAAATGTCCTATCTACCAAACCCCCTCACTATGTTTAGAGTAAAAAAAGTGCTATGTTTCTGATGGTGACGTCTATGTTTGTTCTGCTGTTGCAAACATTTGGTCAATGGCCATATGAAAAGGGGCGTTGCGTTGGTCAAAGTAACTGCTTGGGAAAGTCTGGTGGATCTGAGTAGGAAACTAAATATTGAACCAGTGCACTGGGAGAAAGCACCCAACATGTCAGAAACAATTATGTCTTGCTTTTTCAGTAACAAACTTCTGCTTTGGTGGGTGCATTAAACATTGCACATGCTCAGGAAAGTTTCTGTGACATAACTAAGGCTCTGCTGAAGGCACAGAGATTTCTGTAAGTCTGTCATAGATTTTTAAGTATAGTAGTTGGTCTTCTGTAAGACCAGTGGAGTACTTCCATCCAGTGTCTTTGCAGGCCATGAGGGCCTTAGCGTTTTAAATTCTGTAATTTACATGAAAAATGTGAAAGTTGCATCTGCTTGTTGCTTAATTTTTGGCATAGAGGATAACAAAGATAGTTTCATCTCACATAAAATTGCTTAAAGAATTTCTCATACTAATTTTCCCAGGATTGTCTCTAAGCCCAGCCAGAAGTCACTTACTCTATCTGTATTCATGATATGACTATGTTTAGAGTTGTTGGTATTTATTCTCATATGATATTCTGAAACATCATTTTGGAGTCACTCAAAAATGTTCCACACCAAAATACAATAGTCGCACTCTAATTATCCATTCAATCAATCATTCATTCATACATTCATGCACCTACATAGATCCATTGAAACAGCAACTCATTCTCACACTCACCAACTAACCTACCACACAAGAAAACTCATCATTCAATGAAGAAACAATTTAATTTAGAAAATAGCAATACTTATTGGCTTTCCCAGTGTTTGTGTTTATATTTGATAGGAAATCTTTAATCAATTGTATTGCTTCATTTATATAGGGACATTTACCCTTCTGCTCTATCTCTCTAATTTTGTTTGCTTCTTTTGAAAAAATGTTAGTCCCATATTTTGACTTTGTGTTAGAGAAACTGCTCTAAACCCTAAACATGGAAAAAAGATTGTCTAAACCAGTTTGTCTATATAAGTCTTAAGTAAGGCCACAGTAATATGGCACAAAAAAGTGTATAATTGGCATAAACGTTTGATGTAACATATGCGTTGTAGTGTAGATTTACATCACCCAATACATAGTTCACCCACGTGAGTGACTTTCATGAGATCTAGTGTGCAGCAAAAAGCAGCAGCAGAACATGACAAATAAGCCATTTTGATATGTAGCTAAGCCTACTTTTAATATTAGCGAAGTCACCCCTAAGTATACCACAGAGCCTACAGGTTCTGAGTGCATAATCTGTAATCATGGGGCTCTGAAGAAACTTACCATGAAAGTAAATGACCTTCCCGCAGACATCAGAACTTTGACTTGTTTCACTAAAATCTGAAATCACAAATTAAAAACAAAAGAGAATCTTTGCTTCAAAACAACTTATTTCTTCTCCATAAGGTTTCATCACTGCACTCATGGGACTGGCCAGCTCATAATGTCCCATGTCTCTTGTAATAAATGCACAAGTTAACCCATGTGGCAGAAAAAAGTCACAGTGAAAAAGAACTCAACGTTGACCTTAATTCACTGCTATGCATGCACTCCCATATCACAAGTACAAAAGAAGCTTGACAATCAATGATAAGGATGCATATGCCTCATTGAATTATTACTACCAACCCCATTGATCATGTACATAAGGGCAACTACTTTCCCATAAAAATAGATTAAAATTGTCTCGAAATGAATCCACAAAAGATTAACACATGCCCACATCAGTATGGAAGTAAAGACACCAAAGTGACTAAAGAACATGTATCTACAGCGAGATTCCATAGGACCAACAATACTACCACCATGCCTGTCACTGACAGATTAGACACCTACACCTCTAAATCCTGGGCCCTGAAGATAGAGTCCCTTACAATGTTGACAGCCTCTTTTTTTATTCAATTGATCCAATCAATTTGAATAATAAATGCAGACCACAGAAAGAGTCAATGATGTGAGCCTGGATCAATTTCGTGTCCTAATATCACTCAACCAAAGGTGCCTGGGGTTTCACCCTTGACATGAACATCACCATCAAGGATGCTATCACCATGAAAACCAAAGCTACATGTTTCCAGCTCTCTCTTCTAAAGAAGGTTAAGCCATTCCTCCCTGTAGCTACTTTCGAATGGCAATCCAAGGCCTCATTCTCGTGTATCTGGACGGTGGTAATGCCCTGCTCCATTAACTCCCTAACACCACACTGCAACCCTGAAAGGCATCTTGCATGCTGTGCACCCCTCATCAAGTGCCAAAATGACACTTTTTTAGATGAATCACCCTGCTGTTACCTTGCTGTACTGAGTTAATGAATGATCCAGATGTGGAGAATGACATGCAGAATGTGAAACTTCAGAATGTTTGTTTTCCCATTACGCTACAATTTAGCAGGTATGAATTCCACCTGCCTTTGCGAGTCATATCTGGTACTGTAAAACCATGAACCCTGAAATTACTTTTCAGCCATAAACTAGAATTTAAGGTAGAACAGGATTATTCATTAATTTTCAATTACTCCCTTAAACGTCCACATACAAATCAGAATGGCTAAAAAGTGGCCAGTGGCATGCAATGTACATGATGGTCTAACACCAGTATGGACAACATTAAGGAGTAGATTTGGTGATTCACAGAGCATACTGTTTGTTTCTATTTCATTGCAAGCAAGTGATTCTTTCATTTTGAAAACCTGACTTACATTAGGAATTTTATCAGGGCAAATATGAGGAAACAACTGTATCCTGAGCACCTTTTGGATCTAAAAATCAATTTATGTGGCTGTTAGAAATGAGGGTTGCTGGTTGACTGGGGCGTGTGCACTGGTCAAGCAGCAACCACAATCCTAGTCAGGGTAAGGTACTAGTAAACCCCATATTAGCCTGTGCGCACCCTCTAGTAGCTTGGTACAGGTCAGGCTTAACTTGAATGCAATGGGTATAGTATTTGTGCTATACTTCAAACAATAAAACTGTGAAAACACCACACAAAAAGATCTCACAGGAGTTTAGAAAAATAAATGATATTTTAATAAATAAAACAAGTCCAAAACCACAAAAATCCAATCAGGGAAACCAGAGATATTGAATTTGAAAGATTTATGTTATAATAGTGCCAAAAAGCACAAACGCCAACAAGGGATATCTAGCCGTGCCACATCAGGCCACAGTCACAAGATCAGGCTGACTGGGATAGACACAGGCCTGCTACAAGAACCAGGTTAGGTCCCCTTAACACGTACCTTAAAATTCGGGTTGTGGAGAATTGCATGCATGCGAGACAAGAAGCATTGCACAGTCGAAGTGATGCATCAGTTCAGAGATGCAGTAAGACTGCAGTGCGATGTCCTGTGTGTTGTCACCAAAAATCCTGTTGATGGGGGCATGCGATGCGAAGTCCGAGAGTCAAGGTTGCGGCGTGCAGCTGGGGCAATGCGTTGGTTCCATTGATCTGCTGTTGACAAGAGAGGCGAGGACCTGGGCTGGAGATGTGCCGTATCTACGTTCATGCTTCAGCTTCGTAGATGTGAAGTGCACTGTGGACATTTTGCACTGGAATCCACACAACAGCATTGATGCGTTAGTTCTGCTCGAGGATGCATTGCTCAGCCATGAAGGCACGTCAGCTTGACTAGAGGACACACCACTCAGGAGGGAAGTGGTTCTGCTGAGAAGCACATTAGGCACCCTTCCAAGGGTCCCGGATTGGTGTGGCACCACTTGGCAGAGTAAACCCAGATGGCAGAGTCCGAGCGCAGATGCAAGTTTGTTGGAAGCCTGTTATGTCCCTGAGGCTTAAGATCAGGAGGCCACCAACTAGCTCTTGGAGTAACGGTATTGATAGAACTCACTACCCTAGTTAAGAAATTTGATAGTTATACAGGATGCAATGGTCCTAATAAGACTAATCAATGTGCAACTAGAATATGGTCAACATATTTCTCGCCTATCGTTGGGGTGAATTAAACAAATAATTACACCTTTAGCAAAATGAAGGATTGACAAAGATCACCAATGTTATTAAGGGATTTTAGGTACAATGAGATTAAGAGCGAACTGTTTGATTCCATATGAAATTGCCTTACTTGATTATTATCCATGACATTGCCCTACACTGAGACTTAATAGCGAACTGTCTGATTCCCTCTGCCATTACCCCACAAAATTACTAATAAAAACTCAATGGAACTTACGTATATCCAGAGTTCTGTTGTGTCGCAATGAGTTCTCACACCATCATGTGACTAGTGCTCCACTGATATGTAGCTTGATATAAAACCTTAGCCCATAAGCATAGCTACTATTATTTAGCAAGCCACCATAACTTCGATTATTGAGTATTGCAAATAACCAACACAAGCTTGGTTATGTTTCAGCTAAATCCACTAAGCCCAACCATCTCACAAATGGGTCCCATATGTCTCTGGGGTGGGAGCGCGCTGGCATCGGCTCCCAATATTCCGTCAACTGGCTTTTACAGTAAGCCACCTCCCGAACCCAGTCCTTTGCTGTGGAGGGGAGGGCGAGCAGACCCCCAGTGTATTGCCACCTGTCTCTTTGCAAGCAGTAGTAAAGTAGCTGGGATTTTCCTCAACTTCGGTGGTATGTGAGGGGTAACACCCAGTTGCGCCACCAGTGGTGTGCAGAGCAATGTTTGACCCGTTATGATGCCAATGTAGTGTAATATTCTAGTCCAGAAAGCTGCTATGTACCTGCACTGCCATGATAGGTGTATGAATGATGCTTGTGGTGCCCCACATTTCCAGGAGCGGTCATCCATGTGCAGTCCCATCTTTTGAAGTTGCATGGGAGTCCTGTATAGTTGGTGTATGTATTTAAAATGTTTTAGTTGAAGCCGATAGTTTGGGGTCATCTGCTCTGGCTGCCTGCAGCTGAAGTCCCATTGCTCCTCCGTGTGCCTCTCGCCAAGGTACACCTCTCACACTGTGCGAGATGTCGGTACAGTGATTGGGTGATCTCGTTGTGTGATAGTGTAGAGTTGCGTGATCAGTTTGCGGCCTGATTCTACAGTGAGTATGTTTTCTAGCATGGACAACTGTGGGGGTGGCTCGGAAAATGTCATGAAGGTGCGTCTGCAGGCCATTTGTACCTGATAATAGAGCAGCATATCTAGCACAGATTGAGGCGTGGGCCCGCACATCTGCTTTAGTGTGAGAAAGTTATCCCCAGGATGTAGGTCCTAGCTGGTAAGTATACTGTGTAGCTGTGTGCGTATACGCATCTTGTTGTCCATTAGTGGTGTGAGCAGTGGATTATCCGCCAGGGGAATGGAGGGAGTATATAGTACATCTATGTTGGCACGCATGCAGAGCCCACCCCATGCCCACCGCAATGCCTCCACAAGGTCCACCGCGTTGCGCGGATGCTTGAAGGGTTTATAGATGGCGGTCCTAAGCGGAAGGGGAGCAGCTCTGTCCAGTTCGATTGCAATGTGGGGCTGGAATGGGGTGGGGGGCGTCCAATAGTGCAGAAACTGTGGTTGTGCGCAGTAGGTGTATAGGCTGCCAGCCCACTCTGCTCCTGCGGTAGCGTGAGGAGTTACCAAGATATCATTGGTTGTCTCCCTGCCCAGATCAGTTCTATCATTAAGGAGTCAATCTTTTTTTTTAATTGTGCCGTGAGGGGGATGGGAACATTTACAAATAGATATAGCAGTTTTGGCATGATGACCATTTTGGCCACTGCAATGTGGCCTATTAAAGATAGGGGTAGATTCTTCCACCTTCGCACCCTGTCCTCGATCCAGTCCGTGACTTTCCTATAGTTGCACGTCCAGATTTCTTGCAAGTCGTTGCTTACCCAAATGCCCAGATATTGCGTGCACCCAGTTGCCCAACCTATGGGGTATTCAGTATGTAAGGGCTGCTTCTCAGATGTCAGCAGAATTTTTACAGATTTACCCCAATTTACCTCCACTACCGACAAGCCCCTGTAATGTACCACGTTGCGTGTCATGGGCGAGAAATTGTCTTTTGGGTTTACCATATACATGGTGATATCGTCTACGTATATTGACCCAGTGAGTGCACGTGTGGTGAATCGAATACCCTTGTCCGTGTGGTGGTGCCTGATTCTGGCAACAGGTGGCTCAGTGGCTACTGCAAATAGAAGTGGTGACAAAGGGCATCCTTGTCGTGTGCCTCTTGTAATAGCTATCAGGTAGGAGACCAGTTCGTTTACCCTTAGACGCGCCATTGGTCCGGTATAGAGCAGTTGTATCTGTTTAACGAATAGTGGGCTCATGCCAAGTCTATGTAGGAGCGAGAATAAACACCCCCACTCCAAGGAGTCAAATGCCTTAGGTGCATCCAATAGCGCCGCTACCGCAGGCACATGGGGGCAAGGTAGTGTATGAGCGCAAACAGTGTTCTCAAATTATGAGACGTGGATCGCCCCGGTATGAAATCAGATTTGTCCGGTCGAACTATCAGCGATAGCAGCGGCTGGAGTCAGGCCTCTAAGAGCTTGGCGAAGATCTTCATGTCTAGATTAATAAGTGAATGTGGCCTACAGGAGTCACATAGTAAAGGGTTTTTATTGGGCTTTAATATGGTAATAATGATGGCCTCACGCATGGAGTCTGGCAAAATGCCTGACTATGCGACTTCATTGTAGACCACTAAGAGCTGCGGCACCAGGAGTTCGGAATATTCTTTATAGAATTTGGCCATCAGACCATCTGCTCCAGGTGCCTTGTCCGCTGGCAGGCTGCCAATGGCATGTCACACGTCCTTGACAGTGAAGGGAAAGTCCATGTATTCTTGATGAGCTCTGCCAAACCATAGTAGCTCCACTGAGTCGAAATATTCTTGCAAAACCTCAGCCGGTGGGTGAGACTGGGATGTATACAATTTCCCATAGAAATCTGTCACAGTGTCTAGGATTCGGGCGAATTGTGTACCATGGAGCCATCCGGAGTGGTGAGCTCAGTGATGAAAGTGAATCCTCTAGGGTTTCGGAGCATGTTCGTCAGTGTCCTCCCCGGTCTGTCCCCTTCCCCATAACAGCGCGCCTTAGTATGCTTGTGTAAAAATGTAGTTTCCCTGTCTGCTAGGATCGTGGGGGTAGGCGTGAGATATTACTGTGCTTCGAGAGTTTGTATCTCTGATTCCAAACTGTGCAAGCGTCCCTAATGTCTCGAAGCACCCCTGATTGTCCAGCTATACAGTGCTCTTGTATCATCACTTTGAATTCCTCCCACAAGGTTCCCATATTATCTACTGGCCCCGTGTTTTACTCGAAAAAATCTATAATCTGTGTGCGAAGGGTCTCCCGGAATGCTATGTCTAACAGTGCATTGGGCGGGAGCCGCCATGCGAACAGCAGTATATAGGGATTTGGTACAGAAAGAGTCAGCATCACCGAGGCGTGGTCTGACACGGAGGGAGCTTGGTGCTTTGCATCTGTTACCCATGCATGTAGATCTTTGGTTGTGAGCCAGAAGTCCAATCTGGACCATGCTTGGTACTGTTGTGTTATGCACGTGCCTTCCCACTTTGTACGGTGAAATGGGCGCCAAGAATCTACCAGATGGTGATCTTGCAATATCCCCTGCAATATGGCCATGGCTTGAGGGTGGTGCGAGCGGGATATTCCCTCCCTGTCCTCGGAGAGCGACATCACAACATTAAAGTCCCCTTCCCACAATAACGCCGCAATTCCCAGTGACTGAATCTTATGCCAAATGTGTTGGAAGAAGGAGGGGTCATCTGTGTTGGGTCTCTATACATTTGCTATCGTGACAGGTCGGTTGTTTAGTGACCGTTCAGTATTATATATCTACCCTCTGAATCACATAGTGTTTTGTGATCCAGAGTCTGCCATGGTAACACTTTCATAATCGTTATGGCCACCCCGCGAGAGTAACTTGAGAAGCTGGATGCGTGAACTTCACCCCACCTTTTTTTGGTCAATCTTCTTCCGGCATCATCCTTCAGCTGGGTCTCCTGTAGGATACATATATCAGACATATGTCTAGTTAGATATGCCTGTACTAGTCTTGCTTTATGGTGGTCATTAAGACTTCGAACGTTCCAAGTGGTACATGTTAGCTTAGACATTGAGAGATGTGGCGCTTCAGCACTATATATGTCCCCGATCACAGTGTCAAGGCGACTGGGCTCTGGTGTCCACTCCCGACATGTCTTGCTATTCATATCTGTAAATTGACTTACTGTGCCTAGATGGAATGTTGCATTCTCCAGCTTGGAAAAGCTGTCTGACAGATCTATGGTTTAATGAACTTGCCAACAAATAACTTGAACTTCTCCTAACTGCCCTCCCACCCACACCAACCCCCCCAATCAGGTTGTGTATTCCTCAGTACCTCCCCCCTTTACGTTTTTTTTAAGCCTGGGTGATGTTTGGTCAGTGGGAATCATCCTGTAGGGGCATGGAGTTGCCGGCGTACTGCCCCGTCCCTCTAGTGACAGGGTGGCCGAGCATTAAACCTACTCAATCTAACATTTTAAAGCAAATCAAACCTGGAGCTTCAGTCAGTGTTTGGTACTGGGAGCGCCCCCCCCCCCCCAACAAGTGACAGTTCTTATAGCTGCCAGGTTTTAGTCATTGTCATTCAGTTGACTTCCGGATGATCTTGCAGCCTCAGTGTCTCTGCCTCGTTGCATTTCTCGCTGAAAGCTTGGCAAACTTTAGTGCCGCTCCGGCTTCGGTGAATATCCTGGGTTTTCCCCCAGTGTGCACTCTTAGCTTCACAGGGTACAACACTGCATATCTTGTGCCAGCTTTTTGGAGCAGTGTCTTTGCCGGTATAAATTCTCGCCGCGCTGCATGTACTGCTTGGGTGAATTCCAGATAGAATGCAAAGCTATTTCCTTGGTGTCTCAAGTCTCCTTTCTCTCTGGCCAGTCTCAGAATGGTGTCTCTTTCCCTATAGTTGAGTAGTCGAGCTAGGATTGTTCTAGGTTGAGCACCTAGTGAGGGTCTGGGCCCCAGCATTCAGTGCGCTCTCTCCACCAGGAACATCAGTGATAAGTCGGGGTCAAATAGGTCCCTCAGGAGTACCTCCACAACTTTTCCATGTATGTTGACTCAGGTATACCTGTTATGCGGACGTTATTTCTATGTGACCTAGCCTCCAGGTGCCTTGATGACGTCTAGCACTTTATCCATCCTAAGTAGTCGCTCTTGTGTCTCAACTTGCTGGTCGTCTGAATACGAGACTCTGGTTTCCAGGGTGTCAATTCTGGCTTCATGTTTCTCCACTTTTAGTGTGACATGGTCCAGTCACAGTGCCAGGGTGTTTAATTTAGCATCTATTGCTTGAAGGCTGACCTTTACCTCCCAGAACATGCTTTTAATATCTTCTTCTTGTTCCGGTTCAATCTGTGTTTCTGGCACCACTGTCATTGGGGTTGAGTCGGTGTCTGGCAGCCTGGAAGAGTGCTTCTCAAGAGTGATTTTGGCTTGTGTTTTATCCGTTTTCCCCATGCTTGCTCATCTCCTGTAGCATCTGTCTATAGTGGGCATGCACTCAGGGCCCTGCTCTGCCAGCTCGCCCGATCTCAGCATCCTCTAGGGGAATTTCTGCCCTTCTCAGAGTGTAGTTGTTCATTCTAGTGCTCTGTAACTTTTGCGCCTTGGGATTGTGTTGTCACTATGGTCTTGATTATTTCATAGCATTTAATTGGTGAGCGCACTGTGTACCATGTTGTAGTGTCTCCTTCCTTCCAAGCTCTTGCAAGCTACAGAGGGCTGCGGTTTCTGTGCAGGTGGCACCCGCTTGAAGAGGTGGCAACCACGCATCCCCTATCCTTAGTTCCTTCGCTTAGGCGCCACGCAAGCCGTTATTGCTGATGGGCAATCTTTACGCAATCTCTTTTCCCCTTCAGTTTTGTCGCAATAGTGGGGGGGTTACTATCCTCTGTCCTTCATCACTCATGGGGGTCAGACTGTGTAGCTTGTAGGACCCCACAGTCAGGCAGCTTGAGCTGCCGGCACCTCACCACACTGTTCGGTGGATATATCAGGGCCTACGTAGCGCTGCCGCCGTCAGTAGAGTTAAGGCGGCTCTTTGCCGTAATGTTATGGGATCCCACTAGTGATTCTAGTGTATGGCCACGCGGCCACCGTGGCTGGTCTTACTGACCCTCCTGCGCTTGTTTGCACTTCTCCTGCCGCCACTCGCTGCCGCCAATGCGGTGAGTCACCCCCTGCGCGGCCTATCACTTGTGGCGGCGCTCACCCACGGTTGGTGCTCTGACCTGTGAGGAAATGCTTTGATTCGTCTTATTGTCCTCCCTGAAGTCTCCCAAGGTCCTCCAGCTGGTGTTGAGCCAACAGCACTCTAGCTCCTTTGATTATTTGCGCAGAAGGGGGGGTTCACATACGGCCCAGGCGTTCGCCGTCTCGTGGCCCTGCTGGTTACCATGGGCCTCTCGGTGATTGCCTGAACTCGCGGGTATGCTCTGCTGGTGCTGCTCACTCACCCGGCTGTTTAATGCTTAATTGGCTCGCAGCGTCGGAGATTCATAGCCCCGCGAGCCACCGCCGTCTGTATCCTCCAGCACTCTCGCCTCCTGGCTCAGCCAGCTCTGGGCGCGTATTCTGCACGGACAGCTGATCACCTCCCTGGGTCGTCATCACTCGTCCAGAGCCATTTTCGATTCCTCGGTCAAAGGCCCGCCCAGCAGTTCCACAGCAGTTTTTGTCATCATGTCACGTCTTGGCACCTTTTAGGACCTCGCTATTTGTTCCCCTCTCGTCCCGGCGTCGTTCCGGTTGTTTTTAGCTTCGGATACGTAGTTGGACACCGGATAATTCAAGTCTTGTGTGCTCGGCCGGCAGAGCCACACTAGCAAGCAGCCATCTTGCAGCTCGGCTCGGCCACGCCCCCCAGCAGTCCGCATTCCTAAATACATTTTCAGCAAGATTTTGATTTATTAAAGTCAGACATATCAGACATATCATTTTTCAACTAAATTAGAAATTAGGAATATAGTGTGTCCAATTTTATTTCATGGTTAAATTATTGTTGTTAGAAATTGAGGTTTTCCCTTACTTAATTGGATATTTTGCATATTTTTTTTAAATTCATGTATTATTTTAGCATTCCAATTGTGCCATTGATTGATATTTATCATACCCCTTGAGAGCTTTCAAACATATAGGAACCAAGTGCTTTAGCCTGCAATGTATTTTCATGATAAAATATACAAAATGAAGGTCTATTAAGTGTGCTGGAACCCCTAGGATCTTCTTTTGAATATAAAGAATAGCACAAGAGAATGGGCAGGAAAATACATGCATTTGAGAAAAGAACTATAATACTCTTTAACATGAGCAAACGATTGATACAAGTAGACTGAGAATCTTTATTCGATCATAAACAATCTTAAAAGACACATATAACAATGCAAGATGGCAGCCGTGAGGAACGGCTGAGCTGCAGCGCTAGCAGTGGGGTCATGGACGCAGGCTCGCCTCAACTATTGATTGTTTAATGCCGAGATTTTCCGCCGATAATCCCCGCTGGTCACTGGGTGCTTAATGGAGCTCTCGCTGAGTGAATAGACACAAAAGAATCGTGAGAAATTGAACAGTTGTATAATACAGCTTAAACTTAACATATCAGTGTGGATGCCTCCGGTTGCTTTTTACCGCAAGGCACTCCCCCCCGGGCTGCTGAGGGCTGCCGCTGCACTGCTGCTGAGGATCGGGTTGGCCGGCAGGCTCCTCTGCGGAGTTGGCGGAGTCAGGGGGCGGAGCAGCACAGGTGCTCGGACGGAGCCGAGTGGAGGTGGAGTGGCGTCCAGGGGCTGTGGAGACAGGAGGCAAAGAAGGGCGAAGCGGCAGCTTTCTCCACGGATGGGTCCGAAAGTTAACGCTAGAGGTAAGCCGCCAGCAAAGAAAAGAAACGTGGTTGAGAATGCCGGTGCAGTGGTTAATCCCGTAAGTGCCGTAAGTGCTGCTGTGGATGGGGCCGGCGTCGAAGTGGTATTGTGTGAAGCCGAGCCTGGGGTTAGGACAAAGCAACCGGTACCTGGACAGGGAACCCCTAAGGAGATGAGGCCCCCATCTGCCAGAACTAGACAAGCCGCTGCCGCAGCCACTGCCACTATAAGCATAGTAGAAATGATGAATCGTAAGGACAAGGAAAAAAAGCTCAAAACGTCAGAAATGGCCCCAGTAGTAGTAACTACTTCATTACCGGCTTCAGGAGAGGGTGAGGAGCCAGACCCGGAGCCAGAGCCAGAGCCAGAGCCAGAGCTCGAGCCTGAGCCAGAGACAGATCCAGATCCACAGCCACAGCCAGAATCTGAAGGTGAGGATGTTGTGTTGAATGGAACTCAGGGCAAGACGGACCTCCCGGTGTTGTTAATGGTAATTGAGGCGGACACTGATAATGTTGTGGGCAATGTGGGCCAGGCTCCTACACCGGTCGAGGATATAGCAATCACGTCTCCAGAAGATGAGGCGGTGCAATTTGCCGGTCCCCCCGCCACAAATACTGACAGCGAAGGTGTTCAGGTCGGCCAAGGGGGAGAGACTCCAGAGGTACTTAAAGATGGCTCCTTTAGACCCCCCGCAGCCAGCTGCGAACCGTCGAAGGATACTGTTGTTGTCACCATGGCCCCGGGTGAACAAGGTCGATTACTACCAAAAGTTATTCAAAAGGGCCCGATCCATTGTGAAAAGGAGAAGACCCCCAGTGAGTCTTTCTTTTCCGTAACAGAGGAGGCCGATTGGTCAGAGGATGAGGAGCTGCATAGCTCTGATATCGACGGTAGCAATCCAGAGTCAGAGAGTGACCCAGAGGTGGAGCTCCTGGCAATGGCAACGGCTGTCAAAGTTATGGTCCCCCCAAAAAATCAAGCAGAACTGACATGGGACCATTCTCCAACAACATCGCTACAAGGAAATTCGAACCAGGGGATGAGCCACGGGAAGAACCAGGAGGCCACACAATTCTCAATGTTGTCAATGATGTCAATGATGGAATCAATTCATCAAGGGATTACAGCGCATCGGGAGGAGACAAGGTCGGATAGCCTCAAGGCCCAAGCAGCGATGAGGAAAATGAAAGGAGTGGTGAGAAAGCTTTCAAAGGCCTGTGTGAATGTAGGTGACAGGGTCTCGAATTTGGAAGAGAGGGTAGTTGCTACTGAAGTGGAGGTGGCGGCCGCCACGAGCAAGGTGGAATCTTTCGGAGCACAAGCACAGGATGTCCGGTGGAAGCTGGAAGAATTAGAAAACAGGCTAAGGAGGAATGATCTAAGAGTCCTTGGGATTCCGGAAGGCTGTGAAGGGCAGGATGTTAAAGCCTTCATTGTCAAAATCTTTGAGCACGCGTTTCCAGATGTTGCTGGGTGGAACTGGACCACTGAAATTCAGAGGGCGCATCGGACACCGTTCAAGCTGAGGCAGAATGCTAGAGCGGGAGATAAGCCCAGAGCAATTCTGATCTATATAGGAAACTTTCTGTTGAGACAGTCCATTGCAGAAAAGGCAAGGCCAGATGCCAGAAGAACCTTCAAGGGGGGCTCTTTCTTTGTAAGGCCCGACTTCTGTCACACCACCATCGAACGGCGCTGGAGATTAAGACAATTAATTAAGCCCTTTCAGGACAAAAGAATACAGGTGTACCTTATCAATCCAGCCCAGCTAAAGGTAATCCATTAGGGCAAGACAATATACTTTTCCTCAGAAATTAAAGCTCGGGAGTTTCTGGACTCAGTATAGTAATAGACTTGATCAATCTAGTATCTTTAGCCAGCTCTCTAACTAGTTCTTTAATGATCCGTTTAAAAGAATGATGAAGTCTAAGGGGGGCAGAATAACGGCTATTAGGGGCAATGCACGAATTCTGAGGTTAGGTTTTTCTGATTTCTTGGTGTTGTGATTTGATGGTTTATTGTTTGATTTTGAGGTGGGGTTTATTAACCAGATCGATGCTCAGCATATTCCCCTCCTGTGCTGAGATTTGTATATTCCCTTTATTCATGACGAGCTGGGCTCGTCATGAGCGTGCGAGGAGGCTACCTCATGACGAGCCCAGCTCGTCATGAGCGTGGAAGGGGTTAAGTTGTATGTAGTGAGTCCACTGCTATGCTGCATCCATCACACGCACAGACTCAGTCTGCGCGCTTTACTAGGGAGGGGGTTTGGGTTGGGGTTAAGGGGGAGGGGGCTCGGAGTGGGAGGGGGGATGGGGGAGAAAGCAAAAGAAAAGAAAGTTCATGCAATAAATGTGTATATTAATATAACTGGAATGTTGAAAGAGAAATGGTGTATTCATGATATGTTCAGGAGGACTTTTGATTGGTTAGAATGGTGGTTATGTTCTTTGCAGGGTTATGTCTAGGCTTAGGGTAGTAAGCCTGAATATAGGCGGTTTGAACAATTGGAAAAAGAGGGGCAGGTTCGAGGAGTATATCAAAACAATAGGGGCTGACATTTTATGCCTACAAGAGACTCACCTACCCTGGAAAAAGAAACATTGGTTAAACTTAAGGGGGTATGAAGTTCTGTCCTGTTCCTCGCAGACATCAATGATAAGGGGGGTAGCAATCATCGGCAGGGTGGGCCTGGGGGGAGCAAAAAGATGTAAGGCCGATGCACTGGGAAGATGGGCAATATGTGAAATGAATCTCGGTATTACTGTATGCTCAATATACGGTTCTAATCTGGATGACCCGGGGGTGATGGATCACATAGAGAGGGAATTAATTAACTGGCCAGCCCCTATAGTAATCTGTGGCGATCTCAATATTTCAGCAAATTTTGAAAGTGGCACCCCATACACAGGTCAGAAGCCTCGGGTATTCACAGCAGTGTCTTCCATAATGCAATCTCATGGGTTGAGGGATGTGTGAGGAAGTTTAAAGAAAGATGATCTCGGGTTCACATACTTCTCACACCCATTTAATAAGTATACAAAATTGGATTATTTTATGATATCGGCTACCCACCTTTCCAATGTGGAAATTGTAATGCTCCCTATGATAATATCAGATCATAACCCCCTTGCTCTATCGATGGTCATTAACAAACAATTAAAAAAAGCCAGACCCTGGACCTTCGACAGAAAGCTGCTAGTGGATAGCAATTATATAGCACACGTGAAGGACTGGTCTCAGTCATTCTTTGATGCGAATAGGTACAGCGCCTCCCGTGTCGCTGTCTGGGATAGTTTTAAAGCAGGTCTGAGGGGGGAGACCATCAGCTATACGGGCCGAATGTGGAAGAGGGCTAAGGAAGAGAGAGAACGCCTCTTGGGAAATCTGGCAGAGGCAGAGGAACAACATAGGAGGGATGTATACCAAGGGAGTCAGGGTATTTCGAGTTTAGAACGGCTGAATATTATGAAGGCTGAAATTCAGAGGCAATTGGCTAAAAAAGCTGCGGCAGAATACCAAACCCAGAGAACCAGGCTATACGAAACAGGGGAACAGGCAGGCAGGGCATTGGCTTTACGGATAAGGCAGGCCACATCCAAGAATATCATTACTGAAATTAAAGAAGGGGGCGGAACCTTTAACAAACCAAAAGAAATCCTCGATGTCTTCAGGAGATTCTATCAAGATCTATATAAGGAAGAGTCGGGTATTGACGATCTGAGTATAAATTTCCCAGAAATGGGTATTAAACTCGCCTCCAGTGAGAGGGAAGTCTTGGAACAGGGTATTACTATGGATGAATTATCCGAGGCACTACAGGATTTAGCAGCTGGCAAGGCAGCAGGGCCCGATGCCATACCCCTGGAGGTTTATAAATGCTTGAGGGAAGAAACGTCACCTCTACTCTTGGATCTATTTAATGGGGTCATGAATACGGGAGTTATTCCGGAATCTTGGACTAAAACCAATATTGTGGTATTCCACAAAAAAGGCAAACCTAAGGAAAGCCCAGGCTCTTACAGGCCAATATCCTTAATAAACAGCGATAATAAACTATATGCAAAGATCATGGCGACGCGGTTGGGGAGGATCATTGGGACTCTGGTTTCTCCCTGGCAGCATGGTTTTGTCCCGGGCAGAGGTACGACTGACCATATAAGAAGAGCTATTACACTGTTCGACATCCATGCTGCCGGGGGTGGGGTCGCAATGGTCCTCCTCGATGCGGAAAAAGCTTTTGACCGCGTTAGGTGGAGCTTTTTGTGGAGAGTGATGGAAGATCGAGGATTTGGTCCCAGATTCCGGCAGGCAATTCAGGCCATGTATCTCAATCCTACTGCGAGTATTCAGCTTATGGGTGAGAGTTCTGGGCAGATTCATATAATGAGGGGCACGAGACAGAGGTGCCCGTGTTCACCCATCCTTTTCGCGCTATATATAGATCCCCTAATAACTCTCATAATGAATAGCACCAGTATCAAGCCAGCTGTCACTAATGGATTCCATACCAAGGTCCTCGCATACGCGGATGACCTAGCCATAACCACCACGGATCCCGACAGTGCTATGAGGGGAATAGTTAGTATCACTACTGACTTTGGGAGGCTATCTGGATACCGTTTAAATGTGGCGAAGACGCAGGTACTATGTTCTAGAAATATAGCTAAACAGGATGACAGATATGCTCAGCCAAGGGATATTATTAAAGATAACTTTGCACCGCTATTGAAAACGATGGAACAGGATCTAAAAAGAATAGATACACTCCACTTGTCAATCATAGGCAGGGCCAATGTTATTAAAATGACGATGTTTACAAAGATTTTATATAAATTTAGGTCTATCCCCTTTAAAATAGACGATATATTGATTAAGGAAATGGAAGCTATTTTCATGAATTTTGTCTGGCAATACGGCAAGGTGAGGAGATCAAGTAAATTCATGTCTCTTCCCCAGGAAAGGGGTGGGTTGGGAATACCAAACCTTAGGTTTTATAACTGGTCTTGTTTTCTCACAGAAATGGCTATACTCTTTTTTTCAGAGGACTCCACGTACAGCCAGGGAGACATCCCTTCTATTTTCCAGTTGGCCCTTGGGAGTGAAGTACATTGGGTACTACTGAGGAAATTCGACAAACGATACTTTAAGGCATCAGGGTACAAAATATTGGAAGACATCTGGGGGTTATGGTCATCTGTTCAGAAAAATCTGGATATTCCAAGGTACAATCAACATACTTTACTCTGGAATTCAGGGCTATTCCCGTATTTAAGTAGCGATGGCTCTTGGAGACACTGGGAAAGACAGGGGATTACTACACTGGGTCAAGTAATGGTAAAGGATGTATGCAGGCCCCTGGAACTTTTGAGGTCACGGTATTCACTACAAGGGAGTCAAGAGCTCAAGTATATACAGCTGGTAAATACAATTAAATCAAAAAGGCCCTGCATAAATGTGTCCAAAGGATGTGCATTACTGGATTACATGAAGGGGGGTGGCCGTAGAATCAGGGAAATATACAGGCTATTCTTAGAAGTGCTCCCCGACGATATGGTTAAGACAGAGTCAGCTTGGGCCTCAAAACTGGGGGATCCAGAGATTGACTTGGATAGAGCCATTTTAATGGATAAACGGTTCCTGCGATCTTCAAACCTAAGAGCGCAGCACTTTAAGACCCTATTTAATTTATATTACACACCGGCGAAATTATTCGATTGGGGTAAGAGGGCCGATAACAACTGCCCTAGGTGTGGGAATGGGCCAGCCGATGTTATGCACATGTTTTGTAGTTGTGAAAAACTAGGGCCCATTAAAAAGGAGATTGAAGCGTTTTTAGAGGGGCTGCTAGATGCCAGAATAGATCTATCCCCGACAATTTTAATAATAGGTTGTGATGCCAAACTGGGTCTAAGTACAGAGATGGAGGCGCTCGTTTTTATATCAGTTGCTGTTTTTAGAATATTAATTGCTGCTGCCTGGAAGGATGTCGAGGCCCCAACCTTCCAAATGTGGATCTGTAGGATGCTAGGGATCCACAATATCGAGTCAGAACTGTATGCATTAAAGGGTGTTAAATCTAGAGAAATGGGGCTACGGATTTGGGCACCAGTGGCTACATGGAGGTTGTCGAGGGGTGGGGTCTCATAATGTTTTCAGGAGCCAGATTCCGATATGATTGCCATTCTCTTAATCTTTGTACCGTTTTTTATAATATTTTTTGCTACATTAATTGTTCTTGACTATATATCATGCGTATTTTTCCTATCTTTATATATATTATCTTGTCTAGTGTACATTGTATTGCTATGAACTTTCAATAAAAAAAAAAGATAGTTAAAATTCCTTACAATTCATAATAACAGCTTTTTTTATTTTTTAAAAGGATTCTTAAGAAAAAAAATCAAAAAACATCTCATATAAGATCCTATTAAAATACTAGACACCTAAATAAAATCCTTTTCTGTTGAAACAAAAATATTCAAAATATTTCTACTAAATACTTTAAGTAAAATAGACCTGTTGGAATCATCTAAATGTGGTTATTGGTATATTTTTAAACAGAAGTATGAGCCCTAGATTTTTTAGCACTTGGATTTGGACTTTGAACAAAGGTGTGAGCTGTGTTCACAGAAGGTAGCATGGAAAAAGTATGTGATGCTAACCAAATTTTCACATAATGGTAGAAAATAAGACAATTTACTGTAACACTGTTTATTATAAGATCCTATGCCTTTTTCTTCAGATAATTGTTATTAGCACATGATCGTTTTTACTCTTCACCTATTCTAATGCTCCTAATATCATTACCATAATAGTTCATTAGATTGTCAGTGTGTTCACTGGCATCTAAGAACCAAAGTGGGGAAAGGAGGAGACCGTCTAAAATTCCCAGCTATGATCTTTGACAGGTCTTTCCAGTCTCAAGACTGATCCTTCTTGTTTAATAGCCAAAGAGCGAGTTTATGAGACTCAGGTCTATGTGCTGCCTGTGGCCTACATCCATGAGTCTGGAGGCTGTAAGCAATATACTGAAAGCACTACAACGTTTGCTCACATCATTAACTTGGGGTAAGAAATTAGGTTATTGGTTAAGAGGGATGGAAGCCGCACTCAGGCAGCAATCATAATCCTGTTGGTGTGAACCACAAAGGTCACTAAATTAACCTGTGCTTAGCTCTCTGGTAGATTGAAAAAAATGAGTCCGGCTTAACTTTGAGTCCATGTGTAAAGTATTTATGCTGCACACAAACAATAATAAAGTGAAAGCACAACACAAGAAATATCCCAAACCAATTTAGAAAAATAACTTAAATTTGAATCAATAAAATTATGCCAGATTGGCAAAAATCCAATCAATACAACCGGATATATGCAATTAAAAGTTGTTGTGTGAAAATTGTGCCTAAAAGCGTGAACCACGACCCACAGTCAACTGGACGCGCTAGACCGGGGGAGAATCAGAAGGTCTGGCCAACCCCAATGGAGCGTGGGTCGGGTTTAGACCCAGGTTAGTCCTGCTAAAAAGTTACCTTCTGAGGCCAGCACAAATAGCTCCATTTGCATTGTAAGAGGCCGTGAAGCAGCAGATTGGGCATCATAAATGGTCACTGCTGTAGCTCAAAGTCTCTGTTGGGCATCATAAATGGTCATTGCTGTAGTTTTGCATTGGCGGTCATCGCTGCTGTTGTTGCAGACACGTGAAGTGCAAGTCTCTCACTGCGGGTCATTGCTGGTTGTCACTGTTAATGCAAAGGGAAGGTTTCACCGATGCTTCGCATTGTCAGTTGCCTAGTGGCAAAGTGATTATTTTTAATTTATGTGAATGTGGTCTAATGTGATTTTATGTATAATACAAAGGATATTTTTATATAACCTTAGGTGGAGTCTCTTTTTGTGGTGTGCCTAATGTGTCACTAGTGTGTGTGTGTGTGTGTGTTGCACAAATACTTTACACATTGCTTCTGGGATAAGCCTGACTGCTTTACCAAGCTACCCTGACTAGAATGGTGGGTTCTGTCTGGATTAATGCATACTCTAGCTACCAGAAACCCCATTTCTAACACACACTATAAACTCCTCCAACCCAAGCTGTTTTAGACAGCTGAGTGGAGAGTAAGCATAAGTCCTCAGTGCCTGAGGAAGCGTGGAGCCAGCCTGCTCCAGCCAATCCTGGCACTTCTGTCATGCTGCTTAACATGATAAGTAACACAAGAGCAGCAGCTGGATTGGTAGAGGGGAGGTGGCTGAGGATCTGGGAGCTGTGCTGGAGCCACAAACTGCTGAGACAGAGAGCAGCACGGAGGCAGTAGGTAAGTACAAGTTTTATTTTTTAGAATAAAGTTATTTTGACACTTTGTCGCTGACAGGCACTGTGATAAACTCGCACTGCCTTCAGCCTCAACTCTAGAGCTATCAATCAAGGCCCATTATAAACGCTGTTTAAATTGGCACACGATGGAGAGCTTTGGTATTGAGCCTATGGGTCAAAATATTCGCCTCACCACTTGTCAGTAGCTATCTATGCACAGGAATGCAGTTAATGTCTAACTGTACCCACGCAAGCTGATTTACCAGGATCAGCTGTTTTAATTGTTAGAATCACAAACATTGATATGGTATGAATCATACTGTTTATACTCAATCATTTCAACATTTAATGAAGTATTTCAAAAGCTAATGTAATTATTGTACTTCCATCGAAACTTGCAAGTGTGTAAAGTATCACACATTTACATGCACTGGTATTTATAGAAAGCTCTCATTTATACGTGAACTGTCATGTCTACTGCTTCTGCAATCCTTTATTTTTTCATACGTTTCTTCTGTAGATCAGTTCCTCAATTTGTCTGCCTTCATCATGTTGGTACACATTTTCTAACTTTACTATTTTGACACTTTGCTATAAATGTGGCTTCAATCATGTTTCACAAATCTCTTGACAGGTTAGGAATAATATAACAAATGTTCCTTCCAAATGTCACCTATATAATTTTATTCTGCTATACTTTCATTCCATAATCTTCTTATTTGCAATGCACTTAGGTTGTTAGGTTGGTAGCATTTTATAGGTAGGTAATTACAATGTGTATCATATAGTGCAACAAGGTCCTGTTAAAGTATCTTTAAAGTGATATGATGTATTTCTTCATAAAATCTATATACTAGCAAAGTTTCGTGTTGTACATTTAAAAGGGCAAATCTAAACATGCATAAATATCTCTGCTTTATTAGAAACCGTACAACAATGTAACACCACTTGCGTTTGCTTTTGGAAACTCTATGCCCCTCCCCCTTGCAAAAGGCCGTTTGCATTACAAATTGCGTTGAAAAATTCAGTTGAAAGATGAGAAACTCTAAACACTTTATTACAGTTTCAAAATGATACTATGATCATACAGATTGAAAGGAAGGAGAGGGAGAAAGTGCTCGCCAGAGAGACAGAGAGAGAAGAACGAGAAAGAGGAGAGCGAGAGAAAAAAAGAAAGAGAAGAATAGGGAGAGAGAGAGACAGAGAGAGAGAGAGAGAGAGAGAGAGAGAGAGAGAGAGAGAGAGAGAGAGAGAGAGAAAGAGAACAATAGGGAGAGAGAGAGACAGAGAGAGAGAGAGAGAGAGAGAAGAATAGGGAGAGAGAGAGACAGAGAGAGAGAGAGAGAGAGAGAGAGAGAGAAGAATAGGGAGAGAGAGAGACAGAGAGAGAGAGAGAGAGAAGAATAGGGAGAGAGAGAGACAGAGAGAGAGAGAGAGAGAGAGAGAGAGAAGAATAGGGAGAGAGAGAGACAGAGAGAGAGAGAGAGAGAGAAGAATAGGGAGAGAGAGAGACAGAGAGAGAGAGAGAGAGAGAGAGAGAGAAGAATAGGGAGAGAGAGAGACAGAGAGAGAGAGAGAGAAAGAGAAGAATAGGGAGAGAGAGAGACAGAGAGAGAGAGAGAGAGAGAGAAGAATAGGGAGAGAGAGAGACAGAGAGAGAGAGAGAGAGAAGAATAGGGAGAGAGAGAGACAGAGAGAGAGAGAGAAGAATAGGGAGAGAGAGAGACAGAGAGAGAGAGGGAAGAATAGGGAGAGAGAGACAGAGAGAGAGAGAGAAAGAGAAGAATAGGGAGAGAGAGAGGCAGAGAGAGAGAGAGAGAGAAGAATAGGGAGAGAGAGAGACAGACAGAGAGAGAGAGAAGAATAGGGAGAGAGAGAGACAGAGAGAGAGAGAGAAAGAGAAGAATAGGGAGAGAGAGAGACAGAGAGAGAGAGAGAGAGAGAGAAGAATAGGGAGAGAGAGAGACAGAGAGAGAGAGAGAAAGAGAAGAATAGGGAGAGAGAGAGACAGAGAGAGAGAGAGAGAGAGAGAAGAATAGGGAGAGAGAGAGACAGAGAGAGAGAGAGAGAGAGAAGAATAGGGAGAGAGAGAGACAGAGAGCGAGAGAGAGAGAGAAGAATAGGGAGAGAGAGAGAGAGAGAGAGAGAAGAATAGGGAGAGAGAGAGACAGAGAGAGAGAGAGAGAGAGAAGAATAGGGAGAGAGAGAGACAGAGAGAGAGAGAGAGAGAGAAGAATAGGGAGAGAGAGAGACAGAGAGAGAGAGAAAGAGAAGAATAGGGAGAGAAAGAGAGAGAGAGAGAGAGAGAGAGAGAGAGAGATAAGAATAGGGAGAGAGAGAGACAGAGAGAGAGAGAGAGAGAGAGAGAGAGAGAGAGAGAAGAATAGGGAGAGAGAGAGACAGAGAGAGAGAGAGAGAGAGAAATTAGGCGTAAAATATATTTACCCAAAGCAGATCTTTTCCCTGACACAAGCCCAAAGGCATAGCTACTAATAGTCCAGCAGGGGCATTGGCTCCAAACTCCAGGATGTGAGTGTCCCACTTCACTTGTTAGTCACAGTTTGTACTGCCTAACCAGAGGATTGGAGCCCGATTTAGTAGCTTGCATTAGGGCCCTTTGTGCCATTGCTACAATCCCTTTTTAATTTGCAGATTGTCGCATATATTTGCTTGTTCTCTGATTTCTTGCTGGAGCAAGATGACATTTTTTGACAAACTAAACCATACTCAATATTTATATTATTGTGTACTCAAGACTCTTGTATAAATTATTGTTGGATATTACTGTTGTCATAACGCTTTCTCTACTGAAGACCCACATATTATTTTTCCGTGATTTAAATTTTTTTAAAGAACGTGTATGTATAATTTTTTTTGCTGTCTTGTCAGTTGCAGAGACAAGTGAGCACTATCTATGCGGAGAGTACTACTCTTCCCATCTAACCAGAGCAATGAGTACTCAGACGGAAACAGAAAGTTTCACGTCCAAATCCTTTAATACTCCAATTAGAGGAGGATGAGCAAATGACTTCGCTGAAATAAGACAGTATAGATTTGAGTCAAAAGACAATACAAGACAATTATCATAAGCAAAGTAAAGAGATACATATCCAAGTGCGGTTGTGAGTTTACGTTAATACACACCACTGAATAAATAACTCGATATATCATTATGTTCAATAAAAACAAATTAAGTATAAAAAATCAAACAAGTTGCAATACGCAATAGACCAATTATGCAATGAAAATACAGTAATAAACGTGGGTCCCTACAGATACACATTATATCTGGTCAGCGAGTGATGGTTACAAATACCAGAGTGTTCTAGAGAATTAGAAACTTGAAACAATAGAGGTAACAGATTGCAAAAGAGTAGAACGGTTGATAGAATGTCTGCAAACATACAAAATGTGCAATCTACTGCAAAATAGAGGAAAGTAATCTTCAGCTGCAAGACACGGCCAATTTTGGATTAAGTTTGCAATCCTTACCAATCATAGCCCTAGTTACCATGAACACAGCTAAAAGGCTGAAACAAAGTAATCACAGAAACATTTGTAAAATTGTAACACTAGTTTGGCAGTAGAAAGCTAAAGTGTCTCATGGTTTGAGGAGTGCAGAAATCTGCTAAAATGTGGTTATTGGTAACCTTTCAGGACACCAGGGACAGCATACTGGGTGCACCAACAATGATGAAGAAGGGGTGCAGACTTCAATCTAGCCCAAAAAAGAGAAGGTGTTATGAGCCCACAGGACACAAAAGCAGCATGTGTTACGCCTTTCTTAATCCCTCTAGTGCTCAGGTCAATTTTGTAGACATGTTACATAAATCCTTTTATGCTGGCTCTGTGAATTATTATGTTATGCTATAGTTATATTTATAGCGCGCTAATTACCTATTATGGTATCCAGGTGCTTTAGCAGAAAAGGCAGCTCACATCTGGAGAGGTTAGTCAAACAATCAGGTTGCCAGCTCCTCCTGGAACTTGAGAAACAAAAAGTAAGCTCTGATGTGGTGAGGGCGATTGTTTCATGCTTTGGGGGAGAGATAAGAAAAGATGTTGCTTCTGGCTGTGGCTTTGTGGATGCGGGATAGGCTTGCCAGTGAAAGTCCGGCTGAGAAGGGGTGTCAGGGAGGTGTGTAGAAGAGTATGCAGCTGTTCAGGTATATGGCTCCAGTTTTGTGTAATGCTTTATATGTGTGTGTGAGCAGTTTGAATTGGGTGCATTTGTAGATTAGGAGCCAGTGTCTTTTTCTGAGGTGTGGGGTGATGTGGGTTTGGTGAGAGAGTATGGGTCTTTGCTGTGGTATTTTGAATGGTCTGGAGCCAGTTCTGTAGCTACTTATTGATTTCAGCTTAGAGTGTGTTGTCGTAGTTGACTCTGCTGTGGATCAAGGCCTGAGTACTGTTTTCCTGGCGTTTTCTGCAAGTCCTTCATAGCATCTTGAGGATGTGGAAGCAGGTGGAGATCACAGTGTTTACTTGGGCTGTCATGTCGTGCTTATCATCCGGAAAGATTCCCAGACTTCTTGTTTTGGTGTTGGAGTGGGTGAAGGTCTGAGGTTAGTAGGCCACCAAGTGGAGCCCCACTGGGATGTTTTCTTTCTGAAGATCACTACTTCAGTTTTGCCCTTGTTGAGTTTGAGGCAGGTTGTTTTCATCCACGTGGATACAGCAGTCATGCATGTGGAGAAGTTCATGTTCGTGGTGGGGGTCTTGTCCGACAGGGAGAGTATCAGCTCTGTGTCGTCTGCATTGGAAAGTATGTTGATGTTATAAGATCCAATGTGATCCATCTGTGGGGTCATGCAGATGTTGAATACGCTGGGCTGATGAATGATCCATGAGGTACTCTACCAATGAGTTTCTTGGTCTTTGATGAGTCGGATGGTAAATTGATTGCTTGTGTCCTTTCTGTGAGGAAGGAACAGATTCAGTTGAGGGTGAGTTCTTGTCTGCCTGTTTTATGTAATCTTCTGATTAGGATGGGCGACTATGTTGAAGGTGGCAGAGATGTCAAGTAGTAGTTTGATGACAAATATCATTGACTTTATTCAGAGACTGTTGAAAATACTTGTACTTGAATTTCATTGACAGCCACATGATATTCTAGCTCGAGATATATCAGTGGTAGCTGACAACTCTCATCTGCACAGAGCCCCAACCATGACACAACACAGTAATGAGCATGCACGATATGCAGAAGGAGAACAACTTTACATCAGTCAAGTCAAGTCAAGTCAAAATAACTTTATTCGGTTCAGATTAAACCATAAAAGTATAACATACCAAGATAATACATACAATTCCTGTGTCCAGTTTATACAATATTATAACTCTCATCCCTACAGCTCAACACTTAAAAATAAAACATTATTACTTTAAAAAGTACTTGACTTTAAGAAGCACTATTTTCATTTTCAATTCATACCGTTTTCTTTTAAAAAATTCAGTTTTGCTAACATTTAAAACAGCAGTATAAATAGCAGCAGTAGATAAAGAACATACGAAATTGAAGCCCTCTTGATAGTGCAAGGGTGAATTTCTTCTAGAATAGGAATGAGGAACCTTGCCCTCGGCTCTTTAAAAGTGTGCATAACAGCATAAAGTGCATAGTGCTTTGTTGGGCTAAATTAGTGCATGGACATTGAATGAGATTCTCGCACCACCCCGCCTGCTTAGGGAATGCCACAAGAAAGTGCAGCATGCAAAGTCGGAACCTGGTCACATAAAATCGAAACTGTACATTCATGGTAAAAGATAGGTAAAATTCTTGTCGTAAAGTGGACCGGTCAGAACTGTATTGCGATCCTCGTTGCCAGTGACGATTGGTCAGGACTGCAAAATATGCCTCTTTTATGATTGATTTCATGTTTTTGTGGATACTGGCCGGACTATCATAGTAATGCCCCAGACCTATTTCATGAAACTTTCCTTTAACATATCGAAGCCATGGAATAGTCAGGGCATTATCGAGGGTCATACAATCCTGGTAAAAGATAGGTAAAATTCTTGTCGTAAAGGGGACCGGTCAGATCTGTATTGCGATCCTCGTTGCCGGTGACGATTGGTCAGGACTGCAAAATATGCCTCTTTTATTATTGATTTCATGTTTTTGTGGATACTGGCCGGACTATCATAGTAATGCCCCAGACCTATTTCATGAAACTTTCCTTTAACATATCAAAGCCATGGAATACTCAGGGCATTATCGAGGGTCATACAATCCTCGATGATTTTCCTTGAAAACTTTAGGTCCTCGGATAGCCATATTTTGGCCCAAATGACTAATGGGGCAATATTAATTTGGTCCTCTATAAAATCTAACCCTACCTCAGAATGACAGAAGGTTGTTCGACACTTTTTGGGATCATCAGCAATCTTTTTATGAACTTATTTTCTTAGACTTGTAATTGGCTACTTTTATGGTGACCCCACACTCCTGACCCATAGGTTGCAACAGACAGACATTTTGACTTATATAATGTGATTTATTCCGCTACCGGCTAGTGGCCCAATTTGCAAGCAAAGTCGAATAAACCCACTACTACGCGACTAGTATGCTGTACCCTAGTTGTTACAAAGTGTTCCCAGTTCAATTTGTCATTAAAAACATTCATAACTAAAATTGGAAACCTTATCAATGGTTAACAGTAAATGTTCTTGTTTTAGTTTGTTTCGGGCCACACACCCTGATATAAGATTTATTAAAATGTACTTTAAGGTCTAATGATAACATAAAATCTGTAAAAATATTTAAAGATTTATGTAAACTATTAGCAGTTAGGGCCATTAAAACCATGTCATCCGCATACGCCAGCAGCGGAACCTGGTTGCTTCCGATCGATTCTGAGGAAATCTAATGCCTGTTCTATTAGGGCTGACTCTAGGCCATTTGTATACAAAAGAAAAAGAAAAGGGGCCAAAATACACCCCTTACGAACTCCCTCTCTGGAGGCAATAGGTCCGGTCCTCTCTCCCCCAGGCCCAAAATGTATGGCAACAGTGATGGACGCATGCAGCCTGCGCAGAAAGGTAATTAGTGGTTCCTCAAACCCCATTTCCCCATCTGATCCCATAATTTCTCTCTATTAACCGTGTCAAAGGCACTGGACAAGTCCATGACGGCGAGGTGGATTGTCCCCTTCCTCGCCCTCATGTACTTGCCCATGATCAATGACAAATTGAGGCACTGTTCATTTGTCCCCATACTCCTTTGGAAGCCATATGATGTTTGGGACCTAAACCCAGAGGCTTCTGTCCAAGTCTCGAGGTGTGCTAAAATGACCCTCCCCAATACCTTGGCTGTGGCATCGATTAGAGATATGGGCCTATAACAGGTCGGATCATCTCTATTCCCCATTTTTTACACTGCTGACGCTGTCGCGGTTGACCCTGAGACGAACTCTCCTTGCTGTTCTACCTGGAACCTGCTGGCGCCGCCGCGGTCCATCTTCGCTGTAACCACTTTGGAACCTGCTGGCGCTGCCGCGGTCCACCCTCGCTGAACCATCTTGGAACCTGCTGGCGCTGCCACGGTCCACACTCGCTGAACCATCTTGGAACCTGCTGGCGCTGCCGCGGTCCACACTCGCTGAACCATCTTGGAACCTGCTGGCGCTGCCGCGGTCCACACTCGCTGAACCATCTTGGAGCCTGCTGGCGCTGCCGCGGCCCAACCTCCCGGAACTCCCCAGCTCGAGGATTGAGAGCTGTGCGTAGAGTCTCCTTGCAACCGACCATCTATAAGACTGTCCCGCTACCTTGCCCCTTTGTCACGAGACTTTCCAGATCTCGGGATCTGCTGTATATATTGAAACGATACTTATTGCCAGATAAAGATTGAAAACTCTATCTGCGTGTGGTGTCTATTTGTAGAGGTGTGGCTACTCTGCTGTACGATTCTAGGAGAGGGCCCTCCCGTCGGAGGCCTCTCGACATCGCTCGGTCCCTTCTCTGAAGGAGGGGTAGACCTAGGGGTGGTCAGTCAGACACCTTCTGCCTCCCCCGGGTTGCCTTTCTAACATTGTTCTTGTAACCTTGTTGGACCCGGCCTCGTGGCGTGGTCCTACCCCTCCCGCATGGCGGGCCCCGGACGACAGCGGCCCTCCATCCAGCCCGGGTCGGCCTCGGGCACACCTCTGCACGCCCTCCAAACCACCAGATCCGCCACCCGGCGGCCCACAACCACTGACACGACACCCTCGGGCCGCCCCAGCATTACCGGTCCGGTGCCCACCCCGGACCCTCATTCCAGGCCCGACGCCATCTTGGGCCCATCATGTCACAGACACGTGGTCCCGGACCAGCCGCGGCCACGGCCCCAGCGAGCCCGCCATCGAGGCACCAAGAGCCCTCCGGGTGGTAGAGTGGCCACTCAACCAGAGACAAGGAGAGGGGAGTTTCGATGGCTCCCCAACCATCCCCGGATGCCTGGTTTCGATCGCCCTCCGGCCTCCCTGGGCTCTGGCTCCACCCCCCTGCTGGGTGTCTGGACACCATCATCCTGGCCCCTCTGACCCCCATGCGAGAGGGTCCGGACATCAAAGGACTCCAGACCTATATCTGGGCCAGCCCCGGAGTAGGATGGCAGTTGTATCCCGGAGTCGAGAGCCCTGCTGACGCTGTCGCGGCTGACCCTGAGACAAACTCTCCTTGCTGTTCTACCTGGAACCTGCTGGCGCTGCCGCGGTCCATCTCTGCTGTAACCACTTTGGAGCCTGCTGGCGCTGCCGCGGTCCATCTTTACTGTAACCATCTTGGAGCCTGCTGGAGCTGCCGCGGTCCACACTCGTTGAACCGTCTGGGAACCTGCTGGCGCTGCCGCGGTCCACACTCGCTGAACCATCTTGGAACCTGCTGGCGCTGCCGCGGTCCACACTCGCTGAACCATCTTGGAACCTGCTGGCGCTGCCGCGGTCCACACTCGCTGAACCATCTTGGAACCTGCTGGCGCTGCCGCGGTCCACACTCGCTGAACCATCTTGGAGCCTGCTGGCGCTGCCGCGGCCCAACCTCCCGGAACTCCCCAGCTCGAGGATTGAGAGCTGTGCGTAGAGTCTCCTTGCAACCGACCATCTGTAAGACTGTCCCGCTACCTTGCCCCTTTGTCACGAGACTTTCCAGATCTCGGGATCTGCTGTATATATTGAAACGATACTTATTGCCAGATAAAGATTGAAAACTCTATCTACGTGTGGTGTATATTTGTAGTGGTGTGGTTACTCTGCTGTACGATTCTAGGAGAGGGCCCTCCCGTCGGAGGCCTCTCGACATCGCTCGGTCCCTTCTCTGAAGGAGGGGTAGACCTAGGGGTGGTCAGTCAGACACCTTCTGCCTCCCCCGGGTTCGCCTTTCTAACATTGGTGGCAGCGGTGGGATCCGAGCCAACGCAAAATCGTACAGAGAGTGATCTACCCGCTACGACGGAAAAACACACAGAGACCATGACGACCCAAGGAACCAACCTACCTGCCGAATTCCAGAAAGAGAAGATAGAAGAATACAGCCACAAAGAACTAAAACAATTCTGTAAAGACATGGGTATCGCTACCACTGGCCTGAGCACAAAAGAGGACTTCAAATCGGCCCTACAAGCCTGGGTGGAAACCCGAGACAGACCACCCCAAGAGGAGAATAGCCCGAACGGGCAACAGGAAACCAGCGCACCCCCGACGGGGGAAAGAACCGCAACACTAAACGCGGACCTCATCTATGAAGACGCTCGAGAACGAGAGCGCAACCGGCTACACGAATTGGAGCTTGCACGACTCCGGCTAGACGGAGAACTCCAGCTAGCGGACAGAAAGATAGCCCTCGAGTAACTACGGCTGGAGGGGGATCTAGAAGAGAAACGGAGACAACGTGACCTCGAAGAAAAACGACTAGCATATGAACACGAACGAGGCCTGAGAGAACTAGAAATCAAGGCCAAGAGCAATGAAGATAGCGCGGCCGGGGCCAAGACCTCGGCCCCTCCCGTGGACACCAAGGTTCACCTACCGAAAGATGTAGTCAAAGAATACTACAAGAACGATGATATCCAGCAATGGTTCAAAGCCTACGAGGTGGCCATGACCGCCCAGGATTGGGGCGCCGGCCTGTGGGGAAAGTTCATCAACGAAGGGAGAGACGCCCTGCTGGAACTCCCTGACACCGGAATGACCTCCTATGAACACATGAAAACGGCCCTACTCACGCGCTACGGACTCACCCCCGAAATGTACCGGCAGAGGTTCCGAGACTGTAAAAAAATCCCCGGTACCACTTGGGTAGAATATGTGAACTTTTTTAGCAGAGCCTTCGAGGGGTGGGTCAAAGGCAGTCAGGTCAGTCAGCAGTTGGTCGACCTTATGTTATGGGAGCACCTCTCCAACAACTGCTTCATTGAACTACGACAGCACCTCCTCGACAGCAAGTTGACCGAGCCGCGAAAACTAGCGGTCGAAGCAGATCGGTGGGCGAGCAACCGCGTCCACCGGAACACCACAGGAGAATACGGACGAGGGTCCCCGGGGAACCACCGGCCGCGAGGCGGCGGGTCTGGCATCAGCCGAGGCTGAGACCTTCCGCCGGGGTCTTCGCCCGCCTCCTCTACACCAGCCTCCAGCCCGAGGGGGGCCCATCCAGCCCGACCGGAGCCACGCCCCAACGTTACGTGCCACAGATGCCAGCGGCTGGGTCACTATGCCAATGATCCTCTCTGCCCCATGAACCAGCGGCCCGGCACCACCGGGCCCCCCGGTTGACAAATCACTGCAGCTGCTCTGAGCGAAGAAAAGGATGAAGAAGAAGAGGTCCTTATGGAACCAGAAGAATGGGAGTCCGCGGCCATGTGCCTCGCCTCCCTGGGCAACAAAGACATGATCCCCCGAGACCAGATTCCGATCAACACCCAGAAGTACCGCCAGTGGGTTACCATCAACGGACGCCGGACCGAGGCTCTCCTTGACACGGGGGCCAGCATAACCGCGGTCCGCTGCCATCTGGTGACCCCAGAACAAATCTTGCCCCACTTTCTGTGCCCTGTCCGGTCAGCGGACAATTCCGAGAGCCTGTGCCAGATGGCCCGCATCCCCTTCAAGTGGGGAGGAGTGTCCGGCATGCTGAAAGTCACCGTCCGAGACGATGCCCTGGTGGACTGCCTCCTAGGGAACGACCTGGAAAGTTCCCCCTGGGCACAGATCGAGCGAAGAGAGCATCTGGGGATGCTAGGCCTTCCTGAATGGGTTTGCGTAACGACCCGCTCCATGTCCAACCGGGACGCCGTCCCAACCGAAGACAATCTGCCCGAAGAACCTGAATGGCCGGCGCTGCCGCCACCCGCCACTGCCACGGCCGAACCCGAACTGGGGCCGCAGGGCCCCAGCCATGAAGAACTTCCCGAGCTCGGGCCCCTTCCCGAACTAGCCCAGTGGCGCCAAGAAGGGGGCAAAATGAATGGAAGATGGGAGGAGCACTCGAAATTTTCGAAAAAACTGTTGAAACTTGCTTTTTGATTTAATTATACCTTTTCCTCCAATCGTGCTGCCGAGGTGGCACGTTTGTCCTAACCGTGCCTGAACTAAAGAACCTATCTTAAGTGTCTGTGACACTTAACCTCAGCGCACTGTTGCTATTTGCGGTTGTCTATGATTCACACCGCTAAATTTGTTTACACATATAGTTCACAACTTATAGCTTTCAAATTGAAAAGTTTATCAAAAGATAATCAACAGAAAATCACCCATTGTGACTGGATGTGGGACAGTCTTTGAACCACTCGGTCAATATATTGACAAATTTCTTCAGCCATTTGTACAGAAATGGCCGTCGTATATAAAAGACACCAACGATTTTCTACTGACTTTGAAAGAGATCCAACTCACATGTTCTACTTTGGTGTGTACAATCGACGTGAAGTCGTTGTACACTTCTATTCCTCATCAATCCGGCATGGAGGCCGTGGAGTGGGCTCTGCTACAACAACCCTCTGTAAAGGCAGAAAAAGTTTTCATTTTGGAACTTTTACATTTTTGTTTGTACCATAGTTATTTTCAATGGTCATCAAGGTTTTTTCTACAACAGAATGGTACGTCCATGGGATTTGCTGGGGCCCCGGCATATGCCAACACCTTTATGGCAAAATTTGAGGCTGACCATATTTACACGAATAACTCTTGGAATGAACATGCGATTTTATATCGCAGATTCATAGACGACATATTTGTACTATGGTCCGGAACAAAAGAAAGTCTAGAATTTGAAATTGACAGATTGAATCATTGTGTAGAGAACATTGAATTTACACATGTTATCAGCGACAAAGAATTGCCATTTCTAGATGTTTTGATCAAGATTGAAGATTCACAGATTAAAACGAGAGTTTTCAGAAAAGATACAGACGTGAATAATTCTTTATTATTTCAAAGTTTTCACCCTCAGAATCTAAAAAACAATCTACCAGTGTCACAATACATGCGGATCAAAAGAATCTGTTCACATGAGGAGGATCTAAAAGAGAATCTCACTGTACAACATCAAAGATACAAAGAACGAGGTTACCCTGATGAAATCTTATCAAAAGCAAAAAGTAGGATTGAGACATACAGCAGGGATAATCTATTAAGTCAGAAACCCAAAAAAACTATGGACAGGCATGTGTCTGTATCAAAATTCTCCACTTCATCACAGAAATTGAAAACAATCATAAATAAACACTGGGATCTCCTAAAGAACGAAGAGGATTTTAATGGAATTTTTGATAAAAAACCAATCTTTGCATATACAAGATCAAAGAACCTAAAAGAATTATTAATGACTCCCAGAAGAGAAACAGAAGTGTCTAACAGAGGAATGAAGAAATGCCAGAACTGTGTACATTGTTCGAATGTGATTGAAGGCAAAAAGTTACATCATCCACAAACCGGAAAAGAAGTGGAACTACATTATGATGGGGATTGTAACTCCAAAAATTTAATCTACTTTATTAAGTGTCCCTGCGGCAAAATTTACGTAGGGAAAACGGAGAGAAAATTAAAAATGAGAATAACTGAACACAAAAGTACAATAAGAAACAAAAATGTGAATAGCAATTTGGCGAAACATTGGAATGAGAACAACCACAGCATAGCCCAAATCAGGTTCTCCATATTGGAAGTCGTAAAAACATACGAGGGGGTTGATCTAACTAGATCCCTCCTTCAAAGAGAAATACATTGGATAAGGTACCTGTCTACACAGGAACCCAAAGGGTTAAATGAGAAAGTAGATTTATCGTGTTTTATATGAGGTCTTTCACCCTTTGTATCTGCATTAGTATGATGCATGCATTTAAGTAGAATGTTTTGAATATTCAACATTTTGCAGGAGTTGCCATGAGTTTAGCACATTTAAAAATACACCACAGTCTTCTTCTTCACTATTTCTTTTTGGGTGTTTTTAATTTAATTTCATTTGAGGATGTTTCGTTTCGTTTTCCGCCGATTTTAACCCTTCCAATATGGCGCCCGTGGTTCTGGGTCCATTAGCTTCCTGGTTAAGTCCTTTGTCAGTTTCTAGTCTATGTTGTAACGCTTTGTATGGAGCGAGGTCACGGATGGTTTTGCGCAGCTGGTCGGAGTACCGAATAGGAGTTAGTGTGCAGAAACGGGCTATCGAGCGGATGCTTGGAAGTTTAGGTCATCATTTAGAGGTAAGCGGTTGGTAGACAAATCGGTAGGATAGAAGAGATTTGTTCTGGAGGGTTCTATAACCCGTATTTGAGTGAGTTTTTCTTGTTTTTCAGAAGGAGTAAGATTGATACAAGAGTAGAACATTCCGTTTCATGCGCTGAGAATTTATCGCAAGGTAAGGGACAGGAGAGTGAGCGTTTAGTCGATCTCAGGTATAATTCCATAGACACAGATCGAGGGAGTAACGATTTGATTCTTATGCTTGTTTCATGATCTAGATTGAAGATTCTGGTGACTGCGATACCAGTGAGTCAGTTTCCCCTTCATTTTTGGTTTCAGTTTTCTGCACATTTGCAGCGGTGTGGGTAATCTGGGTTTCCACTTCATTTTCAAGCTGTTCACAAACCCTGTACCTAATGATTATTTGGTGTTCTGTTCATATAATATTAGTAGAGTAACTGATAATTGTAATTCAGTTTACAGGCCCCTGAGGAAGAGCTCCAAGAGCTTGAAATGCATTGGGCATTAAAGAAAAGTCATCCACGCAAAAGAATTTGAAGGATTTAACTTTGGATTTTGTTTTTCTGTATAATCATGTATTCAATGTAAAATACTGCATCAGAAGAATTTTGTATAATGTTTTGATTGATTTTCTGTTGATTATCTTTTGATAAACTTTTCAATTTGAAAGCTATAAGTTGTGAACTATATGTGTAAACAAATTTAGCGGTGTGAATCATAGACAACCGCAAATAGCAACAGTGCGCTGAGCTTAAGTGTCACAGACACTTAAGATAGGTGCCAAGAAGGGGGCCCCACCCGCGAGCAGTTCCGTCGGGAACAAAAGACATGTCCTTCCCTTGAGGGACTCCGACAACAAGCCGCCACGCAAGCCACAGGAGACTCCTCGGGGTCCCACTGGATCTATTGGGACCAGGACCTCCTGTACAGTGAACAAAAGATCGCCGAGCTGGGGGCCGGCCGAGTGCTAGTCGTCCCCCTCCACTTCAGAGACTTTCTCTTAAACCTGGCACATGACATGCCCCTCGCCGGGCACCTGGGGCAGGACAAAACCTACAGCCGCCTGGTGACCCACTTTTATTGGTCGAAGATGCGCCGCGATGTGTACAACCACTGCCGAACCTGTCCGACCTGCCAAGCCAGCGGAAAGAGTGGGGGGAAAATCAAGGCCCCACTCCAACCGTTTCCCGTGGTGACCACCCCCTTCGAGCGAGTAGGGATCGACATCGTGGGGCCCCTGGATCCTCCCAACTCTCAGGGGCACCGCTTCATCCTCGTCCTGGTGGACCATGCCACCCGCTACCCAAAAGCTATCCCCCTCCGGACTGTCACAGCCCCCGTAGTGGGTTGGGCGCTAATGGGGATCTTCTCCAGAGTCGGCTTCCCCCGAGAGGTCGTCAGTGATCGGGGCACAAACTTTATATCGAAATATATGCGGTCCCTGTGGCAACAGTGCGGGGTCGCGTATAAGTTCACCACCCCGTATCACCCTCAAGGGAATGGACTAGTAGAGCGATTTAATAGGACCCTGAAAGGAATGATCAAGGGCCTAGAAGAGCCCCTCCGGCGCAAATGGGACGTTCTGCTGCCATGCCTCCTGTTCGCCTACCGGGAGGTACCCCAGAAGTCCCTGGGGTTCAGCCCCTTTGAACTATTATATGGACACCCGGTGCGAGGCCCCCTCAGCCTGGTCAAGGAAGGCTGGGAGCTGGCCGCCTCCGATACTCCGCCCGATGTTTTCCGATACCTCTTGACTCTCCGCAACCAGACTCGGAATTTCCGGGAACTGGCCGAAACCAACCTGAAGGCCAGTCAAGAGGAGATGAAGCGCTGGTATGATGAAAATGGCTCGTCCATTGAATTCGAGCCGGGCCAGCAGGTCTGTGTCATGTCCCCGGTCGACCCCGACGCCCTCCGGGACAAATGGACGGGGCCCTTCAAAGTGGTGAAGCGCAAGAGTCCCGTCACCTACCTAGTGGACATGGAGTCCCCCCGGAACCCCCTCCGGGTCCTACATGCCAACCGGCTCAAGCCCCACTTTGTCCGCACCGAACTGAGCCTGTTGTTGGCTACCGATGACGGAGCAGAGGACGCCTCCGATCCTCTACCAGACCTCCTGGGCACCTCCGAGAAAGATGGCTCCGTCAAGGGAGTCTCCCTCTCTCCCGCGCTGACACCCAAACAGCGCCAGGACTGCCAGAAACTGCTGGGTCAATTTGCGAACTTATTTTCCCTCACCCCCGGAGTCACCCAGTGGTGTGTTCACGACGTCGACACCGGGGACAGTCCGCCCGTGCGGCACCGTGCCTACCGAGTCCCCGACCGAGTCCGGGCCTGCATCCAAGCCGAAGCTTCCAAGATGCTAGCCCTAGGGGTAGTCGAGCCCTCAGACAGTCCATGGGCCAGTCCCGTCGTCCTGGTCCCTAAGGCCGCCGCCCCCGGGGTGCCCCCGGAGCTGCGGTTCTGTGTCGACTACCAGGGACTGAATGCCGTCACCAGGACCGACGCCCATCCCATTCCCCGAGCGGAGGAACTGATTGATCGCCAAGAAGATGGGTGACTCTCCCCTGCCTTCAGCTGGGGGGGACGCGTGTTGGACCCGGCCTCGTGGCGTGGTCCTTCCCCTCCCGCATGGCGGGCCCCGGACGACAGCGGCCCTCCATCCAGCCCGGGTCGGCCTCGGGCACACCTCTGCACGCCCTCCAAACCACCAGATCCGCCACTCGGCGGCCCACAACCACTGACACGACACCCTCGGGCCGCCCCAGCATTACCGGTCCGGTGCCCACCCCGGACCATCATTCCAGGCCTGACGCCATCTTGGGCCCATCACGTCACAGACACGTGGTCCCGGACCAGCCGCGGCCACGGCCCCAGCGAGCCCGCCATCGAGGCACCAAGAGCCCTCCGGGTGGTAGAGTGGCCACTCAACCAGAGACAAGGAGAGGGGAGTTTCGATGGCTCCCCAACCATCCCCAGATGCCTGGTTTCGATCGCCCTCCGGCCTCCCTGGGCTCTGGCTCCACCCCCCTGCTGGGTGTCTGGACACCATCATCCCGGCCCCTCTGACCCCCAGGCGAGAGGGTCCGGACATCAAAGGACTCCAGACCTATATCTGGGCCAGCCCCCGAGTAGGACGGCAGTTGTATCCCGGAGTCGAGAGCCCTGCTGACGCTGTCGCGGCTGACCCTGAGACGAACTCTCCTTGCTGTTCTACCTGGAACCTGCTGCCGCTGCCGCGGTCCATCTCTGCTGTAACCACTTTGGAGCCTGCTGGCGCTGCCGCGGTCCATCTTTACTGTAACCATCTTGGAGCCTGCTGGCGCTGCCGCGGTCCACACTCGCTGAACCGTCTGGGAACCTGCTGGCGCTGCAGCGGTCCACACTCGCTGAACCATCTTGGAACCTGCTCCCGCTGCCGCGGTCCACACTCGCTGAACCATCTTGGAATCTGCTGGCGCTGCCGCGGTCCACACTCGCTGAACCATCTTGGAACCTGCTGGCGCTGCCCGGTCCACACTCGCTGAACCATCTTGGAGCCTGCTGGCGCTGCCGCGGCCCAACCTCCCGGAACTCCCCAGCTCGAGGATTGAGAGCTGTGCGTAGAGTCTCCTTGCAACCGACCATCTGTAAGACTGTCCCGCTACCTTGCCCCTTTGTCACAAGACTTTCCAGATCTCGGGATCTGCTGTATATATTGAAACAATACTTATTGCCAGATAAAGATTGAAAACTCTATCTACGTGTGGTGTATATTTGTAGTGGTGTGGTTACTCTGCTGTACGATTCTAGGAGAGGGCCCTCCCGTCGGAGGCCTCTCGACATCGCTCGGTCCCTTCTCTGAAGGAGGGGTAGACCTAGGGGTGGTCAGTCAGACACCTTCTGCCTCCCCCGGGTTCGCCTTTCTAACATGCCTCTTGCCAAGATGATGGGATAGGGCCTACTATTACTGCTCTAAAAACATTATTTAGGAGGGGTACCCAGAGTTGAGGGTTACTCTTAAACAGATCTAAGGGTACCCCATCAGGGCCTGGGGCTTTCAAACATATCTTTTTCGCAAGCGCATCCTTGATCTCGCTCACTGCAAGGGAGAAGTTCAATTGATGTGCGGTTATAAGGTCTATTGGGACGTCTAAGGACTCCTGGGGTGTAAATCCCTTTGTATTAAATATACTGCAGAAATGGGATTCCCAAACTTTCCCCGATATCATTGAGTCCATACCCTTTGCTTCCGTTGAGAAAAGCGGGCAGTTTATTACCTCCTAGAAACTTCTGGAGTCTTTAAGTGCGCTTGCTCTCTCTAACTCCTCCCAGGCTAACCTTCTCAATTCTTCTTTCCTCTTATTAAGTGTGTTTTTATAAGCCTGCCTAGTATTTTTAATTAGGGTTTTATCTAGGGGAATTCCATGCAACGCCTTTTTGAGGTTCTTTTGTGCCCTTGAGAAATCGACGTTAAACCATTTTATTTCCTGGGCTTCCCCTCTTCTAATTCTCTTTGCCAAGTTTGTAGATACATCTCTACAAATTAGCTGGAAGCCCTTTATTACCGTATCTGGGGAAGAATCTTGGTTCAGGCATTCAAGAATGGAATTTAAATTAGTTTTAACTATATTATCCTCAAATTCAGATGGATTGATTCGATTCCATTGCAATCTCACCCCTTGATTTGGGTTATACTGGAGCTGTGGTGATATTACATATACAGAGTTGATAAGGGGGTTATGGTCGCTGGCGTTATTAGGCTCTATCTCAAAGCTATTAACCCAGAGAGAGTATTTCCCGGATATCCACATGTAATCAATTACACTTTCCGTTCCTCCACCCAAATAAGTAGGATACCATATTTGGGGGCTGCTAACCAGATTGTGAACCAAAAGCAAATCATTTACAGTAATAATAGCATTTTAAGCGTCACACTGTGGGGTGTGTACAAAATGCATTAACGATTTCCCCTCCGTGTCTGATAACCCACACACTCGTTGTGAACTGTGCTGGCATAAAGAACAATTAAAATCCCCCACCCAGTAAATACACAGAGGCTGCCACTTCCCCTCGATCCTATCTATTTCATCCTAGAGGGTATCGATAATTTCACAACTGTTCTGATCAAATACATTATAATACCAATTTATCAGTAACATCTTGGAATGCAATAAATTTGAAATCAGAATAAGTTGATACCAAGGGGAATCAGAGATAGTCTCCGTCTTGATGGACCCATATTTGACGGAGATCAGGGTAGCCAACCCTCCTTTTGCCCCCCCACTGGTGAGGCTATTGCATGGACATTGAGAGAATAGTAACCATCTAGCTCAATATTCTCCCTGCACCATGTTTCCTGAACACAGACAATATTGAAGGCCTTGACATACTCTAACCATACCGTATCCTCTAGTTTTGTGCAGATGCCTGCAATATTCCAGGAAACAATACTAATCCAGCCAACTCTGTGGCTCCTAATCACTGGAGCTTCCCAGTTACTGGTAATAGTAAGTCTAGTAGGCATAAGGTCCTGATCATGGCCCCTACTACAGAATTAGATGTGGATTGCGGAGTGGATAAATCATCTCCAGTCTCTATTCCATGTGTGTCACTACAAATAATAGATGTATTCTTTCGATGGAGATACACAGACTTGCCGTTCTCTCCATTCAAGTTTATTCTTACCTCTACTTCAGGGTGTCCCCTTAAAGGCCCATCTGGTGTTACCATGGTCTACTAGGGTCGGAAGGTAGTCAATCTATGTTAGTCAGGCCATAAAGTGCATCAAATCTATTAGGATTGGCCCATGTACAGTATTGAGGGAGGGGAGGTCCATTCAAAAATTTGGGGGCTTAACTGTTGGCTCTAAACGGCCCCCTGTTGTTAAGGATAAAAAGAACCCAAAGGGCAGGTCTGTATCTTCTCCCCAGGAAAGTCCCTGAGGTGTCGAGGGCAAGGCCAACACATGCTCTATCATTAAAATTCAACACCACACAGTCACCCTCTCTGTTTTTAGTTGTGTTCCCCAGCCAACTCACCCGCCTTGCCATGATGATATGCCTGTGCCAATTTATCCGGGCTTGAATTTTACTAGAACACCAATGAGCAGATTTATTGATAAGGCTCTGGCAGCTTTCATAATGTCCTGGTGATAGATAAGTGACCCCTGTCAAGACCAAGGTATAGGGTGTGCATCCTGGGGGTAAGTTTAGAACAGTGTTATCACCCTGGCTGCTTAGCAGATCGGGCGCGGAGCCAGTTATGGGCCTTTTCCCTATAAATAGACTCCTCCCGCTAAGTCTTTCCGATGTTAAACAGCTAGTAGTCCTTTTCCCACTGTTAGGGTCCACACCATGACCGGGTACCATTGCTGATGGCTCTCTTAAGGTGGGCCAAGCTATTAACCCTATTGTGGTCAAGATCCGATGGACTGATCACATTACATATAACTAGGAGGCTATTTGTTTGTACCCTCCCATCCTTGGGAGCACCAAGGGGAATGTTAGCTCCTCTCTCACCAATCCCATTTACTGCATCACATTTTTCTCTTTGCTTACTCTGTGTGGGTATGGTCCCTGGGTCAGTTATAATTGATCAAGCTGCTCCTCAATACGACCCAGGCGAGACAGAATAGGCTCTGAGGCGTCCTGCACAATTTTACTAATTCTGTCTAACATTGTGTCCATTTCAGTCTGGGTGCTTGTAAGCCCACTTCCCCCCACAATCTCCCCACTGGTCCTGGGGGTTTTTGCCTTGCTCTCTTGACCTTTAGCATATGGCCCATTGCATGAGAATCAGCTCCCTTTGGAGTCAATACACTTCCTTTTTGACCCCGCTGTGCTCTGGTCCCCCATAGATGTGTGTGTTGTAACTTCCATTCCCTTTGGCGCTCCCTCTGTACCACCCTGGCTCTGCATGATAATAGTATGTGAAAGAGGGAGTGGAGGAAGTACCAGAGGATCAGAGGGCATGGCAGGTGTAGTTATAGAGGGAACCTCCAGGGTAGAGGAAGTAACGGAGTGGGCGGGCTGAGTGTTCAAAATATCAGATGGGGGTAATGGGGCTAATGGGGCTAATGAAAGTCTGCACTCAGCAAGTTCAATTTCTTTGTTAATCGACCCCAGAGCCTTCTGTAAAAACCCATCTAGAGTAGCGTCTGTACTTTTCACAGCGGGTGTGGGTTTCTTCCTTTCACATAATTGAACAGTGCTTAAATCCAAACACAAATCAGGGTTTAGTAACAGTTGGAGATATTACTGCACTAAGATGCCCTCACGCCTCCTTACTTGTGATTGTGCCGACACATTGTCTGATGGGGCCAAGAGGGGTGGCCCAGCCTGGCCTCTTTCGGCCACTGATGGGCACTGCGGGAGCCCTGGGGAGAACTTGTAGGCACCTCCTGGCGCGATAATGATGTTGGCAGCTACGCTGCCACAGGGCACACCAGGGAGTGTAGTTCTGCACTCTCCCTGTCCTGGTCTTGGTCTCCTTCCACTCGGGCCCCCAGCAGAGTCACGGCAGCAAACAGTGGCAACAGTAACAGGGCTTCCTGCGCTGCGGGAGCCCTGGGGCAATTTTGTAGATGGCTGCTGGCGGGAGAATGACATTGGCGGCTACGATGCCACAGGGCACGCCGGGTAGTGTAGTTCCGCACACTCCCGGTCTCGTTCCACTCAGGCCTCCAGCAGAGTCACAACAGCAAACAGTGGCAGCAGTAAAAGGGCTTCCCGTGCTGCTGGAGCCCTGGGGAGATCTTGTAGGCGCCTCCAGGTGCGAGGATGACGTTGGCAGCTAGGCGGCTGCAGGGCACGCCGGGGAGTGTAGTTCTGCACTCTCCCGTTCTCCTTCCACTTGGGCCCCCAGCAGAGTCATGGCAGCAAAGAGTGGCAGCAGTAACAGGGCTTCATTCTTCAGAGGAAAGTCAGCTATAAATTTGAATTTCCCCATGTGAAGATCTGCATCTAGTAGTACAGATTTGTTTATGTCTGGGGCTTCAGGCATATACGCAACCTGCAACCCTTCATCAGTTCTATTGTAATGGTCTAAGAATGCACCAACCCATCATAATAACGGTAAAACAGGCATGTGAAGAGAAAAGCTACATCATCAGCCTGTCAAAAAATATTGAAGATTGGACAATAGTCAAGTTCATTTAATTTGGAATGTCTGGAACTTTGAGATGTCATGACAAATGACACAATGACGAAGGGATGAAGGGAATCCTTGTTAAGAAAGATAATCCTGTACAAGACGTAATGCAGTCATATGGAAAGCCTCTGGATATGCTGCAATTTTGCAATTTGCAATGGATTTAGGTAGCACTTTGTAACTCTGATGAGGCACCTACATTCTTTCACTGGACTGGTTCGCCACAACTCTGTGTATTGTGGACCATGAGAGAAAGCTCAGTGTGATGAATATGGAATTTGGTTTTTCTGCCCCATGCAGAAGAAAAAAGCCACTGAAGAGAAACAATATGAATGTGCAATGTAGAGAGGAAGAACATATTTACTTTTTACAAATTATCTTTACTCCCTAGTTTTCAGCTTAGAATGCCTGATTTACAGGGTTACAATCTAAAACCGACAGTTTTAAAGTAGTTTACAAGATAGTTATCTTGGTTTTGCTTCTCTTAAACATGCAGCAAATGTGGATTAGGTCAGTGTCGATACAAGGGTACAGTGCGTAGTGTTCTGGATAATTGGTGTCGCAGCGCTTGCAATGTAATTTGTTTTATTTATTTATTTATTTACTTAATTCCATTCGGCCATATGGCGGAGTTTACTACCCCCCACCCTGCCCCTCCACCGCCCCGCCGCTCTGCAGGAGCTCGCTCGAGGAGCAGCCATGGGGTAAGAATAAAAATCCCCAACGTAGAGATGTAGAGCAGATAGATCTACAGGGGAAGAAGTGCACAGAACCTGCCTGAAAAAAGTGAGCACTTGTGTGTGCAACTTTCCTCTTCACCGCAGAGCCACATTCGCAAGTTATTCATTCATGCACAGGGAGCCTGCCCAATAAGGCTAGCTCAAGAGTCTTATTACATATTCATATCATAATAACGATCCTCTTTCTAGATCTTCAGAACATGCTTAATGTCAATTCACGTAGAACAGAAGTCACCCTTTAATTCATGAAGATATTTATTTTCTAAAAACGGCTGCGGAGTATACAGTGGTTCTAGGTGTAGGGAAGCTGCGTGATTAAATAATTAATTTGCTCAAATTAAAGCCTGGAAAATCATGATTGCAATATATATGAATTTGAGTCTAATAAAAATAAAAATTAAAGACGAAGTTTGTGACAGCCCGTAATGCACAAAAACGTGCACTCGAAACACTGGTGGACATTTGTGTCAGACTTGGTATGAGTAGGAAAGTTCCTAAAGTCTACATTTTCCATTGCAAGGAGATGTTATTTACATATTCTTTTAATACCAGCAGACAGAGTGACCTGATATGTTGGGCAATTCTTTTTTCCATTATGATAGTGAAAATAGAAGCGACTTTGCCGGGTTTTCAAATGATTCCGTTTTCTGCATTGATACACGAAATGAGAAGAAATTATCCACACTTCACCTTCTGTGAAAGGAAATGAAAACAACTTTATTTTCACCCACAACAAACGTCCTAGAAATGAGAGGAAAATAATTTGTTGTAAGAACACAGTGTGAAAAGCATTATGCCGCTGGTTAGAATGGAAAACGGGAAGCACAATTTAAAAAGGGTAGAAATTAGAGATAAAGGCACGTACTTAATTTATTTTTGAATGTGTGGAGGACAGATTGCAGAGTGGGATGTTTGGGGAGACAAGTGAGGGCACATGGCGCTCTAAAAAATGGACCTGCAGATATGGACTTGTCACAACATCTGCCATTTTGCTTCGTTTCACCCTGATTTTTTTCCCTTAACCTATAATATTTTGGATGCGGGTTTTTAGCTGGTCACCAGCATGCAGATTTGTAAGTGAGGAGGTAATTGACAGGCACCTATTACACATATTCCATATTTCATTGACCTCTTGTACTCTGAAAATAAGCTTTTGTTTGCATGCTAAAACAAGGATGCTCACTGGCTATGTCTCTTTATATTGCCTCCACTACGATGGTAGTTAAACAAGAAATGAATATGATGGTAATAAAAACATGGCAACAATGTTGCAAATGGTTCCGGCAAAAATTCTCATTTAATGCAACACTAAACAGGCAGTTCTAGTTTTAAATGATTTTTCTTTATCTGAGTGACTTTTCATCTGCGCTTCAGCCCCTCCAAACCCTGTCTCATGTCGGGTCCAGATTTAGGGCAGTGTGACCGGTGCAGCTGCATAGGGCCCTGACCTGTGTTTAGCAATAACTTACAATTTAAAAGCACCTGCTGCAGAGTTCCTTGTGCGTCCAGCTTACAGGCAGAAATCAAAATGTCAAGATGAACCAAAATGTCAAGATAACTGGTGATGAATAATGAGAGAGAGAGAGAGAGGGAGAGAGGAGAGAGAGAGAGAGAGAGAGAGAGAGAGAGAGAGAGAGAGAGAGAGAGAGAGAGAACAGCTCTGTATTTTATATGGCTAGCTAAGTTTATTAGTAATGCCAGCCTTTACCAGGGCTTTAAAACAAATGAAATGTATGTGAGAGAGTGGCTATGGAGAGACGTGGGGCACGATTGCCGGGTGGCAGTGAGGGAATCCGAGAAGGAGGTCATGGAGGGACACCAAAAAAGATTGTTGCACCAGGCGTAACCAGCACTAAAGCCCCCCCCCCGCCTCATGTAGAGGCGAGCAGAGGGACATCTTGTCAGCAATGGAGTCTCAGCTGGCTTTGCTTTTAGAAACCTTTGACTAGTAGCCCAGGCACCAAAATAAACTTTCCCGTATTAGTGAATTAGATAGCTGAAAAAAGTGGCCCTGTTTGCAAAGAGGTCTGGTTCACACAGTAAGTTGACACTTTTGTGTAAGTTTTCGCTTGCTATAGTAACTTTACTACTTTTTGGTATTCACAAACTATGAGTGTAGTTTTACTAGTAAAACTACACTCATAGTTTGCGAAAATCAAAACACTATTAAATTTACTACAAAGTGTAAGTTTACTTTTGTGAATCATACCCATCTGTATAAGCGTTTCACAAGGTATAGAAGACAGCATGAATTTGAGCTTGCTGCAGGCAATGTTTCTTTTATGCAGCAGGAAAATCAACAATGCAAACGTGCCCTAGGACCAAAAAACTAGCCAGCCCACAGCCAAAGAACCGGACCACACACTGACCTTTCAGACCAGTCCGCTGGCCACTGCCTGATTGCCTATAGGTCAGTCTGACCCTACCCGTAGCCAGTTTGCCACAGCAGCACAATTCAATGTACTTTACAGGACCTCACTTCTGTTTCTGGTGGTCTTGGCTGCCATAAAAAAACCCTTGGAGTGCTGAACAGGTAACAATGCCGATTACCTCAAACTCTTCTGGGACTAAAGGGCAGATCATCGGGGCCATTGGACTTTCAATTTACAGAAACAAACTACATCTTTAGGGGTTGTTTCCAGAAACCAAAACGTTTGCAGAGGCCGCAAACCAGCAGTGTTTGCATTTGCTAATCTGGGCTGCCTTCTATGTAAATGCCACACAGGCATATATACGGGCAGTACAGAGAGCCGTCCTACAAAGACAGAGGTCTCATAGAATTATGGGTGGGCTTCTTCCACGAGAACGGTGGGCTGTTAGCGAACAGGCTAGCCGGCACCCATCAAGGTGTAAATGACTTCCATAGTTCTGTAATATCCACTTTTGCTGTATTTGAACTATATATTATTATTTTCATGCATAAGTATCAGATTTTTGTTCATCTTCACCTCACACTCATTACTTCTCTGTCTTCATCTCATCATTTGATTTCCAAGTGTAGGTATTATGGAAAATGTACTTTACTTTACTTAGAATATGTTTTTTATGGTCGTAATTTGCTTTCTATTCACAACCTATATTTTTGGTATGGTTTTCTACTTTATATGTGTTTAACTGATAAATTACCAGTCAGCTTTGTTTCCTGTTTCTTAACTCCGACATATCAATTATTTTTTTTCCTTTGAAGTCAATATAGCCAGAATCATAGGAATTCTTTACTACATATACATTTACAGAAAACATGTGTGTGTAACTAAACGCTCATTACAATGATATTAAACATGACAGAGCTACTCCTTCTCAATCAGGAATTACAGCTTGTAAGTTTAACAAGGAATTCCCAATGTTAACCTATGGGAGGGGTAAGCTTCACAGCAGTGAAAAATGAATCAAGGTGTTTTTCACTATGACTACATGTAAAATTAAAATGTAACTGTCCTACCTTTTACTTACACAGCACCCTGCCCAAAGTGTTCCAAGGGCCTACCATAGGGGTGACTTCTATGCAGTTAAAGGGGAGTTTAAAGCTTGGCAAGGGGTTTTAAATTGCAAGTCCTGACTCGCTCAGAAGCGGTCGCTCCCCACGCTCCCTGCTCAACTACCGGTATCGTAGCGCTTTGCTGCTCTCTGGTATCGTAGCGCTTTGCTGCTCTCTGCTGACATCACCATCTGATCGCATTAACAGCATTTAATTTGCCTGATTGATTTTTTGTTGCGCTTGCAGTACATAGCCCACATCGTGCGCACTGTGTCTTTGTGCCTCTGTGACTTCGTAGCGCTTTTTGTGAAGGCTTGCATTGCTGGCTAATTGAAATTGTGCCTGATTGTGCCGGTGCATCTGCCCTCATCCTAGCAATATTTTTGCCTGTGCTCCAATCTCGTCCTGCTTCGATTTTGGTCTGCTGCCATTTTGTTGTTGTTTTGTTGCCTCCCAGCCCGCCTCTCCACCCCGCTCCCGCCTCCCAGCTGACCCTCCCTCGCTCCCTCGCTCCACCCCCCCACTATTCACTTATTACAGTCACACTTACACGCAGCGTTCACGCGCAGCGGACGCGCCCCATTTGCGCCGAAGGTGTGCCAAAGGTAAGCCCGCCTATGCCCGTCCGCGCCAGGACCACGCCCAGCGCCAGACCCCCTGCCCCCGTAAAACCCACTCCACCCACATAACGTACGACGCTGCAACCCTCTCAGCACTTAACCCCGGCCGACTCCCAAACTGCTACCAAGCCGCCCCAGGACACACCCATGGGCCCTTCACCTGCCACTCCTGCAAGTTCGACTGCATCAGGACCCACACCAAATCCACAAACTCCAAACAGAGCTCCGACACTAACCACCTGAATTGCATCCTGATCAACACCCGCTCGGTCCACAGACACGCCATTGAACTTTGGAACCTACTCGACACCACATCACCGGACGTCGCCTTTCTTACAGAAACCTGGATGAACGCCTCCTCAGCCCCCGACATCGCCCCAGCCATCCCGGACGACTACAAGATCATCCGAAAGGACCACATCAACCAAACAGGAGGAGGCATCGCCATAGTCCATAAGAACACCATCCGCATCACGACCAGTTCCGACAATAACCTCGCAGCCGCCGAACACCTTCACTTCCAGATCCACACCGACCCCAAAACCACACTTAGAGGCACCCTCATCTACAGGCCACCAGGACCCCGCACACAATTTTGCGAAGACATCACTGACTTCATCAGCCCACACGCCCTCCCCTCCGAGGACTACATTCTACTGGGAGACCTCAACTTCCACCTTGAAAAGAACAACGACAGCAACACCACTACCCTTCTGGACAACCTCGCCAATCTCGGACTCAAACAACTGGTAAACACCCCCACCCACTATGCCGGGCACACGCTCGACCCAATCTTCACCTCCAGCAAGCACATCTCCTTCAATCACACCACAGCTCTCCATTGGACAGACCACAGCTGCGTTCACTTCAACTACAAAAAGACCACGACCCACAACCACCCACAACCAATTCCTCGCAGAAACTGGAACAAAATTACCACCGACCAGCTCTTCACATCGCTTCACCAAAACCCTCCTACCAAATCATCGGACCCAAACCAAGCAGCCACCTACCTCACACAATGGATCACCCAAAGCGCCGACGAATTAGCACCCTTGAAAAACCATCTAATCAAACTAGGTAGCAAAAAAGCCCCCTGGTTCAATGATGACCTTAAGAAATCCAAGAAGACCTGTCGCACCCTTGAGAAAGCCTGGCGAAAAAACCCAACCACTGACAACCTGGCCACCTTCAAGAACGCCACCCGCAATCACCACAAACTGATCCGATGCTCCAAGAAATCAGCATTCAAGGATCGACTCGATAACAACTCCAACAACAGCAAGGAACTATTCAACATCGTCAAAGAGTTTACTAACCCCACCGCCGGCACCAACGACATCACTCCCTCCCAAGTCCGCTGCGACTCTCTAGCCTCGTTCTTCCACAACAAAATCGCTGACATACATAACAGCTTTGGAGACCAGTCTACCCCACCCACCTCTGAACTAAAACTCCCCTCCAACAACTTTTGCGCTTGGAACCCAATCACCACCGAAGACACCATTCGCCTGATGAACTCCATCCACTCAGGATCACCAACCGACCCATGTCCCCACCACATTGTCAACAAAGCAGACTCCATTATCGCACCCCATCTCTGAGACGTCATCAACTGCTCCCTCAAATCTGCTACCTTCCCGGAAATCTGGAAACATGCCGAACTCAGCGCCCTCCTGAAAAAACCCACAGCAGACCCCACTGAACTTAAGAACTACCGCCCCATTTCGCTCCTCCCATTCCCTGCCAAAGTCATTGAGAAAGCCGTCAACAGTCAGCTCGCCGTCTTCCTCGAATCCAACAAATCCCTCGACCCTTCACAGTCTGGCTTCCGAGCCAAACACAGCACCGAGACCGCCCTCATCGCAGCAACAGACGACATTCGAACTCTACTGGACAACGGAGAAACAGCTGCCCTCATCCTACTTGACCTCTCCGCAGCCTTCGACACAGTCTGTCATAGCACCCTTATACAACGCATCAGCAACGTCGGAATACAAGGAAAAGCATTGGACTGGATCATTTCGTTCCTCGCCGGAAGAACCCAGAGAGTCCGCCTTCCCCCTTTCAGATCAGAGGCCACCGAAGTCATCTGCGGCGTACCGCAAGGATCATCACTCAGTCCCACCCTCTTCAACGTATACATGAGTCCCCTCGCATCCATCGCGCGCCAACACAACCTCAACATCATCTCCTACGCAGACGACACCCAGCGAATCCTCTCCCTCACCAAAGACCCAAACACCGCCAAAACCAACCTACACGAGGGGATGAAAGAAGTAGCCGAGTGGATGAAGAACAGCCGTTTAAAATTGAACTCGGACAAAACGGAAGTCCTCATCTTAGGATCATCACCCTCCGCCTGGGACAACTCATGGTGGCCTCCGGCCCTAGGAAATGCACCAATACCAACGGACCACGCACGTAACCTGGGCTTCATCCTGGACTCCTCCCTCTCGATGACCAGACAAGTCAACGCCGTCTCATCATCATGCTTCAACATCCAACGCATGCTCAAAAAAATCTTCCGTTGGATCCCCACCGAAACAAGAAAGATGGTCACCCATGCACTGGTCACAAGCCGACTGGACTACGGAAACACCCTCTACGCCGGAACCCCAGCCAAACTACAGAAAAAACTCCAACCCATCCAAAACGCCTCAGCCAGACTCATCCTAGACATCCCCCGCCAAGCTCACATTTCCGGTCACCTGAAAGACCTCCACTGGCTCCCCGTCAACAAGAGAATAACGTTCCGTCTCCTCACCCACGCACACAAAGCCCTCTACGACCTAGGACCCGCACACCTCAACACATGCCTGTCCTTTTACACCCCTACCCGCCAACTACGTTCGTCCAATCAAGCCCTCGCCGCAATACCACGCATCCAAAGATCCACCATGGGAGGTAGATCCTTCTCCTACTTAGCGGCCAAGACCTGGAATTCTCTCCCCACCTACCTCGGCCTCACACAGAACCACCTCTCCTTCAGAAAACAACTAAAAACTTGGATATTCGATAAGTAAAGTACCCCCCTTCCTCAAGCGCCTTGAGACCCTCTGGGTGAGTAGTGCGCTATACAAATTTTAAACTTGAAACTTGAAACTTGAAGTCTACTTGACAGTGTAAACTGTACACGCAGGCACTGCAGTGGCAGGCCTGAGACATGTTTAAAAGGGTGTGAGGGTGGCACAATCAGTGCTGCAGGCCCTCCAGTAGCATTAAAATGTGTAGGACCTGGGAGTACATGGTACTATGGATTTACAGATAAATTCAATATACCTATTGTGGATACGTCAATTAAACCATGTTTAGGGGAGAGGTGCATGCACTTTAGTACTGGTTAGCAGTGGTAGAGTGCTCTGAGCCCTAAGGCTAACAAAAAGAATACAGCAAAATGTGGAGATGAGCAGGCAAAAAGCTTGGAGTAGACCACCCTAAGGCTGTCAGGCCTAACACGTAAGGCCATCAAACAATTTCCTATATAAGAATTAGAAACCTAAGATCCAAACAATGGCTTTAGTTACTATTAAATTAGTAATCCTCTCTAGCAGCAAGGGGTCTCTGGGAATCAGTCTATTTAATAGGAGACATAAAATAAGAACATATGCCTCTGTCACACAGACATGCATTTTAAACAGCATGGAAATGAAGAAATGAAATTGAAAACGTTCACAGCTCTCCGCAAATATGTGACTTTGTGGGTCTTCACGCCATTGACACCTCCCAGTTCACTGCCTTTCAACTGCAAACGCCCACTTATCCATGAATTTGTGAACAATGCGTACCTTGCAAGTAATCTACAGTCAGAAGTGACGTGTGTACTCAACATTTTCTCCACTGATCTTATGTACAAAATACATCTTTTCCATCTATGAGCCACACCTACCACTATTTCTGCTCCCTGACTCTCATCCGCACACAGATACACACACAATGCCAGTCTTTTTTCTCTCTTTCCTCTATCATCTCAGTTTAACAAATATAAAATTTGAGTGCCATGCATAAAATGTAAAAAAATGTCTACATACATTCATCCAGAATTATGTATTGCTGCACTTTAGGGTGACATTTCTCCTATGTCTGGCCAAGTCTGCAGCTATTAATGCAAAAACGTAAAAGAGTTGTTAAGAGAATTTCTCTCCTGAAAGTGTCACTTAACCATTCTGTGAACGTATACCCTTTTGACATAAATATGATGCAGTTGCAAAGCTCAATATCATGGTCACCTGTTAACTTACTGCTTTCAGATATCAGTCATGCTGAAATACTTTGGAGTGGATACATTTTTCATGAGAAACTCAAAAGCATCCCTCAATTTGGGAAATGTAATCAGTGATTGGGGGAGAATCATGTAGTAATAAACTAGGATTCGAACAGTTAGTACTACTGTGTAAAACTAAAATACAATGGGGCAGATTTATGATAACTGGCGCATCCCCAGGGATGCGCCAGTTATTTTGCGCTGCTGCTCCGCCACCCATGGTGCGCCGCATTTACAATGCGGCGCTCCATGGGGCAAAAACGGCACAGATGCGTGACGCATCTGTGCCGTAAAGGTGGCGCATTGCTTGCGACGCAGCTCCAGCAAGGCTCGGGGTTGCCCCATCTTTACAATGCTGCGTCAAGACCTACGCCTGCTTCAAGCAGGCGCAGGGTTTTGATGCAGCATTGGTCTGAAAGTGACTGAGTGAAATCTTATAGATTTCACTCAGCCACTTTTGCGAGGCGCGCCTGCCCCGGAACGCCCCCCCCTGCGCCAGAACGCCCACAAGTGGCGCAGGGCTTTACAACTTGACGCATCTGCCTAGATGTGTCACATTGTAAATGGGTCGTAGGGATGCGCCACGTTTACGCCGCAGTTGCGTGACGCAAACGTGCCCCAACATAAATATGCCCCAATGTGTTATCATAATAAGTTTACATTTTCCGGACTTTTTGTCCTTCTGCATCATTCTGTACTCATTAACACTATGAAACTATGCAATGAGGTTGCCCTCTGCCTCTCCGTAATCTGCCTTTTTAGGTTTCGACCTGGCGAGGGGCAAAGCCCCTCCCAGATCGAAAACTATTGTCTACAGTAGGGATGTCGGCACCGCCTCTGCCTCTCATTGGCTAGCTCCATAAATGGAGGCTAGCCATTGGGAGACAGAGGCTGTCAATCGCGCTTTCTCTTGAAAACGCGATTCGGGGGCGTTTCTGGTGCTTTTTTTAAGCCCCGCCCCTTTGTCCCGGGCCGCGCTGCGATTGGCTGCCGGCCCGGGACACCCCCCTGACGTCATTCCCGGGCCGCGCTGTGATTGGCTGCCGGCCCGGGACACCCCCGTGACGTCAGCTAATCACAGCGCGGCCCGGGACCTGACTTGTTTTAGTAAGCTTCGAATGTGCACGTGGGCAACACTACAGCTGGTCTAGACGCGAAGGGGTTAATGGAGAAAGCGGCGTTGCAGGCTTTACAGCATTTCTTGAAGCAGGCTGGTGTTTGTGCTCCTGCCGCCTGTGGGAGGCAGAGCGCACCCAGCAATTACAGAGCCGCTTCCACAGCCGAGTATCGCCAGGCAGAGCACACCTCCCCGCAGCCATCCCTCTGCATACCCACAATGCACAGAGACTGACTGTTCCAAAATAAGAATCTGGGCAGGTATGATGGCGGTGCTGGCAGCCGCCCAGAGGTCTCCGTCGTCCCGGGTGGGACCCGAGTGCTTGCCGATTCCCCCCGGACGAGCGACCGGTCCTTGGAGGTCGTTCAAATGGCGAGCGGCATGGCTGCCACCGAGCTTTACTCCAAGGTGAGTTCCCGCTGCTGCCAAAGAAGCCCACGCCTGTGCTGTTGGTTTTTATTCGCTGCGGGCGCTGCCGGTTATTTTGGGCAGGTGTGTCGGGCGGGGTGAGCCCGGTGCACGGCAGAGGGAGGGAAGTGGGGGCGGGCAGGAAGAGGATGAGACAAAGGAGTCCGAGCACTGGAAAGGAATGAATGAAGGATACAGTGGAGCCGCTCTGCGAGCGGGCCCTGTGCACCCGTGCCTCGGCACAGCTGCTGCAAATGACAGATGTAGCACAGCGACAAATATATCTGGCATCTGGGCTATACGCCGCTACGTGCGTACGTAACATCTAAGCTGTCTGCTGCAGCCACACACAAATAATATCTCTCTGCTCGTGCCCCAGACCTATGCCACCGGAATGCCTTTTCTATTGTTTTCCCCAATGTTGCCTTGACAACCGTTACCGAGCCGTGGAGCACCGAGGTTGCCGAGTCGATCAGCCTCGTGGTTTAGACCGAGTGCTCCAAGAAAATGAGGATGTTATGCAAAACGTCTGCGGCACCCGGAGAGTCTCCTCTCTCCCCCTTGCCTTTTTTTTCTCGGAGCTCCTAAGCGAACCACCCGCACTTTTTCCAGATGATAGGAGATGATAGGAGATAATGCAGCCAAATCCTCGGTGAGTTGAAAACGGGAAGCGGGAAGAAATAATGTAGCAACGAGAATGCAGTGAGAAAACGGTGAGCCGTAGAGACCCGCAAAAGAGCCATAAATCAAACCTAAGTCTCATGCACTCACAGGTCCTGCCCAGATACACCGCGGCATCTTAACATTAAAGCGGTTATAGTGTTTAATAACATATGCTTCTCTAGACACAGGCAACTGAAGCGCCACGTAAATGTCAGTGATTAACTGCTGCAGATAGGTGAAAGACAATATGCGACATACGAACAAGCAGGTGAGCAGACAAGCAAGCGGGCAGCAGCTTACGATGTGTAGGTGTGTGATACGGCTCTTCAAAGTACTTTTTTTTCCACGGAGTTTCACACAGTCATCTTCTCCAGCCCTCTAATAGCTTTTGACCGACTTTTAGCTTACTGGGAGGTCACTGCCTGGGCTTCTTAGCTTATCTGTGTTATCCTATCCGTATCTGTATCGAGTCACGCCGTGTGCTTATCACCTGCTGATTGTCTTATCAGAATCTTATCAAGGCTTACTTGTTACTTGCTTGTTACTTGCTTGGTTGAAACAGTCTGACCCTGTCCGAGTCCGTGTCTATCCCCGGCAGACTCCGACAGGCCCCGACAGGCAGGCAGGCAGGCAGGCAGGCTCCGGCAGCTAAGGTGCATCCGATCCGCAAACTTTGTTTGCTGCTTGTTTTGTAATTCTATCCCAAAATAGCACAACGAAAGACCAATATAAAAATGCAAATTAGGAACATTACATTCTCAGCTGAAGCCAGTCTATTTGAATGAAGAAACACTTTACTACACTATAAAGTAAATCCTCCCTGGCTTGCACTGGAATTGCTGGATAGCAGGGTGGATTATGCGGTGCGTGAAGCCTCCAGTGCACAGATTTATGTCTTGAGTGACGTCACTCTGTGTCTCATCCTTTTGAAGTTGTTAAAGCGGCGGCTCTGGACCCGGAGTACAAACATGCTGCAGCAGTTCTTGGAGACTGTTCTAGTTGAGCGAGTCAGAAAACATCGGCTATTTTATTTCACAATAAGACATGGGAAGTATCTTTCAGATCTTGAGGAGTACCTTAAGGAAGTTCGTCAACAAAGACCGGTAAGTGCCTGAACCGCATTTCAGCAAGAGTTTTGAAGACATAATTATAACACGCATTTGCAATGTAATAGGTCTCGCATTTGCAGAAGTTTGAGTTATTGGCATTGTAAATAACAATGACTTATTTCTGTGTTTTCAAAACCTGGAAGCAGTGTGTAAACACGCACTTTAAACTTATAGTCCTTGCTTATGAGAAGCACGGCTGGCAGTAAAAGAGGTGCAGTTACTGGCAGCATTGCTTCTCCTAAGCAACGACTACATGTATAAAGTGTGTGTTTACACACCTCTTGTCCTTTAAATTATCACTCCACTTTAAAAAACATACCTAAAAAACATTGTCATTTACAATGTCAATAACTCCAACAAATGCGAAACCTATTGCATTGCAAATGCTTGTTTTACTATTGCAATTGATTAACGATCATGGCATAAAGAATACATATACATAAGTGAAGGAAGGGCTTGGCCTCTTGTGAGTCAATCAAATATTATTCTAGGCTAACATTAACAATTATGAAAACTGCATTCAAATGCATCAAGGGTGATAAAAAAGAGAAGTCAAAAAGTGAGACTTTTCCAACATAACTAAAACAGGAAATGTTGCTGTCTGCTGTAACTAAAACCACTAAATGGAGTGTTAATAAACTTGATATGAAAATACAACTTCGCATGCTTTATGTAAATCTATTCAGTAGTTTTAGATATATTTATGTTTGTTTGATTATGTTTTTGTTTTCTACCTAGAGTGCATCTATTACCCTCTTCCACCCCACCCTCCTGGGGGATCATGGCGCTGAAACATGTCTTAAGCCTGCTTCTGATACTGCTAACATGTATCCAAATTAGACATGGGGACCGAGCCATGTTTTTAAACTCCTCCTAGACCTCAAAAGATTAATTTTTCACTGTATCTTGGAGCATATTCCCCTTTTTGGTAGCAATCACCAAAAAGGCACGGCCACCAATAGTTTTACATCTAACTTTAGGGGCAATATAATTCAGCTGAAAAGCTGATCACATGGTGTGGGTGGGGCAGTATAGCTTTGACTGAGGCATGAGGGGAGAAAGGCTTGGTTGGTGAACCACTTTATATAAGTAGGGGCTTCTTTACAACAAGCCTGTGCTGTCAGAGCGTCACTTATTTTGTGATGCTCGGGAGGCACAGGCCTTTGAATCATGTCTATGAGGTGACACAAAGCCACGTTGCCTGGCTTTGGATGGCCTCATAGATATGGAGTAAGGCAAGGCAGCGCAAAGCACTACGTTTACTTACTCTCTGTCAAGGAGGTGTTCCATTTGGCTTTGCTGTGGGAGTTCCCACGCAACACCCATGGATTTTGACTCTGCACCAGATTGAATAAATCACGGAAACCAGGGCATCGCCAAAACCTTACGCCTCACCAGAACAGGTGTAACAAAAATAAATATTTAAATTTCTCCTCCTTTTTTCCTCGTTCCATGTGTGCTGCATTCTGCAGTACACATAGAACAAGGAAAACACCTCTCTGGATAGTTTTTGTGCAGAAGGTGCCTCTTCGTACACGTAAACATTCCTTCCTGCAACAGAGGCACCCTTGCACCATGGTGCAAGGGCGCCTACATTGGTGCTAGGCAATAAATTGTGCACCAACGTAGAGGGAAAGGACAGGAATGCACCGTATTTCTTAAATACTGTGCATTCCTGCCCTTTTCACATTGGGGGTAGGGGAGAACCGCAAGAAGACTTGCCGCGTTGCCCCACGCCAATTCCTTGTAAACGAGGCCCCAAGTTTACTTATTTAACACAAGGTTCTCTCCTTCACTGCCTCCTGTTCAGTTTGGCTCTCACTTGGCTGGATTCCAATGAATTTTGCGAGAAAGTCTTTTGCATATTTTGACCATTAATTGCACAGATTCTTTGTGATTAGGTTTTTTTAATCCACTGATGATGATACATTTGTTAAATGAATTGGAAATGGGATTATTTTTCCTTTCATCCAATGATAGATTAGTACATCCACAGAAATTTAAAGATTTGAGAAGTCTTGCCCGGCTGGTGGCAACGACATTTTTCTGTGGTGCCCTTTACAAGGTGCCAAAAAACGCTAAATTCAATGTAAACACTTTGTTTAAGATATGTTGTGATGACTTCTGCCCACAAAACCTTAAAATAAGTTTAGGAAAATCTCACAAATTCCCTCAAAAGAACAGTTGAAGTGAAATGATAACTACCAAATGAAAACGCACCCCCTAAAATTAGTCATTCAGTGTTAACTACACAAACCGCAACTCACTCCCCTGCCATAAATCCCTAGGTTGTTCACTAAATGCAGTGGTCAAGCAATGTCATGTGAGGGCCAAATGTGGTGTGCACAAGCGCTGTTCAGGAGACTTAGTGCAATCTAGCCAAAAGATTAGTTGTAGTTTATTGAAGTGGACCAGAGTGGATGTTCCCAACTAACCATAATATGAACGGTATAGCTTGCGTTAATGGTCAGCTTCAGCAACATGCATAAAAAACGCCAGCTAGTCACACATATTAAATGCCTTCATTAAAGACTCTGGTTTACGAAAAGCACTAATGTGATGACATAGTAATGGGTATGAAGCAGTCCCATTCAATAACCAGCTTTAAAGACAGAAAAAAGAAAGGAGGGCCCACAGAGTACCAGTAGTGGTTGGTGGTGGGAGTAGATGCCGGGCGGTGACGTGGGGAGGGCGAGGGGCAGGGTGGGGGTAGTAATCTATGGATTTTGGAGGATTACAGGTAAGTAAACATATAAATAGAATTAATTTTGTTGCGTGCACTGCATCACATTTGGGGATGCAGTGCGCACAACGAAATTAATTTTATTTATTTATATATTTACTTACTTGTAATCCTCCATAATCCATAGGTTACTACCCCACCCTGCTCCTCCTCCTCCCCACATCACCGCCCGGCAGCTACTCCCACCACCGACCCCTACTGCAGAGTAGTAAATAATATTGAGCCCAAATAACAAGCAATGCTGTCCATCTCTTAGCGCTACCGCTGGTCTGTACCGCTACTTTGTAATGTGAGCCATCATTGCCTGGCCTCCTAGGCTCAGGGATTCACTTGCTATGGTTTGCATAAGCTGTTTGTCCATGGATTAAGGGTGGTCATATGCATTGCTTTGTAAATCTGGAGTCATGCACTGCAGCGCCAGTCGCTGCCTTGTGTTACTCTGCTTCAGAGGGAGGTGTTACATGGGTGGTGAGTTGGTGTTCTCATGCATCCACCCTTGTCTTTTGGCACATTCCCAGATTTGCAAAGATATGTAAATCTGTGAGTGTGTCAAAATTGTATGCCTTCCTGTTAGAAGTGCAATGCAGAGAAACATCTTTATTTCTCCTTGTTTTTCCTCTTTTAAATGTGCTGCATTCTGCCGCACTCTTAGAAACAGGAAAAACACATCTCCTCTAAGCATAGCTTTTGTGCAGTAATGTATTTCTTCCTGCACAAATACAATCCTGCTCGTAACACAGGCACCCTTGGATTGTGGCACAATGTGTTTGCGCTAGGCAGATAAGGAGCAGGAATGCACCAAATGTTGGTAAAAATGGTACATCCCTGCTCTTTCCATTCGACATAGCAAAGCAAGTTGTCTTTGTTGCATTGCACTGCATCAAATAATGATAAACCTGACCCAAAATATATTGTCATGTTTAACAGTTTTTAAAATGTATTTTATATCTACTCAAGTTTTTAAAACGTAAGAACATCACAAGAAGTTTCATTAATCGATCCGAATCATATTCTATATAAAACAGAGATAATCCTACATACAAAACAAGAAAACTGTATGGGGCTAAAGTGCTCATTGAGTACAAATACCTAACAAGCTTGTTATCTTATGGATAAAGTATTTAGGGCCTCATTTATGAAAAGTGACGCATCGCTGCCTGAAAACAGCTATGCGTCACTTTTAATTGCGTCCTCCTTGCGACATGCTGGTTGCATAATTTTTACATTATGACGCATCATGTCGCAAGGAGTTACAGATACGTCAGTATTTCTGACGTATCTGTAGGCGCAAAAATGACGCATTGCTGGAGTGTGTCACGACAGTGACGCAACTCCATCAATGAGTCATTTCACATGGGCAAGTCCCATTTCAAATGTGCCTGCGTCAGTCTTACGCCTGCTGTGAGGCAGGCGTAAGATATTGACGCATTTGTGTCCTAGAAGTGGCGCAGTGAAATCTCATAGATTTCACTTCTACAAGGCTTACTTGCGTCAGAACTCCCACCCTGCATACATTATACCTGGCGCAGGTATAATGTGGTACAGGGGTTTCCAAAGTGACGCATCTACCTAGATGCATCACTTTGTAAATATGACGCAACATGGGGTATTTTTTACCCTGCTGGTGGATCACCAAAATTGACACACCGGCGGTGCACAAGTGACGCAAGGGCTCATAAATAAGCCCCTTAGAATTTTGCATTTTTTAACAGTTAAATGCCCCTTATGGCATAAATATAAACACTCTGGGACTCTGGGTATTCATAAGTCTCATGATTCAAGACAGCCATTTTTTTAAATTGTCTTAAAATTTGTTATAACATATCCAAAAATGGAGTACATCTATAGGAAATCAACTCTACTGCATGGAAACTCACTAGTAAGACTCAATAAATGCATAAAAATATTTTGGTCCTAATCTGTATCTCCCACCACCAATCAAGGAGGTAAGTTGTTTAGCATAAATGTGAATTTTCATATGCTACAAGGTTATGACGTTCATCCCTTTCTACCTATCAACTCTGATAATTTATGCTCAACTCAACTATCACTGGAATTTTACTAAGTATCATTTAGCATACCTAAGACCTTATTATGGTAAAGACACACTGCCACATTTTATGCCGCAGCAAGCTTTTAACAAGGTCTGCCCGACACAAGTCGGGGCACTCTGCTCCATTATCGTCAATGTGCTGCCCTCAGGTCTCTGCCAACTCATGCCTGGCCTGGGGGCAGTGCTTTAGTGAAAACCCTCTTTCACTAGGACCACCATGGAACACCCATCTGCACCTCAAAGGTTGGACACAGATTCTTCTGCAGGCAGATTTAATCACTGACTACACCTATCTGCAGGGGGCTGTGTGGGGGTCCAGGGGACCACCATTATCCCTCCAAAGGGCTGACAACTGATTGTTTGCTACCTTTTTGTGGCACATAGGGCATCATTTCGATACTGGTGGGTCCACCAACGACAGGCCATTGGTGGCGGTCACACCAGTAGACATCCATTCAGGCTGATTGCCACATTACGATGCAGGCAGTCAGACCCTTGACCGTCAGGAGCAGACTGCCACCTCCAACAGGATCCACTGATACCGACGTGGCAGCCGTCAGTATCGTGATCCTGAATGGAGGCGGTGCCGGAGTCAGGATTACAGTGTCACTTTCCAACAGCCTTTTCATGGCGGGCCCAGCGCCATGAAAAGGCTGTTGGAAAGTGACTTTGGGACCCCAAGAGGGGCCTCGTCCCATGTCCACTTGTAGTATCCCCCACCCACATCAATACACTGTGTGCCAGGCACCACATGGTGCCTGGCACACGGTGCATGAATGTGCACAAACTGACTTTTTCTACTGCGGATTGTGCTGCAGCCCTTTTTCTGGGCAGCATCATACGGCACCATGGAAAAAGGAAGTTTCCGGCCGCCTGCACAATGGTCTTATCGTAATATTGTAGGTGGGATCATCAACAAAGCGGTGGATCCAGCTCCTGTCTGCACCCAGGATGGTTGCTAGCAGTATGAGCTTGTGAGGCCAAGGGGATTTAAGCCCTCAGCATGGCCCCCAGCATTGTAAAGTTGTGAGTGCTCCAATTGAGGCTAGACACTCAACAAACAAATACATTTAAACCATTCCATGGGAGTGGGCTCCACACGCTGTCATAAAAAAAAAAAAGATATGCTATGGGTGCCCCAGTTGGGACCGTGGGCCGAGAGCATGAAAAAGCAAGGTTTGGCAGTGCATGAGGGCTCTTTGCGCAACCAGAATATCTATATATATATATATATATATATATATATATATATATATATATATATATATATATATATATATATATATATATATATATATACATACATACATATATATATATATATATATATATATATATATATATATTTTTATTTTTTTTTTCCAATCCTGACTTAGGCTTCAAAAGAACAGGCACCGACTCTGTGGGTCAAATCAAAGGTTTTATTCACCAATACATATGATCAATATATTCGTATATATATATATTTTAACGTAAATCTTGGCTTTGGATGCCCCAGGTGGGACCACAAGATGCACAATAAATACAATATAAAAATAATATTCGTTTTGACCTTACCACTTCAATATTAGAGTGGCTAGGTCACTCATTCATTATTCACTGCTTCCTCCTATGAATCCGCCATAATGTCCTTCATGGGCTAAAATTATTCTAGTTTTTGTGGTGCCCTAAGGAGAGGCATGGACACCACCAACTACAAACTAGAAACATATATTTGAGAAAAACATGACACAAAAAAGGGGCTCATCAAAGAACAAAAATATATTTCTGCCACACTATTTTGGCTTCCGCCTTCCGCCTTCCTCTAGTAATATGAGATTGTTTGCTCAGTGACAACACAGATGACATAGCTAAATTTTTCAAAAAGAATTGTGAGTAAAGATTCGATTTAGGATGTGGAATTAATGCAGATGCAATAATCAGATTGTATTGTCAGTGGTGTTCAGTCCATCTGGATCTAATGAGTTTAAACTGTATTTCCATAAGTTTTCTTTGGATTCCAGTCATACCTTCTTTAACCGCATCAGCGCTAGCGGTTTTCCTGCTGTGCGCTGACTTTTTAAAAATACCACGTTACATGACAAGCTGAGCGCGTCATGAGCGTGCGAGCGGCGCAACTCATGACGAGCTCAGCTCGTCATGAGCGCGGAAGGGGTTAAGACATGATCCACCGGGAAAATCTTCAAATCTGATAGCAAATGATCCACAGTGTTAAACTGATTGACTACAGGCTGGTCAAGTTTCTTATGTGTTGATTTTTATTTCCTGAATTATGTATATAGGTCATTCACTGTTTGGTATACATATTGTTTTTTACAGCTTTAGCTTTGGCACTAAATCTCTTCACTAATGCATGTTAATTGACATGAAAGATGCTTTCTTATGCCATAGGAAACAGAGCTTGTTATTGATGATGTTCATAAAAGGGATCAACATGTAGTGCACCTTTATTTATCTGTGAATTGTTTCACAAACAATATTTACAACTAAACAACAAGAAAAAGGAAAGATTTGCCCACATGAAATAATCTTCAAAACAGTAAAAATTAATATTACATTTTAACAACACAATATAATATACAAACAGACAATTTGTGATCACCATTTTACACTAGATGGACATATAAAACAATAATTGCTTTTGTTAACTACTGCTGATACTTGGGAGGAAGTCAGGAGGTTACAGGAAGAAGTGTCAGAGGCAAAACTGGGGATTTGGGTCAAAGCAGGTTGTGTCAAGAGAGATGAGGCTGAGATTTAGGTTTTAGGAGATGGAAGACCAGTGTTGCCTAATAGTCTTTTGCCTCCGATGGCCAGGCATTATCATGGTCCTATTCATGTGGGAAGGGATGCAATGATCTGGTTATTTAGGAAGACTTGGTTCAATCTAGTGTTTGGATTGATGGCTGAAGCACTGTGCCACAGATGTGTTGTGTGTCAACAGAATAATATGGGTAAGAGAACTGCAGAAACACTGAATCACATAGGGAGGTCAGGTGGTCCTTTCAACAGGATGCAGTTGGATTTGATCGAGATGCCTGTGTGCCCTGGATTGAGGTACATGTTGGTTGTTGTGTTTATCTTTTTATAAAGGGGGTGAAGCATATCCCTCAAGAAGGAATGCCGGTCTCACAGTAGCAAAGCTTTTGTTGAGGGAGTTAATACCTAGATTTTGCTTCCCGATTTCTTTGGAGTCTGGCCGAGGCACGCACCTCAACAATAAAATCCTGAGGATGCTGTGGGCTACTTTACAAGTTGTACATAGACTGCATTGTAGTTACAGACCTGAGGCTTTGGGTCTGGTGGAGCAGATCAGTGGAACTTTGAAATCCAGGCTTGCAAAAGTGTGTGCTACTAAGTCTTTTAAGTTGCCTGATGCTTTGCCGCTTGTGTTGATGAGTCTCTGCAACATACTGGATTGAAAGACAGGATTGTCAACCTTTGCGATTATACTGGGCAGGATATTGAGATTGTCAGTTGTGCCTGCAAATGCAATGTAAATGTAATATACTTGTAAAGCGCACAGCTGCCCCAGCAACGGGGCGTCCCGGCGCTGTATAACTCTGGGGAACCCGTCCTGGCTTTCCCTGTGGGATGGTCCCTTGCTGGGAGTCCCCAAGGTGGAGCCAGGCATCCCCATAATTGGTGGGGCCGTTGTGGAGATTAGGCAAGCTAATGCCCAGAGTTGCCGAGTGGAACCCCTGATTAGAGTAAGCACCGAAGCGAGAATTATCGAGTCCGCTGACCAAGGTCCACGACCCTGCCGCGTCGGGAATTGAACCCTGGTCCCAGGCTGACTTCTGCTCTCAGGCCTGCCGCCTCTAACCAGTGAGCCACACTACTCCACTGTGATGATTTGATACTTGATACTTGATACTTGATTACTGTAAAGGACTAGCTGATGGGGTGTGTTCTGTGTCTCATTAGGTTGAAACCGGCACAGCGCCATCTCACCAGGTGCAGTGCTGTGACATCAGCCCCGGTGACTGGTTTCTGGTAAAAAACGAAAAAACATCAGAAGAGTAGCCTGGAGCCTCACTGGTATAGACCATTCCACATGATCCTTGTCGCCACAACTGCTGTGAAGTTCAGATGTCTCCCGACCTGAGTCCATGCTGTCCATACTCACTGAGTTCCGTGTCCCCTTGATGATATAACAGCACCTCTCCCAAAAGTACCAGTGGTGGCCGAGAGATTACGGGAACAGGTTAGTCAACCAGTAGGGGAACAGCAGGAACCAGAAAAAGCACTTGCTATGGAACCTCAAGTGCCTGCAGAAGAATTTTGGACGAGAAGGCTGTAGAGGGGGAGACTGGTCCAGCAGGGAGAAGGTGACCTTCCAGTTATTCCTAAGGATACTGAGGATTCTGATCTATTTGAAGGAGGAGGAGAAGGGACTGCACTCAGAATGTCAAAAAAAGCAAGAGTGTCCTGTCAGAGGAACTCTTTGCCTGAATGGATATACTTCCTTGCAAATAACAGGGAGAAGTAGTTCTGGGAGTTTTGTGATCACTGGAAAAGTCCAATTGAAACTTTGTGAACTTGATCTCCAGGTTGATCTTACTTTGGAACTTTCTTTGTTAGTGAAACTGAGTGACTTAAGACTTATTATTCTGGATGTTGCTGAGTTTCCTTTGAAATTTGCAAGGGCTATTTTGGATGTACAACAGTGTGTATCACACTATTTGCGTTCCCCAATTGTTTCACAAATTGAGAGGCTCATGAATATTAATGAGCCTCTTGCAATTTGAGACCCTATTGGGAATGGCAGGTCCTCCCAGGTATGGTGGCCTGCTGAGCTCAGCAGACCACCATGTCTGGGACTGTTTTTAAATAAAGCAGTTTTTTTAATGCAGCCCGTTTTCCTGAAAGGAAAATGGGACGCATTTCATAAAGAAAAAAAGAAATTTCATTTTTTAAGGGCATGTAGTGGTCACTGGGACCGCTGCCTGACCTTAAAAATATTTTCCCCTACATTTGCAAAGGGGAAGGGGTCCCCTAGGGACCTCTTCTCTTTTGCAAGTGCATTACCAGCTTTTTGAAGAGGGTGGTAACTTGCGAGTGTTTTGCGACCGCAATTGCGTTTGCAAAACATTCATACATGGGCTTGCGCTCGCTATTAGGAAGGGAACGCCCCTTCCTAATAGCGAGTTGCAAAACCTATTTAGCGAGTCGCAAATAAATTGCAACTCGCTAAATAAGCTTTGTACATGGCCCTTGCTGTTTTTGCATGCGCAAACGGGTTCGCAAACCTGTTTGCACATGCAAAAACGGTCGTACATCTGACCCTAAGTCCTTTCAGATGTCCCTATGTTGAAACATTTGAAAAGGAATCTGTATTTCAAAGGTGCAGAGATTGCAGGCAAATATTTTGTGTCTCTTAAGTCACTAGACACTGCCTACCTATATAGACACAAGTTGACTTGTTCAATGTTGAATGTGGAGAAGACATTCTTGTATTCAGTGGACGCAAGGAGGAGCAGTACAGAATCCAAATCTGAAACTGATAAAGATCTTAAAAACACCCCAGGTGGAGTAGTGAATACATTGAATATCAGGTGAAGGAAGCTTTGCCCGCCTTGGCCTCAGATTGGCAGCATAAAGGAAAGCTATATATACACGTTGATTAAGTTATATTGACCCTTTATTTTTAGGGCAGAGCCTATGTGAACTTGTTTTCATTCTGAGGGGAACAATGATCTTTTCTTAGAAGAACTGGATTCTATAATTCCTGGAGTGTACTTTATTTGTGAACAGTATGCATATTGTACATTGCCCCATGGATTACACTGTACATGTTATCTTGGTATAGTTCTCCCGAATATTTACCAGGTAGAACATTTTAATGACCCTGCATGGGAAACAAAACTTAAAACTAGATGAGGAGTTAGTGCTACAGAAGTAGTAGAAGAAATTTCTGATACTATAATCCCATCCGTGGGTGTGATTCTGAATGATCTGAAAATTAGAAAGCTGTCTTTTACAACACTGGATAAATTGGCTACTCGTACTGCAATTTATTAATTGCTTGTAAATACCGAGATGGTTGTGATAGGGTCTATGCTTTTACAGAACTGACTTGCTTTAGACCTTTTACTCACAAAAGAGGGCAGAATCTATAGGATTTAAAAGTTCAGCAATGCTGTACTTAAATCCCAGACAGACGTAAGGATCTGAAGAAATATATTCAGAATGTATCTGGATTGACAAAAGATTTGAAAGAGTTCGAAGTGATAGGTGCTTGGTAAGCCATAAGGAATAGAGTTTCTGCTGTAGGCAAATGGTTTGGAAGCTTGGGAAGTGGAATTGTGGGCTCCATTTCGAAACCTCTTATGATAATTGCACTTTGTGCAGTATTCCTACTTATGGTCTTTAAGAGATACAAGTACACACAAGTTAGACAAGGAGTAAAGAGGAAGACAGCTGCTGTGGAGTTGGAGGAGATTTAGAGTAAATATTATGATGACGTGAAACATCTAGAGGATTCTAGGTGAAAGATGCTCAAGACCACAAGGTTTTAGATGGTTCATTTGATAATATCAGATTGTAATCTGTGATGGATTGATTGATTGATTGATACCATCAGAGAAGGGACTGGAGCAGCGTAATTTTGGCTCCACCCTGTCATGTCTGACTAGACTGCATATATGTTTACATATGGCTTTATGTATTTGTGTGACTTAATGTTATTAATGTAACTTATTGCACTTGAATAGTTGCTGGAGGTGCATTCACTGTGTAATCTGATTATTTATATGAGTGTGCATAATAGCGTTTGACCTTACAGTAACAATGAAATGTAGTTCACATTTTTTTTCTGAAATTGTGCAGTTTGAATAATATTGATATTCTTATATATTCACATATTCATTTAAAAAATATTCAGCATTTATTTTAAAACTAATATATTTTTTATTAACTGTACAATTAATTAAAATCATTACAGTAAAAAGTGCTCATCATATTTCAGCTAGAACAATGATTAAAAACTATTATTTGTAACAGGGGTTTGAAATACGTTTTGACAAAAAGAAAAAAAAAAACAGAAAGTTTAACTCCCCTCCCCAAGTTCCACCAAAGTCGGTCTTCCCCAGAGTTAGTGTTTACGGGGTGTGGCTTTAAGGTTGGCCCGGGCTCCCATGTTGTTCTATGGGTGGCATTGTCAGGTTAGGATTCCTTCCCCTTATCCTCCAGACCATTCACCATGAGAAAGGTTTTCCTGACTGGGATGCTGGAAGTGCAGACAAGCATCGATGCACGGACTATGCCACCTCAGCATCCTTGCGCTGGATTTGCAGTGATCTTCTCCCAGGTTTTATTGCATTCATTTGCCAGTTTTAAGTCAGTCCTAATATGATGGACAAATTTCCCCAGTCTGGCTAGAATCATCGTGCTGTTTGTGGAAAAACACATGGCTGATGCTTCGCTGCAGGATTTTGTTCCATTAGTGGAGCAAATCGGACGCAGTAATCGCCTTCTTTCCTTGATAAGACTGGGGCAACAACATAGCAGGTGGAGCGACGATTCCCTCTTGTATGGGCAGAGTCTGCATTTAGTGGCTTCCCCTCTGCGAGTCCACTCAGGATTGAAATCCACAATTCCTAGGGTGATTAGTCTCATGGACAAGATTGTACTTCGAACTGATGGTGTAATGGCGTCACTTAAATAAGCCTGGGCTTTTCCTACTGTGTAAGAACTATTCAAAGAGACTAAGAGTGGACTTGAGCGAAGGGATTTGCGGTCCAAATCAAATGAGATTTCACACACTTGTTTGTTTATCACTGTTTTCCATATGTTCAGGGGGATGTCCGGCCTCGATATACTTTCTCTCACTATATTCAATGTCTGAATCACTTTATCGAGTGCAGAATGCCAGGGCGTGCAAGGCTCTTCAAAGATTGATTTTAGTTGGAGTTTTAAGGAATAGGCCGGAGCCCTTAAAATCCTGAGGTAGAGTTTTATGATGTCACCCTGGCATATCAGGTCCGGCCTTGCCATTCCCAGCTCCAATCTTAGCCTTGCTTGCCTTGCTGCCCTTGGGATTTGAAACACTGTTTCATAAGCTTTAGATTGCGCTTTATTTAAGTAGGCCTGCAGTGACCCGGGGAAAGCCTGGTAGCCATAGCTGATTGCAGGTAGCAGTTTCGCTTTCATAGCTTTCAGTATTGGGCTGGCAGTTGGACTAATCAGCTGATTGTTTAGTTGTTTGAGTGAATATATGACCCTGTTGGCCTTAGTGCTCTGATGTTTCAAATGGGCAGTCGCCTTAGCCCGATCCGTCAGCCAGACCCCTAGGTAATCGTATGACACCGCCGTCTTGATTTGCAGGTTGCCCAAATGCCATAGTGCTTTCTTTTTCTGATGGTAGGACCCAAAGATGACAACCTTGGTCTTTCCTTGATTTACTGTCAGATTATTGATGTTATTAAATTGATTTAAAGCAGTCAGGGCTCTTTGGAGACCCACTTTTGTGTGATCCATTATGGCAGTGCCGTCAGCGTATTGGAGCACCTGCAACTTCACATTTCCTAGTCTTGGAGTTACTAGGCTGGCTCCTTTTAGGGCATCGCCCAAGTCCGCCAGTAAAGATTGAAAAGAATGAGAGCCAGCACGCAACCTTGTTTCAGCCCGTTCTCCGTGTTGAGTTTCGAGGACACAGTGCTGGCGCTTGTTTTGACTCTTACCAAGGTATCTTCATAAAGCGATCTTATTGACTTCAATAGGTTCAGTGGAATGCCCCAGTTTTCTCGCTTCCACCATAATCTTCTTCGCACCACTTTACCGAAGGCTGTGCTGTAATCCACGAAGCAGCAGAAAAGTGGGGGATGGTTCTTCGTGGTGACCTGGGTGGATAAATAGGCCAGTACCAGTACGTTATCCATGGTCGATGCTTTTGACCTGAAGCCCATTTGATAAGATGGTATAATGCTGTTCTTTTCTGCCCACCCCTCCAAGTCCTTTAATAGAATGCGAGTGTAAGCCTTGGCTTCAAGGTGAAGCAGGGCAATAAGCCTATAGTTCGAAGGTTTTAAGCGGTCTCCTTTTTTATGTATGGGGACCAAAAAGGAGCCCCTTCAGGGATCGGGGGTTGTTGATGATTGGAATGTGTGGATGAATAAAGGAGTTAGCAAACCTGTCCAGAAGTCGGGGGCCTTTTTAAAGACTGGTGCTGGAATTTTATTTGGGCCAGGGGCCTCATCGTTCTTCATGTTCTTAGTGATCCTACTGACCATATGGGGATTTAGCTTGGCTGGTATTTCATCATATGGTTCTGCTGATGATGTATTCATTTGAATAGTGCCTTACATCTATATTGTAACATATTTGTAATCATTCATTTAAACTTGTACTGAAATGCTTGTCGACCAAAGACCTTAAGCATTTGGATGTTTAATTTTTTACATGAATGTTTGCTTTGGAGGCAAGGTTTTGTATTCTCTACAGGTGCATTTTCATTAGGCTCATTGTGTGAAAGCGATAGCAAGGCTCAAAAGGAGCATCTTTGACAAGGATGAGAAACTTTAACTCATGAAGGGAGGACTACTGTTCATGCAGAATAGGGAGACACGAGGAATCCAAGGACTTTCTAATGTGTGATTCCCTTTAAACTCTGAAAAGTACAGACCTCTTTGCTCACAAGACAAGAAGTATGGCAGGGCGAGGGATAGGTCGGCAAGCCCAATGAGCAATATCAACTGACCATTGGTAGCCCATATGGTTGGGGCACCTAGACTTTGTGATTAGGTCCCCCCCAGAAAGTATACTCTAGCTATATCCCTGATTTAGGGTATGGTATTATCTACATGCACAAATGTCCCATTCCTACATGAATAGATAAGGATTCTTTGCTCCTGATGAAATGCCACGATCCTTTGGACAATTATAGGCGTCAAACATTGTGACCCTTAGTTTTTTCACATACATTAACTGGGGCTGGATTGGATCATTATAGCCACCTCTCGCCTTGACATTTTTTTAATCATAACAAAGGAACCCAGTGAATAAGGAGCCTTTTGGTTCCTTTAGTTCATTTTATAAGCACACCTTTTCTCCACATCTACTCACATTTAGCCACTACAGCTCCCATCACATTCACACTACACATTGGCAAAAAGACAATAATTCCGTCAAAGAGACCCCTTGTGGGGCCCGTTGGGCTTTGCAGCACTGGCCCAACGAGGAGCTGCCTGATGATGAAGCATGACGCCCCTTTGGGTGTGTGAGGACCCTTGCTCATAAAAGGAGCACCCCGCCTCATGGTAGACCAAGACCTCTCTAACGGAACTGCAAACTTTTTGCCTTGTAAGCCTGACACTTGGCTGCATATGCTTGACATTTCTCTAGCTCCGGTCCCCTCAGTTTGTGTTTGATACAAACCTCTTTGCGACATCTCTGTTATGTGACAGCATGCTGTACAATATTCTTTCTCTTCAGAGAATGTCTACAGAGTTTTTGCTATGCTGACACCTTTCTCTTCTTCCCTTACCTAAATATGGTTTTCCTGCTCCCTAGTTTTGAATAGGGCCTTTTGATTTATTTAGACAACCTCCTGTATCGGCAGGAGGATCGAATCATTCAAGCTGCTCACCAAACTTTATTTCTCATTCTCTATATTGCAGTTATGGAATTCCTCATTTGCTTTCTGTTGTTTAGGATAACTTTTGTCAGACATTTTGGATATCCATTAGTGATTCAAGATTTTTATACTATGTTTCAGAGACTGATTTATATCAGCTTGGCTTAGAATGTGTAATAAATCCATACTTAATCCCATCTTCTGAGTTTTAGTGTGTGAACAAATGGGTTACACTGTAAGTATTAAATTGCAATTGAACCTAACTCCTTTTATTTCTCAGTTGGCGACAAATTTCCATTGCAGTGGCAAGGAACAAGGAGTTAAAATTCGATGCGTTAGCAAATGTAAATGGAACTACTCTAGTAGTCAATTGTATTGGAATAATATTATCATTTTAACAATAATAATATTAAATCCACATTTGTAAAGCGTACAATCACCCGCAAGGGTCTCTAGGCGCTGGGGGCCGTCGGGAAGATTAAGCAAGCTATTGCCCAGAGTCACATAGTGCTGGGCTAATCTGCCGCCGGTGCCGGGGATCGAACCGTGATCCCCAGATTATGGAGTCAGTCGCCCTAGCCGTGGCGCCAAACCTCTTCCACCAACAATCAAAATTCTAAACTTTTTTTTAATAATGTTTACCATTTACAAACAATTTCAACTTTCCATATTCAAAACAATTATTACGTGTATTGCTTTTAATTTTACCTATACCTATAACTAAATATTTAATAGCACTTATATATTTAGGAAAGGAGTCACACTCTTTCACTCTTAAAAAATAAAAAGACTCTTACAGGCGGATTTCGCTTGGCTAAACAACTGTTTCCATTGTAAACTTTTAGTCATTTACATATTCAATTATCATTTTATAGCAAAACTTAAAACTCCTACAATGTCTGTGCATTTGCATGGCAGATAAGTTAATGAAGCATTCGCTGATTAAAACTAAGCACAAGGTACCAGTTAATCTACAGCTTTATGAAAATAAAGAGCAACATTTTCTCTCCCAGGGGGCTCCGACTCAATTGTTTTTAGAGTGTCTTCAATTGAAAGTTAAACTGTATTTCCTAATGTCAAAGCTACTATCCAAGAGCAGCAACTCCAACTCAAACTAGCTCGCATAAAATGCTACGGTAAGTAATTGGATTCAAACTAGATAACGAAACTGGTGAAATTCATTATCAATTTGGAATGCTCCTGGATCGGTTCAAACATGTTTATACCAGCTAATTCAAACAAGCATTGGCAAAGGCTATAAGCCTCATCTTGGCAAGATTGTGTTTGATAGTTATTATTTTTTCACAAATACATCCCACAACAAACTGGGCCTATCAACTGCTTTCGGCTAATTTATGTGTCAGGTGGAAGAAAATGTTAATACTGTATAACAAACCAATGGATGGAGAGGCTGCACCCAAAGGCCCTAAATGTATTTATAGATGTAGGTATTTTTTTTACTTTTATATATTTTCTGATTGCATGTCTCGATGCCAGACCTCCCTTGTTTCACCTCTATTATTCCTTAGGGTTGGTTTCCTCACTGTTCTCCTCTAAGCTGGATAAACACAGTCTCTTCAGTGATTATTAGTCAGGTTTCTGTCATGCCATTGCACTGACATCATGCTTGTGAATGTCTACAGGGAATTGGTGAGCCACAAAAAGAAACCCCGGGGTCTATAGATACTGCTATCAACCTGGCGAGTACCTGGATTGCCTAATGTGCGAAATCGTCGTGGGGGAGCACTGTGACGGGCCCTACTTTCAGAGGCTCGGCTGGGGAACGACATCGGCGGCGCTTCGGAGGAGGCTGTCCGGAGGACCGCGGGGGACACAGAGGTGCTGGACAGGACAAAAGTACGTGCGCGCCCCCCCTTGCGGCTTTCCCGAAGTAGCACCATCCTGTCACGGCCACAGAGGAGTCTCCGACAACCCCTAGCCCACTGAGACACCTGCCTGTCTGCGACATCAGAGGCTGGCACCCTGGGAGGCCCCTTTGCGTCCCTGCACGGTGGCAGGCCAGGCTCACTGTGGAGCCACCCTCCAGTGACCCTCTCCTACTCTACAGAACTCAGGTCCCGCCAGCTCTGGGCTCTTAGGTCCTGGACTGTTGTACCCTGATTGCCTCTGATCAGCTCTTTTGAAGCAGCACCAGTGCACCAGGGATCATATGGTCTGTAGATGAGTTAAGGTCCTTTCCTGCCCTCCAGCAAGCAAATTCTCTTGGCCTAGCCATCCCAAACCCCATTGGAGACATACACATGGGCTTTTGGAGTCCTCCTTCAGGCACACGCCCTGCGGGGTTGGGGCTGGTGGGAATTGCCTGACCACGTGAGCTCGCAGCATCTTGGCAGCACCCTAGAGGCCCACTTAGACTGCGTGAGGAACCGGTCCCTGCCCAGAAGCCTGCACCAACAGGGTTTCCGTATTTGGGACCAGTCAGATCTCTTTCTGCAGATCTCCCCTTGTGCATTGGGGGCCCCCCAATTGACACCCGGCCTATGGGAGGAGAGCTTGCGACCTAGACTCCTGGAATTCCCTCTCAGTGATCTAAGGCCTGCTCCTGTCCTCCCCTATAATTCTGGAATCCTGTGTACACTGGCACTCTGATCGCTTCTCCCCTCCACCCCCGGAAACCTCCCACGGCTGCAACTTACCCCATCGGGCTAAAAAAGACCGTTCTGGCAAGGACATGCTGCTCAAGGGCCCAGCCAACATTCAACAAGAGAAAGCCACAGTGGAGGTCTCCAAATTTATGGAAGCTCTTTTTGCCTCACTACATGAAGACCTTCGAACAGTTAAAAAAAGACCTCACTTCGGGGCTCAGAGAGGCATGGCGAGACATTGATGAGGTGAGGGAGAGGGTGGCGGCATTGGAGGAAGTTTCCCTAACCAGGGATGCGGAGATCGACGCCCTCCAGCCAGAAATCATCCACTTGCAGGACCAGCAGCTTGACCTCAAGGCCCATGCTGGGGACCTGGAAAACAGATTCCGGAGGAATAACACACGCATTAGGGGCGCACCTACTGAGGACGAAGGAACGGACCTGGGAGGGCTATGTGCAGGAGCCGTTCGGGATCATCCTTGGTGTATCCCCCCCAAGACCATCAACTTTACAGAGAAGGGAGCGATCCTTAAAGCAGTTCGTGCAGATCAGGGGCTCCAGTTCTGCAGCCACTCCCTTCATCTTTTTCAGGACTTAGCACCATCCACTCTATTGAAGAGGAAAGATTTTTGTATGATCACAAGTCACCTCCACTCTCGTGGAATATCCTGTGCCTGGGACCACTCGTTTCGCCTCATCTTCCAACTCAATTGCAGGACATTGCAGCTACGCTCCCTGTCGGAGGCCTACAAAATCCTTGAGATCACACCCCCGATTCGCCGTCTTGACGACCTCTGTCAGAGAAGAAAGCTCATGGAGGGGGCAACCGTGGGCCCAGGCATGGCCGGAGATCTTACGCCCTGCCTGTGACCATGGCAAAGGAGCGCTCAGAGGTGCAGCTCTCCCTCTCAGGCGGCGAGTCACAAGTCTCGGAACCCCCCCATGAGGTACTGTATGTTTATGTATGGGGGTATAATATCTGAGTAGGGACGGAGGTCTGGCACCTACTTGACTGGAGAAGATCGTCATTGCCGTGGCTGTCTCACTGGACTCAGACTTTCTCTTCTTGAAAGACTCTATGACCCGTTGGTCTGTTACTTTCTGTTTTGTTATGGTTTGGGGATGGGATAAGGTTCTAGGGCTCTCCTTCCAACTGGTACAATTCTGGAACAAGTCTGCATGTGTGCCTGTATATGTCCTCTCCTCTCCTCGAGAGCCTCTCGTCTACCTTATGGGGATTAAAATACTTAGCATACATGTAAAAGGCCTTAAAAACTCCATTAAAAGAGCAGAAATACTTTCCCTACTAGAACACTTGCAAGGGGACATTTCCTTGCTCCAGGAAATGCACCTTTTAGCACAAGATACCCACAGAATGCATTCCAGGAAATTCCCAGGGCAGTTCTGGTCATCTATGAAAGGAAAGAAGGGTGGAGTAGTCGTCCTTCTGTCTCACCGCTTTCATGGGGTAGCACTAGACTCCTGCTTCAAAATGAAGGGCCGCGCACTGGCTATACGGGTTCCGTTAGTAACATTTCACGGTTGCTTCGCTCTATGCCCCCAATGAACGTCAACAAGCATTCCTAACTGAAGCAATTGCAGGGATACTCCAGTCCCCCGAGCAAGCTCTTTTCATAGGTGGCGGCCTCAACTTAGTAATGGACAGGGGTTTAGACAGGACAGAGAGGGGAATTTTTATCTGAGGGGTTGGCCTGGTTGATGGATTGCTGGCTACATGATGTTTGGCACTTGCAGCACCCAGGGGATCTGGACTATACATTCTATTCCGCAATCCATAGAACCTACACATGGTTAGATCACTTCCTAGCTTCCCCTGCGGCATGGGAACTCACCACCGATTCTTCCATCAAACCCCGCTTCCTTTCCGATCATGCCGCCATTACTCTCACCTTCTCTGTTCCCACACGCATCTCCCAGCGACCCGCTTGCCGTCAACGAGAATCCTTGCTGCTTTCACCAGACACAATGTCTTACATTAGGCAGGTGATATCTGACTACCTGGCAGTAAATGATACCGGAGGGGTTCCACTCTCTTCAGTCTGGGAAGCCCTTAAATTGGTTACTAGGGGTGCCCTCATTGCACAATCAGCACATGAAAACAAACTTAGAAGGGACTTAAGAGAAGAGCTTGAAAAATCTGTACTAGAACTGAAGTCTATACACAAGCGCTTCTCGAGTCTGGTGTGAATTAAACAGGCTTGGACTCAGCTTAAACGCCTTGATCTGGACTGGGAAGAACATACTATGCTTCACCTTAAGCACAAATTTCATGTAGGTACCAACAAAGGGGGTCGGATGCTAGCCCACTGCCTGTGTAGCACTCTGCACTCTAACACAGATAAAGCACTCCGAAGGCGTTCAGGCACAGTAGCACAAGAGGTCACCGGAATAGCGGCGGAATTCTGGGCATTTTATTCAACCCTATACTGAATAGACCACCTAATGGTTTCCGACCCACTTCCCTATCTTCAGTCAGCTGCGATCACCCCTCTACCACCGCAGGAATCCGACGCACTTGACCAGCCCATTAGGATTGAGGAGGTGATCACTGCAATGGCCCGACTAATGCTCATGAAAGCACCGGGGCCGGGTGGTTTTAGTGCAATCTTCTATAAGACCTTTTGTAAGGGGTTAGCTCCTGTCCGGACCCGATTATTCAATTCCTTTGCTGAGACCGGCTCGCTCACCGACACTATGCTACAGGCCATTTCAGTGATCCCGAAACCAGGGAAAGACCCTGAGCGCTGTAGTTCATACCGCCTGATATCGCTGCTGAATGTCAACGCAAAGCTTTTTACTGGCATCCTGGCATATCGTCTCAATCCCTTTGATGCCGGGTCTGATTGATCTATACCAAGCAGGGTTGATCTTCTCTCGTCAATGTGGAGACAACACCAAGCATCTCTGTCACCTCATTGACAAAGTTCAACGATCCTGAGAAGAGGCCCTCTTGCTGGAGGTAGACGCGGAGAAGGTGTTCAATAGGGTGCACTGGCCCTATTTGTTCACGACTCTTCAGCATTTTGTGTTGGGAGGCCGGTTCCTCTATTGAATCCGAAGCATTTACAGTGCACCCAATGCAAAGGTACGGCTGAGCTGAGTTCGGAGGTATTGCGATTGGAACGAGGTACCAGACAAGGTTGCCCACTTTCTCTGATCCTGTTCGCCATTTATATAGAACCATTCGCTCAGAGGCTAAGGGATAACCCTGGTGTGGTTTGCATTAAATTTGGAACAGACCAGCATCTAATCAGCCTTTATGCTGATGACATTATTTTCTCTATCGCTGAGCCCCTTTCTTCGCTAGCAGCGATCCTCTCTGATATTGAAGCTTTTGGGACAGTGTCAGGCCTCAAGATGAACCTGTCCAAATCGCAGATCTTGAATCTCACCATGCTTCTGAACACCAAGCGTACTCTCCAAGCACAGTATGAGTTTCAATGGGTGGAGGAGGTGCTCCCGTATCTAGGTATAGTTTTGGACCAGACTCCCGCTAGGACAGCCAAGACTAATTGCTCCATACTCGGAGCAGCGGTCGGTAGAGACCTAGACCCTTGGCAGAGGCTGCCCTTGTCGTGGCTGCGCAGGATTGCTACGGTAAAATGAAATTACTCCTGAAGGCCTTATTTGTCCTTCAGACGCTACCGCTCACCTCTCCGGCTGGGGCAATACGACAGATTCAGCAAACCATAGACTGCTTCATTTGGGGTGGGACAAAACATAGACTACAGAAACAGCTCATACAACGCACAAACTAGGAAGGGGGCCTGGTGGTCCCAAATATCCTGCGATACTACCAAGCCACCCAACTCAGATTTCTGGTGGAATGGAACCGTCCCACGACCGAAAAGCACTGGGTTTTCATGGACCAAACGGTGATGAGCTCCCACATTTGGAGGGAGGTATTCACTCCATCGAGCCCACAGAGGCTGGGGCCTATATGCGTCCCTGGTTACAAGCACTACTCTCAAGGTCTGGGACAGGGTGGTACACCCAGCCGGTCTTTCATCATTCCCCTCTCAACTGACCCCTCTGTTCGCCAACCCGGAATTTCCGCCGGGCGCCTCGGCCCAGGTGGAAAAATTCTGGTTAGCTGGTGGATGCAAGAGAGTGGTCTGCCTCGTTGGTTGCTCTGGTATCATTCCTTTCAACTAGCTCAAATCCCAATGCTCATTGTTGGAACAAGACAGGTACACACACACTCATCTTGCACATTGGTTACTGATCCCCAAGGTACTCCCCAACGTAGGTAGGCCCATGACCCCTTTCAAGAAATTGGTTTTCTTTGAAATCGGATGATAAGAAGCTCACCTGGTGGTGGTCCCTAACATTAAGATGACCAGAAGTGGCAGCCGGCTTTTTGCGTATAGTGCCTCCAGACTCTGGAACTCCCTACCTTTGCATTTGCGCAGGGAATCCAATCACCTCGCCTTCCGGAAACAGTTAAAGACCTGGCTTTTCCTTTAGGTGCTCTTCTGCTCCAGTTACAGCTCCAGCGCTGGGATGCTTCCGGGTAGCCAGGCGCTATATAAATGCCATTTCATTTCATTCATTCATTTCATTTCATCCCTGAAATCTACCGCTTTCTAATGACAAACACACACAGACACAAGACGCCCGGTCAAAGACGATGGGAGGCAGAATTGGGACGCGACCTCTCCGATAAAGAGTGGGGGGATATATTCTACAGCATACAACATTCAACACAGGTCACACTGAAACAGCATAAAAAATCACCTACTACTGGTACTATACGCCCATGTGCATGCAAAAGTGGAACCCACACTGTGATGCCCAATATTGGAGGGAATGTGGAAACCCTGGGTCACTTCACCTGCTTTGGAACTGCCCCAAGCTTTGCCCCAAGCTTATGAGATTCTGGGAACAAGTACTAGATGATTTGGACGACGCTTTCCAGACAGAAATACCTCGCTTCCCTGCATACACACTACTGGGGTTTCCCAACGCTCTCACTTACCCCCTGCGGTCCATTAGGGGCCGACAGATGGCGCTGGCCCTCAATGCTGGTCATAGGATCCTGTTGGCGCATTGGGGCTCGCATACTATATATATATACTATGCAAAGTTATACCGTGGTAAATCATGTTATTTGAAAATAGGAAACATGTTTGTTGGCACAATGTTAGCTGTAGAAATTGTAACATTGACCCGGTGATAAACCTATCTTTGTAAGCCAGACAAGCAACATAATATAAGGTTTTTATTCATGAAGTACACAGGTGTCAGATTCAATGGCCATAACTTTATATTTTGATTTCTTTTCATCACATACTGTGTACTCCTTGGTACACAGGTTTGTCGCCATCTTGTTATGTGGAAAGAATAAATATTTCAAGATTGTATATAATGTCTCAGGTAGGGATACGATGTGTTTGAACAGTGTGAGTTAGTCATATGTAAGTAGGCCTTTGTTAATTTATCTTCCCATATGTTCAAATGTATTTCTCTTTATTGAATATAAAACATGAGACGCGTCAGTAATTTTCAGTACTTGTGACTGTTGCAGTCACATTATTGTCAAATGGGCCATATTTTCTGACATCTGCTATCACATATTTCCACTGTATCTAATTTGCAACGAATTTACTGTACATAATGTTGTTATTAAACTTGAATTATTAGGCACAACGCGTTGAATTCATAATATTCAAATATTGTGGGTAATGCAAATTAAAAATGTAAGAAATTAACCATCATTTGCTTTCTATGTATATTGAGATCGCACATCAATATATATCCTTTTTAATCTTAAACATGCGTAGTAGAAGAACTGATTTGATTGCACCTCAATATTTGAACATTACTAAGAAACATTTTACATGTCATTTTTTATGAGGGTTTGCTTTGAAACAAATTTAATCTTGTATTCATAGACCATCACAGTTCCTTACCCGTCTACCTAGTTTAACTCATCGCTTGATTTTCGAGATTTATTTGGAATTCAGAATGATTAAAAATAATGCAAATAGACGTTCATTGTGGTGATGACAAACCGGTAAATATTACTTCGCTTTTAGGAACAATTACAGAGCAAACTTGTTAAAATGATTTAACATTTTGGACCGCCAGCTAAGGCATTTGATTCAATTAAATTAACAGAGAAGCCTATTTCAGGTTGTAAAGAAGATGGGTTTTAGCATCCCCTTCATATCATCAGGCAAGATACAGAAATCTGACCCTTTAAGAAAAGTTAGGGAGGGCTTCATTTGTAAATCTAGTGCCATGCCTCAACATATTTTCCAGGTAGTCGCCGGGTTTAGCACAGCTATAAGGATAGTCTGTACTCACTCATTTTATTCTTTTAAGCATACTGAACATTTGTTGATGACCATTGCTCTATAATACACACATTTCGCAACCATGGACTATCATAATTATGTGCCGGTGTTTAGGAATACGTGCCGGTGCCAAGTACTGGCAAACACCATCACATATTAAGAACTGGGCAAATTACTCTGTATCAGATACCTTTGCCATTTGCAGGGGGCTAGCCATTGCTGCCCCTGTTATCCCTGCTGTTTGCCTTGACTTACTGGACAAGGAGACATCCCCTAATCAGGGATCGGGGTGGTACTCCTCTTGGGATGAGAGAATAAAGCGCTATGCAGAATATATTCTTTTGCCTGTTGCTGATCCGCATCTCCTTTTTATTAAGATAATGAACGTGTTCCAATTTTTGGTAAATACGTGTGATCTATGATAAATTGATCTAAATTAATGCTATTTCCCGTGAGTGATTGGACAAAGAGCCCTATTTTTCTAGTCTTCCATGTGAACACAACAGGCTTCCACTGCCTGAGCATATATGTGACAAGAAACAAAAAGATTTCCCATGAACGTAACTTAGCTATAGTACTAAAAAACACTAAACAAGATGTGACACTTATCCAAATCTCTTATGAGCAGAACTGCCCTTCACTAAACAACCATCCTACAGAAATGCTTATAAAATACAACATACTGGGTATCACAAGGAGTTTTAGAGCAGTAGAGGAAATATTCTCTGTCTTGCTTGAGAAGGGACATTCTAGGTACCACAGACAAAACTAAACCAAAGGGTACATGAATAAGATGCTATCCTACCTGACATATGAAAATACTACTAGGCTTCACGACTATTAATTGTAAATGATGGGGCCTTTGAACTAGAATCGCAACCCCCTATCAAAGTAGATCAACTTCCCACAGGTAGCAAAAGATATATAGACACACTGTACAGAGGTAAATCAATGCCACACCTGCCAAAACACTGAGACTGTGAAATAGATGTGGCACCAAGCTACAGAGGAACTGGAATGGAAAATAAACCTAAGTACGTCCACATATAATGCAGTGACAGTTTAAAAGAAATACAAAATGTAAAAGGCTTCGAGAAATTGGACATCATTGGCATCGCCACTATGATATCTGGTGTTCAACAGGCCTAAAGAGCATTGCCCAGCAACAAACCCAATATGAGTTAAAGGGGCAGAAGCATTTCGATACTTACAAGTAAAACGTGCCTTTGCAATCCACATTAAAGTCCCTCAACAAGTAGAGGGCAGTAATTAATTAAATTGGCCTCAACAACTATAGTGAAAGCCATTCTCATTGATCTACTCAAACGTAGAAGTTAATGCTGGGTACACCTTTTTTTTTTTAATAGCTCTTTATTGGTTTTACAGTTTACAACTGCTCATAACTGTCACATCCCTAATCAACATCAACAAAGCCCATGGCACTCCCCTTGTCACCTCAACCCAACAGGGATACAATGCAGACATGGTCACCATGAGCTCTGGGCAGGTGCCGGTGTCTACCAGTCTTGCAATATACGAGGTAAACAACCAAGCAGAAACATATTGTGGAATAATTGTTAGACTAATAAAGTAACAAGTGACCTTTACTCTTCCATCGTGGCAGATAGTCATCTTCAGCCAACACAGCTCGTTTAGGGATCTCCAAAGAGAGAACATCTCACATCGTCATCCAACCTGGTACACTAGATCGGTTTTGTTGCAGGGATACCACTGTGACTGCCATTCGTGCCATGAGCTCAGGATGCTTGATGGTGCTGTCCAAAGATCTAGCCCACTAGCACAATCTAAAAGTGACTACCTCAACCGTAAAGAGGACAGGCCTGGTCCTCTAGCCACAACCTGTAATGTTACTTTTAAGGTGGGCTATTGGTGGTTCCCACCTACAATCTAATGATAAATGCATCTCAAACTGTTATCCCCATTGCCTGCCCTCTCTGTCGGTAAGTGCTGTGAATGGCGGATTACTCCACTACCGCCCCCTTTTTCAGGTATCTTAACGATTGTGTCACTAAAGGGAGCTCAGTCACCTTCTAGGACATCGCTATATAGTGGATGTGATAATATTAGTACCAGGTCCCTCATTCTTCACTCATTCTGCACTCCAGGGTGTTGTTTTTGGACGTGGGCATCCACCCCAAGAGGCAGAGACCAGGGTCAAAGAACAGATCCTTCTCCACCAGGTGAAGCATTTTCAATAGTGCTTCCCATGAAGCTGTCGCCTTTTACATGCACTCCCACACCATGTAATAAAAATGCTCCTTGAGCAACCTACACCGAAGACACTGGGGGATGCGTTTGAGAGCATTCAGCCAATACGCTCTGGGGTCCCTCAGAATTGGACAGGGGATACAGCACAATACCTTTTCTGATATTCTTCTTCATCCCTTTCAACTGTGGCCAATTGTTACATGTGGATTAAATAGATCTTTCATACATGATTTAACATTGTGGTGCCAACAGGATGACTGCCCCCAAACCTTCTGCTGTCAACCTGTCTATCACAGTTACCTATTGTGTAACTCCTGGGAGGAATTTCACACCTCATTGGCACCTCATTCTGGCCAATTAAAGGCTTGAACCTGCTGATGAGTAAATGGAAATTAGCCTCCATTAACTTAATGCAGGGAAAAAGTAATCTTCAAAAAGTTGCTTTTCAAAATGTCTCTTTTTAAATTCTAATTCATCATGAAAGTAAACTTTTATTTAATATTGAAAAAGAAAGGCAGTATTTGTTTACTTGGTGGTAACAAACTGAAGATAGCAGAACATGTATTTGTATTTGTTACTCTAGTTTTCTCATGAGACAGCCAGGGCCTCCCAAAGTGAAAAAAGCTTTTGGGAGATTTCCACTGCAGGGACATGGTAATATTATATTTCCTCATGTCCCACTTTTAAATACAATGCACCCTGCCTTGTGGTCTACAAAGCCTACATAGGGGTGCCCTACTAATATTTAAATGGATTGTTTTTCCCCTGTCTAAATTGTTATTTAGACAGGTGGGACTGCATGTTTAACCTCCACCAGACAGGCTACACTGGTAGGATGGAAGCCTTGTGTTCCTGGTCATCCTAGTGGATGCCGGAATATTTGATGCAGTCCACAGATGGCATTGAAGTTTCCATGCCATGGGTATATGTTCTACCCAATATATTATGGCCTTAGAAGAAAGTGAACAATATCAATCTGTTGTTACAAGATTTCTACATCTTCTAGGCTCCAAATACATACACTGGCCATAGGAAAACAGTGCTCCAGGGTGCAAAGTTTGGAAATACAAATACAAATCTCCCAAAAATGAGTTTGAACGTGCAGAAAAATGGAAATTTCTCACAGGCCGTTCAGCAGTGATAAAGTGCATAAAGATCATAAAATTCCTAAAACATTGCTCATATGGCTCATGTTTTACATCTAGTAAAGCAATATATGGTGATATAAACAAGAGACACTTTTTTACATTAAAATGTTTACTTAAAGCAAAATGGGGTAAATCTCATCTTTTTAGTATGGTAAATCTGTATAAATAATTTTAAAAAGTGATTCATTCATTCCGGCACTCCTCCTCCCCTTCCACACAGTTTCCTTTTTCATCCTCAACGCCTTGACGCCCACGGGCTAAGTTGCGCTATACAAGACCCAATTCATTCATTCATTCATTCATGTCCTCAGGGCAAATAAGCGCTGTCCTCTCACAGTCCTTGCCTTCCCAACATGTGTAGCTTTCTCCTGCTCGGGGTGATCGCCGTCTTCCTGGAGTGGATGTTTTCTGGGCACTTATTCCTTAAGAGCAGTGGGGTTTTCAAATGTTTTTTAGGTTGCGAAGGGCCAAGTGGTTCTGGTGAGGTAAGGGAACAGGAAGGGTGAGGTTTGGGTAAATAGAGAGTCTGTGGGTATGGGAAGGTTTTGAGGTCTTGGAGTATTTGGGTGTATGGGTGGATTTAGGTTGATGGAAAGATTCGGGGGTATGGGATGATGTAGGATCATGGTAGTGTTTTGGAACATGTGAGGATTTAGGTAGATGTGAAAGTTTGGGATATGGGAGGATATTGTGCAGGGGAGAGTTTAGGGGTATTGGAAGATGTAAGATCAGAGTTGGGTTTAGGGGCATGGGAGGATGTAGGAGCACGGAATATTTTGGGCCATATGTGAATGTAAGTGCAGGGGTGGGTTCTGTGATATGGGTAGGCATGGGGGAATTTTTGTTTTTTTTAAATGGAGAGGTTTTGGTGTATGAGAGGGTTTGTGAATAAGGGTTCTGGGTGTGGGTGGGGCAGGTGGAATGTTGATGGGACATGTAAGGTTGGTAGGGAAGGTGACAATGGGGTGAGATGTGGATTGAGTTACGATGTTTGGGTGTGGATTGGTGTGTAAATTTTGGAAGGGTAAAATATGGGTTCAAGGATTATGGTGTAGTTGTGGAGAAAACACTGTTGTCAGAAGAGGCTCTTTGAGTAAGTAGTTCTCTCTGTCACATGGACAGAGCAGAGTACGTGCCAGCCAGAATGGGGATAGTTTGTGTCAGTTAACTATTCAAACCCTGGAAGGCATACAACAATGATGTATGCCTTACAGAAAGGACTTTTAAACACTTTAAGTCCTTTTCTGAGACTAGTGTTGGATTGATGGGGCACTTGGAAAGGTCCCCTGGGCTAAGGAGACCCCAGATGACTTCCAGGTGGAATGTGCCTTTCTTTTTGGGGTTCAGGAGCTAAGGTGCTGATGATAGGTGTGATGGTGACAGACACAGGAACAGATGGAACATCCTGGGATGATTTCTATGCCGTCACAAGGGGCTAGCTTTAGTCAGGGACCATGAAGTCTGTTGATGTTGTGACCTCCTGGCCAGCCTCTTCACCCTCAGTGCTGATGGGTCCATGAGTGCCCATAGCTCCACCCTTGAACTTCCACCTGCTCTCCTGTTACTCACCAGAAGCCTGGCCAATGCCTTCTTTGCTAGTTCCAGAAGAGGCTGAATGCAAAAATACACACACATCAGTTATAGAATATAGAGAGTAATTAAAACATGAAGACATTTCAAAGACATGCGCTGGGTAATGACAAAGTCAAATGTTCGAGCCAAACACAATGGAGCGTGGGTTAGATACAGTCTCAGATTAGTCCAACTGAAGTTTTACCTTCTCAGGCTTTGTGACAAGTGGGGCTAGAAACTCACTGAAGATGGGTCCTGGAGCTGTTGGGGAGCTGGGGCTCAGATCAAGCGGACAGCAGACTCGCTCTTTAAGTCATTGTGGGCTCCTGGTTTCAAGATGGGTTCCAGGTCCAGTTCTTCCTCTCCAGTCAAGAGGGCAGCAAGCAGAAGGGTAGCACAGCAAGGCAGCAGTTCCTTCAGAGCAGCAGTCCAGCAGAGTAGCAGTCCTTGTAACAGCACAGCAGTCCTTCTTCCTGGCAGAGAATCCACAGATCAAGAAGTGTACTGAAGAGTTTGTGTATAAGGTCCTTCTCTTATACACTGGTGCCTTGGGGGAGCTTCTAGACAGTGGCTTCGAAGTACATGGAATTTCCAGGCTCCAAGCTGTGAAGTGACAGTGCAGGGTCACTTTGTGTGTAGTGCACATACTAATAAGATGTAAGTGGACTCAGCTCCGCCCCCTCATCCTCCAGCAGATGGCCCACTTAGGCACACCTACTTCCTCTATTGTGTAACTGTCTGGGAAAAATTCACAAAGTCTGTCAGTTACACCTAGTCATCTTACCCAGGCAAGGTTATAGGCACAAAAGAGCTAAGGGCAGAAAAATGCCAACTTTCTAAAAGTGGCATTTTCAAAATTGGGATAAAAAACTGACTTCACCACTAAATAAGGCTTTTCGCCCCAACTCCAAAGACGCCAAACATGAATTGGTTATCTCTTACCATTTGGAAATTACACTTATGAAATGTAATAAGGCAACTGTAATTTTATCCTATGGGAGAGATATGCCTTGTAGTATTGAAAAATGAATGTAAGGGTTTTTCACCACTAGGACATGTAAAGCTTAAAAGTGCATGCCCTGCTTTTTAAATACATTGCACTATGCCCTCTGGGTCAGGTCGACATGGCAGGTCGACATGGCAGTTTAAAACTGCATAGACAGGCTCTGCAATGGCAGGCCTGAAAAATGTTTAAGGGGCTACTTAAGTGGGTGTCATAATCAATGCAGTAGGCCCACTAGTAGCATTTCATTTACAGGCTCTGGACGCATGTAGTGAACTTTATTAGGAACTTAAAAGTAAATTAAATATGGTAATTGGTGATAAGCAGATATTATCATGTTTTAAGGAGTGAGCACATGCCCATAGTACTGGTTAGAAGGGATTAAGTGCTCAGAGTCTTTAGGATAAAAAAATTAGGTCCAGCAAAATGGAGGCAGAGAGGCAAAATTTGTAGGGAAGACCATCCTATGGCTGACAGGTATAACAAAAACAATGAGAAAAAAAGTCAATAAATCGAACTAAAGATATGAATTTTTAAATGTTTATACAAATATAGCTCCAAAAGGATCAATACGTCAATCAGACTGAGACCTAGGGGCAAATTGAGTCTGACCACGATGGAGGTATGATCGGACACACAAAGTAGATTGGTCCTGCTGAATCTCTTTCCTGTGCGGGGAACTTTGAGCTGTACCAATCTGGAAATCAATTTGATGTAATAAAACTGCTGATTGGATACATTTTATGTCATGTCTTCTAGAAGCTCTGGAGCTCTTAAGTTTTTATTTTTTATTTTAAATGTGTCTAATTCCAGACACAGAAAGCTATTTTGTCATGTTTTGACAAAATATTATTTACATTTCTTCTCAGTACATTTCTACTCTAGGTCTTACATATGTTTCACATATTTTTGACTTTCTTAATTTCACCAGGACCAGTCCACTTGGGGTGTGACCAGGGCTCCATTGCAATCAGCCCTAATATTATGCCTTGATCCCAGTCTACTGATTCCATAGACAATTTGGGCTTTTTGATGCTATATTTATCTATAACCTTAAAAATTCCTATCTTTGGTTCCACGTATTGTACTTTTGTCATTTTGGTGATATTTCAGCTCTATGCATACTGGCGTCCATGCGGCAAGCCGCACAAATTTTTGCACAAATTGAGTGGCATTTTCCAAACCTTTAAAGAGGATTCAGTTCCCTTATAAAACTTACCATGTTGGATAATGCTTCATTGACCGGTCACATACTGAAGTGGCATGGGTTATGCAATGAGTGCCTTCTTGGACTATGGTCCGGCCTCTGACAGCCTTGAGCTTTAGGGATAAACAGCCCTTATGGGACACCAATATTCTTGTCTAGGTCCCACTAAGGAACTTCGAATTGTATTTATTGGTGTTACACATTTTAGCCTATTTGTGTGGGAGAATATATGTTTTGTTCTGAAGAAGGTGGCAATAAGTTGTGAAATCCACGAAATGCTTTGATGCATTTGATGTACCTAATCTGTCTAATATCCTGATACAAGAGATGGTGATTCTCATCATGTATCATGTATAAAGATCGAACGGATTGGTAACACTGAAATAGACAATTGTTTGCTGTCCAATTGTTTGACTCCCTTTTTTGTTTAATTTAACAATTTAATTGTTCACCTAATTGTGGGGGTTTATTTACAATGCAATATTTACTCTTTTGTTGTAACAAGTTTTTTTTTAATGTGCACGAAGGTCATATGATCAGTGCATTATTGCTGATAAATATATTGTGATAATTTACAATTGAAAACGATATCTGTGAACCCACCATTAAAGCTTTGTGCTTCTTTATATTGTTGTGGTACTCGTTTTGCTTTAATACTTCATGGTGTAACATTAGCCTGAAGGGTGTTAGTAAAAGTGTGAGAAGCATATGTATGTGGAATGTTGATTTCTGAAGGGGAGATTTGATCTTACTGATTAAAACGCTGCTCTGTCTCGTTGTTGTGTGGGGCCCTCTCTCTTGATTTATAGACATTTCAATTATTAAAATATTATTAAATTATGGTCAATTTTTTAAACTTGCCTGCGATGTTTAGTGTGTTGAGTCTTCGACTGTTTTACTGTGTTTGTGATACTTCTAAATGCTGTACGTGTAATCTTCATGTTAAGCATGTCTGCTTTTGTCCATACCAACCAGGGGTTGAGTTCACATTTCAATTACTGAAACCTTTGCCTGAACCTAACAGGTTAGTGACTTCATTACCTGTTGACCACCATCCATCACCTTTAAAAAGGTGATTTCATACAGTGAATATTAAAGGGATGTCTTTGATAGGGACAGATAGAATGTTTAAAAGTAGTGATAAAAATTTGAAGTCATTATTGAAGAGATTTGTGTTAGAAAATAGGATTGCCAGCGTAGAGAGAGCCTGAATTGGTTAGGCCTAGAGAAGTATTATTTAGACATACCAGTCTCTGTCACCTGGAATACCTGAAATTCTGTAGTATCCTGTATAAGTATTTATCCTGTTGCTTTCTCCCTAGCTGCTCAGTCAGTGTGACTGTTCTGCGTGGAATGTTGGTGTGGTGATGATGAATGGAATGTGTGTGTGCCTGTGATCTGAGGTGTGACAGTTGGAGTATGGGCTGAGCAGCAGGCAGGCGGCTCCTGGTGTGGCTGCTCTACATGATCTTTTCAACATGTAAACAAGACTCAATAAACCTGCTTAAACTACATCTCGGCTACTGAACTTCATTACTACAAATTCCTTCAGTGTGGAGCATGGTCTACACCTTCTGCTCCCATGGCATGTAGTTAAGGGGCCTGGGCGAACCACCACTTGTTGCCAGAGCATCAGGGCAGCTCATTGTACCCTGGAATCGAGGGAATGTGCTCTCCACCTCAGACCATTCCAGGTCTTGCAGATGCCTTCCTAAGAGCACCTGGTGTTGGAGACAGCATCGACCTTATCCACTATTCTGTCCGATATTTGCCTCATCTAGCTCATGGTTACCTATAACCGGGCTCCAAGCAACTGTGACTCATGCCTCGCTATCTCATCCACCATAACTGTAAACTCATGTTCTGAAAATCTAGGGGCCCTTCTACTGGCCATTGAGGTAACAAACAAAATGAAAAGTACTGAATACAGTGTAAAGCTACAAAAAGTGTGAGGCAAGAGTGGTAAATGGTATGTTTGGTTACAGTGGTAGCTTTTGCAGTGTGAGGTGCAGGTGTGATAAGTTGAAATAGAGCAGCTGTGTGTGATAACAGACACTTCAGCCAATATAAAGGATGCGTCTGTCATTTGAAAACACATCTGACATTGCTGTACTGTGTCGTGATGTTCCCACCATCTCACTTTGATGGTGGGCAGATGTACGCCATACCAACACTGATGTAGTTGTATCTACTTTCAATTTGCGTACGGTATTCCTTCAGACTGACAGATGGACTAGTTCCTCCTGAGGGAAGATCGACGGTCCCATGTCCAAACTCTAAATCAGGCCTAAGTATGTTATTACTTTGAGATACTTGCATGCTTCACTATAACAAATATAACACAATTGGCTTGTTCATTATCCTCCTTCGATACAGAAAACATGAAGCTAATATTGTTTAAAATACGCAGAGAAGCAGAGCAGGATGATAGTAGCTTTAAAACAGCCAGAAATGTATATCATCCTGTCCTTAAACATATGGAAGTCTGTAAAGTATAAAAAATAGTCCCCTTCTTTGTCATAGGTATTTTTTAACAGTCCGTCTTGCATCATTTGGCTTGGATTTTGAGAAACATTTTAGCAGCTGTTTGTCACGCGTGGATTTCTCAAGGTGAAATGTGACAATAGTGTTTTTTTATGTTCTGGCACATTTGCCTTTCTTTGTGCTTTTTATGCATCGTCTTTTTGTGTTTGTGAGTTCTAAACACTCAAAGTGAAGTGTTAAAGAACATAAGCGCCGCATATGCCTGTTCACCAGAGTGAGTGACAGTGAAATAATAGGGACACCAAGCGTGACAGCTTGCCTGCAAATACTGATTGGATGTCTGAAAAAGCTTACAATCTGACTGATATTTCGCATTCACAGGGTCCTCAGCTTCGACAGATTGGTTCCCACTTAACACCAACATTTTTAACCGAACAGCAAATTGCATGTTTCACAGCGTGCTTCACCGCACCTCAACACAAACAGTCCCTATTTCAAATCTCTGACAGCATGCAGTGGGTGTGGGACGGTTTTGTTGTCTTAAATTTACATATTTAATTCCCATTCTGATCAATGTCCTAACACTTGTGGAATCTGACGGATGCAGTCAGTAAAGACGGTTTCTCTCGTTACCAGGTTGAAAATGAAGCCCCGTTTGACGAACTTTTGGGATGAATAGAAGCAGTGTTAGCATTGTAGGCACGAACAAAAAAGCCTTATCCGCAGCTTACTTTGGTGAGTAAATATTAAGGAATGCACTATGTGATGTCACTAATGTTTCATCTCTACTAAACGCTCTATTAATATATTTATGTAGATCTTTACTGTTCTTCCATTGCCTCTGTTTGCCCCCACCTCTCTCCTAGTGTGTGCCTGTCTGCAACAGGTTTAACCAAAATGTAAACAATATGAAACGATTTGTATTTCATAATTAATAGACACATTTAAATGATTGTTGTGGATTTTTCTTGTTTTCTTTGAGTACATTTTTTGTAAATGGACTTTCACTCAGTAATTTTATTTTAGAATACGTAAGGTAGGTTGCTTTTACATTTTGTAACGTTTTTTAAGAGCTGCCCATCTCCAAACTTTAATGCATAAAAAGAGGCCTCAGAGGACAACTGATCCATTTTTTTGTATAAACACATGAGAAGAGTACACCAGCATGGACTTTAATAGCTGGTAAGTAACCGAGGAAGTTGTGTGTGTGTCCAGGCTGGATAGTCGGAGCCAGGGCCGGACAGGCCATAGCGGGCACCGGGCAATCCCCGGGTGCGCCGCAAGGGTCCAGGGAAGCCCTGGAGAAGCATAAATAGTTTGAATAGCAATACGACCGGGAAAGAAGGACTCCCTGTCAAGGGCCACGTGCCATCAGTAAACTCAAAGTGAATGTTTTTCCACAAATGAAAAGTCCGTATTTAATATGATCTGATTGAGCAACTCTAAGTTATCCTGTATTTGTTATTCAATACATTAAATGCAGTTGTTTCATTACCTTGGAAATAAATGTGATGGTACTTATGTGCTGATATAAAATCACACATAAAGGAAGCGGGTGTGAGTTTAGAAAACTGATTATTTATTTTAATTTCGCAGTTTTTCTCTCTAATGAAGGTGATTATTTTACACTTTGTGAAATGAATCATAACGGCATTGAAAGCTTGGATATAGTGTTTACCTTTTTTAAACTTCGATTTTTCTCTGTACATGGCTGCCTTCAAGCACATACACAGGGGCCTTTTCACAGACTGCATTTTGTAGTACTTTTTGTTCCGCTGCACCCCGGGCGAGGAGGAGCCAAATGCTTTCAGTGCAGATGTTTGAAGAATGTGTGACAATAAGGCCCGCCCACCTCTGAAACCCTCATGAGGCATGAGGAGCTTGTAATGCAAGTACCTTACTGCGGCATGAGAACAGTGGGTTTGTATGCCAGAACGAATGAATGGCAAGCTTGAGATTGCTACCTTCAAATAGTGCATGCGTTTTGATTATTAATTTAGGGATATTGAGGGATCTCCAATCGATGCTGAAGAAAGCCAAGTGACCCTGAGAGAAAAGGAACATTGACTAAAACATGTTGACCAATAGACTAGACATTTTACCTATTTTAATGAGTGTCTCTGCTTTTTTTAATATTGTCAAGGAACCCTCCGAATAAATCAATACCTGGGTACCATAGACAGGGCCGGACTTACTACCGGGCAGTTTGGAATGCAGCCGAGCTGCTGGCTGATTTTACTGCAGTGGGGGCTGATTTCGTTCATGCAGACCTGCGTGTGCTTCAAAATAATGAAAGCAAAACGAATTTAGTTTAGTACACGCAGGTTCCCATCAACGAAATCAGCCCCCAGCTCAGCAGCATTCCAAACAGCCCGGTAGCCAGTCCGGCCCTGACCATAGACAATTTTAACATATGGGAACCCCCTAAATATACCAATGATTTCCCTTGATTTTCAAGTTCAAGCCCATCCAGATTCATTATGTATCTGGAAGAGGACTCTATGATGAAGCATGCCACTAGTAACCCAACTAGCTGAGTGCTATAAAAAAGTTTAGGGCAGTTTTGATAAGTGGGACAGGAGAGATTGAAGCATCACTGACAGTGGGTGCCCTATATATTTTTTAATTGCATGAACTTGGGAAGTTGAGGTAACCCTTTTAAATGCTTCGTACTCACTCAAAGGGAAAAAATACTACAATAATGCTTCAAACATACCACAAAATGCTATTCACAAACTATGTGCAGAGACATACCCCTCTGCCTGCCGTTACTTTTTCTGTACAGCGATCTCCACCTGAGTGGGAGGGACGGGGAGTGGCCTGAAGATGGGGAATATTAATGACTAAAGAGAGGCAATTAGGGAACAGTAAGGAGGAGTTAAGGGAAGATGGGAAGGGGTATAGGGACGGACATACATCCACCCATAGACGAGTAAGCTCACTCCAATTCAAACATTGCACTTAAATAGCTACTACTGGCAAAATTGACCCAAAACAATATTAGATCTACTCCAGGTCAGAGATGGAGTAATGCCTGCCCCACACATGACCACTCAGAGGTACTGCAACACCCTCCCGTAGAACACAGTGGCAGCCGGGACTTAAAATAGACACTCGTATGAAATAGAGTTAGATTAGATCTAAATAAATGAAATTCATTAAAATAGTTCAACTTTAAATATTTTTGTACTCCACATGTAGCAATTGTTAACACATAAATAAATATACATATATAGATATACATATATCACCTACTGGCACTCATACAGTAGGTAGTTATAGGTAGCACCCTGCTTCCATCGGAAAAACGTTTTTGTTTTAACAATAACTATGGTGCCACTTGAGGAATCTTCCAGAAATTTTCACAACTTTGCCAGAGTCGCTCTAGCTGCTGTGTTTAAAGTTTCTGGGTGATCCGTCAAGTGTGGGCTGATAAAAAAGGGGCGGTTCCAAAACACGTTTTTCCCATGCATTTTCCTATAGGGATGTTGAACATGCCTACAGTCCGAACTGCTGAACGTAATTAGACCAAATTTGGCAGAAAGCTAGATGTCAGTCCAGAAAGCCTGCCTTTTGAGCTTTGGTGTAAATCCGTTATGTCGTTTTAGAAATATTTAAGTTTCAAAAATCTGGGGGACGTGGATCCTTACAGTGGACTCACGGATCCACAGTCCCGGGGCAGGAATTTGATAGGCAGCCAACAATTCAACCAGAAAGTGTTGGTAGCCATCTTGGGACTCGGCTTGAAGCCGAATACCACAAAAAATGTAAAGAATTTAGAACAGGGGGCAGGGTAGGAAAACAGTGATACCCCCAGATGTTATGGGCGGATCCCACAGGGACCCCGGCAAGGGTTCAAAGCATTTTTCTCATTCAATTTTGCCATAAATTTGAAGGTGTACCTGCGGAACCACAGCAAAATTGAAAAAAAAAGTTGCATGGTCTCCTATTCATCTTTTCAGGAAGTTCCCAGGTTGCCCAAATCCACGGGCATGTGGGGTTATTATTATAGAAAAGAAGGAGGGCTCATAGGGCCTCCTCCTAGGCTTTAGAAAAGCCCTAGGGACTGCCACCTCCCTGGGGCACTAATGTTTAAATAAGTAGGGGGTGCCCCCGGCAGCCCCGTAGTCCACCATCTCCCCAGGCAAAAATCAAACAAAGGAGGGGGGCATGTGGCCCCCCTCCTGGAGCCATACATTACCCTTGGGAGTCCCAGCCCCCAGGGCCAGCTCCTGCTATGTCTCCAGGTGTCCACTCCGTGACATAGCTGATTGCTATGACTTTGCGGGAGCTTTACTGCTCCCACCAAGCCAAAGCAAACTGTGCTCCGTTTCAGTAAGCAAGAGTATTTTGCTCTTACTTGCTCAAAGCAGAGGGCAATTGCTTTGACAGAGAGGGAGTTGCATGTTTAGCAGCTCCCTTTGTGTCAAAGCAATGCTGGCTCCGGAAGGAGGCGGGGAGCCAGCAGGGACCACGGGGGCCTTAAGGCTCCCCGTGGTCCACAACACTACAAAATGTGTTCCCTGGATGGGAAAAGGGTACCCGCACTAAAGGCTGGGTCCTGGGGGATGAGGTCCAGTGTTAATATTGGCCCAGGAGGGGGTTCTCCCCATATAACCGTCATGCACACTTCAGACTGTACTCACTACTCCTCCCAGTGCTCTGGCCAGCCCTGCCCCACCACACCCTGCAACTAAGCAGGAACTGAAGAAAAAAATGATATAAATGTTCCGTTATTATCATTTTATTTTTCGTTTGCACTGCTCTTAAAGCAGTAGAGCGATGCTCCTCTGCCTCAGAGGAGGGGCCTCCACTGATAAAAAGGAAGGTTTAGGCCTGGCAAAAGTTTCATTTAGGTCATCAAAATGGCAATTTAAAACTGAACACACAGACTGCAGTGGCAGACCTGAGTCATGTTTAAAGGACTACTTGAGTGGGTGGGAAAATATTTGCTGCAGGGTGTTGTGAAGCAGGTTGGCATGTTTAAATATGCAGAAAAGACCGGTAGATAAGAAGAAGGTTTATGGTAATTTGAATGGCTACATAAATAACCCCACTAGGAGAAGACATAGTTACATGCTCAGCTCTGGTCTATCTGGCTCAACTGTCATTCAGAGAACCCTCAGAATCCTGACATTTCATGACATCATTTAGTAACCCGACAAGCAGGATACCACACATCTCCCTCCTTTTGAAATCAAAAACAAATGCCTCCCATCTTAAGAAAAACGTTGTGAGCACAGACAACAAAAACACCAGACTGTGCTTCATTTTGCATCCAATGGTGCATGTAAAAAGGACACCACAAAAACATGCTATTAAAAAAGTACCAGAACACACCAACAAACACTAACACAACCACTTACCCAACCAAAGAAACAATAAAAACATTGAAATAGCCACAGCCCACACACTCATCCAGCGAAAGGCCATCTTCTGTTTCAGCAATGGGAAACATTCAGCCCACATACACATCCACTGTAAAGGCATCTTGTGTTTTAACAAAGGCTTCTTTCACCCCACACCCCCATTCCCTGTAAGGGTATCTTGTGTTTTAGCAACCGGTATCTTTCAACCCATACACTCATCCCACGTAAAGGCATCTAGTGTTTTGCATCAGGTCTCTTCCCATCCACAGACTTAACCCTGTACTTCTGGACTATAATACAACATGAAAAACATATCCTTAAACACTGACAAAGGATTTTTGCAAGTTGGTACGGAACAGAGTTCAACACAACCCAAAGAACTGGGTCCACACAACCCATTTGGAACAGGGTTCAACATTTCCCAAGTGCTTCTCAACGACTAAGGGAGAATCACATGTAACAGGATTAAACACAACCCATGGAACAGGCATCAACACCACAAGCAACTCGCCAACCACTAAGGGAGAATGAAGTTTAACATCGCGCAATAAACTCCAAGGCCTCATTTATGAAAAGTGTTGCGTCGCTACAGTAAAACAGCAGTGCAACACTTTTCAGTGCATCCTCCTTGCAACACCATGGATGCACCATATTTACTGTACAGAGCTCACTGTCGCAAGAACTTACAGATACGTCAGGAATCCTGATGTATCGGTCGGAGCCAAAATGGCGCATTGGTGAAGTGTGTCTGAAAACAGATGCAACTCCAATAATGTGTCTTTTCACATGGGGCAAGCCCCATGTGAAAAGCCCTGTGTCACTCCTTGCTTTAAGCAGGTGTATGGATTTGACATAGCGACGCCCTAGAAGTGGCTCAGAGAAATCTCATAGAATTCACTGTGTCACTTCTAGGTGGCTTTCCTGCATTAGAACGCCCACCCTGCATACATTATACATGATGCAGGTATAATGTAGTGCAGGGGTTTACATAGAGATGCATCTCCCTAGATGCATCACTTTGTAAATATGGCGCAATGTGGCACATTTTTTATGGCACCCCAGTGTCATAAAAAGTGATGCAACGGCGACATAAGGGCCGCTTAAATAAGGCCCTCTGCATTTCTCAACATGAAAAAGGGTGCAAACAACGGTAGAACTGACATAACCATAATACTTGTACACCTATCCTTGAATAGTGTGCTCAACCCTACGGATACCATAAAGAAATACCATCCAATCTGAAACTGAACAAAGGTATGAAACCTGCAGGGGGCCGGACACAGTAACCAATACAGTAGCCAAAATGAAGGAGGACACAACTGGGTGCAATAACTGCAGCCAGCCAAGGCCTAATCCCCATTAACAGCAGCATTAACAGAAAACTCAAGAATATCATAAACTGTTACCATGTCAAGTATTTTGAAATGCTTGAATTTCAATCAAGAGTGAAGAAGTGAAGGAAACCAAAATGCGGTTTAAACTATATTCTGTTAGCTAACAAATGTCCATTTGACAGCAAACCTTAAATCATGCAATAGTAAAAAAAACACGTTATGTTACATATTTCTGAATCACCATAAACATATGAAGTATTGAAAACACAGAAATACTACATTTGGTAGGACGCAGCTTATTCTTAACAGTGGTGATGCTCTGTTAATAGTATCCGTTGCCACAAGGATCAACTCACCATGAATCAGTTCCAGATAAATAGAAACTCTGTATCCATCAACATACCGTTATATAAGAAATCTCCGGAAGAAACCGGTTCCAAGCCAATGGCAGACATGCATTTTTAAAGATGTTATTGTGACAAGTCAGCCACATGAAGTAAGTCTCTACCAGCAGCAGAGGCACATCCTCCGAAGGCAATGGTTGCGTAGAGACAGCATGAACATGATGTTTACATGACAGAGATGTGATGACGGTGGGCACACTTCACGGTAGACCACGCGCTGAAGACAGGGTGAGCGCGTGCACTTAGAATGAATGTAGACCATCTGCCAGAGAGTGTCACTGTTGGAGTCAACTCAAACCATATTAAATTTAAATGATGCACCAACAAACGCCAAAAACAAAGATACATCACGGTACTCTTAAATTGCAATGGTTATGACCAGTGCTTGAAATGGAAAAAAAATAAGTGCAGGTACATTAAATTGAGCGAGGGGCGTGGCTAGTGGGCGTGGTTAGAGGCGGAGTGAGACATGGTGATACAAATCACTTCTATTGAGTATTCATTTTGCCCTTGCATTGACCTGGATAGTGGTCTCAAACTTCCCATACCTGCAGATCAACAGATAAAACCCTAAATGAGCCAAGCCATCAACCGTACTATTATCACTTTCAGGGTAATAATCAATGTCTAGGACAGGAGAGACTCTGGCACTTACACAGGTTGTAGGATAGAAAATAACATGTCAGAAATGTATGAATATAAACAAAATGTGTTAACTCGTTACGCAAAATTAAGGCCAAACACCAAATGTTCATATTTTCTTGTTTGGTATGATTTGCAGCTTCTTAATATTATAATAATTCTAATGTTCCTACTTGCTTGCATTTGGAGCAATCCTTATATATTCATGAGTGCACACACACAAACAATAACATTCCACACATTTCTTTTCAAATACCTGCTGATTCTCTTCCTTTACGAGTTTGTTTCTCTCTCAGACAAACATACACTCTCTATCTGTTTTAACATCTCCAATCCTGGGATTCCATCTGCACTCACTTCTCTCCCGTTTGTAGCTAATTCTCTCCCACTCTCTTTACCCCAATTGTATCCTATCACTCTCTCTACTATCCCTCTTTCTATTTCTAATCTGCCATCTCCGTGCCTCTCCTGATATCAATAGCCATCTGGTTCTCTCCACTATCTATCTGCCCTTCCCACTTCTGCCTCTCTATCTTTTCCTACTTTAAACTCTCTGCTCCTTCCACCTCACTTTTCACCTTCACTCACCACCATTCTCCCTACTTTTCCCTCGAAAGAGGCCCCATGGCCAGAGAGCTTGTAGTTGCAGACAGTGAGCACAGCAAGGTCCAGAGCGCGTGCAGAATCTAGCAGGATAGAGGTCAGAGGAAGAATAATACTGGAATCCCATGGGAGGTAAGTTGACCTCCTCCCACCTCACCTTGGCACCAGGGAGGCCGCTTAGGCCATGTTCACCACCTCAACCCCGCCCGTCATTTAATCAATGTCCAGCAGGCAGGCTGGCAGGGTGGGGAAGGATTTGAAGGGCCAAGTGAGTCAGAAGAAAATCAGACCCCAGTGGGATGCCAACTGGTGAAAATGGCTCTTTTTCCCTGGTTTCCTCCTTGGCCGGTCAGGCACAGGCCCTCGCCAATGTCCTAAACACTAACAGGAGGACCCAGCATCGACACCTGGAAAGGGGATGGTGAGGTTAAGGAGAGCTTTCATTTGGGTAGGATGGAGATGAACCCTAAAACACTACCCCCAGCACAACCCTCCCCTGACCCCCAGTCTGGTCCCCACACTCAAACACTACCCTGCACGACCCCCCTGCACTACCCTAAACCCTAAAACACTACCCTACACTACACAAACACCACAACACTACCGTAAAACCTAAAACACTACCCCCAGCATGACCCTCCCCCGACCCCCAGTCCAGTCCCTACACTCAAACACTACCCTGCACGCTCCCCCAGCACTACCCTAAACCCTAAAACACTACCCTACACTACACAAACACCACAACACTACCCTAAACCCTAAAACACTACCCCCAGCACGACCCTCACCCGACCCCCGTACGGTCCCCACACTCAAACACTACCCTGCACGATCCCCAGCACTACCCTAAACCCTAAAACACTACCCTACACTACACAAACACCACACCACTATCCTACACCCTAAAACATTACGCCCAGCACAACGCCCTCGACCCCTAGTCCGGTCCCTACACCCCAGCACTACCCTAAACCCTAAAACACTACCCTTCACTACACAAACACCACAACACTACCCTAAACCCTAAAACACTACCCCCAGCACGACCCTCCCCTGACTCCCAGTTCGGTTCCCACACTCAAACACTACCCTGCACGACGCCCCAGCACTACCCTAAACCCTAAAACACTAACCTACACTACACAAACACCACAACACTACCCTAAACCCTAAAACACTACCCCCATCACGACCCCCAGTCCGGTCCCTACAAGCAAACACTACCCTACACGACCCCCCCAGCACTACCCTAAACACTAAAACACTACCCTACACTACAAAAACACCACAACACTACAATAAACCCTAAAACACTACCCCAGCACAACCCTCCCCAGACCTCCAATCCGGTCACCACACTCAAACACTACCCTGCACGACCCTCAAGCACCACCTTAAAAACTAAAACACTACCCTACACTACACAAACACCACAACACTACCCTAAACCATGATACACTACCCCCAGCACCCTCCCCCAACCCCCAGTCTGGTCCCTACACATAATCACTACCCTGCACGATCCCCCAACACTACCCTAAACCCTAAAACACTACCCTACACTACACAAACACCACAATAGTATAATAAAAAAGGCATAAAACTAGTATGATAAAAAAGGCACTGATCTACCATCCAGCATAAAGATTGAATAGAATGTTAATAGTAGTCTGGGTAAAGTCCAGTAGTATTCAAATTGTTTGTATCCACTAAATGTTCTGCATTGTAAATGAAAACTATGCGATTACAAATAAGTATGTGCTTAGTATTCTGTTAGTATTCGAGAAGTACCACTTACATATCAGTAGTCTTCATGCACTAGCCTTCCCAAAAGAACACTATTGAATACTAAAATTGGCATAAATTAGTCTTCGAATGCTATAAAAAGACAGGTTAACCACTAAATGTAGTATTCGACTTCGGTAAGGGTTGCCTCCAATAGACCACCACAGCTGAATAATACTGACAGACGGCAAACATGCTGCCAAAACAAACGGCTCACAGTTGGCCCTCGGGCTCCAGTCCAGTGCCCAACTCATCATTCTGATCCTGAGTACGGGTACTCTCTTTGACAATGGAGAAGTGCTGGTACTCGGCTTGGTAAAAATAAGAAGTGCGGGTACTCAGTACCGGTGAGTACCGGTCCATTTAAAGAACTGGTTATGACACATGTTATCAGTGCAACACAGCTGTAGAAGACAATCTGACTGCTATTGCAGACGGTCTTTATCAATTTCTCATTGTTCTTATCTCACAGTGCTGCATTCATAGAAAAGCATCCGTCACCTACAAAAAACAAATATATCATTTTGAGCACACAACAGTGAAATGACACACAGCAGTGCCATCTTTGGCAAAGTTCCTCCTAGTGAAAAGTTCTCACTAAAAAACAATTCCAGCTCAATGTGAAGGTAACATTGATGTATCTTCAAACACCCCTGTGATCTTGGGTACCTTTCTGAGGTGGGTTCCCTCACAGGAATAATTTCCAATATATCTTTTTAGCAATAATGTAACTTTTCAGGATATTGGCGTGAAACTCCTGGTAACCAATATACATAGTGAAAACGTCACTTCCAAAAGAAGTTTTTCCTCTGGCGGCTGGTGACATTTGAAAGTGGTGAGGGTGTACAAATCCTGGATGGCGGCCCTGTGGCGAGCGAGTGTAGCAAGCCCATCTGTCATAGGGGGGTTTCGCAGGGGTTCTCCCCAGACAAAATTTTGAAAAAAGAGTGGGCAAATGTTGCGTTTTCGAGCAGTCCTGTGGCAGAGGACTTGCTCGCGGGTGGCATTTGACTTTTGATTTTAAAAATACCTTTGTCTCTCCATCGCTGACTACAAGCAGCCCAGCCCAGCCTCGCCGTCCTGCTGATTACGAGCGCTGGACGCTACTCTCTTTTTAAAAACCCCTCCCAACCTGCCCTGCTGACTCCGCCCACCCTGGTCATCAGCCTATTTAAACATCTCCCCATGCGTCAGCGCAGCGGACGAGCGCAGCGGGCGCGTCGGTGGCGCGCCGGAGTCGCGCCAGAGTTAAGCCCGTCTGCGCCCGTCCGCGGCCGACTGCGGCCTAGGGCTACTACCCCTGGTCGAAAGATCTACTGGACTAGGGAACAACTACTTGGTTTCCGCCCCCACACTGCCTCCTCCTGTATGCACGGGATGATGAGCAGCGACAGGGTATGCCCTCATTGCAGCTTTCGCATGACTACTATGCCGCGGGACACTACGGAGCAGGCACTGTCCTGCGGCCTCCTGAATGTCAGGTCGTTACGTAAACACAGGCTCGATGTGTTCGAGCTGATTACGGAAAAAAAACTTGATTTACTGTTTCTAACTGAAACGTGGTTAGATCAGTTTTCCGACTCTGACATTATTGAAGCTACACCGGAGAATTACTCCTGGGTCAGGCAAGATAGGCCTGAGGGGGTGGGAGGGGGGATTGCGATTATTTTTAAGGACACTTTGGGTTGCTGCTTAGAACGCACGCCGATCATGGAGAGTGAGGCGGGTCTCTTCTCGATTAAAATTAATGGGGCCATGACGCTTAATGGATGTCTGGTATATCGGCCCCCAGGGGCCTGCACTAAGTTTAGGGAGAGCCTGTTAGAAAGCCTCATGGAGGCGACCCTGCGCAGGGATAAATTTCTCCTTTTAGGAGATCTCAACCTGCACCTCAACTGCCCTGAGGCTATCGGGGTTGAGGATTTTGGTCGGGACATGCTTGCCCTGCAACTGGACCTGAAACTTAAGTCGCCTACGCATCGACTGGGACACCTCCTGGACCCGGTCTATGCTAATTGGGAAGGTGTGGAAGTGTCAGGTGTTGAACCCTTTCCCTGGACCGACCACTTCCTGGTGGCATTCTCCATACAGAGTAGAAACTCCAACAAAACCAGCCAGGTACCCGCTAACTATCCTAGGAGGAAGTGGGCCAAATTCTCGGTGGCAGCTTTTAACCAAGCCCTAACTAGGGACGGTTTGCCAGGGGGTGAGGACATAGAAACAGCTGTCCTCAATCTGAATCAGCGCATTACGGCAGCGCTTGACCAGACAGCCCCACTCTGCCGCCCTACTACTACAGGCGCTCGGAAAGATCGCTCAGCTCCTTGGTTCAGTGCTGAGTTGAGACTGACAAAGGCAGACTGTAGGCGGGCAGAAAAAGTCTGGAGGGTGTCTTATGACAACCAGGCCAGGGATCTATTTCTGGAAAAAAGGCGCATTCACCACAGGCTGATAAAAAAGTCTAAGGCAGCCTATTTTGCGGAACAAATTCAGGGGGCGGAAAACTCTGCCAAGGAACTTTTTGGCATCTATAATTCCTTGACGTCGGTGCAGGCATCTACAGAGCCGGAGAGCTGCTCTACGGAGTCTTGTGACCGAATTGCAAACTACTTCTCCGCTAAAGTAGAGAAGATTTATTCAACTTTCCCTATTCGGCCTATAGGGCTGGACCTAGAGGAAGCAATAGGGCACACAGAGACGGCAGGGCATATTACACGCTTTTGCACCCCTCCTCCTGAGGAATTATTAGTGGTGTGCCGCTCTGTAAAAACAGGTTCCCCGTGGGACCCGGTGTCGCCTAAACGCTTGGCAGACAGTCTGGTAGTCCTGGAGCCTTATATAAGGCATATCCTCGGTGTATCTTTCGGGTCAGGGAAGCTGCCGGTCGGATGGAAACAGGCGGTGGTGCTCCCGCTCAGGAAGAAACCACATTTAGGCTTCGAGGTATTAGAAAATCTGAGGCCCATCTCCCTCCTGCCTTTTCTGTCAAAAGTGGCGGAAAAGGTGGTTAATATCCAAATTATGAAGCATGTAGAGGAAAGGGGACTGCTCCATGCGACGCAGTTTGGTTTCAGGCCACGTCATTCCACTGAGTCCGCCCTCCTCATGGCAACGGAACATCTGAGAGAGGGCGTGGATGCAGGCCAAACTATGGCTCTGATCTTGTTGGACCTCAGCGCGGCGTTCGACACTGTAGCACACAACATCTTGCTACAGTGTCTGAACAGAGGTGGCATCTCTGGCACCGCGCTGAGATGGATCCAAGACTTCCTCAATGAGAGAAGTTTTCAAGTCAGGCAGGGAGACTGCTATTCTAGGGGGGTGCCTTTGGGCCAAGGCGTGCCGCAGGGCTCGTCCTTGAGCCCTACCCTTTTTAATTTGTACGTCGCGCCTGTTGCATCGATCGTGGAGAGTCATGGCCTCCAACTAGTCTCTTATGCCGACGACACGCAGCTGGTAATCTCCCTGTCGCAGGCGCCCTGTCTTGCTGCCGATGGCTTCCGTTCGTGTATGAAAGATCTTGCCGAATGGATGGCCAACAATTGCTTGAAGCTGAACGGCAGCAAGACAGAGGTGCTGGTGGTAGGGAGAGCCCAGTCTGCCTGGTCGCCGGCATGGTGGCCCTCCTGCCTTGGCCCCACCCCTACCCCGTGCCTAGAGGCGCGCAATTTGGGGGTGTGGTTTGACGTAGGGCTCACCTTTGGCCCCCAGATTAATCGGGTGGTGGGAGTCTGCTTCGGGATTCTGAAGAAGCTGAGAAAGGTCCTGGACTTACTCCCGCTGGAAGCACGTCAAACCTTGGTTCATGCCCTGGTAACAGCTCGGGCGGACTATGGGAACCTGCTGTACCTGGGAGCGCCAGAAAAAAGCATGGCCCGGCTGCAAGTGCTGCAGAATGCGGCTGCACGGCTGATACTCAGACTGCCAAAAAGGGCGCACTCTAAGGCGGCCCTCCAGCAGCTACACTGGCTCCCTGTAAGGAGAAGAGTGGAGTATAAAGCCCTATGTACCTGTCACCGTATTTTGAATGGCAGGGCACCCGTCCCCCTGACGAATTTGATCGAAGCCTACATACCAACACGGGCACTTAGATCAACAGGGGGTGGCTTACTGAGGACCCCAAGAATCAAGAAGGCCCGCATGGGAGGCAGGTCTTTCAGATATTTGGCGGCAACTTACTGGAACAAACTGCCAACGGACCTGCGTCTGGAACTAGATGAGGCCAGATTCCGGGCAAAATTAAAAACCTATCTTTATAGCAAATAAGGGCCCGTGATGTTTTTGCTCCCTGTCATCTGTCTACTCCCACTCTCAGCGCGTGGACACGCCGGTGTGCGTAAGCGCAGCGCTCAATAAATGTCCCAATAAATAAATAAATAAATAAATAAATAAATTTGCGAAAGATTTAAACAGTTTTGCCATGGCTAATATGGTTTTCAGTCCGTGCATGCTTCCGTTACTTACCGAGATTTTCTGGCTACTTATAGATAGACATTAGTTGGCAGAAAAGGTTGTAAATAGTAGTGAGTGTTAATGGCTAAATACAAAAGAGAGAGAATGTTGCATTGCAGCTGCTTTGTTTGCTGACAATGGCATTAGGTAAGGTGTGTGTATCCAATCGGCGGGTGGAGAGAAAAGTATTTTTGTTTTATGAAAGTGACAAAACTTCTAAAGAGGAGAGGATGTTAGTGAGGTAAGAGGTTGATTAATTTGTGAGCGAAAGATGGATAGCAGCAAAAGATGAGCCTGTAGAATAGTGGAGCAGAGCAATCCCTGTTGGGGAGATGATGGGCAGCAAGAATAAAGGTTGCAGTGTGTTAGCAAGGGAGAACTGTGGTCGAATGGGATGTATGACAGGGTGGAGTATTGAGATACCCACAGATGTACGTTCCTGAGTCGACCCAGAGGCAAGAGACGAATTTGCAGTGTCCTGGATATTTGGGGCAGATGTCTTGAGACGGGTGTAGTACCTAGATTTAAGATTGCACAGGCCTGGGGTAAGAGTAATTCAGGGTAGGTTTATGGGAGGTGGTCACGCTTGAGTCTTAGATGCTTTCAAGCCATGAAGATTTAAGCACATTCTGGTATTATGTTTGTAATGAAGCGACATAGGGTGGGCCTACTGGTGCTGCAACACTTGTTGAAGGTCAAGTAAAAGTTGCAATTGAAAGTGTTAAATGACTTTACTAGGTATGTTAATCGTCAAATCTATTTAAGTACAAACCACTGCCATCACATGATGACATATAGATATATATATAGTACATCCACACGTGATCATCCCTTCTGGCCTGTTTCATGCATGCATTATTGCTGACAATGAGAGCTCAGGTAAGGAGCGAGTGATCAGTGATTACACTTTCCAAAGCACATGGAGCAGGAGATGTGGGCTAATGGCCAGAGGTGTCAGTTTTGAAACTAGGGAAACAGGTTTAAGTCCCGGCACAGGTTCAACGTCTTGTGATTCTATGCAAATCACCGATTTCTCTGTGCGTTAAAACTAAAAAATAAATCAGGCCCTCTGTAATGTAATCTGCTGCCAATGAAAAGCGCCCCAATGACCTCGACCCGAGTTCCAGGAATGGAAAAACTGCACATTACGGGGCTTATTTACAAGCCCCTTGCGCCACTTTGGCGTCACTTTTAACATGTGAAAAGTGACGCAAAAGTGGCGCAAGGGGCTTGTAAATAAGCCCCTTTATGTCTTGATGCACATAGAGTACATCATGGTGCTCAAACAAACACACATACTGGAGATTATACTGCTTTATACAAATGAAACCCACACAATAAAGACTGCACTCATATGCAGACACGATAGGGGTGCTGTCAAACACTCATTGGAGAATGCACTAGTGATAAGATGTGACAGGGTACATCTACTCACATACAGTACATTACTGTGCTAACAGCACATATTCTGGAGACTGCGCGGTTGTGCACGCACAGCAGGGTAATTATGCACACACACTGGAGACATAATCAGTGTGCAGACCTGACAATGGTGCCTACACGTCCACCCTCTGAAACAACAGAGCACTTTACGATGTTTATCTACCAAACACAGGAGTGTGCACAAGTGTGCAGCTTCAACAGAGTACTTCATGTTGTTTCCACGCACATGCAAACAAACACTGGAGACTGCAGTAGTGTGCAGAGACGAGACTACGTCATGGTACCTATACACGCATGCACACACACACAACACACTGGAAACTGTATTAGTGAACAGATGTGACAAAGTAAAACTACACGCACACTCAGAGTAGTACATCATTGTACTTACACACACACACTGGAAACTGTATTAGTGAACAGATGTGACAAAGTACAACTACACGCACACTCAGAGTAGTACATCATTGTACTTACACACACACACTGGAAACTGCACATCTATGCACACACAGAGTGCCTACGCACAAACACACCGGAGACTGCACTATGCTGATACGCCAAATGTGCACTCCCAAACAGTTCCTGGTGCGTGTTTATACACATATGCACACACACACACATACACTGCACTAGTGAGCAGATAAGACAGAGTAAGTGTACACACATACGCACTCACACAGAGTAAATCATGGTACTTACACAAGAACACAAATACTAAACTCATACTCAAACACAGACACACACACACCAGAGTCCGCACTAGTATGCAGACACAACAGAGTATGTCTACAAAACGTAGAAACACATCACATCATGGTGATTGGACACACATATACCGGAGACTGCACTACTATGCACTCAACAAAGTATGTACACACACACACACACACATACACACACTCCCCAGAGGCTGCACTTGGATACAGATAAAGCAATGGATGATTACACACCCACCCACTGGACAGGATACTTCAGGGTGCTTATACACACACACACTTCTGACAGGAACATATAATAATTGTCACCCGCAGTGCTGTACATCATGTACTGATACTCGTACATGAAAATATAGTACATTAAAACCAGCTGGAAACATATGGATACAATCAGGAGGAGTCAAATAGTAACCCATAAAACCAGGATCACTACGCACAAAGAATTCAGAGCATTATATAACAATTTCAATGTTTTCTAATTTCAGAAACAGTGAAAACACCAATCCGCGGGAGAGCTCGGATATCCTCTGTGTGAATTCTTAATTTAAAAAAACCTGAATATGTAACGTGGACTTATTGCTACTGTCATGTTGACAGGGAGCGGATTCCGAGGCATGCAGGAATTAAAAGCCCTGCGCATGGAATGTTGCAAAAAAAGTAAAAACAGACATGGCCTGATAAAACAGCTTACTTACACACACCTGGCACGGATACAAAAAACTTTCAGTCCTCTGTTGAAACTGTCAAATCTCGTCTTTTCCAATTCAATTGGCCAACATGCATACTTCCATCACTGGCTCTGTGTAAGAGGAGAAAGACTTGAGTCCCCTTTAGAGAAACATAACCAATCACGGTGCGGCTTGATAATAAAGCTGCTCTGTGATTGGTTATGTTCTTTAATTATCCAGTCCCCACACTGCCTCCAAGCATGAGGACCGCGGAAACAGGTTAAACTCATCACAAACAATCCCGAGTTCGCTCTCATGCAGCTTCAAGTAGAAAAAGCATGCGAGCAAGGTCAGGATTGATGTGAGCAGGTGAGTTCGGCCCTCCAACGGAGACTGGGTGCCAGTGCTGTGTTTCCCAGCCTCCATAAAAGAGAGTGGGTTTAAGAGGTCCAAGGTGAGCATGTCGGGTTGGACACAGTCAGAACCCTGTCTAACCCCACATGTGCACTGGATCTCAACTGGCTGCCGTTGCTAAGCATCAGGGTTGGCCCCACCCTGGCCAATTTACCAAGCCCAGTCCTTTAAAAATCAAGGCTGAATATGGAATTTTAAAATATTATGCTTGTGGCTGGCTGCACTCAGTAGGGGGTCAATGCCCCTAAGCCCTGAAGAGGAACCGCCGCTGAGTTTTTCTCTTTTTACACGGCAGCATATTCATTATAAAGCGGACAGTTGGAAAGGCACAGCTGGGGTCATTAACAAGAAAGCAACACCCCTTTTTAGGTTTCGCCTGGCGATCCGCTGCGCAGCAGCGTTCGCGCAGGCAAAATCTTTTGAGAACAGTCTGGGGCTTTGTCCCACCTCTCTGTTCCATTGGCTAGCTCCATAAATGGAGGCTAGTCATTGGAACAGAGATGCGTCAGTCATTGTGGGAGCAGATTCGTGGGCGTTCCGGCGATTTTTACTCATCCTGCCCCTTTTAGAACGTCATGCAGAGGTGGGCCATAGTGGGTGTTTCCTTTTTTTTTTTTTTGAGAATGTTTGCGGCCGCCATTTTTCATGTGAAAGCATAGCGTTTGAGTCCTTGAATTTTGCTGCTGATCACCTACTTTGCTCTTCTCTGCTCCAGGGCGGGGGCTTGTTCAATTAGTGCTTTATTGAACAGTGACAAATCGCATCTCTCCTTCTGTTTACTGAAAATATGCGGCGGATCAGGCCATTTAAAGTATAAACGGGGTTGAAAGAACGGTTGCATTTCATGGAGCCCTGAATGGGTATAGACTCCGGGAGGCAGAGCCTCACGTGTCTGTAAGGTGTGTTTACACGCAGTCCGATACGATCAAGAGAGAAGCGTGGGCGGTAAGGGAAACCCAGCGTGCTGGTAAACAATGGCGCGTTTGTAACGCTGTGCTCGTGACACAGCAAACCCGGAGTTGAGTCACTCGAGGTAGCGCTGGAGAGTGCTCGGAAAAACGAGGGAAAGCCTACACAAACAGGCTGCGCTGCTCCATTACTGGTGTCACGGAGGCCGGCGAGGTCACCTCAGAGCCCTGTGAGGCGTGAGTTCCAAGGCATTTGGTGACTCCGCCGTGACGCGTGTTAAATGAGGTTACCTCAGTACAGATCCCAGTAAATACGTGTCATAGTTTCTAAATCTATATATCTTCTTCCTGTGGCTGTTCTCGGTGCGAGGGACGCATCCAGTACTTATCTGTACCATGTCTGAAGCTCGTGCCGCCGCCGGTCGTGACGTGCGATCACTAGAGGCACAGGCTTTACTCCGCGCAATTTTACGAGTACAGAAACCCATCAAACTATGAACAATACATCCTCACCTCAAATAACCTCTTCAGTGACTCGAGAGCTCTTGCTCCCGATCCTGTGTAAACACCAGCGACACCCACTGTGCTGCAGCCTACTTAAAAACCTAAAGTGACACCCAGTTGGGAGTAGGTGACGTGACGGGTCACTGAAAGCCGTGGGTGTTTGCATTTGATAGGCATTCTAACCCCCCAGCGCGGCTCCTCTGCTTATTGGGATACGGAGCTAATCACTTGACTGCCTCTTCCAACTTAGGCACCTAAGTGATTTTCGCCAAATTTGTCGATTAACACAACGATTACTATCGATTTGCTCATAAACTATCAGTTTATGTGCTGTTGCGCACCGTTGGGTGGGTTTTGACCATAATGAGTGGGAAGGGGTCTCTACCTGGTGGCAGCCTCTCTCTGCAGATGAGTGTTCGCCTCGCACGACATTCTCCGCAGGAGAGCAGGCTGCTGTCTAGGACTTTTGCTGTAGTTCATCTCGGTCATTCATTACGGTGCGCAGGGCTTTAAGTGGGATGGAAAAAGTGAGAGGCATGAAAGGAACGGGGCCTATTTAATTAAGGATATGACTTAAACATGCACACTAAGGTTTGCGTAGATAGCCACCCATACCACACGTTTGCATTGAACAACTGCAGCCGGTATACGTGACCTTTGCTCAGTGCCTTTGCAGAGAGGCCAAGGATTGGATGAACACCTAATCTTAGCGAGAGATTAAGCTATTGGCAATGTAAATGACAATGCCATTTATTTATGTGTTTTCAAAACCAACACATAAATACAAATTTTGTCATTTACAATGCCAATAGCTCTAACTTTTCCAAAGGCGAAACCGTTGCATTGTAAATGCTTGTTAAGTTATGAAGAGTAGGATAAGTTCTCTTACCCTCCAAGTCCATGTAGGACAGGTCAGCTGTATACATCTCTAGTTCCTTTAAATCTCGTCATCATTGTTTACAGGTTGTCATGTAGAAATAGTCAAACAACATCTGTAGGTTAGGAGAGGGTTTGTGGAAGATGAAAGGATACACACATGACCCCACCAGGAGCAGATGTGGTTCGATGCTCTCTAGAATAAAGGGGGCAACCCAGTAACCCAGGGACCTGGGCTGGACAATTATGTAGCAAGAAAGTGGTCCATAAGAGGGAAATCTAGCCCTTGACTTCCATAGCCACAGTATTAGCTGCTGTGCATTACTTAACGCCAAAGGGGCGTATCATGGGTGGTGCATGGGCATTCCCATGCAACAACCCAAGGTTTCAGACACTAAACATTTTTTACTAAAAAAAGGTAGACATTGTTTAGCGCCAGAAAACAGACCCTTTTGAAGTAGGTTCACGGAAGGAGAAATGCTTTTATTTCTCCTTCCTTATCTGACTTTGTATGTGTGCTGCACTTTACAGCACACATACAAAGAGGGAAATGGATGAAAGTTAGTCTAAGCACGGTATTTGGTACTGGAAGGCCATCCCTTCCAATAAAAAACCTATGCTACACTCATGGAGACACCCTTACACTATGGTGCAAAGGTGTCTCCGTGGCGCACAGCAGCGGATTTCAGCCTTGGCACTTTAGAAGGGCAGGAGCGTGCCATATTTCAGTAATCAATCAGCGTATTCTACGCTAGATATTAAAAGGGATAATTTCTGAAAATGTAGATAACATAAAGATGCATTACTCATGTTCTAAAGGATAGTCACATCATCAAGCCACATCCCCACTTAAATTAACAAAAGCGATTTAGCATCATATTCATTTTCTCAGAATGTGACAAATTAAGCCTCATTAAGCAAACTGGGAAGAAGTGGAAGGGGGATTGTAAAATAATAATTATATTACACTTTCATTTTCTAAGTGGTTTTTGTAATGCGTGCACTTTATTACTGCTGAATTATAAACAGTCATATTCATATAATTAGAAATTTGGAAATAAGCACAAAACAGCTGGAAATTGAGAGCTGATATAACAATTTAGTTATAATAAGTTTACTCAAGTACAACACTGCTGTAGCTTCAAAATGGTCAATTTTAAAGCATGTGTAGAGTAAAATGAAAGGCATATGGGTATAGTGTGGCACTGTCTTTAAGAATGTCTCTCTCTCGCTCTCTCTGTCTCTCTCTCTCTCTCTAACTAGAAACACCTTTTGTATGAAATCTACAAATTATAAAAGTTAATTTGTAAATTATGCAGCGAATGTGATAAATCCATACTCATGATTCCACAGCCGCATAAACCTACTGGCCAGCACCATTGTCCATTATTTTATCAAAAAAAATATTAATAAAAAATGAATATAAACATGATTTTTCCAATCAGAGTTCATTGCTAGTTCCACTTCTTAGAAAAAAGATTTTTTTCAAGCTAAATAATCCAAAGTAAACATGTAGCATTTAAAAAAACATGTCAGCTATGCCGTCTAATAAAGTCCTATATTTACATCTCGGGTTCTGGTGACATTTACAAACTATTTGGCCTTGTGGGATATGATGTTACCATAACCCCTCAATGGCAATATTGGATCAGATTACATGGTTACCAATTATGAATTCTATCTGTCTCTCTCTCTGCCCAGGACTTGTGCCCCATCTGTTGTGAATGGTCAGTCGTCGCTGTGCACAGCCTTTCTCAGTGTGCAGGTAGGTGTAAGTCACCTGTCTGTAGCCACCCCCTGATGCATTTATCGTGGGTGGGTGAGGTCTACTGTGTGCACTGCAGGGCTTTTGCACAAGTTCTAGCCTCCAGTCGGGCCCTGCATCCATCAAGCCATGAGCAGAAAACCACCAGTGTGTTGGCTGGCTGGCCACCCTCTCTTACCCATTAGGGTTAGCCGATACCACTTGGCTTTTGGCTAGACCTTTAATTCTTTAAATTTTTATTGGTTTTTTGGATTCACAAATCAAAACTTTGATTTGTGTATCCGAGTCAAGCTTCATGCCCAAGCTTGCCTTGAACTCTCAGTTCCAATTTCTGATTTGAAAATTCCCAGTACCTAAAAAGACAGCTGGGTATCACTGTACTAGTCTTGATAACATGGTCCCCAGCCACCATTTCAGGTGTTGAGGATTTGCAAGTCAGGTATCAGACTTGTAAATCCTGTAACTTCTGTTTTTTTTCTTAACCTTTGAAAATGTTGAACTATTCAGGGCAATCTGGTGGTCCCCAAACTATGGACTGGGGACAATAATGGTCCTACCCTGCATCCTTACATCGTTTTTGATAACATTCAGGGCAAAGACAAGACAGGATGCTCCACAGCCACATATGGCTACTGCATGAGAAATCTTTCAGAGCCGATCGGATCTCTCGGTACCACAATTCCAAAAGGGAGGATGGGAGGAAAGGCTCCCTCATCAAATCAGATCCCTTTTTTAATTCTCACACTACAAATGATCAGAGAATTGCACCACTTGAGCAGGTATGAATCCCATTCCTGGACGGGATGGAGCAGGGAGCCCTTAAATAAATGTTAGAAGTGTAAATGGGGAGTTTCTTTTTGGTAAAAGCTATTTTTTGGGGGAGAAAATATATATGTGGAAAAAATGCAATAGCATTTTCCCGTGCACAATTTTCCTTCGTTTAAGTACAATTACTCATACTCAAGTGGGTTTGCATTGCCACAATTTTCTCTTAGTAAAGGTTTTCCAGGACCACCTCTTGGAAACTCTCCTTTTGTTGGTTTTTGACCCTAGTATGGTTGTAAATTGCTGAACTGAATAATTCTAAACGCATGCAAGGCTTTACGCCTCCTGCTATGGACTTCTAATTATTTTGTAAATTTGACCCTCTGTTTCTGGAATTGCAGCAAATTTAGGAAATGTAATTTATTAATCTGAGTGTGTGTTGCCATACAAGTGGAATGCAAATGGCAGATGAAAGCTGCCAATTGGGTGTATCCACTAGTACCACATATAGCAAATTCCCTTGTTCTGTCCTTGGGGGGAAAGTTCCACACAATTTACGTACACACGTGATAATGAAATAAGAAACACAACAGGCAATAAGGGGTCACGTGCTATGTACTAGAGGTGGGGGAGCAGAGTCGTCAACAACTAAAAGATCAGTGTGAGATTTTTGCAGCTCCAGATGCTTTCATTCAGGAGGATTGCTAATGGCAAGCTGCTCTTCACAGAGTCAGGAATTCTGCCTTCTGATTTTTATATTCAACAACAGGCCTCACGAGTCTGGTGGGCCTGTGCCAGGGAATAAAATGCTTCTCTGCGTAGGATTCTGTGAATGCCAAAGCAGCCGCAATAGAAAGCTGCTGGTCTCCCCTGCCCCCTGGCTCAGAATTATGTTGTTTTATTTCAGAGGATAAGGCACAGATGTGGTGACCATTTGCGTTTCTGTATAATCCCTTGCCAGAAAACTTCCCTACAAACCAATCGAGAGGTATTTTGTCCTGCAATGTTTACAAACCTTGCAAAAAGTTTTGTCTAATTTGTTAGCAATTGCATCTCTTGACATTCATCAAGAAAATGCTGCTGAATTTGCGCGCGTTAATCAAGCACAAATCAGCTATTTTTGTCATCGTGCGGGGGACAGCTCTCATAATCATCATGCAAATGATACCAGGTGTTTTGTGGGAAATTCGCCAAGGCATATCTGCAAAGCGCACTTGCCAAACCACTTAAAGGGAACAACTTGGCCCCTAGTCTTTCATGGAAATTTACATAATTGAACATTCCTGGGTATGTCAAAACTGTTTGCTAGCTTCAGTTATCAATAAATATAAAATAAAGATAGACAAATGAAACAGAATGAACATATCTTCAATCACTTGGTGGAAAAAATAACACTCAAAACAGCATCAGACGGCAACTGCTTTACATTTTCAAAAACTAAAACAGAGAATTAATAGCTGAATGAATGCAGAATCCGATTAACTTTGGATGGTGAAGCTGGGGCAGGTACGACATGATTTTGCAGCATAGATTGCCATCCTTTTCAGTTTGTCAAAATACATTTTGCTGCATACATCAGCACTTTTGTACTATTTATTGCAGCAGCTTTTATTTTACCTACTCTCATACCTACTGTATCATAGTCCTGCATCTCATTGGGGCATCAATAACTATTTCAGGAGTATCAGTCAGTTTGATACAAATGTTGTGAGCCAAGACCTCTACTACTAAAATGCATCTGTTTCTTAAACAAAAACCTGGAACTTGAAACGTGGTACATTCGTGGAGGTTTTCCATATGGCAACCCTGCAGAAACTGGATGTCCTGATCCGGCCATCATGCAAACATTCAGACATGTTCTGCTGCCGTTCCCATCAAATAGCCGCGATCTGTGCAGGTAACAGCGGTGGAGCAGGTGGGGCCGGGTAAGGGGGGATTTCGAGGGACGATGCAGAGGGAGATTTAATTATTTATTTAATTTTCCATCCGCATCGTCCCTCGAAATCCCCCCCTTACCCGGCCTACCGCTGTTAACCGCACATACCGCGATGCTATCAAAGGAAGCAAAATGCTTGCCATTCTTTCATCCTCAGCAGGTACATCCATTTATACCTAGCATGTAAAGGCCCCACATCACCAAGACCCTCACCATCCAATACCTGGCATCTTGTCTTTTGTCATCAACACCCCCATACACATTCATATTTTGGATGTCACCCTATCACCCAAAATATGGACACACACATCTAGATTTCGGCCCCCAAAAGCCAAACTGGCCATTCTAGTTCATCATCTCTCAAAACATTACATAGCACTAACATGGTGTCATACTCATCCAATGCTAGAAAAAAATTGTGTTTGACACCTTGCCATCTTCAGTCCTGAAACAGTGCATTTTCCTGGTTTCCTGACGCATCATAATACACAAATACACTCCACTCCGGGTGGTCGGCTAGCACCCCTACCCTGAAAATCACCTCCCAGTACCTAGTGTACTGCCTAAAATCCTTAACCATACACAATCTCCTTTGAACCTGAATACCACCCCCACATAAAATACCCACATTCATGGTGCCCTTCTCCTACTACCAACAAACACACGTTACTTTAGCACGTAAATGATAAACTGGTCCATGGCACCCTGCCAACACCCCGCCGCGAAATACACAACCAAGTGGCTGCCATGCTCCAGGAACTCCACGTATGCACCACACGTTTGGCACCCAAATATCACCCCTTTCTCCAACATACATCACATACCAGGAACCTTGCAAGCACCCATCCCCTAAATATGCAACTAAATACCTGCCATCCTTCACCACCTCAAAATATAGACCACATATTTGGTACCCAAACAGCACCCCATGCTCAAGCATGTAACCTTACAACATAACACACGGACCTTGCAAGACACCCACCCCAAAAACACTCACATACCTGTTGTTACACTCAAGAAGCATACACAAGCACATACACATGCACCCACAAAAACATATATACCACTTATATGGACCCTTCTTTACCTCCTTTCTCAGCTGCTCGTAGCAGAATCATGCAGGAGGAAGGAAAGGCTTGCGTTAAGTGCATCGATCGGGAGTCATACCGCTACCTAATGTAGAGGTATGACAACCATGAAGCAATTTATACATTTTGCTTTTTTCCGCTCCAATTAAAAAGGATACAGCCACAGCCAATGTGTTTCATTCTTACTATGTCAGTAAGGTAAGACAAAGGGATTTTAACTAACTTTATAGAGAAGCATGTAGGGTTTTCCACAAGACAGTAACTAAAACAAAGAACCCCTGTCCTAGCCTTCCCATTTGCAAGAAAGTGGTGCCCTTAAAAGCAATAACTTATCTGATCTCAGGAGACAATTGCAAATCTAATTTGAGAAAAGTATGTGCAAGAGAAGTGGATTAAAATAATAAAAGCTTTATTACAGAGGAAGAGGCCTTAAATGTTACGTCGCTCACTACAAGGAACCAGTGAAGGGACCACCTCTCATCTGAGATTGTGTCAGAATTTCAAAGGTCGAAAAATTGTCCTGACTGAAAGATTCTGGATGCAATGAATCTTGCAAATCATTCTTGGAATTCTCAGAATGCAACCACTCACATAGCCCAGACATGAAATGAGATTTTGCTAAATGTATTTAGTTGTAAGAAACAAGCAGAAACTTCTGACTTGATCTGAGGCATTAGGCTAAGCTCCTCATACAGTGTAAATCCTAGGCTTGTTACCTTTTGTACTGTCACTTGCGAGGAACCAAGGTACACAGGACATAGCAAAGTGCCTGTGGCACTCCAAACAACGAAGGAAACATTGTTGAAACTTGCAAACATAGCTTGACAGTAAATCTTGTAGTCTTGAGAAAAAGTTTGAACCATTCCAGAAGCATTTCAGTTTTGCCCACCCCCGCAATCAACTTGATCAGGGCAGGATGAAGTGAACTGCTGTATGAAATGTGGCAGGCAGATAAAGCAGAAAGGCAGGCAGGATTTCTGCTGTCAGGGGCTACCCATAGATGGTTCAAAACAGAAATCAATGCAGTTCTGTCCTAATGCAAGGTTGTAACCCCATTTGGATATCATTTCGAAGATGTTTGTTCAACTAGACAAGAAAGCCATTGCTCTATGATTGTTTTGTCCAATTTTGTACCACTGCAAGAAGCAGAAAAAAGAGCCAATAAGTGATCCCTTCAGAGAGAGTTTGATTTTGTATTTTTAGAGTATACTATTAAAAATGCCTTGCTTAACTCTTGTAGCATATACCAGGGGCTAGGAGGAAAAGCACTAGCCTAAAAAGTTGTCTAGATAACAGGCATAGCTTCTGTATACCCATTAGCATTCATAAAAGTGACAGTGCATTAAAAAAACATACTGTCCATAAGCTCCGCGATGCCATTACCATGGACTCGAAAGCAGCATCAAGTAAGGATTTGTAGCTGAGATAGAGTCAGGAAATCCACTAATTACATTTCTTGTAATGCCTTATCATAGATCCTAAAGCCAAACTGTAGGAAAGTAGGATTTGCTTGTTCTGGTTACTCCCACTTTTTGCTTCATGTTGCACTGTTTTTGACTAGTCTGACTGGGATTCTGCTAATCAAGGGCCAGTCTACCTGCTTTCTCCCTAAAATGTAATGCCATGTACTTAGGTACACTCCAGATTGGATACCCTTGTCAGTCCCTAGTATATGGTACCCAGTGCATAGGTAACACAGATGCCTCCTTTAGCCTGTAGCATGTATTATGCCACCCATGAGAGGCCATGCAAAATGGATCTACAGGCCTGCCATTGTAGCCTGTGTAAGTTGGTGCATGCACCACTTACTTGAGATATAGGTTTAACATATCTAAGGATCACTACACTTAAACCCTATAAGTCACCCCTATAGCAGGCTTGACAATCCTGAAGGCAGGGTGCTTGGTTCTAAGTGAGAGGGTGCTACTGCATGAGCAGTACACCCTTGTAACCTACGGAGTCCATTCTCCCAGGTTGTTAGTGAAGCAGCAATTTACGACATATAGAGTGGCATTATGCGACCGCATGATGACCAACTCTAAAACGGCTTAAAGTAACCCTATCATGTTTAGTGTCAAACATTGTGGAATCATACCCTCACACCAGTAACTGGTGCAGGAGGTATTATTCAATCCCTCAGAAACTAGCTTTGTGAGGTCCCTGGTGTTCCCGGTATCAGCCTTCTAGTCCCGGGCAGCCGAGAATGGTTGCTGCCAACCAGAGACACATTTCTGTCCTCCTGGTGCTGAGCCGAGTTCGAGCATGAGAAGTCAGAACAATAGGCATCCTGTCACAGGGAGGTGTGACCACCTCCCAGACAGGATTTAGTGTATTAGGCCTGGGTGGGTGATCTTGCCAGCGACCAAAAGTCTGCATGAGAGGCACATTTGGTGTCCCTGTGCATACTCCAGTTCATTCCAGTCCTGGGGGCCATTGGCTCCTGCTCAGGTGCGAAACTGGGCAAAGACATGGGAGTATCAACCCCACTGTCCTGACCCTCCCCTGGGTGGGTCCCCTGAATCTATCCAGCCCTCTCCCATGGGTACTAAAGAGTTTACCTGGCTGGACAAGATTCTGAACCAGAAACCACTAGACTTCGACCGTCTGGACACTCTGTACTTCGCTCGACTTCGTTTGGGCCCAACTTCGTCTCCTTCTCAGTCTAAAGCATCGTCCGTGCAGGACCTGTGGAGCAGGATAACCTCCCTCTCAGTCTGAAGCATCGTCCGTGCAGGAACTGTGGAGCAGGGCAACCTTGGAGTGAAGGATTCACAACCCCTGCAACCCCAGGAATAACATAATGATTGACCGGTTTGCTCCTCCTGAGCTCCTACAGACCCCAAAGGCTCCAGCGTGTGGTCAGACTCCCTCGTGGGGGCTACAATACCTGTGCCATTATGCACCACGTACTTTTGCAAGTGCATATGCTTGTTGGCATTCCCAAAACAAGTGCACTGGTCCCTGAGTAGCCCCTACCTCTTGCACCATTTCCACCAAAGAACTTTGGCCTCCTCACACTGGGTGTTATATGGTCTGTTGCATTGTAATTCATTGAGGTCCCATCGCGACTCCTGTGCCTCCGTCTGTGGGTCTTCTTGAGGGTCAACACTGCTTTTCTTGGACGCTCCTAGTTGCTCCAGGCTTGCCCCGACTCCGCTGTGTTTGGTGGGTATCCTGGACCTTGCTGGCCCGAACCGTAAACTTTCTTGACCATCTTTGTGGGTTGTTGCTGCCAAGGCTTGATGGTGCTCCAGCCGGACATCGACCCATCAGCATTCGACATCCTTCATGGTACAGCTCGTATCTGGCTCCTGGTTGCCTTCGACATCTCCTGGTCCCGGTGGCTGTAGAGTAGAGAACCCCCTCAATGCACCTGAAGCACCCAACATCGGTGGGCATTCGTCTACTGAGCCCCTGGTCACTCCTGAGTGACCCAGACTCTGTCCCCTATGCTTTCAGGTACTCTGCAACAATAAACCACCTTTGGATTCCAAAGAACACTTTTCTTCTTTCCCGCAGTGGCATTTCTTTGAAGTCCTCCATTGAGATCGACTGCGGTTTCTGACACCACTTCGGCCCTATGCACACGGGCTTCCCTGGGATAGGTAACGCTGGTACTACAGTATCCACAGATGGGGTGGCTCTTCAACCTCCTAGGATACAAAGGGCTTCCTCATAATCCACTGGGAAGGGTCCTTAAACTTTGAAACTGCAACCACGACCCTCCCATAGAATTGTACGGCGCACACGGTTGTGTTCTCACACTTCACCCGTCCTCCATGGGGTCCCTACTTACTCACCTTGGGTGCTTCCTTGGGGTTCCAGCGATTCTACAGCCTCTAGACACTGTCTTGACTCAAGTTGTGGTTCTTATACCACTATTTTTGTATATGGTTTGGTCTCCCCCTGGAGCCCACTGTGTATTAGTGCTACTTACGATTGTTTTTGTGCTACAGTATTGTGTGCTCTGTGTTTATCTGCATGTAGCAGATACAGTGAGGTATTTAGAGTCTGTTATAATAATAAATACATATTTATATAACTACTGTATGGTTCTCCTTTCATTTAACCAATACAATAAGGTTGCATTCTGTAAAACAAGCTGCTTCTTCAAGACTAAGCCTGAAGGCTGCTCTACACGGCTACCTCTTGGATAGCTTTCTAAGGTTATCTTTGACGTCTTCAATCACCATAAGGGTTGTTTGGACTGGTGCAAGGTGCCCACTTTAATTAGTGGACAGTATGTACCATGCCAACTTCTCACATTGGTGTGCAGAAGTTGAGGTTCAAGCCTGCATTGTTTTTACCAGATAAATCTTTGTATTGATTAACTGAGAACCACTAAGTACTAGGTACATATAATACTAGCTTAGAATAAGTAAGTTCTACTGAACCTAGGGTTGGGTAAGTCACCCTTTCTCCAACCTCAGAGAGTTTAGTTCCCACTTGGTTATGTAGGTGTAACACCTCACCACACTTAGGGCCCGATTATGATTGTGGTGAATCCGCATCCTCGGGGCCGGCGGAAGCCACCGCCGGCCCCGAGAATACGGATTCACCGCTGCGGTGATTCACAAGACCCCCCGCCAGATTAGGATGGCAGGGGGGTCGGGAAGTCCGTACGCAGCTTTTCCGCCGCGGTCCTGCGGCGGAAAAGCTCTAATATGGTGGCGGTGTCTATCAGACACCGCCAGCCATATTAGGATGCATGCGTAAACATGCTTTTCCACGGCGGCTTTTCCGCCGTGGAAAAGCATGTGGTCTTTTCAGTTTGGGGGCCCGTTGCGGGCCCCCAGGGTGTCAGGGGGTGGGGGGTGCACATGGGGGGTACCTATGGTACCCCCCTGCCTTTACATGAACAAAGCGGCAGGCACCGCGCGGTGCCTGCCGCTTTGTACATGTAAAGGCTAAACATGCATTTTTAACATTGCGGTGGGTGCTGCTTCAAGCAGCACCCGCCGCAATGTTAAACATACAGGATGTGACCGCCAGGGTAGCGGTCATATCCTAATTCGCACGGAGGGACCGCCGCTGCCCCTGCGGACGGTCCCTCCACCTCTGGGATGGCGGACGGACGCAGGTCCGTCCACCATCCTAATAGGCCCCTTAGTATGTCTTCTAAAGGAGATGCCAGTGGCTCGCTGTCCTCTAGATACAGTAAGCTTACATTCCAAGAATTGAAAGCCCTGTGTGCCTCTAGAAAGCTGAAGACAGGGAGAAGTGCCAATACTCAATCTCTAATAGAGATGCTACTTCTTGGTGACCTTAGGAAACCCCTGTGTCAGATTAACAGGAGCAAGTGGGTGGGACAGGGAACGAGGACAGGTCAGACGGTGACACCTTTTATGACCTAGACTCAAACCCTGGCCAGTAGGACCAAGATGGGTCCCACCTAGATAACTCAAGTTCAAGTTTGTTTATTATGTTTTGGAACTCCGAAGAGGTCCACATAAAAAGATACGTAATACAGAGTATTCATACATATACAGAAAACAATAAAAAATTGTTAACAAAAAAAAATAAAAAATAATCAATACAACACAATTAATAGAATCCTCTAGTAAATATCTAAGAAACATTTAAAAAAATTAAAAATGCAAGAACAGAACATTTCATTTGGTGGATTATACAAAGCAATTAAAAAAGAATTGGCTGTAAGAATATTCAATTTTAAACAAATATATCTTAATCACTTGCTACGAAATGGGCGAAGTGCAGGACATATAAAAAGTACATGTATAAAGTCCTGGGTAGACAAATTGCAAAAGTTACAAATTGCAGAACATCGATACCACCTAGCCTTAAGCTTGTTAAGAGGAAGTAAATCATACCTCAAAACAACCAAAAACGCCGTATAGCGTGAGGAAGATTCCAGGATACGTATGGTTGCTTACATTTTAGTACATAAGTATCAGTGAGAGGAGATATTCCCTTCTTTGCAAGGATGGACTCCCTGTCCAACCTGAAATTAAGATCCCAAGAGGCCTGTTTCAAAAGTAATTTTAACTGTAAGGTAGACAGAGTAAAAAGAGTGCTCTCCTCCAATTGTAAGAGCACAACAGCCCTCCTAAAGTTCTTCACAATTAAGGAAAAATCCCTTAGAGTGCCCAACAATTCTGACTTCATTAGATATCTGAATGTCCCCACTTCCCCTTTGGTCAAACTGGCTACCCAACGCACTAACCCTGCCAAGCCCTGCACCCAGCTACTTCGGATACCGAATTCAAGTCTTAGGGACGCCACTGTGAAGGAAGTGTTAATAGAGGCTAAGAACCGTAACATTTTTCCTTCTGTGGTGTGTAGAAAACCCCATTGCCCTATATCCACTATTTCAATCCCGTACAGAAGGGATGCTGGGATTTTTGCCCTGAAAACCTCTAACAGGTAAGAGAAATGTCTTCTTCCAGTGGCAGAGTACAAAGCGCTCATGATTTTACCTTGTGAAAGGGCCTTCCGGGAGTTATTATCAAAGTGGGCCTTATCACTTAGGTTATCAGATATTATTTTCCCCAGGAAGACATAAGACTTAACCACCTCCAACCTATGACCTCCTACGGACCAACCAAAATTCTCATATTCTGTTTTTTTCCTCCCTGAAATACCCATAATTTTACTTTTAGCTATATTTATCTTTAGATAGTGGAGTTCAGCATAAAGATGTAAAGCATGTAGACGATTATTTAACCCACTAGGCGTTGAGTCTAGTATAAGGATATCGTCTGCATATAACAAACAGGAAATTGGGGATCCCCCCCAGGGAAGGCGCAATACCAGCACAAACAGATAAAGATGTAGGAAGATCTGAGATATATAAGGAAAAAAGCAAAGGCGCCAAAAGACAACCCTGCTTTAGTCCGTTAATGGAGGGAATAGTTCAAGATAGCCCCCTTTCCCCCCCTTGGAGGACTTGGCACCATGTATCTGAATGGAGGGCCTTAACCAAATCTAACAGGAGAGGAGGCATACCAAGAGTGGCTAGTTTTCTCCACAGCAACGGCCGATCCACTTTGTCGAATGCCGTGGAGAAATCTATAAACGTCGCATATACTCTTCCTCCACGAATCCTTACATATTTATCATAAATTATCTGTAGTGCGGTGAGATTGTCCAAAGTGCCATGTTCTTTACGAAAACCTGTCTGTTCTAAAGGTAAAATATGATTCCTCTCAACCCAGTCGTTTATGGAATATAGGAGACATTTGGAGAAAACTTTACCAATTGCATCAAGAAGGGCAATTTGCCGATAATTCTTGGGTTCATTCCTATCACCCTTCTTGAACAATGGTACCAGTATGCTCCCTTTCCAAGACGAGGGGACAGATTTATTCAGAAAACAAAATCTAAATATAGAGAATAAAATTTTACTCCAGGAAGCAGGGTCCTGCTTCAGGACAGATATGGGGAGCTCATCAGGCCCCATTGCACCTGAGAGGCAAAGTTCTTTTATCGCTAATTCAATAGTTCTCTCAGAAAGGAAATCTATGGGAAGATCACTATCATTATAGGATACCAGAATCTCAGCCGCTGGCCCATTACTGGCATATAAATTAGTAATGTAAGTAATCCAGATTTGCTCCGGAATGGGAATTGGACGAGAACTAACTCTAGTTCCACAGCCTTCCCCAATTATAGACCAGAATAGTCTAGCGTGACCATTTACTGCGGCCTCTCGCAAACTGATCCAGAAAGAATCCTCTTTTTCTTTTTTTATTTGTATCTTGGCCCTTCGTCTCCTTCTTTTTAGGAGGGCTATTTTTCGGTGTCTTTCGGGGGATCTAGACAAGTATTGCTCCCTCACCAGTTTATTTATTTCCTTATTTAGGGAAATAATTGATCTGGGGAGTAAGGACTTTTTTATAGTTGAATTGGATTTTCTTGCGACTGAAGTAACCTCCTTCATAAAACCCTCAAAGGAAATTAGGCGATCAATAGAGAAGTCCCTCTCTTCACCACTCCTGGAAGAGTGCAGAGTTTACCAAGGAGATCTACAGCTGCCTCTGCAGAGTCTGCAGTCTACTTCTCACACAAACCATTTCATACTCCATGCACAAAAAAGCTTTACAATACTTTGTTTGAAAGCCAATAGGATTAAGAAAGGCCATTATGAATGGTGCCCGGCCATGCCATTTCTAAAACAAATTGTTCATTTCTAAAAGCTAATGAAATATGTGTTTAATCCTACTGTAAATACATATTGGCTAGTTAGTTGTGATAATGATATAACTGTGTCTCTTGGAGGGTTTAAAGTACTTACAATTAGATGTCAACTTTTGCCCAAAAGGTAAAGGGAGAAAAGGTGTTTGTCTTTAAGGTCTGTGTGAATAGATTTATTATAGTGTTTTTGAAAGACAATATGAAATTCAGTGTGTTGGTCTATTACTTAGCAAAGTATCTGCACATGGGTGAATTTCTAGGCCAGGGTGGACATAAGTAATGGACGCGAGTCTGGGCAAGATCATTGTGATGAACTGCATTGTTGGTTCTATGAATTCGAGGAATATGGATAAGAAAAGGTTTGCAAGGAGGTGTGTGGGTTGACAAACAATGATAGACAATCTTCTCTAAATGTCCAATTACCATGGAGCTCCTTCAACTTTAACCATCTGTTTTGTTGGGGTATTGAGTGAAATATTTTACAATAAGTAATGTAGTACACCCTACTGTCTTGCAGCCATTCATTATGCTTTCTGCTGCAGAGGAATGCACGAAGCTGCTGGAAAAATAGAGCAATGAAAAAAATATAAAAGTTCCCTATACATCAAGGAGCAGAGAAGAAAAGGTTGAGGGCATTTCCAGACACCAGATAAAACATTCATTAATTTCTTCACATGAAAGAAGCAAAACAAGCACATTTATTTTAAGGTCTCATCCCGAGGCCTAGTGCTATGTAAACACACTGAATATATAACTGCAGACTCTGTTACCACATATTAAGGCTTGTAATATATGTTAACTCCATCAAAACACATATGGAGACTGCTACATGTCACACTGCTGAAATGATCTGTGGCCATCACAGATAGGAACTAAAGAGAGTAATTTAACATATGGTGTACAGTCCATCCTCACACCGGTGCACCTGAGGCCTCGCATTTACCCAACCGTGCAACAGACTGCCCACTATATTGTAAGTTCCCTGTTGCTATGGTGGTCCATTCTGAATGTTAGTGCTGCCATCAACACATCAGAAATGTAATGCTAGGCAGGCTTCTATGATATCAGCTCTCTCTAGTTTTATTTCTCATTAACAAAAAAAACAAAATAGATCTTTGTTTCTGAGATACAAGATATATGCTCTCCGTGAGTAAAAGAAACATAATTTTTTCTCTGCCTTATTATTCATCCAGGCATCGCATTGTGTTTCTGTGCAGGAAAAATTTGCAATTGAAGGCCCACCCTACTTAGGAAAGGCCTTCAAGTTGATTGGCCCATCAACCTTGTGGCATAAGGTCAGCTCATTCATATGTGTTGATGTCAGGGTCAGCTAAGCTCTGGCATCGGAATTCTAGTGGTTCTCTCTCCTCTAAATGAGGTGGCATCATATCATGAAGTGTGTACTTTAGCTCAAGGTCAGCACCGTGAGGCGGACAACTTACCTGGTTGTCCAGGGCTTTCTGGGTTGGCTTACTCAATCTGTCCCATTCAGTGTTCTTTTTTGTTCAGGTCTCTGCCATTTGCTTCTCAGACATCCAAGTCAGCACCAACATGCCTCACTGTTAATGGCCTTAAGTTCCTCTCCTGTCAATGTAATCAACCACTGGCTCATTGGTTGTATGTGGTTGTATGACTATAAGTCACACCTGCCTCCTTTCCATTGCTGTCATCTTGGGCCACTGAATTGTAATCTGGGCTTCAGAAACTATCTGCTTATCTGTTAGGAGTTTGCTTGTTTACTGTCCGCGATGCAATCTACAGCTATCCTTGGGCAAATACCCTTCTCTGGAGAACCACCTCCTTCAGTATAAAGTAAACATGGCCATAAGGCTGTCAATCCCCTTCAATGACATTTCTCACTCTGTACATTTGTATGTATGTGTTATTTGTATAATGTCAACCTAACCAAAAGGTAGTGGAGCACTGTACAGGCCAAGAAAGCTGTCAGTGAGTGCTATCAGAGGTAGCCTGATTCTGTGAGCAGAAGTGTACATTTACTGCACTGTAATGTAGTGTTCTTTAAGGCGATGTATCTTTAACCCTAAATTGGAGCAGAGATGGGGCAATCGTAATACATAAGAGGACGTTTTTCCAGATACTCAGTGCATAGATGGGAAAGACTTTCTGCCCTGTTTTGTCATTATTAGCGATTCAATAAATGGTGTTATATTTATTGTAACTGATATAATCCAACCACCCTGAGTGCAGTAAGTTCCACTCAATTATGGGTTTTGAGGGAACAACATGCGGAATTTGGTGTTTGCCTCACCAAAATGCACAATTTCCAGTCAATAGACTAGAATAGAATTACCAAAACGTTATGAGAAGGTAAAGTTCAGAAAGGGAAGGCTGCAGGCAATGTCCGAGTAGGACGCGTCATCGTCAGGGAGCTGCTGGACAAGGTTGCATTGAAAATTTCTACTTTCGGACATAGTCTTTTTTTTGTAAGTCAAAAATCTTCCATGGAAGGTAGCTAGAGACTGTGGCCTAAGAGAGTTCCAGGATGCCAGATATTCTTTGCTGAGGGGCCACAGAACCGGATTTGCTGTAGAAAAGAACGTAGCAGGAGTTGCTGAAAATTCAGCCCGATGGCGATGCACCGTGGTCTAGAGAAGAGCAGGTTGGTCCTGGTTTTCTCTCAGTTCTCAGAGTAGTTTTTAGGCAAAAATCACCAAAGTTCCAAGTTTCGAATTTGGCTATCTGGGGGTAGGACTCACTCATGCTGGATCCAGCTGCAGATTCCAGATGGTTGGAGCCTTTTCTGTCCATGGGGCTCTTAACTGGCGGCCAGCAAACCAGCCCTTGAGGTCACTCTGGTAGTCCTAAGTTCAAGTGATGAAACAGAGCTCAAGGAGCAGTGCAGACATCTGAGGGTTCAAGGCAGGGTCCAGACAGCAAAGCAGGCATTTCAGGTGCTGCAAAGCAGTCTTGTGAAGTGAACAGCAGGACACAGCAACAAGCAGCCCTCTGAGAGTCATTCTGCAGGTCCAGAAAGTGAACTGTAGAGTGGGTCTGAGGTTCCCTTTTTAGGTCGAGCCTAGCGCAGCGTGCATGCACTGCTCTATGGGAGGCTTCTTGTAGACACTCCCAACTCCCTAGAGCTTTTCCTTTGTGTTCTTTTTTACACCCACACATTTGATTGTACATTGCGTAAGGCTTTCACAAAAGAAAGCACGCAAATGGCCAAAAGCATGGGTATGTCCCGCCTTTTCATTAAATATTCCCTCCTATAGACTATGTGTCTTGGGAGCGAGCGGAGTCATCAGCCGCGTACAGTGTGCCAGCTGCATGGCAGGCTGCATTCCAGTATCAGTTTATTTGTACTAATTTCTTCAGCACGGGAGCTACGGCTTTCACGACTGCGCTGGTTTCTTGTACATCCTACCTCCTCTTGTCTCTTTCTCAGGGTCCAGCCTTCCCCCTCTGCTCTGTCTGAAGGGGTGGGGTGGGTGCATGCCCTCTCATGCATACTGCCCACTTGTTGCATACCTCTCCGGCCTGTGTGCTGTGGTGTTGTAATAACTCACGGCCCAGACGGAGTCTACAGACACAGAGTATGTTCAACATAATAGCAGGCAGCAAGAGAGTGTGTGCCTTCCACGTACAGGGCGGTGAGCGCTACCCTACTGTAAAGCTGCTGCTTCCTGCTTCAGTGCACAAGGGGAGACACAGCCAGGCTCGGTCCGGTCAGGCTGTGACCGCACTTGCAGCCCAAAAGCAGACATGCCTGGCACCCGTGCTACACAGAAGTGCTCTTCCACTGCTTCCCCAGTTAGCGTGCGGTGCACAGACCGCCGTAGGAAGGCTGCTCTGGATTGACGGGCCAGGTAAAGCTTTGGGTGACTATGGGATCCATGGCAACTTTTATTCCACATGCCTGCTGAGCCCGGGGGCCTAATTCGATTGAAATGAAATGCCCTGCTGCAACCCCAGGAAACACAATAACAAAGCGCCGCCCATTACTCCTCACTAAGCATGGGCGGATTTCACGGATCCACGATCCGCGGATTTTGCGGATTTGCGTATTGTTGATCTGCAAAATCCGCGGATCTGCGGATTTTTTTTTTTTTGCGGATTTCACTCGTGAAAGTCAAGGATGCAAAGGCCTCTATCCAGCATCACAGCTGATTTTCGACGGTAGATTTGGGAAGAAAGCACACCTGCCCAGCCTCGACAATGCTCACGATTGTTTTTGGGCTGATTTATGCATCACTGAATTTGAGTTTCAACTGTCCATCATAGTGGGTAAATGGCAGGAAGACGGTTCACACCGCAAGTGTGTGGGCGGGGCCAAACAGACGGGTCTTACATGCGAGCACACATGCCTCTGGTGTGTATAAAAGGTCAGAGACCGATCAGAGCAGCAGATGAAGAGAAAGAAGCTCCTGGTCACAGGAACAGCCAGGGGATTGCGCTCGTGAAAGTCAAGGATGCAAAGGCCTCTATCCAGCATCACAGCTGATTTTCGACAGTAGATTTGGGAAGAAAGCACACCTGCCCAGCCTCGACAATGCTCACGATTGTTTTTGGGCTGATGAATGCGTCACTGAATTTGAGCTTCAACTAGGGCACATGCTTTATTGATATCTGTAAGTGCTTCCTGTTGAGGTTTAATTTTTGTGACAGGACCATCGTGCCAGAATGAACCCTGCCCTTCATATCCCTTGAGTGAGCTGTCCATCATCCTGTAACTATTTTAGGATGGCGCCGGCAAGCTGCCAGAGCCATCCTGAAATAGTTACTAAGTTAGCTTCAACAGGAAGCACTAATAGATAAAATAAAGCAGGTGCTCGAGCACCAGCTTTATTTTATCTATTTGTGCTTCCTGTTGAAGCTAACTTAGTAACTATTTTAGGATTGCGCTGGCAGTTTGCCGGCGCCATCCTAAAATAGTTACAACAACTTCAAGCTTAAAGGCTTGAACTTTTGCCCCCCGGATCCGCCGCTCACGGATTTTCGGATTTTTGGTAAATTCGCGGGAATTAGCGGAACGCGAATTTACCGAAAAGCCGCAAAATCCGCGAGCGGAACGGATTTTCCGCCCATGCTTACTCCTCACTGACATCTGCCAAAGCATGGCGCTATTACCACGTCCTACGGAGGTGCCATCGTGGGATTTAAGCAAGTGAAAACAGCCCCCCCTCATGGAATCGACTCAGCAACCCCGTGGCTGGACAGAGTGCAGCTTGATTGGTGCATCAAGTGCAGTGGCACTGGGGCCCAGAGGGAGCTCCTGAATGCTGATTCTTGCTATTTCAAAGTTTGACCAGTGGCCAGGAGACCGTTTCCTTGCTTGCCATATAGCCCATGACATGCTGGCAGGAGTCAAGGTATGGAATATAGTGACTACCCCAACTCTTGTCTCTTCAAGCATGTCTGTTCCTGTCTAGATGCGCTGCTCGGTCCATTCAAATGATCAAAACCAAGACACCCGCACTGGTGAATCCTGGCCTCTATTGCGCCAGTGACATCAGTGCTCTGTAGTACTAATAATGACGGTGCACCACTGTGTTTACGGCACGGACCCTCCCCCGTCCCTGCTGTCACTGGCCTACCTTCCTTCAACTGGCCCTCTGCTCGCCTACTATTACAGGCAGGGGGTCCTTTGCACAGTGCTTGTTTAGAGCTTACAGGGCAGTGTGGGGCACAGGCAGGACTTTGGCACTAGCGAAACAAGCATTTTTAATGCAATAGGTCTCGCAGTTACGCAAGTTTGAGCTATTGACATTTCAAATAACAATGCCTTTTATTTTTGTTTTAGTTTTTAAAACATAAATAAAAGGCATTGTCATTACAATGCCAATAGCTTAAACTTGCGTAAATGCGAGACCTATTGCATTGCAAATGCTTTTTCATACCTGGGGCCTCCTTTGAAGTAGGAGACATTTCTAGAAAAGTCCCTTTGAAGTGCTCGATGTTTTTGGACTCCCTTGCCCTGGCTCCAAGCAGGCTGCAGGGATATGCAGTGGTGACAAGTCCTTTGTGTGGCGGCAGACCATACCCTATTCAGTTGCAAGTGGGACTGTGCCCATCTCTCTCCCCAAGTCCTGCCTGTTGATGACCCACTCAGGCACACCTAATCCTAATATTGTGTGGTTGTCTGGGAGAAATTAACAAAGCCCAATTGCCAACTACACCCAGTCATGCGACCTTGGATAGTCTGCTGGCACCAAATAACAAGGGTAGGGAAATACCAAAATAGTATTTTCAAAATTGTAGTTTAAAATCTGACTTTAGCATTAAAGAGGATTTTTAATTACACTTTAATAAAAATCAAATATGAAATTCTTAACTGTTCTTAAACAAACATTAGCACTTATTAAATGTAATAGGGCAACCTACTGTTATTACATGGGAAAGGTAGGCCTCACAGTAGTGAAAATTAATTTGGGGGGTTTTCACCACCAGGACAAGTTAAAAAATGAAAGTACGTGTCCAACCTTTTAATTTCAATGCACCCTGCCCTAGAGGTTACCTAGGGTCTACCTTAGAGGTGTCTTGTATGCAACATAAGGGGAGTGTTGGAATTGGCCCTTTTCGCAGGGTTATCCCCAAACTTGTTGCCTTCCTTCTGTATTTTTCTGACCTGTTTTGTTCGTTTTAGGACTCTGGGCCCTTTACCACTGCTGATCAGTGCTAAAATGCATGTACTCTCCCCTGTAAACGTGGTAAGATTGGTCTACACCTATTTGACATAATTAATTTACCTGTGAGTCTCTTGTACAGTGGTATCCCATATACCTTGGGCCTGTAAATTAAATGCTACTAGTGGGCCTGCAGCGCTGCTTGCCCCACCCAACAAAAAAGTCGTTTTTCAAACCTGCCTCAGGCCTCTGCTGCTGCAGGGTCTGCCTGTGTAGTTTACTGCTACAGTGACATGGCGTTTAACTTAGTTGCCACATCTGAACCTCCCCTTTTTACTACATATAGGTCACCCCTAAGGTAGGCCCTAGGTAGCCATATGGGCAGGGTGCTGTGTAGGTAAAAGGTAGCATATGCCTTTGTTGTGTGGCATGTCCTGGTAGTGACAAACAGCCTATTTGGTTTATGATTGCTGGGAGGCTGCTGCTGTCAAAGGTTTGCATTGGGAATTCCCTGAGATGTGTTTCAGTGGTAATTTGTGATATGAAAGGGGTAGCATGGCCATGTTTGGTATGTTTGCAATAGTAGTGATAAATCCTGATTATTGTGAAAGAGGATTTATCATTACTATTTTAGGAAGGCCACTTTTGGAAGTGGGCATTTCCGTGTCCTTGTGATTCTTTGTGCCCTGCCTGGTTGTGTATTTACTGTATAGTTTAGACTGACAGGAGGAGGGGATGTGTATTCACTCTAGACAGTCACAAGGGGGGTTGAGGTGGTCTTGCCTTTCCTGGGTGACTCCTTGACTGCATTTAAAGTGGTAGTAGGAGTTTCCTTGGCACCTGAATGGACCTGGTCTGTATTTAGAGTGGTGGGAGGAGTAGCGCCTACACCTGAATAGGCTTTGCCTGCCTTTCAGAAAGCTGTTTCCACCCCCCTGTAGTGTGTCTGGAGCCAGGGCTTGGGATTAAATATGAGTGTTGTGCACTTCTGAAAAGTATTTAAAGTGCCCCCAGAACAAAGACGTTCGGAGTATAAGTACAGGGGCTGTGAAATCGTGAAACTTGTAACTACACGCTGCTGGCTCTACATGCTGCACCAGAGGATTGCTGTGCTGCCAGGGAACTGCCACTTTAACTTTGCCTTATTATGCTGACCTGCTGGAAGGACTGCATCTCAGCCCCTAGAACCTTGTGTGCTGGCCTGCTGCCTGCTTTTATGAGCCTGTGTTCCCCCCAGTGCTCTCAAAGGAGCTCAGCACAAGGTGAGCACTGTTGACTGCTCCTGGTTGTTTATCCAATAACTGGTACCTCATTTCTTTGGTGGGAGACAGTTTGAGTGCCCTGTGAGTGCCTTCTTTGTGACACACAGCGCCGGCTCCAAGATGGTAACCTGCCGATGATGGTGTAGTTGTTGGAGGGGCCAGGTCGCCTGACCGAAACACTCCCTTTCTGTTCAAGGGGCCTCCAGAGAAGAATACCCCCCAGCCATGCGTGGAGAAGCATTGTTGTGGAATGAGGGCGGAGTCAATCACAATGCGTCCAGAGCACAGAGCTCGACCCTGCTACAAGTGTGATGCTCTCAGGAGAAAAGCAGGGAACATTTGCTGGCATCAGCCAGGAAGGCTGTAATGGGAAAGGACGCTGGGAGGTGGCCCCTTGCTGGTTGCCATGGCAACTAGAGCACCCCAACAGAGGCCATCCAGGCTCGGCACGGCTGCACCATGAGAAAGCCATTTGGGGGCCACACTGAGGTTAGAGGCCCCCCTGTGGGCCTCAGGCAAGTCCACGTTGGGGGTAGAGTCCCCCTACAGCCCTCAGCTGTACCTTGAGGTCACGGGCAACCAAATTGATCCCCCGGGTGTGCTGCACCACAAGGACGCAAGGCTCCAGCCTTTTGGGAGTGGAGGTGCCCTGCCAAGTATCTGGTGGTCAAGAAAAGGCCTGGACAAAGCACTACGCTATGCTCGTGTAGTTTGCAAAGTGTGCGCAACTTCGCACTACGCGAGCTGCACGTAGCACAGTGCGAACACGCGTAGCGTAGCGTAGTGGTAATTTTTTGCTTGCTTGCGGTCCTCAACAACAAGTTGGCGACCGCGAGCAAGCAAAGCGTGGAAAATAAACCTCCCTGCGAGATTCTCAATGCGGGGAGGTCTGTTTTCTCATTGTGAGTGGTCGTGTATGCCCGCGACCACTCGCGATGAGAAACTACCAGTCCGCGTTGAGAAATCTGCCGCTTGAGGAAAAATCTCCTCGAGCTGCAGAAAACTACAGCTCGCACTGTGCAAGATGCCGTTTTCAATGATTGCACAGTGCCGGCTGCTTGTCCGCACTGTGCAATCATTGAAAACGGCATCTTGCACAGTGCAAACATGCAACTACGCAGTTCGCGTAGTGCTACGCGAAGCTCGCATAGTGCGAAGTGAACTTCGCGAAGCTCTACTTCGCAAACTACGCCCAGCCCTAGTGAAGAACAGCCGCGGCCCGCGGAAGGTGTTTCGGTGGGGCAGAGAGGCGGGGTGAGGGAGGGGCAGAGTGGGGGGTGCTAAAAACCGGAGTATGGATAATTGAAGGTAAGTAAACAATTTAATTAATAAAATGAATTTTGTAGCGCGCCCTGCATTGCAAAATGTGAAGAACCGGGTGAGACCTTGAAGGAGCCACCCCCCCCTTTGTGGCAGAAGCAATTACCGTACTTCATATAGTAGTGGCGCAGGCACGCCTGTAACCTATGGTTGGTGCCAATTAAGTATAACCTGTAAGGAAGCACAAGTGTGCTACATCTGGGGAATACCTACTCGATCATGAGGATTTCTGGTAATTTGTGACCTGTTTTTTATATTGGGGGATGTTGATGATGTGTGTGTCATGCATAACCTAACTGCTGCACTCTATGACCTGATGTGTTGACAGGTGTAGTTTTAGGCCCTGTACTGACAGGATAACAAGTATCCATCCAGGATGACCTGGGCAAGCTATACTTATTTACTGGATTGCACTAACTTGCAATGTTATGATCTATGTGATGTCATGACAAGTGCCTAGTGGCACAGTGATTTGTGTGATTATGGTTTAAAGTGTTTTATGTACAATGCAAAGGATATTTTTATATAACCTTGTGTGGAGTCTCTTTTTGTTTTGTGCCTAATTTGCCACTGGTGAGTGTGTTGCGCAAATGCTTTACACATTGCCTCTGGGATAAGCCTGACTGCTCTGCCCAGCTACCAAGGGGGTGAGCAGGGGTTATCTTGTGTGTGTATCTCCCATACCCTGACTAAAGTGGTGGGTCCTGCCTGGCTTAAATGCATACCCTAGCCAACCAAAAACCCCACCCATTTCTAACAAGGAGTTTAAGGCCTGACAAGGGGGTTATGTTGCCAAGAAGAAATGGCAGTGTAAAACTGCATTCAGGTCGCAATAGCATGCCTTGGACATGTTTTAAGGAGCTACTTAAGTGGGTGGCACAATAATTGCTGCAGGCCCACTAGTAGCATTTAATTTACTGTGCTGGGTATATAGTTTACCACTCTACAAGGGACTTATGAGTAAATTAAATATGCCAATCGGGTATAAGCCATTGTTGGAAATGGCCCTTTTTGCAGGGTTATCCCCAAACTATTAGCTTCTTCCTCCTATTTTTTCCTGACCTGTTGTTGTTGTCTTTAGGACTCTGGGCACTTTACCACTGCTAATCAGTGCTAAAGTGCTTATGCTTTCTATGTAAATTGGTATTATGATTGGTTATTCATGATTGGCATATTTGATTTACTGATAAGCCCCTAGTAAAGTGCACTGAGTGTGCCAGGGCCTGTAAATGAAATGCTACTAGTGGGCCTGCGGCAATGATTGTGCCACCCAGAGTAGGTCTGAAAAGGTAACTCAGACCTGCCACCGCAGTGCCTGTGCACAGTTTGTAAACTGCCATGTCAACCTGGCAAGTGGGGCTCTAACCTTCGGTTTTCTTACATGTTAGTCACCCCTAAGGTAGGCCCAAGGTATCCCTGTGGGCGGGGTCAGTGTATGTGAAAGGTAGGACATGCCCTGATGTGTGTGGCGTGTCCTGATAGTGAAGTACTGCCAATTTCGTTTTTCACTATTGCAAGGCAATCTGTTCCCATAGGATAGAATGGGGAGTTTGCTTATAGCATCTTTTAAACATAACTACCCCTGGGAACAAGGTAGGAAAGTTTAGTATGCCTGAACTCAGAATCTAAAGACGTATCTTTTAGGAAAGGTGATTTTTACATTCTGTGTTTGAAAATACAGCTTTTAGAAAGAGTGTGTTTACTTGCTTAGCCATCCAGTGTGCCTTTGCTAGGATGTGTATTGACTGTCTGGCTTAGGAGTGATAGGGGCTGGGGATGTGCAGTGGCTGCAGAGAGTCTGGATGAGTCAGCGCTAAGCTGAATAGGCCTGGTCTGCATTTGGAGTGACGGGAGGAGTAGCACCTGCACCTGAATAGGGCTGTGCCTGCCTTCCAAAATGATGGCTCCACCCCCCTGTGGTGTCTCTGGAGCCAGGGCTCACACTGACAATGGAGGTTGTTGTGCACTTGCAAAGTGCTACCCCCCCCAGAACTGGTTTGGACTGGGCTCAGAGCCCTGGGCCAGGAGAGAACAAAGAGATTTACTTTATAAAAACAAGGGGCCAGACCCCAGACTTTTAGATCATCCCTGGAATTCAAGAGGACCCTTTGCCAAGGAGAAGAGCTGGAGAGACTGAGGAGAAATACTGATTCTTTGCTGTGTGGTGTGTGGGGTTGGCGTGCAGTTGCTGTTTCTGCCAAGGAAAGGAGAAGGACTTTGCTGTGTGCAGTGCCCCCTCCTTGAAGGAGATCGCCATGGGCCTGTGTGTGCTGGCCACCTGTTCTGAAGCGTCAGGGACACAAATACTTCACTCCCAGCTCCCCTAAACTCTGCTGCTGTGAGTTCTGACCTGCCAGGAGGTGCCTTTGTCTGTATTAGATCTCTGGTGGTTGTTGCTGCTATTTGGGAGCTGGAAGAGAGAAGGAACTTGAAGAACTACAAAAATGAAACATCGCTGTTTTTCTGATGCATCTCCATGGGGCGAGAAGAATTTCAATGCATGGCTGTGCCGCTACGAAAACCGCCGCTGCACCTGTCGCCACTGCAAGAATCAACGCATCGAGGGGTCGCTGCTGAAGAAAACTTGCCGCTGCTGCTTCGAATACCGACACATCTTGGATGTCCACACATCTCACCAGTGCAACAACTTTTCCCAACGCATCACCTGTGGACCGGAACTGTCATCAAGAATCAACGCATCATTTCCCCCTACAGACCGGATTCTACGCATCACTTCTCCTGCATGCAGCAGAACTGTTGCATCGCCTCCCGAAGTACTAAGGAACTGACGCATCTCTTTGTTTTCGACATTTCTTCACTCTGCGGCTGTTTGACCTTGTGAATTTTGACGCAACTACAGATACATTATATAAAAGTCATACATCCACGGTTTTCTGACGTACAAGTTCTTGAAACCTTTTGTAAGTCATATTTTTAACTGTGTTTATTGGATTTTTGTCGTTTTGGTCTTGTTAAGTTTAGATAAAGATATTTTATTTTTCTAAACTGGTGTGGTGTCCATGTGTGGTGTTTTCACTATGTTACTGTGAGTGTTAGTACAAATACTTTACCCATTGTCTTTGGGATAAGCCTGTCTGCTCGTGCTAAGCTACCAAGTGGTTGAGCAGGGGTTATCTTAAATGTGTATCCCCCTTACCCAGACTAGAAGCAAGGGTCCCTATTTGGACAAAGGTAGCTAGCCCTGCCAACTAGAGACACTCATTTGCAACAGCCACTTTTAGCAGGTTTATGGGAGTGAGCACAAGCACTTTAGCGCCAGTTGGGTGTCATGAAATGTACATAGTCCTAAGACTAACAAACTCGAATTTTAGCAAAAGTGAAGGGCAAAAGGCAAGACATTTGGGTGAAGAGGAACCCGAGGCTGACATATCTAACAACCAGACACATTGTCACTTCCAAACATATGGAAGATCAACTCAAATGGTACAAAATCAAAAATATATCATCACGTGGTAGAGAAAGACGCTCCAAACTGCTGTTGCATGAACATGGATGTACTGCCATAACATACCATCAGTGTCTTAATGATAAAGTGCCTTGGGCCCAGCTGCAACCATGAAAAATGTTTGCCCTGCTTTACAAACCGGGTTCAAAGAGTCCTGGCAATTACATATTGCATTAGCCTGCCTGAACTAGACCCCAAACTCTAAGAGCCATTCACATGTGATGAGCAACCCAATACGGATGTTAAAACACCACTGCATAGGTTTTATGTCAATGTTCATTTTTACAGATGTATTGTTAATCCCTATATATAAACATACATAAGCTTTCAGCACTGCGTAAAGTTTTACAAAGATTTTACCACCCTCGTGATGGAGGCACCGTTTTCCTTTCTCAATAAAGTAAAAAATGTGTGGCTTAAAGTCCTTGATACACTTTCAAGCTCAATGGAAAATGCATAGTATTTGACATGTGCAGACTAGAGATAGAACTACAGTGCCCTACACCTCTTGTGGGATGCGTCACCACACAATCACGTGATGCATCCTCATGTGATCTGGTGACACCATGCAAGCCACCACCTATCTCGCATTCAGTGAGTAGGATTGTCAACCTTTAAAGACAGAGGTATCCGACACATTGCTCAGCAAGAAGGAGGGGATGCGACTTAAGGACCAGAGCTGCTGACTTTGGAGCTAGCAAACCAGGTTTGAGTCTCAGCTTTGGCTCAACATCCTGTGATTCTGGGCAAATCACTTAATCTCCCTGTGCCTACCAAAAATGAATGTGTCCTTGTGGATTGTAACTTGTGCTCCTTTAAAGCGCTCCAATACCTTCGGGTCGAGTTTGCGCTATATTAAAAAAAAAAGAAAAAAACAACAAGCGAGAAAGGGAATCAACTAGGTTTACCTACCGACACGCTCCCTTGGCAAAGCAAGTGTGATGTATGGTTGACTGTGGGCATGGCGGGCATCTAACACAGGTCATATTTGCAACAAATCCCGCTCTTACATTTGAGAGCAAGGAGTTGCTTTGCCAGCATGAACCCCTAGAGGAAGCGAACACTTTGTATATGTATGAACAAGTGTGTTTGCGATTGGCATCATTGCTGACTATGATGGGGTGTACTTTCATCACTAACATGCACCCCAGCCTTAATGAGCATTAAAGCCTGATAGATGGATAGCGATAAGATTTGGAGATACAAAAGGTCTGCATACCTGTGGTTTACCAAAAATAAATAACAGGATCTCCAATGGTACTTCCATTGTTAGGCAAAGAAATATCCAATCGTATATAAGCAGACGTTTTTACAACTACTACCCACAATCAGAATCATGTGACTGAATGTAACTGAACCTGCTACAGTAAATTGATTACCATTTTCAAAGAGTGATGATTGGGGGTGAATACTTTGGCGAAGATTGTGCCAGTGCATGCATGTTCAAATAATGGGAACTGTGCGAGTATTTGTCCATATTTAATAATGACCTTCTACATACTGAAAAATAGACTTGTGCTACACCTAGAGTATTATATATGTAATTAATTATAAATCTCACTCAAGATTACGAATACAGTAAAGTGCCCCTTCTTCATGACCAGGAAGAGATTCAAAACTCAAGTCAGGTTCAGTGATGTGACTGAGAAGGAGCCCTCACATTTTTGTAACGTTTTCTATGCTGTGTCGCAGTGTACACACCAAACACCAGAGCAGTGGCGTCAGGCACAGGTAAGAGCGGTGGGGCGGTGGGGGCAGTGGCTGGGAAGTCGACAGTCAGCAGGAGAGGTAAAATTAAATTAAAAAATAAATAAAACCACTTACCTTGCGCTCGCAGCATTGCTAAGTCGACGATGCAGCAAGCACAAGGTAAGTGGTTTTATTTATTTATTTAATTAATTTTACCTCGACTGTCGACTATCGACTTCCGCCCCACCCTTCCCACTGCTTTTACCTGTGTCTGCCGCCACTGCACCAGAGAATTCACTGTGAATATTTTGAACACTTAGTGGTGTAGAACACTTTAATTAATGTTTTTAACCTTCTTATTCTCCTTGTCATAGTTTTTCATTACACATCATTATCATAGGTAGGAGAGCGTTATTCCTCTATACCAGATGAATGCATGACTGAGTGCTCTGTAGGTCGGGGTATATCAAGCCGTGACTAAGGCTACTAAATCAGTTGGGAACTACCAGTATCTGAAGCATGCTAGAAGACACCTAGTGGATTTCCGAAATTTCAACAGACAACAAACAATCTTCCTTTTTTACCATACTCAAGATACCCACTAATAAAGGTTTACTTTGAGGTATTTTTATTATATCTGATTCTCCTGAAATATTCAGTTGCCAATTATACAGAACTACCTGAAAGGGTTAAGTCTGTTCCAGTGGTACGTATGTACTGGGATGGGAGAAGGACACCAGTGATGAAGCATGCCACAAAAATGTGGGTGAAGCATCATTTTCCAATATCTCTTCTATGACACAAGAGGGTTATATTAAAAAATGTTCTGCAAATGGCATACTCTTTTTTTAATCTTTTGTATAAATGGGGAATTTGTGCCACAATATTAAGCCTCTCACTATCTTTTTTGTGGTAAGAAGATTAGACAATCAATCATGTCATATCTCACATGGCTTCTTCTTCTCTTTGAAGATTTGTGTCACCAGAACTATGAAGGAGAAGACTGCTTGCTTATAATAAGGCTATCTTGCAAAAAAGGGTCTGCTTAAAAGAAGGATTTCAGCGTCCACTTCGAAATACGTATCTAAGGTGAATTATTTAAACAAAACCTAAAAATGATCCCTATTAACATCAAACTCAAAAAGGTGGCCCCATCTTGCACATATATGTTACTGTACGTCATGTTAATATATTGTTTTGTGGAATTAATGTATCAATTCATGCATCTGACGAAGCCCTGGAGCACTCTGATTAGCATGTCCTCTCTAGACATTCTTTCCGACTCAAAGTTTGCTTGTGGGTTGGATGGCACCGGGGCCAGGCGTCCGAGGAGCCGGTTCCACTCAAATAGTGGCTTTTTTTTAACTTCTAACCAGATGGGTGAGGGGAGATTTGCTTCTTTGCAAGAGGGTTCCTTGTATCGTGCTACACTACTGGTGCAGCCATTCCTTGTTTTTTGCAGAGTTTTCAACAGGGGCTTACAGCATTATATCAGTACCAAAAAGTGCCATGTGGCACTAGCCTGATGCATGTCCTTATTCCTCAAAAGACAATACTGACGTGTTGATGTGCAGAACATAGCCAAATTCTGTCAAGATCCAGAGAACTATTAATGCCACCAGGGTTGGACAGGCCTATAGGGTAATCTGGCAGTGTACCAAGGGCTGGTCTGATAGGTCAGTGTGTAGGCCATGTTTTGGCTGTCTGAGTGCCTGAGTTGGTGTCGTGTGGGACAGATGATTTTGCTGCTGCTTTCCTTGATATTACCACAAACATTGCCTGCACTAACACTTATAGTCTATCATAACTTGCAAAACATCTATCTGCACAGTACGTCTTTATACTTTCAAAACCACACTAATTTGCAAATGTATGGCACTTTTTAGCTGTCAGCTTCGCTAACGGGGGCCACTTTAATTTTGCTGACCTGACCTATTTTCTGTCCCAGTGCATGGCGCTCTTACTGTATGGTGTGTATGTACACACACGAAGAGGGCCAAAGGAGTTTTAAAGACAAGCATTGGTGCGCTCCCCGATTCTTAATAATACAAAACACAAAAACCCTTGGGTCTGTAAAGAAATCCCTGGGATGACAAACAACAGCTGGCTACAAAGAAGGCATCCCTTTACAGGACGGTTCCCCTCACCCACCAGAGGTGGCATGCTTCATCATCCGGAATCCTCCTCGCATCCTAGAGCCTAGTCATGATGCTGTTTACAACCCCCTTGCTGTGAGGGAGGAGCTCAGGGATGTTTTTTGTGAGAGGTGTTATTACTAAAACCCAAAGAGAGCTAACTTGGCATAGTGAGAGGTGCAGTGCAGGAAGTGTAGGGGAAACATCCTTTACAACGCAACTTTTACCACGCAGTGCCTTTACGATGCAACTTTTACAACGCAAACCATTACAACGCATTGCGCTGGGGAGCGCTCTAGGATAGGGAATAGATTTAATTTACTATCCAACACCTTCCCCACTATCCACGGGGACTGGAGTTGGAATAGTAAATTAAACTATTCACTATCCAGCATCCCAAAGCGCTATGCGTTGTAAAGGCATGCGTTGTAAATACTGCGTTGTAAAGGCATGCGTGGTAAAAGCATGCGTTGTAATGTCATACATCCGAAGTGTAGGGTTGTTAAAACTAGCTACAGGGTTTACCACAGTATTTTATTCTGGCTACCAGGTACTAGGATTAAAAACAAGAAGTATGACAGAAAACTTTAGATCCTATCGTAGTAAGCTTAGATCAACATGTTTCAGCCAGTGACCTATAGAGTATTGTGACTTTCTTCAGGATCTTAGTTGGTTACTGCTGTGAAAGTGAAAATGTTTCAAGTGAAAAGAAATAATTAATACAGCACCAGTGATCCATGTGGAACAAGGTAATGGGTTCACCAGTAATACCTGTATGGGGACATAAAAGACATGTCAAACTATATTTTAATTAATAATGACTTGAGACAATGCAGCTAGTGTGTAAAACAATTTGTCTCCCAGAAAGAGATATATACATTAGTTCATGTTGGGCTATTTTTTCCTGACCTGTTGTTGTTGTCTTTAGGACTCTGGGCACTTTACCATTTCTAATCAGTGCTAAAGTGCATATGCTCTCTATATATTATTATAGATTATATGGCCTCTATATATTATATATTATATTATATGCTCTCTATGTAAATTGGTATTATGATTGGTTATTCATGATTGGCATATTTGATTTACTGATAAGCCCCTAGTAAAGTGCACTGAGTGTGCCAGGGCCTGTAAATGAAATGCTACTAGTGGGCCTGCAGCACTGATTGTGCCACCCAGAGTAGGTCTGAAAAGGTAACTCAGACCTGCCATCGCAGTGCCTGTGCACAGTTTGTAAACTGCCATGTCAACCTGGCAAGTGGGTTCTATAACCTTTGGTTTTCTTACATGTTAGTCACCCCTAAGGTAGGCCCAAGGTATCCCTGTGGGCGGGGTCAGTGTATGTGAAAGGTAGGACATGCCCTGATGTGTGTGGCATGTCCTGATAGTAAAGTACGGCCAATTTTGTTTTTCACTATTGCAAGGCAATCTGTTCCCATACGATAGAATGGGGAGTTTGCTTATAACATCTTTTAAACATAACTACCCCTGGGAACAAGGTAGGAAAATAAAGTTTAGTATGCCTGAACTCCGAATCTAAAGACGCATCTTTTAGGAAAGGTGATTTTTACATTCTGTGTTTGAAAATGCAGCTTTTAGAAAGAGTGTGTTTACTTGCTTAGCCATCCAGTGTACCTCTGCTAGGATGTATATTGACTGGCTTAGGAGTGATAGGGGCTGGGGATGTGCAGTGGCTGCAGAGAGTCTGGATGAGTCAGCACTAAGCTGAAAAGGCCTGGTCTGCATTTGGAGTGACGGGAGGAGTAGCACCTGCACCTGAACAGGGCTGGGCCTGCCTTCCACAATGATGGCTCCACCCCCCTGTGGTGTGTCTGGAGCCAGGGCTCACACTGACAATGGAGGTTGTTGTGCACTTGCAAAGTGCCCCCTAGAACTGGTTTGGACTGGGCTCAGGAGAGAACAAAGGGATTTACTGTATAAAAAGAGGGGCCCAGACCTCAGACTTTAGATCATCCCTGGAATTCAAGATACCCTTTACCAAGGAGAAGAGCTGGAGAGACTGAGGAGAGATACTGCTTCTTTGTTGTGTGCTGTGTGGGGTTGGCCTGCAGTTGCTGTTTCTGCCAAGGAAAGGAGAAGGACTTTGCTGTGTGCTGTGCCCCCTCCTTGAAGGAGATCTCCATGGGCCTGTGTGTGCTGGCCTCCTGTACTGAAGCATCAGAGAAACAAATACTTCACTCCCAGCTTCCCTAAACTCTGCTGCTGTGAGTTCTGACCTGCCAGGAGGTGCATTTGCCTGTATTAGATCTCTGGAGGTTGTTGCTGCTATTTGAGAGCTGGAAGAGAGAAGGAACTTGAAGAACTACAAAAACGAAGCATCGCTGTTTTTCTGATGCATCTCCATGGGGCGAGAAGAATTTCAATGCATGGCTGTGCCGCTACGAAAACCGCCGCTGCACCTGTCGCCACTGCAAGAATCAACGCATCGAGGGGTCGCTGCTGAAGAAAACTTGCCGCTGCTGCTTCGAATACCGACACATCTTGGATGTCCACACATCTCACCAGTGCAACAACTTTTCCCAATGCATCACCTGTGGACCGGAACTGTCATGAAGAATCAACGCATCATTTCCCCCTACAGACCGGATTCTACACATCACTTCTCCTGCATGCAGCAGAACTGTTGCATCGCCTCCCGACGTACTAAGGAACTGACGCATCTCTTTGTTTTCAACATTTCTTCACTCTGCGGCTGTTTGACCTTGTGAATTTTGATGCAACTACCATGTACTTTATATAAAAGTCATGCATCCATGGTTTTCTGACGTACAAGTTCTTGAAACCTTTTGTAAGTCATATTTTTAACTGTGTTTGTTGGATTTTTGTCGTTTTGGTCTTGTTAAGTTTAAATAAAGATATTTTATTTTTCTAAACTGGTGTGGTGTCCATGTGTGGTGTTGTCACTATGTTACTGTGAGTGTTAGTACAAATACTTTATACATTGCCTTTGAGATGAGCCTGTCTGCTCGTGCTAAGCTACCAAGTGGGTGAGCAGGGTTTATCTTGAATGTGTATCCCCCTTACCCAGACTAGAAGCAAGGGTCCCTATTTGGACAAAGGTAGCTACCCCTGCCAACTAGAGACACTCATTTGCAACTGCCACTTTTAGCAGGTTTATGGGAGTGAGCACAAGCACTTCAGCGCTGGTTGGGTGTCGTGAAATGTACATAGTCCTAAGGCCAACAAACTCGAATTTTAGCAAAAGTGAAGGGCAAAAGGCAAGACATTTGGGTGAAGAGGAACCCGAGGCTGACATATCTAACAACGAGACACATTGTCACTTCCAAACATATGGAAGATCAACTCAAATGGTACAAAATCAAAAATATATCATCACATGGTAGAGAAAGACGCTCCAAACTGCTGTTGCATGAACATGGATGTACTGCCATAACATACCATCAGTGTCTTAATGATAAAGTGCCTTGGGCCCATCTGCAACCATGAAAAATGTTTGCCCTACTTTACAAACCGGGTTCAAAGAGTCCTGGCAATTACATATTGCATTAGCCTGCCTGAACTAGACCCCAAACTCTAAGAGCCATTCACATGTGATGAGCAACCCAATACGGATGTTAAAACACCACTGCATAGGTTTTATGTCAATGTTCATTTTTACAGATGTATTGTTAATCCCTATATATAAACATACATAAGCTTTCAGCACTGCGTAAAGTTTTACAAAGATTTTACCACCCTCGTGATGGAGGCACAGTTTTCCTTTCTCAATAAAGTAAAACATGTGTGGCTTAAAGTCCTTGATACACTTTCAAGCTCAATGGAAAATGCATAGTATTTGACATGTGCATACTAGAGATAGAACTACAGTGCCCTACACCTCTTGTGGGATGCGTCACCACACAATCACGTGATGCATCCTCATGTGATCTGGTGACACCATGCAAGCCACCACCTAGCTCGCATTCAGTGAGTAGGATTGTCAACCTTTGAAGACAGAGGTATCCGACACATTGCTCAGCAACAAGGAGGGGATGCGACTTAAGGACCAGAGCTGCTGACTTTAGAGCTAGCAAACCTGGTTCGAGTCTCATCTTTGGCTCAACATCCTGTGATTCTGGGCAAATTACTTAATCTCCCTGTGCCTACCAAAAATGAATGTGTCCTTGTGGATTGTAACTTGTGCTCCTTTAAAGCGCTCCAATACCTTCGGGTCGAGTTTGCGCTATATTAAAAAAAAAGAAAAAAACAACAAGCGAGAAAGGGAATCAACTAGGTTTACCTACCGACACGCTCCCTTGGCAAAGCAAGTGTGATGTATGTTTGACTGTGGGCATGGCGGGCATCTAACACAGGTCATATTTGCAACAAATCCCGCTCTTACATTTGAGAGGAAGGAGTTGCTTTGCCAGCCTGAACCCCTAGAGGAAGCGAACACTTTGTATATGTATGAACAAGTGTGTTTGCGATTGGCATCATTGCTGACTATGATGGGGTGTACTTTCATCACTAACATGCACCCCAGCCTTAATGAGCATTAAAGCCTGATAGATGGATAGAGCTAAGATTTGGAGATACAAAAGGTCTGCATACCTGTGGTTTACCAAAAATAAATAACAGGACCTCCAGTGGTACTTCCATTGTTAGGCAAAGAAATATCCAATTGTATATAAGCAGACGTTTTTACAACTACTACCCACAATCAGAATCATGTGACTGAATGTAACTGAACCTGCTACAGTAAATTGATTACCATTTTCAAAGAGTGATGATTGGGGGTGAATACTTTGGCGAAGATTGTGCCAGTGCATGCATGTTCAAATAATGGGAACTGTGCGAGTATTTGTCCATATTTAATAATGACCTTCTACATACTGAAAAATAGACGTGTGCTACACCTAGAGTATTATATATGTAATTAATTATAAATCTCACTCAAGATTACGAATACAGTAAAGTGCCCCTTCTTCATGACCAGGAAGAGATTCAAAACTCAAGTCAGGTTCAGTGATGTGACTGAGAAGGAGCCCTCACATTTTTGTAACGTTTTCTATGCTGTGTCGCAGTGTACACACCAAACACCAGAGCAGTGGCGTCAGGCACAGGTAAGAGCGGTGGGGCGGTGGGGGCAGTGGCTGGGAAGTCGACAGTCAGCAGGAGAGGTAAAATTAAATTAAAAAATAAATAAAACCACTTACCTTGTGCTCGCAGCATTGCTAAGTCGACGATGCAGCAAGCGCAAGGTAAGTGGTTTTATTTATTTATTTAATTAATTTTACCTCAACTGTCGACTATCGACTTCCGCCCCACCCTTCCCACTGCTTTTACCTGTGTCTGCCGCCACTGCACCAGAGAATTCACTGTGAATATTTTGAACACTTAGTGGTGTAGAACACTTTAATTAATGTTTTTAACCTTCTTATTCTCCTTGTCATAGTTTTTCATTACACATCATTATCATAGGTAGGAGAGCGTTATTCCTCTATACCAGATGAATGCATGACTGAGTGCTCTGTAGGTCGGGGTATATCAAGCCGTGACTAAGGCTACTAAATCAGTTGGGAACTACCAGTATCTGAAGCATGCTAGAAGACACCTAGTGGATTTCCGAAATTTCAACAGACAACAAACAATCTTCCTTTTTTACCATACTCAAGATACCCACTAATAAAGGTTTACTTTGAGGTATTTTTATTATATCTGATTCTCCTGAAATATTCAGTTGCCAATTATACAGAACTACCTGAAAGGGTTAAGTCTGTTCCAGTGGTACGTATGTACTGGGATGGGAGAAGGACACCAGTGATGAAGCATGCCACAAAAATGTGGGTGAAGCATCATTTTCCAATATCTCTTCTATGACACAAGAGGGTTATATTAAAAAATGTTCTGCAAATGGCATACTCTTTTTTTAATCTTTTGTATAAATGGGGAATTTGTGCCACAATATTAAGCCTCTCACTATCTTTTTTGTGGTAAGAAGATTAGACAATCAATCATGTCATATCTCACATGGCTTCTTCTTCTCTTTGAAGATTTGTGTCACCAGAACTATGAAGGAGAAGACTGCTTGCTTATAATAAGGCTATCTTGCAAAAAAGGGTCTGCTTAAAAGAAGGATTTCAGCGTCCACTTCGAAATACGTATCTAAGGTGAATTATTTAAACAAAACCTAAAAATGATCCCTATTAACATCAAACTCAAAAAGGTGGCCCCATCTTGCACATATATGTTACTGTACGTCATGTTAATATATTGTTTTGTGGAATTAATGTATCAATTCATGCATCTGACGAAGCCCTGGAGCACTCTGATTAGCATGTCCTCTCTAGACATTCTTTCCGACTCAAAGTTTGCTTGTGGGTTGGATGGCACCGGGGCCAGGCGTCCGAGGAGCCGGTTCCACTCAAATAGTGGCTTTTTTTTAACTTCTAACCAGATGGGTGAGGGGAGATTTGCTTCTTTGCAAGAGGGTTCCTTGTATCGTGCTACACTACTGGTGCAGCCATTCCTTGTTTTTTGCAGAGTTTTCAACAGGGGCTTACAGCATTATATCAGTACCAAAAAGTGCCATGTGGCACTAGCCTGATGCATGTCCTTATTCCTCAAAAGACAATACTGACGTGTTGATGTGCAGAACATAGCCAAATTCTGTCAAGATCCAGAGAACTATTAATGCCACCAGGGTTGGACAGGCCTATAGGGTAATCTGGCAGTGTACCAAGGGCTGGTCTGATAGGTCAGTGTGTAGGCCATGTTTTGGCTGTCTGAGTGCCTGAGTTGGTGTCGTGTGGGACAGATGATTTTGCTGCTGCTTTCCTTGATATTACCACAAACATTGCCTGCACTAACACTTATAGTCTATCATAACTTGCAAAACATCTATCTGCACAGTACGTCTTTATACTTTCAAAACCACACTAATTTGCAAATGTATGGCACTTTTTAGCTGTCAGCTTCGCTAACGGGGGCCACTTTAATTTTGCTGACCTGACCTATTTTCTGTCCCAGTGCATGGCGCTCTTACTGTATGGTGTGTATGTACACACACGAAGAGGGCCAAAGGAGTTTTAAAGACAAGCATTGGTGCGCTCCCCGATTCTTAATAATACAAAACACAAAAACCCTTGGGTCTGTAAAGAAATCCCTGGGATGACAAACAACAGCTGGCTACAAAGAAGGCATCCCTTTACAGGACGGTTCCCCTCACCCACCAGAGGTGGCATGCTTCATCATCCGGAATCCTCCTCGCATCCTAGAGCCTAGTCATGATGCTGTTTACAACCCCCTTGCTGTGAGGGAGGAGCTCAGGGATGTTTTTTGTGAGAGGTGTTATTACTAAAACCCAAAGAGAGCTAACTTGGCATAGTGAGAGGTGCAGTGCAGGAAGTGTAGGGGAAACATCCTTTACAACGCAACTTTTACCACGCAGTGCCTTTACGATGCAACTTTTACAACGCAAACCATTACAACGCATTGCGCTGGGGAGCGCTCTAGGATAGGGAATAGATTTAATTTACTATCCAACACCTTCCCCACTATCCACGGGGACTGGTGTTGGAATAGTAAATTAAACTATTCACTATCCAGCACCCCAAAGCGCTATGCGTTGTAAAGGCATGCGTTGTAAATACTGCGTTGTAAAGGCATGCGTGGTAAAAGCATGCGTTGTAATGTCATACATCCGAAGTGTAGGATGTTAAAACTAGCTAAAGGGTTTACCACAGTATTTTATTCTGGCTACCAGGTACTAGGATTAAAAACAAGAAGTATGACAGAAAACTTTAGATCCTATCGTAGTAAGCTTAGATCAACATGTTTCAGCCAGTGACCTATAGAGTATTGTGACTTTCTTCAGGATCTTAGTTGGCTACTGCTGTGAAAGTGAAAATGTTTCAAGTGAAAAGAAAGAATTAATACAGCACCAGTGATCCATGTGGAACAAGGTAATGGGTTCACCAGTAATACCTGTATGGGGACATAAAAGACATGTCAAACTATATTTTAATTAATAATGACTTGAGACAATGCAGCTAGTGTGTAAAACAATTTGTCTCCCAGAAAGAGATATATACATTAGTTCATGTTGGGCCAAAGTAAGCAACATACATGGCCCACACACCCAGAACCCCTCTCCCGCAGGGGTGCATTATAATTTAGAAGAGTGTGTGACACCAGAAGTGGTTATCAAAAGTCAGAGGCCCTTACCTGCAAACATCAGGTATCATGCCCATCTTGTCCTTAGCATCAAGGCTTATGGCACAAGCGTGTGTCCAACCTGTACAGACAATGTTGTTAAATACATTGAATATGAGGGAGAGAGGAAGATGCTGATCATAAGCAACGAGCATGGTAAAAAGGGGAGACCAAATCAACTCAGATGTATAATGAACTGCAATTGTTCTATGTTGCATTTACAAAACAAGAAAAATCAGGAGCTATATTTTCTATTCATAAACTATTGCTGCTAAAAAAACAGGAGAAGTGTACAGTCAGTAAACAGTATAGTCGTCTCACATCACTCCCCGTACAAGCTGATGATAAGACAGAGCTCAAGAGCAGGACTCAAAATAAACTAGTGTAGGAGCAACTCCACTTCGTGTTATGTCCTCTGGTATTCATGGGCAATGAGGATACTAGGTATAACAGAAAAATCAGTGATGCAGTGCTGATAATAGTTGTGTGTATCACGTGCAATCCTGAGTGCATGTACATGATAGAACGCAGAAGTGCAGAAATTGCGCCCTGCCCGGAGTTACAAAAAGTGGTTTTCTATGAGGTTCCCAACTGTCAGTGTCTCTTTCAGGTGAAGTAGCTAACCCCAGTGCATGCCTAAGGTGACCGGGGTCCTACATGCGCATGCTTGACGGTGGTAACCGGCCGAGCACTAAAACTCTAAATCGTCACGTAACTGGTAGACCAGTAGGTCGGTAGGTCACCATAGTGTAACCGTCAGGATAAAAAAAAATATCTTATGTGGGTGACTATTATAAAAATCATTATTTGACGATAAACAGAGATATGGTTGGGTACTTCCGGGCATGTTATGTAGCGCATGGATCGTGACCTATGTGAACCAGGGAGAGAGGAACAAAACACTGAAAAAAACGTGACGAGGGTGAATATTAAAGAATAGACGGGTTGTATAGCAGGGAGATATAAATAGGACATGCTGGTTATGTCATGCCTATTCTCACCTCTGTGTTACAGTTGGGCATCAATGCGCGCTTGCCGGGGAGCAGGGGAGTTTAAACCACGGACCAGGACAGTTTTTCCTCAAGATCTGACCTGGTGTTGGACTGCTTCCAGGTAGCGGCGCAATGGCCGCCGAGAGTAGTAGTCTTTCTTCATAGGGTAGCAGTGTATTGTATGTATATAGGCAATGCTGGTAGTTGTACGACAGGGGAACAAAGATGTATCTTAATAATGATGTCTCCTGTGGATTGGCTCGCAGTAAAGTAATAGTGACCAATTGCCTTACCCATCGTGAAGTTGTAAAAACTCGTAGAACCTCCCACAGTGCTTCGTACAACAAGGAGTTTATTAGGAAACGGAGGGCGGGTGGAGGGAGGGGAGCCACAGATGGAGAAAGTACCAGTTAGTTTGTCATAGCAGTAATGGCAAGCCTGAGAAGAGGTATGCTCTTAGTGTGTATGCTACCAAAGGTCTGGGTGTGTAACATTAAGGACAACCATGACGTGTCGTCATTCAGCCCTCTTGTTGCTGTGCCCAACCTAAATACCCATCTTTGTTCTATCTTTAAATGTGTCTTATTCAGCCCTGTAGCCTAGGTGATAGAGTGGGTTTGTCCAGGACTGTCCACCTCAAATCATACACACTGTGATGTTTGTCCCCAAAATTTGTTGTGTGTTTAGTTTCTTACTTTTTGCACCGAATGGTGCTTTTATATTCCGATATTCGGATCTTGATAGGTAGTCATGCCTACGTACCTGAGGCTGCAAGGGCAGGTGATTAAGTATATGAGCCCCTCACTATTACAATGAGTGTGTTGTTTCAACTCCCAAGGATGGCTAGTCCCGAGGTCGATGGTCTTGGTGACTGAGGTCAAAGGGTATACACCATAAAAGCCACATGGAAAATGTCCCAGTACAGTTGGGAGACTCCATAGGTTATTTTGTCTGATGAATGATGATGGGCTCGGTCTGGTGTGGACCAGACTGTCTCTTAGGTTGTGACTCCTACTAAAAGCAAAAAGGGCTTCTGGTGAGATTGTTCCCCTTTGTTAAGGATTTGCCAATTTCTGTGTATCACTTTTTTAAACTTGATTAGATAGAGAACAGAAGGTGTTGACACATACTAGTCTGTCTCTTGATTCTGTGTCTGGTGTGGCATCTAGGAGGGCATCTCGATTATTGTTCTTTGCTCGTTTGGCAGATCTCTTGACTAAGGAGAGAGGATAGTGTCTTTCCACTAGATTGTGGCATAGACTGGTGGCATGTTCTTGGTATTTTTCTGTGCTGGTACACTTGCAGCACAGCCTGAGAAAATGGCCGAATGGTAAGTTGTCCCGCAACGCCTTTGGATGGTAACTATCATATTATAGGAGCGCGTTCCGGGCCTTTGGCTTCTGATCAACTCAGTTTCCAGGCTGCCAGCACATGGAATGATCAAAAGATCAAGGAATGGTAGGCGTTCTTTACTATGCTCGCAGGTAAAGTGTAAGAAAGGGTTCTGAGAGTTGAGCCAACAATGGAATTGAGTGATGTAGGTGGAATCACCGCGCCAAATAAATCACTAGTATAGCGTCGATATACCGTTTCCACAAGATGATGTGTGATTGGTAAGGATTCTTACTGTATCTTCACGCAGAGGCCTAGAACAGGTGCCTGATGATAAGTTATAGGACAGCATGGTGGATATTAATTTGAGGAGATGCACAAAGTAGCCTGATATTCATTTAATATTGTGAAATATCGCTCACAGTTCCTGCATTGAGGCTAAGCTCTGTATTAAGCATGTAAAAAGCGTTGACTAATTTTTCAAGATTTTTTTTCACCCGTTGCTTGCTTCGTGTCTCGTAATAACATGGTAAAAACAGACAGCAACAAATTGCTATAAGATTTAGCCGCAGCTCGCATCATGTAATATGCACTCTGTTTCTATGCCAAAGGCAAAAACAATCACATTTTGCCATATTAAATAATTGGATTTTGCGGTGCATGTTGCTTTTATTCTAAAGGGACATTTGACGCGTTGTAATCACCTGAATATTAACACGGGACTGCAGGCTTTTACTGGGTATATTAAAGTTTTTGAGCGTCAAATCCTACCTCTGTCAAGACTTAGGCAAATGTTTCCTCTGATCAACCTTCCAGCCAGCCAGTAAGGTGTCAGCGCGGGAAACTGTTGCTGAGGGCTCTCACTAAATGCGACACAAAGCAAAATAAAAATCCCACAGCGAGGCAAAACGTCTGTCCTCTGGGAAGGGGCTTGCAAACTCTCCATCGCGTGTTTTAATGAGTAGATCAGTAAAAATGAATTGAGCAAAAACTGCTTTTGGAGGCCAACTGTCATTAGGGATGTGAAGTTAATATAAAATGCAATCAGTGAACACAAGCGACTTGTCTAGATAACGGACGTCACTAACGCCCCCCTCGCGGGGATTAAATACAGAAACAGTATTTTTAGACCGAATGTGAGATTTAAAGGCAAATGTTCAAGCACAGCGATGAATGCAGCCAACGACCTGAATAAACAGCCGACAGTGCGATTAAAGTGACATATGCACCTCCCTTCTCAGAAGCCGTCGCTGACCTCCAACTTCCAGCTCTCGCGTTCCTTCCTGGTAAAGACATCAAAAGCAATTGTGTAAGGTTTGATGCTTACAGAAATCCACTCAAACAAAAACACAAACAGTACTTACTCTGCCACTCACGCCGGCGTTCAGCTGGTGAACTTATTGTACAGTAAGCAAATCACTGGCAGGCGCAGGCCTGTCCATCTGTTCGGAGAGTTGTGCAATCTGTGCTGGGCAGTAAATTATTCAGATCCGTCGTTACTCGACTCCTATGCGTCTAAGAAAATCTTTAATGCTGCAGTGGTTAAAAAAGTAAGAAAAAAACAAACTCGTTAATTCATGCAGTAGGTATGCATTCCCTCTAAAGGTTGGCTGAATGCCCACTGGCTGCAGTGACCCCGCCGCTGATCATCATCAGCTCCCAAGTGGTGTAAACCCAATGCGAATGTACAAAGAAACACTGACCATCTCTATAAAGTGAGACATTAGAAAATGTCCGTGTCGAAAATCCTTAAAAATGCTCTTGTGCAAAAGTGAAGCAAAAGGTTCGCATTTCGATTTTCAAAAGTAGATGTGTCTATAATATTATGAAATGGCTTAAAGAGAGACATACATAAGCTTACAGTATACATTCACAAACAGAACTGCAGATGGACGTCGTATAATGAAGTGCATCCTAAGCATAAAAGAGTGGCTGGCATACTGCCAGTGCATGCAAGCCATGAAAAGTGAAATAAACCTACAGTATGCCAATGTTTGCAAGGCATACGAAGTGGAATAACCCTACAGTATGCCATTGCATACAAGGCATACGAGGTAAAATAAATCTACAGTATGCCAATGCATGCAAGGCATAAAAAGTGAAATAAACCTACAGTATGCCAATGCATGCAAGGCATAAAAAGTGAAATAAACCTACAGTATGCCAATGCATGCAAGGCATAAAAGGTGAAATAAACCGACAGTATGCCAATGCATGCAAGGCATACAAAGTGAAATAAACCTGTAGTATGCCAATGCATACAAGGTATAAACAGTGAAATAAACCTACACTATGCCATTGAATCCAAGACATACAAATTGAAATAAACCCACAGTATGCCAATGCATACAAGGCATAACAAGTTAAATAAACCTACACTATGCCATTGCATCCAAGGCATACAAAGTGAAATAAACCCACAGTATGCCATTGCATCCAAGGTATAAAGAGTGACATAATCCTACAATATGTCATTACATAAAGGCACTACATCTGTACATCGTACATTGAAGTGCACCCAAGGCACAAAGAGTGTTAATCCTAAAGTATCAGTCGAAAGGATTACCCGAGACGCCCATCATGCATTGAATTGTATCCGAGGTTACAAAGAGGCCTTGCTCAACCTGCACAGACTAAACACAGAAACTCTCTGCGCCTCCTGCAGAGAACATGCAACGTTTGCACATCTTCCATAGCTCCTCGTGCCCTTATGAAACCGAGATAGTGGCACTGGATGGTCTTGTCGCAGTTTTCTAGCTAAAATGGTAAATATGCAGAAGCACAGCCCAGAAGAGCCTGGTGGATTGGTCCGTAGCCCTGATGCTGACACTTGTGCAGTAAGGAGCTCGATGCGAGACTGCAAGGGCCATGAACTGGCACATGATCCTGTGCGCTGGAAAAGCCCATAGGTGGGCAGCTTGAGTCCAGAAGTCATTACCGATGGCAGAAGCTAATTCAAAGCAGCATATAGGGCATGGAGTGCAGTAAGTGCAGTAGATATTTGCACCTTCACACATCAGGGAACTTAAATACCACACAAACTCACATGTGCATCACCTGTACCTGTGCACAGGATCATTTCACTGGCCTTCAGAAGCAGAGCGTGCCAGCGCCGTGCCAGTGAACGCATGACCTACAGGGTATGGACCAAATGAGGCAGAGGGAGAAAGGCACTGGTGCTTGCTGCAGCCCTGTCAACCTGGCAGCGATGGCGCTGCTCCCCGTCACCCCAGGTGTCTTCACTAGCCTCTTTTTATGTCCCATGAAGGTAAGCTGGTGGCTATCACACGTGTGCTGGACAATGCTGATACCTGCTTTTAATGGTAAGGAAAGGAAGCCGCTGGGACTGTCCAGAGCAGCACAGCAGCTGCCCGAGCAAGAGGACAACAAAGAAAAAAGCCGCCATATACTCTAAAGTGTATCGCTACACGTGCACACCGCATGAACATCAATAAGTGCTTGATTTGTACAAAAAAAACCAAAATTAGCTCTGGTGTCCAAAGCTCCACTCAGAAACCTTCTCGGCGAATAAAAAGGCTGATATTCGGCACCACTGGGACCCTCTACCAGACGCTTCCTGCCCGATTTATGTCACTCTCACAGGTTTCTGCTTTCTCCCTTTGTGTGTTTATCCCCCTCTTGCTCTCCGTAAATGTTTGATGCGGAAAAATAAGTGTCAGTTTCCAAAAATGAGCGACGGTGGGCTCCACCAGCAACCACAGGCTCAAACTAAGCACAGTCCAAAATAAAAATACAATCTTGGCAGCCCATGCTGACAGACACAATTGACTCCACAAAGGGTCCCAGAGAACCCTCTCAATGTGCATCTGAAACCAGACCCACAGTCAATTACTAGGAACTGACTGAGAGTGGAGAAGACCCACTGAATGGATCCAACACTACTGCACATTGATCCTTTGTGTCACTAGTGGGTCTTCACTACAGCACCTGCTCTTCTTGCAGTGTGAAATTGACGCACCTTGTTCAAAGCAGATAAATAACAACAGACATTCATGCTAGTGACTGTGTGAATGTATGACCTCTTCAGAAGAAAGCAGAAGGCAGCATTTCAATATATGTCAGACTCACTACAAATATCAAAATGGACTTCTTACAGTATCTCTACTCAGAACTTCCTCTTCTGCAGCTCAACTAAAGACTACTGCCTGACGCTTTTCCTCTCAGCAAACATAACAATCAACCTGTTTGACATTTTTTTCATACCTCCCTTTTCCTTTAAACCATCACTGTGCTTCCTACCCACCTAAAATGTGCACTAAGAGAATAATTCCAGTATAAATCTAGTACAAATGCTTCCCAGCATTCGTCAAGACCACTAGACACCATCTTCTCCACAATGCAGACCATTTGCCCAACTCCTTAATGTGCTCCTCACTGGGCCACAGATTAAGAAGTGCAGGGCTGGACTGGGAACCCTGGGGCGGGGGTGCTAGTGGAAAGCACCACTCCTGTCTCACCGCTGCTGCTTTTGTTACAGGGGGCTAATATTGCAGCTGCGGCCAGTCAGGCCCTAAGGAAGCGCATGTGAACCTCACTGCAGTTCAGATATCCAAAGAATAACTTAAATATTTCCCCCTGGTATCATGAGGATGAATGAAACTACTAAGATTGTCCCTAACTTAATTCCCCTTGGCTCTGTTCCAAATTTCACTAAGAGGAGCTACCGCACTAGCAAGCTTAACCACTTATTACCGGTTTTTACCGTTCTAAAATATTTTCCCCTCACCTAATTTAAAAATGCTTTGGTGTAACTCTAACAATAGATTTCAGACCTTCAAAAGTTTATAAAAATCCTCATGTGTCACATCCTCATCAAGGAAACTTTATTCAGACATTGAGAGGCATATTTATGATGCTTTTCCGTTTCCCCCTGCCCCACGTAAAGGGATGTAAGGGCAATGCAAAACCTAATTCAGATTTATTCAGACATGCAAGGTCACTTTGTGTGGCCCTACATGGTTTGATAAATCCAGAGTAACGCCACACAGTGTAAATCGCTGTGTTGAGTTACTCTGCCCCAGGGAGCCATGGAGCGTGGGTGTTCCAACGCATCCACTTATGGATTTTGGTGCTTTTCCAGATTTACCATTACTGGTAAACTTGGAAATTCGTCAAAATGCTATGCCTTCCCAGGGGAGGCATAACAAAGAGAAATATCTTTATTTCTTCTTGTATTTCCCTCTTTCTATGTGTGCTGCTTCCTGCAGTACACATAAAAAGAGGAAAAAGCCTCAGAGTATTGATTTTGTGCTTGAAGATATCCCTTCCTGTACTAAAACAATCCCATTTGCAACGCTGGCACCCTTGCACCATGGTGTAAGGGTTCCTGCATTGGCGCTAAGCAGCTCAAAGGGCTCCAGCGCAAGGAAAGGACAGAACAGCATCGTATAATGTGAAATATGGTGCATTCCTGCCCATCCCCTTTCACACAGCGCAACACAGTGTCTTGCTGCGCTGCATGAAAGTTTAATAAATCTGCCCATAGGACCCTCTTTCTAGAAAAGGTCTGATCAATTAAAAAAGATATTGCCTTATAGCTCGCTTGACAGGTCCAAAAGTGCCACCAAAAACAAAATAGCTACCATCACTTAATGCTACCTCCATACTTTAAGACCAACCTGAAGCCCTTTTCTGTAATTGTTTATTTTCCATAGTTTTGGGTAAACCACAAGTTAAAATGGTTAAATAGATTGCATTCATAAATCATAATTCAAAAAGTTATTTTCTAACAACCTGCAATAGGTTAATAGACTTCCAGTGGTGAAAAACCTAAAAACGCCAGAATCTCCCCCATGATAGTTATCTATTCCAACTGATGCGGCCACTGCCATGGTTATAACATATGACAAGGTTGACAAAAGGCATTAAATCAGTGCCCAATTTGTCAGAGCCACATTGTGTTTTGCCGCTGTAGTAGCTTAAATGTGATTGGGCCTCATAAATTATTTTATTTGATTTAGTTTCCACTACTCACCAAATAACCTCAGCTACCATATCAAACTACCTACGTCCTCAGATGGATCTTGTTCTGTGCTGTAAGGGACTGGAATAGTTAGGAGATGGGCGATTATCATATGGGGACCTGGAATAGATAATCGCCAATATTCAAAAATATGAGCAATCACCCAGGTAAAACCCACACTTACTTGATCATCAAATCACTTTTGAATTTAGACACAACCAAATAAATGAAACAGAATCAGAAGAATCTTTTACCATTTTATATTTCTGTTTAAGAATCAAAGAATTAGCATACAGTCTTATTTTCAAATTAAATCAAATTTAATAAGCTTTCAAATTCTGTGAGATTCCAAAATTATAGAGCTATCCATCTCAGCCAAAGGAGCTTATTTTGCCTCTAGAATAGTAAATTAGCAGGAAATGAGTTGAATCTTTTACCAACCTCTAGGAAAGTTCAGCAAATATTGAATGACCAGTTCCTAGACAGAGTCATCTAGCTCTCTCTGCACTGTGGCATCAGTGCCACAGCTGCTCTAATATAAATCTTTTCAGCTGAAAAGGTTCCACTACGATAACATACCAGCCGGCAGTAAACGCAGTATTTCATCACAGTTTGCGTTGCTTCTGGAAGCCCCAATCATCAGTCATTGTACTGCAAAATGAGTAGAGGGGGTGACACCCTTTAGTCCAATATGTAGGCAATTACACTCCATCGATTCCAGGTTTACATTCCTTGACATCACCAAATTTGCCAGACCACTCTGCCCCATTGGTCACTAACGATAGGATGAGAGGATGTAGTTTGTAAGAAGTATACAAATCCGACAGAATTAATTAATAGATTACACACAACTTCCTTAGGACTACTGTAGTATTGTCATACAATCATTTTGTTGCATTTAAAAAGTAGGCAAGTCCATGTTCTAATCTCTTGTCAGTCCTTTCTCAATCACTGCTCTAGGAAGTAACACTTTTTTCCGAGTCTAATCAAGTAAGCTACAATCGTGAAAGGAGACAATTCAGTGTTAGTGCACAAGTGGAAACCTTACGAAAAGTTCCCATAGGTTTCAGACTATTCAGTTCATACTAGGAAAGGAAGCAAAGTTTGAGAACTTCTTGAAACTCAGCTCATACACGATGAATCTGTGCTAAAATATGAATCTCACATTACATGGAACAGTGCATTAATTCTTCAATTAAGCATCCCTTCATTATAAATGGAAATCAATTCATGTAAGTATAGGGCACTCATACCATTTTAACATTCACTATCATTTCATATGTCAATTTGGAAGTCTCTTGCACGTGATATGTTAATACATCATACAGGATTTAAAAGCACACATAACCGCTTAACCTCGGTGGCAATTCCGCCGGGGTACAGCAGTTTAGCAGAGTGGGCGGGGCTGCGTCGGCCACCGGACATGCGCAGCATTACGGAGGTAGTACTCGTGCTGGCCGTTGGCCGACAGAAGCATGGAAGGCGTTAATATAAACTTTTATAAAATGCTAATTATAACATAACCTTGCGTAGTGCCTACTTCTCTTGTCAATGTCAGTGCTAACATTATACATTCTAGTGTTATTATCTGGTTTTCTAACACATAAAACAGCTTTATTCCTACATAGAATTGTTAATTTGTGTTATCTGTTAGATTGGTTTTAGAATAGTGAATGTAATTTGATCTCATTAAAAAATGTAAGTATTTTTACCTGATGTTTGCAGTATGCTACTTAGTAGTAGTTTATTGGAATATTTTTTTAATGTTTTTGGATGGGATTTAGTTTGTATTTTTTTTTTATATGTTTCATGAATAGGTGATAAAAAATATTTGAGATATTGATTTTGTAAGGTGTCAGTTTTTCATATATATATTTATACTTGCAGGTGTATTGGTGTAATATTTATGTAGCTTGCTTTTAAATATTTATAGAACTAATATTTCTACATCATTTGTCATTTTAATATATTGTATCAATTCTTGGTGTTATGTTTTATATTAAAGATTATATTAATGTATTTACGGTATGTAATTGTAGTCATATTATCATTTTAAAATGTACTTGTATCATTTATATGGCTATTTCAAAGTTACACATATTTGTAAGAATGTAATTATTGTTCAAAGTTACTTAATTATTGGTCATATTTATATAACATATTTGTTAATGTTAACTATATTTACTTATATACAAGTACCAATATACTTGTTTTGATCCATAATACTTATGTGGTCCATAGTCTGGTTTTACGTTGTACATTTGTAATGTTCATATTTTTACCTCAATGTTTTTTCAGAGATATTTTTGAATTGCATTATATTTGTTGTCAATATTCCATCATAGAAGCGGTGGGATATACACCTGCAAACAGAAATGTCACCTGTCAGCTCTGCTACATCTAAACACTCCACTGTTCCTCTGAGCCATGAATGGTGGAGTCCTCAATCACAGTTCTTCCTCTAAACTAAGGGAAGGCATTTAATTAAATGTATTGATATGTACATGCCCTGTAAGACCTATATATGTTAATGCATTTACCATATATGAGGTGTTCATGCGAACTAATGTATACTGGAGTAGTGGACCATCAATGATACTTCTCTGGTGTCTACTAAGCTCCCACCTATAATTTCAGAAACAGAACCTAGGAAAATGGTTTCACTCACTTGGAAATCAAGACCTTTGGTTAATGAAAACACCTCTTGTGGTTTTCGAGGGCATTTTGCAGTTTGCACATTTTTGGCCAATTTCTATGAAACTGGACGTTTGTGTTGTGGCCTTTGCACCTTCAAAAATATTGTTCACAATTTCATGCAGTTTCTTTTTGGGTGAGTGCATTTTGTATATCAATAATTAGCATACTTCCACTTGAGATAGCTATCCAGGTCTTAGCATTTTGCTCCCTGATGAGTAGAGTAATAATTTTGGTGAATTCCCAAAGGAGTTGTTTTTTACAACATGTATCGAACAGTATGTGCGATAGACCTGATGAGGACACATTTTAGATTCAGCTCCTCAATCACCATTGAAAACTGCAGATTTTAACCAGAAATCTGAGTTAGAATAATTGCATCTCTGAATCCAAAGATTGCACCTCACAGATGTGACGGAATACAGAAGCTTACTTGGGCTTCCTTATGTTTACCCAGTCTTATATTGTGAAAGGTAAAATCATGACATATCATGCCTTAATGCATAAGTGAAATAAAAGGGTCATGTATCTAACTGAATAAGCCAAATATGCTTAATGCAACAAGTATAGTATTACTAAATGCACCAGGTAGTTTCTATACCTGTGCTTGTGTTGATGAAATTTTAATGTAGATGATATGCCTGGCTTAATTCTACTGAGGTCTTTGCAGTCCCCGCATTAAAGTAGTATGGAAGTGGAAGTTGTTTATTGTCAACAGTGTTAAGGTATTTCTATTTTGATACATATTTCTCTGAAAGGAATTTCTGGAAATGTAATATAACAAATGCAAGAGAATAATTGTCACAATTACCCTAAACAGATCATTACTTACATTCAGATGCATAGATAATGGACATGATTCACAAAAACAGTTTTTGATTTAAACTCTAGATGCACTCTTATGCACAAGTTTAAAGGTATGACTTTTGAGAGTTCAGAAACATTCCCAGTACTATACTGGGAAAGGCCCACCAGGGTACAGCTCTGTGCAAAAGCATATTCTTTTCTGTTTTTTATAAGCAGGGGAATACTGTTTTCCCTTTGGAGAAACCACTTCCTCCTCAAGCACACAAAGTTTGGTGATATACCATCCCCATATCACACTGGAAGAGCAGCTACTCTAGCCCTTTACTGTCCTAAATGTCTTTATCATTTCCAGGCTGGGCCACTGTCTAAGAAAAGTTTATGAATACCAAAAAATGAACAATATTGTGGGTATTCATAAACACACAAGACAAATTGCTATTTATTACTATGCAGAATTAAATTCATTTAGCTCTGAGAGATAACATCATCTGGTTATCTGACAGGTGAAAATGGAGTCAATCAATCAATCAATCAATCAATCAATCAGGACATTTGTAGAGCGCACTACTTACCCGTGAGGGTCACAAGGCGCTGAGGGGTGGGGGTTGCTGCTACTGCTCGAATAGCCAGGTCTTGAGAAGCTTCCTGAAGGTTAGCAGGTCTTGGTTCTGCGATAGGAGGGTGGGAAAGGTCTTGGCGGCGAGGTAGGAGAACGACCTGCCACCGGATGCGGGGGAAGGTAGCAAGGGCGTGGTTGGCGGACCGGAGCTGATGATTCTGAGTGTGGAAGGTGAGTCGTCTGTTGAGGTATGCTGGTCCGGTGTTGTGGAGTGCCTTGTGTGCGTGGGTGAGAAGCTTGAAGGTGATCCTCTTGTTGATGGGCAGCCAGTGTATGTTTCTCAGGTGGGGTGTGATGGGACTGTGTCGGGGGATGTCGAGGGTCAGGCGGGCAGAGGCGTTCTGTATGCATTGCGGTTGTTTCAGCAATTTTGCCAGGGCTCCCACATAGAGAGTGTTTCCATAGCCCAGCCTGCTGCTGACGAGAGCCTGGGTGATCGTTCTTCTTGTGTTGGTGGGGATCCACCTGTAGATCTTGCAGAGCATGCAGAGGCTGTTGAAGCAGGAGGATGAGAAGTGCATGAAGTTGGGTCAGAGTGTTACAGGAAACACTGAATCTCGAGCGTCTCTCAAGAATAGAAACACAGATGAGGCTAGATTTAGTAGCACTCAAGCAGCTGAATTATCTGGCATTAGCAAAATAGTGTCGGGGGACTGCGGTTGAGGTTTACTTTAATGCATCCATATGCATCTATCCAAATGCCCTCATTGGTTTCGATCCAGATGCAGTAGTTTACCAAGTGATGGTGTGCATAAAAAAAAATATTGCTAGTGGCATTAATAAAGAAATGTGTTTTTAACTGCTAAAGGAAAATGAAAACCCATTTGGAAACCTGTGTCTTAGTGAGGTATAACTTGTTTCTCTTTCAAAATATGGAGAGATTTAAAAAAAAAAGACACCTGATGCACATTCTGAATCTTTTGCCAGATACCCTCGATATATGCATGATGTACGTTGGTATACAAGGCATCTCACTGCGAAAGGTTTACATGGTGAGTGGTCATTCTTGAAGATATGCCTTGGATTCGGAACCAGGGCTGGCTTTGACACTGGTGACGCCCTGTGCGACAATGTCTGTTGGCGCCCCCCCAATGACCACCCCTGCTATCGATTCCCCCACTACCCCCCTTTAACAGTGCCATTCAAGTCTCCATAACCACTGTCTCTCTGATTCATCTAGTTTTATAGCACCACTCATACCAGTGTAAGGTGTCAGAGCACTTTACATCGCACACACATTGCACAGAGACAATCATATATGTGTAGGACTACAAGGTGTAGAAGTCACATGTCATCCATACTGGTAGGCAATATAGTTTGAGTCATTATTCTGGAAAAACACACATTCAAAATGTAAAACGTAACACCATTGTTAGGGTTCTCTTTAATAATAAGAAATATTTTCGACCCAAATGAACCCTTTGAACAAGATTAGGATAATGAAAGACTGGGCAAAAACATATATAGCTATAACATATACCTTGCAGTTTGCATGCAGCTCTTTGATGACAGTAAATAGCTCAATGTTCTATATTAGGATTTTGACATAAGCTGCAAGTAACAAAATGATCTCTCTTACAGAAGCAGTAACCTACTGACCTTTTACATTGTATGCACTTTGTTATCCGCATGGTACAAGTTCTTAGCAACAGGCATTTTAGCCCTCTCAGCTATCTTAGGATGAGTCAAAACTTCCACTACACAAACCTCCGGTCTCTTCCCAGGAAGACAATTAATCATTGGAGTTATCTTGACATTTTAATTGATGCCTGAAAATTGCTGGAGGCCAGGACCACAGCAGCAGGTGCTTTTAAAATAATTTCAAAAATTACACCCCCACCCCAAGTCAGCTCCGGGTGCGGTGGCACCGATCGCACCGCTCTAGAGCCGGCCCTGTTCGGACCAGCCTTAGACACTACTTAAGTGACACAGTTGCAATTGTGTATTAAATGATAGAACACGGTAAAAACAGATAAAAGTACAAACAGGTTTCTACTCTTTAGCATACACTGTAATAAAAGAGTGTTTGGTGGCAGACCCACTGCTCATACTGTAACAATCCATGCTGGCATAATATTGGTGAATAAACTCTGGAAAAAGTACAAGTCCTTGACCTTTGAAATGTTCTATATAATGTGATACATTCACAAAAGATAAGGTTAATTTTCATCTCAGAGTTAAGGGACCTCAATGTTCTATGGACCATGCTAGGCTTTATGGTGAACCTGTTGGAACCCAATTGATTTATGTGCAGTAATGCTATTTTTCCTTCTAGTCATGAATGTATATTATGGTATTTGTATAGCACAAATATTTCCAAAAGGCAGTGAAGCACTGTACTTGATGTCCAATACACATTGTATCTAAACTGTGGTTCTGTGGAGGATGAATCACAGTGACATGTGATAATCAACCATCAATCACCAACTATCGTTGCATAACATCAATGTTAACCACACTTTTTTAGCTTGGAAAAAGGGAATCATCATTATTATGGGATCCTGTACTCCCCACCCCTCTGCACATTTTAAATAATTATGCTACTTGCTGAGTAAGTCACAGGCAGAGTGTTTCTGTAACGGGAGATGCCATAGCCTTAAAACGTATCTATGTAATAGGTGAGCAAGAGAGATCTCCCGCTATCCCGACATATGTGAGGGCCTCCTTCAATGCCCTGTTTACAGTCTCTATCACTGAAGGGTCGGTGTGGTCAATAGGTTGCATACTCTCTTGTAAGAGAGGCTGCTGAAGGGGTGTTGGGCTGCCTTGCACCGCAGGCTGATGGGGGAAATGATCATGGCGGTGGCCCTTCCTGGTAGAGTGGAGCCACCATGTGAGGCAATGTGTTGGACCTGGCCCTTTTTGCAGGTTTATTGCCCGACTTTTTGCCTTTTGCCTGTTTGGTTGGTTTTAGGTCTCTGAGCCCTTTACCACTGCTATTCAGTGCTAAAGTAAATATGCTGTCCATGTAAATTGTGTTACTGATTGGTATATCCATGATTGGCATATTTGATTTACTTACAAGTCCCTAGAAATGGGCACAGGTGTGCCCAAGCACTGTAAATCAAATGCTACTAGTGGGCCTGCAGCATTCGTTGTTCTACCCACATAAATAGCAGTTCTAACACAGGGTCGTGGCATCTTCTGTCAGACGTGATCCGGTGCACTTTCCTGTGTCTTAAAACTCTGGTGTAGTCATCAATCAAGTTGCACTGGTTGTATGGACCCTTGATTGTCGACTGAAAGTTTATAAAAGGAGCCAGCAGCAGCACAAAATTTCCATTACAGTGAAACCAAGTTGCTCACAGAAACGACAGAGAGGATGATGTTCAAACCAGGAAGGCTTTATTTACCAATTGAGTTAAAGTTACAAATCAGTCTATCAGTTAAGCAGTTTATGCTATAATCCTATATATTCATTCAGTCATACAATCTAAATTTGTATGTTATGAAGAAGATTCAAAACATAATGATGTACAAAAAAGGCAAAGTATAGGTACCGTATAAGAACTTCCGTAAGCTAAATAAGGCATCCAACGCGGTAAGGGAAATTTTAAGAGGAAGGTGCCAACATCTGTTGAACCAAGTTAAGGTTAATGGGAAATTGAGACGAGTCTTCAAGGATGAAGCTCAACACCATGGGTTAGGGAAATCAGTAGAGTTTGGTAAAGGCCTTACCTTTGTGAAGCCAGGTCAGAATCTTCTAACCTATAATAAAAAACACACAATTAATATGAAATGGAAGGCTCTGCAAACTTTGCCCGACCATCCAGTCTGTATTGGCCAATCAGGATACATCATCTTCTGGGAGCAGGTAAACTCTTTCCCATCACCACACAAAGAAGCCCACAGTTACACGGCCTTGGAATGTATTGATGATTTGGTCTGCTTGGGAGAGGAGGCTCTCCCTCATCCCCACTCACTGAATGCCCACTAAGTGCTCCCTTATCTAATACACAAAATAAAAGTAGATAATGAAGTAGATAGCAGACCTGAAATTTAAAGAAAACATGAGAACAGTTTGAGAAGAACAGTCCATTTAAAATACAAGTAAAACTTTAAAAGGGTTTGGTCAGACTTAAGACCTACTGCCAGGCAAACTAAGAGTTAGAAATCTTAATGACGGTTTCTGGTATCCCATGAGTAATACATTGATTAAAGTGATACAAAAGGGGATGATGGACGGAGCGTTTGAGCAAATCAAACACTCACCCCCAGTCAACTGATCTGGGTTTAATCCATCACCATTCCTTAGCCCACTCAGCCACCACATTTCAGACATGGCTATATGCAAATCAGTCTGACCCTGTGCCTCATGGGAACAGTCCAGCCCGAACTGCCAAGCCATGTCTTCCATGGACCGGAAACAAGCATCCTGGGACCGGTTTCGGATTCATAATCCTCATCAGCCAGGATATCTTGAATCCAGTGGCCAAGTGAGCAAGGGACTCACGTCTGAGCATACCCTGCCACACTTAGGGCGAACAAAGCGATACAAAAGGGGATGATGGACGGAGCGTTTGAGCAAATCAAACACTCACCCCCAGTCAACTGATCTGGGTTTAATCCATCACCATTCTTTAGCCCACTCAGCCACCCCATTTCAGACATGGCTATGTGGAAATCAGTCTGACCCTGTGCCTCATGGGAACAGTCCAGCCCGAACTGCGTAGCCATGTCTTCCATGGACGGGAAACAAGCATCCTGGGACCGGTTTCGGATTCATAATCCTACTGCCAGGCAAACTAAGAGTTAGAAATCTTAATTACGGTTTCTGGTATCCCATGAGTAATACATTGTTTATACATCAATTATGAGTGCGATTGATTTTGAGTGCTATTATGCTGCCACACGTTAACACACAGATTAAAATACTAGCGTATTGAGTGACATATGGTTAGTAATGGGGTGGAACCTTTAATTACTCTTCTCCACATGCAATGCAGGGGGTGGGTCACTGTGCCAGGCAGGTTGCCGGGCAGTGGAGCATGGCAGCGCCCTCCAGCCTCACAAGCAAACGCTCTTTCGTGTGTATCTTTGCTACTGTACATGTGGGTCTGAGGGGACATCGCTAGCCACGCATTGTGATAACAAAACATGTTATGAGATAAAATATAATCCCCGCACCATTATACGGAAATTAGTGTTTCTCGCATATCCATATCACAATAATCAGCGTTGATAAAACGAGACATTATTCAGTATTTTAAACCGTAGTTGTGAGTAGAGTGTTTTTTAATAGTCTTCACTGGCATGAACACTGCGCATTGTTTTCATATGTCCTGATCAACAGGAGAATCAGCAAAGGGTTAAGAGCAGATTCAGTGTCAGAAGAATGACTGTTGACATGAGGGTCTGAGGCATGGGAGCGACTGTGTGCCCCAGAGATCTCCATGGTCTTTCGTTGATTTTCTGACCTTATCACGGCAGGCACTGACTATTCTCAGATCCCAGTGATGGAATTACCTTCCTCCAGCTGCAGGTGCGTCCCCTGCTGCTGAACCCATGAGGTCACTGTAAAAGCTGCCCGAACAGCAAGTTGTCTAAAATCAATTTGATCTCCTGCCATTGTGCTGAAAAGCCACCCGCTGCTAACTTTGTTCCAGTCTGAAAATGGATCAATTGATCGAGCAGGGGTATTTAAGCAACTCTCATCTGCTTGTCTCTTGCTCTCCACCACAGAATATAAGCAAGAGATTGTGTTTTCTGCTCGTCATTATTGCATTACATAGACCATTACAGTAATTACATCGTTTCTTTGAAGTTCCTGAGTTGTACATACTAAAGAAGACATTATCAATGTTTCAGACCTGTTTTGCAATATAGCCAATCCATATTCTGACACAAGATTGAAACATTTAAGATTTTTGTATGCAAAATCTACAATCCTGAAAACGTAAAGTGAGGGTGGGCTGAAGAATTATAAAAGAACGCGTTCCTTTGCAGAATTCAATTCCTTGTTCGTGGAGATGAATAAAACATTCTGTCGCTCCTGATAAGGAACGTGGGTGCTGGTGACGAATCTCTTTGCACGCAAGCGGCGCGCATTCATATAACTGGAGTGAAATGTCGCAGCGGTAACTCTTTTTCTTCAGCTGCAACTTATATATATATAAAATTCTTAATTCGGCTTATTCACAAAGGAAAAACCATAAAAGAGACAGTAAATAACATTCATTACATTTTTAGATAGTTAAAAGAAGCACATTTCAGAAACTATCATACAAAAAACTATTAAGTTATAAAGGAATTAGTTATAGAGTTTTCTGTAGGGATCTGCACAATGTATCAATCGTAGGGGCATTTATAAGTTTTTCCTATGTTTCGTGATACATTTTAAAAAGTTGCTCACAAAGTAACAGACATTATCGGTTTCCAACATTTGGAGTCTAAGAAGGGCAGGTCTGCATTGTCTCAGGCCCCAGTTCCTTAGTATTGGTAATAACCAGGTTTTTCTGTGAGATTGGTGAAATTTACAAAGCATAATCACATGTAAATTTGATTGTGCTGATACTCCATCGCACGGACAGGGTGGAAGAATAGCTTTCCAACAATTTTTCAGTGGGAACGTAACCAGTCTAAAAAAAGTGTTTAGCCTAAATCTTGTTAGTAACATTCTCTCGTAAGTCGGTAATTGCAGAGTCAGATACGGGTGAATGCCGTAGGCTATTTGGACCATGTTTGCATGAACTACCGCCGTTTTCAGTGAATTCGATGCTAGTCTTAGCGTTTCCAAATGTCTTAGAGCTAGTTGTTTAAGTTCTCTTTTTGGGATGTCCGTTATAGATTCTGGTTTAAAATAGCAGTTCTCAAGCCCTAGGTCTTTAAGGAAATTTCTTACGTAGGACAACCACTTTACTTTAGAGGATTTGTCAAGAGCCATCGAGTCAGCGATGATAGACTGGGTCAGTTTATTATTTTCAGATGACCAGATGCGCCGCCACAGCATCACAGGTTCTGTTTTAATTAGATCCTCTATTTAGGGTGTTCCTAATTCCACGTGCATGGCATATGTTGAAGTGCCTTTCGGAGTAGCCAAGAGGAATCTAAGAAAGACATTTTCCGCCTTCTGGATGGAGCTAGTATCGATGTACCCCCAGACTCCCGCACCATATATGGCGGTAGCCAGGCACTTGGCATTGTAAATTTTTAATAGCTCCGCCGGGGGCCTTTTTCCTAGTCTCTGGGAAAAGCTCGTAAAAGCGGCTATTGATCTCTTAAATAGATTGCCCCTTGTGACTACGGCTGGCTTCCATGTTAATTGATCATCAATCATGATGCCCAAGTAAGGATATTGGGGGGGGTAACTTCAAGTTTTTGATCTTCGAGGTAAATGGCTTTTGTTCTTTTTTGGCCCCTGCCTGCTGTCATAACAAAGGTTTTCTTCACGTTCACCCTTAGATCCAGGTTACCCATGAAGGTCGTGTACCTATTCAGTGAAGATTGAAGCACGCGAGTGGTGTGCGCGAGAATGACAGCGTCGTCCGCATAGAGCAGAGCGGGAATCAGGCGCTGCTTTATGCGTGGGAGGTCCTGAGCCCCCCTCAACATCTCCTCCTCCAGACCATTTGTATAGAGTGAAAAGAGGAAGGGGGCCAGGACACAACCCTGCCTGACTCCACGCCCTACGCTAAACGGGGCCGTCAACTCGCCATTTACGCCAAATCGTACTCTAGCCGTAGCGCCAGAATAGAGTTCTCGTAGGAAGTCCAGAAGAGGGGGTTCTACTCCCATTTGAGCAAGGACCGTCCACAGCTTTGCATGCGAAACGCAGTCAAACGCTGCGGACAGGTCGACAAAAACCATGTAGATTTTATTTGCCTTGGCCTGTATGTATTTTCCCATTATTAGGGTGAGATTGAGGGCCTGTTCGACTGTTCCGAAACCCTCCCGGAAGCCGAATTGATTGTCGGAGATAATACCTCGGTCCTCACTCCACTGCTGGAGGCGCTCTAGGATGACTCTCCCCACTACTTTCCCGAGCGAGTCCAGCAGTGAGATGGGCCGATAACACTTCACATCTTGTCGGTCCCCTTTTTTAAAAATGGGGACCATTATTGATTTAGTCCAAGAGCTTAACACTCCCTCATTCACGGCAGCAATGCACACTCTCGTTAAAATCGGGGCCCAGAGATCTAGATTACTTTTGAAGAAGTCCACTGGGACTCCGTCTGGGCCAGGCGCTTTACCCAATTTGCTTTTCTGCAATGCTTCTAATAGATCAGGAATGTCAAAGAGAAGCGGAATGGGGTACTGTACTCCTAGGGATGATAAATCTGTTGGTGAGGTATTTTTAAAGATGTTAGAAAAATGTGTGACCCATGTCTTCTCATCTATGGCAGCTTCTATTCTAGGGGTGCCAGTATCCGAGAGATATGGGGTTCTGACTAATCGCCAGAATTGCTCACTGTTTTTCAATACCGCACTCTCATGGAGGTCATCCCAAAGTTTCTGCTTTAATTGGGAGATTCTCAATTTTTGTTCTCCTATATATTGGCGCCTTAGGATTTGGATTTGGGCTGCGTCTCTCGGTTTATTATGGAGGGCTAATTTTAATTTTGTTAGGGCCGTTGTACAATTTTGGTTGAACCACCTTTTCTTTACTGAATGGTTAACTTTGGGTTTTAACAGAAGTAAGTCCTTGATGGACTCCAAAATTTGTTTAAAGTTCACTAGGACTTCCTCATGATTAGACGATAGGTCAAGACATTTTAGGATATTTGGATATGCCAGGACTATAAGTTTTTTTGTAATTTCCGTAGGGTTAGTTTTACCCCATCTGATTGAGTAACCGTTCTGTTTACCAATCTCTAATTTATTTTGTCCGAGCATACTTGCAATATCTGAATTTAGGGTATTAGGTACAGACAAATACAGGTTAATCCTTAGGGCTGAGTGGTCGCTAAGTGGATTGCCGATGACCCTAAAGTCCTTAGCTATACCCAGCAGACCGGACGATAAAAATATATAGTCGACTGTTGTGTGATAGCCTCTGCCCACGTAGGTCGGACTAAGTAAGTTGGACTCTGCATTTTGCTGATTAACAATTTGCAGGTCCAGGTCCGACAGGACAGCATTTAGTATGTTCCCTACTTTACTGTGTGTAAAATGAACTAAAGGGGCCTCGAATTCGTCCGCCATCCCACAGCAAAGTGAGTTAGTCTTTAGACATGGGTGGAGGTTGAAATCTCCTCCCCAAATTAAGTGGGTTGCCCTATTACCAGTTCTCCATTGGTAAGATTGTTTTAGACTCTCATGTATATGTCTGAGGAGGTTTATAAATTGATCTTCAGGTAGATTATTATATAAATTAGTCAGGAAGATAGTCTCCTTATTGACAAAAGATAAAGAAAGGATTTGAAAATTAGAATCCTGAGAGACTATGGCTACTTTTTTTCTGAGGGTTAGGGTGTTCGCTATATAGGTTACTAACCCGCCTCTGGGTCTTCCCATTGTACTATTTAAAGCTGGGATAAAATAGGTTTTGTAGCCTTGTAGATGTAAATCTTCTATAGACCAAGTCTCCTGGAGACAGATTATTTGATGGGGGTTTAAGAAGTTTTGTGCACTCCCATCCTCAATTTTGGAACGAAGGCCTGCTATGTTCCAATAAAGTATGGAAGTCGGAGGTGTGGCATCTTTTGGTTGTTCTACTGGGAGTACGACTTCCAAGTTCGTGGATCCCGAGAAGATGTTCGAGTTCACCGAACTGGGGGGTGCGTACGGTTTATTAGCTATACTTTCACTTGATGGTCAATTGACCATTTCAAGTCCACTGTACCTATTTAGCAAGGGGATGTTATGCCATGGGTCCCATCGGGGATGATCTCTGATTATCGGCCTTTGTGTATAAGGTCTCCTATCTTCCCAGCCTCCCCCCTGATAATGTGGACCCACTGTGTTCCAGGAGTAATCTGTATCGTAAAATCTTGGGGGACCATGATATCTGGTGTTGGCTGAATCATGCTGTCTGGGGGGTGGAACTGCCCAGGGAGGCTCTTGTTCCTGTAATCCGTTTATTTGTCTGAAAGGGTAGAAAAAAGAAAGTGATTTGATCTTAATACCTCCATTCGAGGTGATATCTTCCCACGAACAGATGTAATCTGATATTCGTGGGTCCTCAAAAGTAATCGCTATGCAGTCCCCAGGAATTGTTTTTCGAGTGTTGCCCACCCATGGAGCCCTTGCAACAGATCTAATCCTACCCTGCCAAGCTGACGGGATCGGGCGATTCGTCTGCAACCAGTGCTGTGCCTTATTTTTTAAAGACCAGCCAGGTTCTGAGTTGGAATCAGTTAGCTCGGGGACACCGGTCATAACCGCCACATACGGTGAGGCCTCGGGTGGAAAATCTGCTGGAGGTCTTGATTTGCCTAAATTTTTGGCGATGTTTCCCCTGGGCCTGACGGACGGGGTGTTTGAAACTGGATACTGGAGAACCGGCGTTTTAATAGATGATTTATTTAAAGTTTTATTAGCGATTTTATTAATTGTTTTGTTAGATGCCTCTATATTCGGGGCCGGTGTAATTGGCGTTCCTGGGGAAGTCAATAAGGTAATATTTGTTGGAATATTAGAGATAGTCGGGGTAGTTTTTGTGTGTATAGATTTGGCTGGCTTCGAGATATTAATGTTAGTAGGGGCACTGGGAATTGTAATTTGCAGTGTCTTCTGTTGAGGATTAGTCGAATTTGGATTTCCATTTGTTGTTTTTGTGGGAAGTGATTTTTTAATGTTGTTTCCTCCTTCTTTGTGGGAGCCTACGAGATGATCATGTTGTTGAGTTTTTACAAGTTGTAGAATCTGTGACTCCAAATTCGCTAATCTTTGTTCTAAGGGTTGCAGTGATTGTTTAAATATATTAGCGATCTTGGTCAATAAGGAATCGGAACCCTCCAAATCACGCGAGCCCCTGGGGGGGTTGTATGACAATTGGGGGATCCAGAACTACCGAAGTAAGTGTTTCAGACTCTGAGTGATGTACTAAGATTGGGACTTCTAATTGTTCTGCTCTATCCGATCTTTCTTCTAGTGTGCTTACTAAATGGGTTGAGTTGTTTAGTGTTGGGGGATTGGGGGCTACCCTTTTCTTACTTATCGCTCCCTCCCTCCTTCCCCTTTCTATCATTTTTTCTATGGAGGAAATGGATGGGGGGGTTTGCGAGACTAGGTCTGGTGTTTTTTCGAGGTCAAAGCTAAGCTGTGATTCAGCTAATTGGGACACTGATAGATCAACTGTATTGGGTAAACTGCGTCTCTCTCGTGTTGGATTAACCTCGGCAATTGTGGCTCCTGTGACTGGTGATCTGGCATCCGCCAAATTCCCCAATGAGGATCTCTTGGCAAAAGCCAGGTCCAAGGAGACCCTTTCTTCCATTAGTGATATACTTTGGTCTATGAACGTGTTCGCCTTCGTAATGAAGTCGTCCATAGGACCAAGCAATTTGCCGACACTACCCGGGACTTTGGTTTTAGTTCCTCTAGTAACAACCATTTTTCTCGGGCTATGAGGCTGATAATAATGAATAGGAGGATGATAGAGTCACGTACGGACGAACGGCAGGTGGCCCAGTCCAGTCTCTCAGGTCCTCGAACGGCCTCAAACGGCCCGCTCTTTGCCCGGTCTTCGCCCCAGGCTGCTACCCGCGCGCGTCCCGCGGTGCGCGTTGTAGGACCTGTTTAAATTCAATTTGAAAGGGTGGAGGCGGGCACTGGGAGGGGGCGCGGCTCACGCGGGAAGAGGACCCAGCTGCTGATGGTGAATGCTGGTCCTCGCAGTCCCGGGGCCGCGCCTCTCACCTCCTCTGCGGCCACGCAGTTGGTCTTCTACTCAGCGGCTGCAACACGGGCAAAACAGGTCAGCAGGGCTACTCCTGTAGCGGAGACAAGGTCGCAGGGCAAAAACGAACCTCTAGGCGAGCGGCTCCCGCGTAGCGGGGGCCGCGAGAGGTAATGTAGGGCAGAGTCAGCTGGAGGCGGGCACTGGGAGGGGGCGCGGCTCACGCGGGAAGAGGACCCAGCTGCTGATGGTGAATGCTGGTCCTCGCAGTCCCGGGACCGCGCCTCTCAATTCCTCTGCGGCCACGCAGTTGGTCTTCTACTCAGTGGCTACAACACGGGCAAAACAGGTCAGCAGGGCTACTCCTGTAGCGGAGACAAGGTCGCAGGGCAAAAACGAACCTCTAGGCGAGCGGCCCCAGAGATCTCCATGGGCTTTCGTTGATTTTCTGACCTTATCACGGCAGGCACTGACTATTCTCAGATCCCAGTGATGGAATTACCTTCCTCCAGCTGCAGGTGCGTCCCCTGCTGCTGAACCCATGAGGTCACTGTAAAAGCTGTCCGAACAGCAAGTTGTCTAAAATCAATTTGATCTCCTGCCATTGTGCTGAAAAGCCACCCGCTGCTAACTTTGTTCCAGTCTAAAAATGGATCAATTGATCGAGCAGGGGTATTTAAGCAACTCTCATCTGCTTGTCTCTTGCTCTCCACCACAGAATATAAGCAAGAGATTGTGTTTTCTGCTCGTCATTATTGCATTACATAGACCATTACAGTAATTACATCGTTTCTTTGAAGTTCCTGAGTTGTACATACTAAAGAAGACATTATCAATGTTTCAGACCTGTTTTGCAATATAGCCAATCCATATTCTGACACAAGATTGAAACATTTAAGATTTTTGTATGTAAAATCTACAATCCTGAAAACGTAAAGTGAGGGTGGGCTGAAGAATTATAAAAGAACGCGTTCCTTTGCAGAATTCAATTCCTTGTTCGTGGAGATGAATAAAACATTCTGTCGCTCCTGATAAGGAACGTGGGTGCTGGTGACGAATCTCTTTGCACGCAAGCGGCGCGCATTCATATAACTGGAGTGAAATGTCGCAGCTGTAACTCTTTTTCTTCAGCTGCAACTTAACTGAGTGGGTTCATGCACTGACTGTAGAAAAATGTGTCCAACTTGCAGGCCATAGGTTTGAGAAAGAACTCCACATTTCATCTTTCTGACAGGGATAACAAATATATCGTGCTGATTAATTGCATCTTCTCTTACAGTGGTGGTACAAAATAAAGGAGCATGGTAAAGAGGGCCATTTAATGCACTGATACAGAGAAGGTCACCGGTCTTCATGACGTCATAAGCCGCATTTGTACATCATAAATCGACTCATGGGTCGCAGATAATACCTTAAACTTGAGTATTGGCAAAAGAGAAATCTTTATTTTGGAGGTTCAGAAGATACCTAGTCAACTGATAGGTGGTTCGCTGTTCTCCCCTAATTTGTGCCCTCGGTTAGCAACCTTGGTGTTATAGTAGGCACATCGACATACATGAAGTAAACTATATAAAAAAAAATGAAAATATGTTTTTTAATCCTGCTTTTTTTAAATTAAAGCTCCATAAGGGAATTCACCAGTTTTTGCACTGTCCAAAAGCGGGTTTCCGGACCACTCTGATTTCACGCCCTGACAACTGAGCTCCCGTAAAGGCCTTCAATGCAAGCTTTCATTACATTACTTCGAAAATCTGTCTGCTCGAAGACGATGTTGCGTCTACACAGACGTACTCGCATGTCTCCAACACTGGCTGATCTTCATTGCTGCCCGTAGGAAAAAGAATCTTATTTAAGAGTCTCTATAGATTTATCAACAATAACTATGTTATGCTCGAGACAGAACAAACCCATATATTCCTAACATGTCTCTTCGATCTGCTAAAGCTCTGCTGATTCCCCAGTGTGTGTGTATGGAATAATTTAGAAACCATTTAAAGACATCTGCTGTGATTTTCCATAACCGGACATCAAACACGTGCTTTTTTTGCAATAAATATATTTTTTTATTCTTCCCTTCGTAACATGACACAACATGCATATGATATCTTTCTAAAAGCCTACTCAGAGAATCACATGCATATATGATAGCTAGAATATAAAATAGAAAAAGATATGCTCGGGGGTTTATACCACTTCAAAGACCTTCAAGAAGAACTATGTTCTGCTCGAGTCGAGACAGAATAAACCCATATATTCCTAACATGTCTCTCTGGTCGGCAAAAGCTCTGCTGATTACCCAGTGTGTGTGTGTGGAATAATTTAGAAACCATTTTAAGACATCTGCTGTGATTTTCTATTACCGGACAACATATCAAAACGTGCTTTTTTGCACTAATCATTTTTTTTATTTTTCCCTTCATAACGTCACATAAGATACATATGATTTCTTTTTAGATGTCTAGTCAGAGAATCACATACATATATGATATATAGAATATAGAATAGAAGAAGATATGCTCAGGGGTCCGGGTTCATTCCACTTCAAAGACCTTCAGTGAGGCGGATTGTTTACTGTATACACAGTCTACATTGTAAATCGTTGCAGAGCTTTAACAAGAATGAAGTGTAAGAGCTGATACACGTCCCCCCTCTGTAAGCATGGTGCAATACATATATAACAATGGATGCACTAAAAATTGTTATTATCAGTAGTTTCTTGTTCTGTTTCTCTTCCTGTACCTGGTTCCCTTCATGCATTAACTGCACTATGAATAAAAATGTTGTCATTCTCTGTTAGAAACTGGGTTTCTGGTTAGCAGAGGTATGCACCATGTCCAGGCAGAAACCAGAATCCTAGTCAGTGTAAGTCAGATACACACCATAAGTTAACCTGTGCCCACCCTCTAGTAACTTGGCACAGTGCAGGCAGTCTTAACTTAATAGGCAATGTGTAAAGTATCTGCGGAACACTTGAAAAAAAATTACACAGTGAAAGCACAACAAAAAGACTCCACACCAGTTTGGAAAATAGATTATGGTTTTATAACTAATACAGACCAATATGACAAAACTCCAATGAGAAGAAGGTGATATATGAATTTTTAAGGATTAAATGTAAAAATAGCGCTTAGAAGCAATAAGCACATATGGGGGTCATCTGGTTGTGCTGGACCGGGGCAAAGTCAAGAGTTCAGGCCGACAGTGATGGAGCATGGACCAGATACAGGCGCCACTTAAGGCCCGCTGAACAAAGTACCTTGATCATGTTCGCAATAGCAGGATGTGGGGTGCAGTTGAGTGATGCGTCAGTGTTGATCCTGCAGTCAAGATGAAGCATCCATTTTCAACATCCAACAATGGTGATGCATCGGTTCCGAAGATGAAGCGCCGAAGCGCCGAAGCTATGATGCGTTGGCTCCGAAGCTAATACTGCGCGTTTCTCCATGCAGTCATGGAGATACGTCACTCGTCTCTTACTGCAGCAGCGACAATGCTGTGATTCCAATGCATTGGTTCTGAAGGCAATTCGCTGGTTCCGAGTGCAATACGCTAGTTCTGTTCTTGCCACACTAGCGTTGCAACGATTCTGCTTCCTGCAGCAGAGGATGCGTTGGTTCCACGGGTGCAAGCACCGGGTTCCACTGCCAATGGAGGTGAGACTTTAATATCCCTGAGTCTCAAAACAGGAGGCAAGGCAGCATACCCTTGGAGAGCACACTGGGTTCAAGCAATAGTCCAGTTCTTCCACAGCAGGAGCAGATGGTAGCAGACAGCAGGGGAGCACAGCAGAAAAGCAGTTCTTCCAGAGCAGCAGTCCAACAGAGTGGCGGTCCTTGTCGCAGCTCAGTAGTCCTTCGTCCTGGCAAAGTTTCTTTACAGACCCAGAAGTGTCTGATTTGGTGGGGTTAGAGGCCCAGTACTCAAACTCAGATGTGCCTTTGAAGAGGATGTGACTTCAAAGAGGGGCTTTGAAGTGCACAGAGGTCCTCCCTTCCCAGCCCTGGCCCCAGACTCACTACAGGGCGATATGCAATCCTTTGTATGGGGACAGGACGCTGCTCATTCAGGTCTAAGTGTCAGTTCCTCCCGCCCTTCCTGCCCATGGTGACCCATCAGGATGCAGATGGCTGCTCAGTCACACCTAACCTTACTTTGTGTGTGGCAGTCTAGAGGGAATGCACAAAGTCCAGCTGTCACCCACCCTAGACATGTATTGGAGACAGGCTGCAGGCACACAGAGCTTTAAGAGCAGAAAAATGCCATCTTTCTAAAAGTAGCATTTCTAAAATAGTGATGTGAAATCCACCTTTGGCAGAAAGGAGTATTTATCATTACTATTCCAATGATAGTAAATATGAGTGGGCTACTCTTTCTCAATCAGGAATTACAGCTTAAAAGTGTAATAAGAAATTCTCAATATTAACCTATGAGAGGGGTAGGTAGCACAGTAGTGACAAATACATTTAGGTGTTTTTCACTACCAGGACATGTAAAATGTAAATCTACATGTCCTACCATTTACTTACACTGCACCCTGCCCCATGGGCTACCTAGCGTCTCCATTAGCGATGACTTATATGTAAGAAAATGGGAGTTTAAGGCTTGGGAAAGGGTTTTAAATGGCAAGTTGATATGAAAGTGTAAACCGTTTATGCAATGGCAGGCCTGAGCCATGTCTAAAGGACTTCTTGTGCGGGTGGCACAATTAGTGCTGCAGGCCCACTAGTAGTTTCTAATTTGCAGGTCCTGGGCACAGGCAGTGCACTCTACTAGGGACTTACAGATACATTAAATATACCAATTGTGGATATGTCAATGAAACAATGTTGAGGGGAGAAGTACATGCACTTTAGCACTGGTTAGCAGTGGAAAAATGCTCAGAGTCCTAAGTCCAACAAAAATAATACACCCACAAGTGTAGGCAAGCAGGCAACAAGTTTAGGGATGAGCACCCTAAGGCTTTCAGGTCTAACATTCCCCCAGTGGCAATTTCACCTCAGTGCCCTTCTACATAACGTAGACCATGTTACATAGCTCTGTAACTTGGTTAGGGTCTTAAAAAGGGTTCCCATATTATTTCAAAAATGGATATCTGATCTTTGAGTTTGTAGATCACCCTTTCATAAGTCGTGATCCTGACAAGATCAGCAAGCCATTCTTTATTTGTCCGGTCTGTAGGTTTTTTCCAATGAAGAAGCATACATATTTTTACACTATCCTGACAATAATATTGCTCCCTATCAGCACCTATGTTTAGTCGGGGTATTATACTGTCTGACATGCTATGTAAGACTGCTGGGCGTTTAAGGGGTATTTGTAATGTAATTCTAGAATTTGATGATATAGTAATCTCAACATTCAGAATGATAAAGGAGAAGAGCTTTATGCAGACCTGTAGGATACCATTAACAATTTTACAGGGTCTTATAATAAGAACATTTCAGTGTTAATTATTTTCATAGCTTATTGTGTGTGGCAAGCAATCCTTTCCATTCTTTGAGAGAATACTCATGGTGCACAGGTATCCTGCCAGAAATATTGAGATGTGAGTAATGTTGGTTTAGAGTCCCCGAAATCTATGATCATACTATAAAGACCTGATAAGACATCTTTAGATTTCTCTATATGGTCCCTTATAGGTGTGGGTGGGATGTGGATGGGAGTTCTGCCACATCAGTTCAGATGCAATGTACAAGTGGGCAATGTCTCAATAGCTGCATCTGGCTGAAACTGTAGTGAGATTGTAAATTGTGAAAGTCTGAAATGTAATTCTTATCAATTAAGTGATCTATTGATACACATGGCTTCCCTTTTGGAATGAAAGCCAGATTTTCCTTCTATCATTATTTCATTGTTGTGCCATATAGGTGGTGAAATATAGAGCCAGGAGTAATTCCACTATAATGTGTATTGACTTTCAGATTTTCAACATGATTGTTACCATGGGGTTATTGACAATATAGATGGTCTATGTTTCATTTCCTGTCTAAGATTTCACCTTCTTTCGTTTCACAGTGTGGGGGTGTCTGTAGAAGTCATAGTGAAATTGTAATTGCAAGAGATTATTAGCCACATATGTATCTATCTGAGGTACTTGCATTCCATCCACTTCTTTGGGTGCATACAGTTTGCTAATTTTCAAGTGTGGTCCTGCACGTCCCCATATACATTTTTTGATTGTGGCATCTTTATAGATGCATTTTGTTATTTTATTAATCAAGGTGAGCTATTTCGGTACATAACTGAATTGTGGGGCACCCATCATTTTGACGCCTTTCATTTTGTCCCATAAACACAGGGGGAATTGGGACCCTTTTTCAAAGACTATTTGTGTTTTTTCTATATGTGGTAAGACGTTATCTTTTGCCATGTCCTGTAGACTTTTGTTTAGTAGTATGCCCAAATAACATATGTCCTTGTGAACACACTTTATTGGGAGATCTGATATGCTGGCTCTGGTAGTACTGCAGGACATGTAATTGTTTCACATTTCCTCCAATTGAATTTTTACCTTAAGCACAGGGAAAATGAGACTGTCAGTGATGTCAGTGATGGGAGGGGTGACTGTGGTTCGGAGAGCGGCATGAGAATATTATCGACACAGATTAATACGTTTAATGAGCCTGCTCATACAGGAATTCCATAATCAACTTTAAGGATCCAATAGCAAGGACCAATAAAAAAGGAGAGGATGTAGGGGGCAACCCTGTCTTCGCCACATTGCATTGATGAGGCAGGAGAGCAATTCACCACAAATATTATGTGATGTCAGAGATTTATAAGGGCATTTCACTTTAGATAAAAAGTCTTGGATCAGTTTGAATTTGTCTATTTTCTAGAATAGGTATTCCCATTACACTCTATTGAATGCTTTTTAAGAGCCAACTGGGCACTGCTAGTCATTCGTCTGGTGTATCTGGAGTCCCAGAGCAAATGTGACACTTATAAGAAGGTTTCATGATGATATACCCATGACAAAGCTGACTTGTGAATGTCGTAAGAGTCTTGGAATGACCCTACACAGATTGGTGGCTAACACTTTTGCCAATATTTAAAACATATTTTAACATCAACATCATCCTGTAATTGTCACGTCAGGGGATTTTTTTATTAATGTAATTTGCTTTTGTATACTTATGTGAAATTCTACACAATGTAGCAAATTTATGAGTAATACAAAACTGGTATTTAGCACTACATTTTAGCACTAATGCACCCTTGCTTAAATTTTGGACAAGAGAGCTAAACAATAGTACAAGAAGCCCAACTGTTGTGAACCACAGCCAATCGCATTCTGGTTGTTCTCATTGTTCCTGTGCTCCCACACTATGTGGTGTAATGGCATAGTTTCACCTAGCAAGCATAACACGAAGTTACACTGACCTAAAAGAACCTCTGCCAGGGCCTAGTGATGATAGCTTTGTTCTATATAGACATATTGATCCTGTTGTTTCAGCTTCTTTAAAGAACTCATATAACATTGGGGCAATTTGGCTCTTGCATGATTTGAAAAACTCTCCAAGGAAACCATGTGGACCCAGGGATCTGCATGTAGAGATATAGGAAATTGGCCTATCTTCCAAACATAGTTTGCCATTTAGATAGTCCCATCTGTCTTCGGTCTTTGAGGGCAATTTAAGGTCCCTCATGAATCTTTCTTCAAAGAGAGTTATGTCATTTTGGGTAGCACTGCAAAGGACTTCATAACATGAAGAAAGAATCTTTGTGATGTCCTCAGGATTTGTTAATAGTTTGCTTTGCGAATTCCCTGTTTCTTCATTGGTAAGTTGGGCTTCTCTTTGTTGCAAATGAAGTGTCAGCATTCTGTTGTTGTTCTCAAACTGCTCATAGTGGCAGTGTTTGAGTCTTACTAGAGCTTCTTCTGCATTGTAAAAAAAATAATTTGAGCAAACATCTCAACTTCGATATGTTGCCTTAATGTGGCTGAGGTGTATTCAGTTATTAGTGAGGCTATACAATTTTCAGGTATATATCACCAGCCACTTTTTTTGTTGCCTACTGCTGAATCATTCATTAGCAATTTCTCCAGGCTCCTTTTCCTGCCATCTAGGTGATTTGAACTGACTTGACCAAGTGGCCATATTCTTCTCTAAATCCCGGATTGTGTGTTTTAAGGAGGTGGTTGTTCCTCTAGCAGCTTGTTTTTGGATGGTTGCTTGCTTGCTCCATTATTGTCTTGGAGTGTGAGGTCTGCTATTGGGGATGAGTGGTAAGTTATTCCATCTGATAGAATATCTACAAGGTTTGTCTGTTGAAATAGAGAACCTTGCATTAAAAAGTATCAGTGTGGGATATGGTCTCATGGACTGCGGAAAGATAATTAAAAATGTTCTCTAGTGAGTGGATGATCACCATATACCTTGCAGATTATGGTCAGGCGTAAGGTCCTTCAATGCTCATGCCATGCTCATTTTATTTATCAATTTTCCCTATCCAATAAAGGATTGTATCCAAGGCTAAATTCCAGTCCAAATGCACCTGGCCATTATGCAATTTCCTCCGAGCTTAGTTAGGAACATTGAAAACGTCACCATACATATGGTCTTGTTAGTGTTTAGTTGTATATAGAACCCAGTATAAGTATTTGTCCTGAGATTTAGATTTTTGTGAATGTGTATCTTCTTTCTGAGAATTGCCACATCAAGAGGATAATGTGTGGAAGTGATTTCCATATCAATACTGCTACACCACATTTCCTGTGTGGATACGTGTGATGTTCTTCAGAGATGTTGTCTATTAGTTTGTGGCTCCTGCCAGTAACATCTTTGGCTATCTGTTTCTTTTGGGCAGATTTGGGTTTCCTGTATTAGTGCTATGTCTGCCATCTTTTTGTTCATATATTTTAAAATCTTGCAGCACTTAATGTAATGAAATAAGCTATTTGTATGTAATATTAAAATGCACAAAGGTTTGTTAATGGCTCATCTGGTAGGTGTGGTCATATCTGGAAAAGCTTGTGGGGATACTTTACTAAGCTATTTTGTGTATGGCAGGTGGAAATGAGATTCAAAAGGACTTGACCAGTGTAGCTGGTCAAATCTAATCTTCCAAAAGAGGTTCGATGTTTGGTCTGCTGTGTTTGTTCTGAAGAAGTTGGTTCTGCATATTGCCATGCTCATTTTATTTATCAATTTTCCCTATCCAATAAAGGATTGTATCCAAGGCTAAATTCCAGTCCAAATGCACCTGGCCATTATGCAATTTCCTCTGAGCTTAGTTAGGAACATTGATAACGTCACCATACATATGGTCTTGTTAGTGTTTAGTTGTATATAGAACCCAGTATATGTATTTGTCCTGAGATTTTGATTTTTGTGAATGTGTATCTTCTTTCTGAGAATTGCCACATCAAGAAGATAATGTGTGGAAGTGATTTCCATATCAATACTGCTACACCACATTTCCTGTGTGGATACGTGTGATGTTCTTCAGAGATGTTGTCTATTAGATTGTGGCTCCTGCCAGTAACATCTTTGGCTATCTGTTTCTTTTGGGCAGATTTTGGTTTCCTGTATTAGTGCTATGTCTGCCATCTTTTTGTTCATATATTTTAAAATCTTGCAGCACTTAATGTAATGAAATAAGCTATTTGTATGTAATATTAAAATGCACAAAGGTTTGTTAATGGCTCATCTGGTAGGTGTGGTCATATCTGGAAAAGCTTGTGGGGATACTTTACTAAGCTATTTTGTGTATGGCAGGTGGAAATGAGATTCAAAAAGGACTTGACCAGTGTAGCTGGTCAAATCTAATCTTCCAAAAGAGGTTCGATGTTTGGTCTGCTGTGTTTGTTCTGAAGAAGTTGGTTCTGCATATTAATGTGTATAAAAATCCTACTACCTGTCAAAGTTTAGTTCTGTGGAACACAAATCAACTTTAGTCATGGGCCAAAGTCTGTGGTGGTTCAGGCAGCCTGTGTGCAGTGTAAAGATGATACAGTGAGGGAGGGATGCATGTTTAATGAGAGCTTGGCGAAGCAGGTTAGGAAATGACTTTATATTCTCAATGAGGGCAAGGTGTCTCCCTTTGAAATTTTAATAAACAAAAGAACATAAGGTCTTAACAAATATAAAATTGAGAAAATGAAAATACTAACTAGAAAAGTTCAAAATAAAAAATGATGAAGGTATTAAAATAAAAAAAACAAAAAATACAAGACATTGCGTTTTATTCGGATGTTTTGAGATAAGATTCCAGGTTAACATAGTAGCGGCACGTGCATTTTCTTTTGTTTATTAAAAGCTTGTGGCAAGCTGTGCCGATGGGAGCCCTGACCCAGTGGTGGTTTTTCGGTTGTATTTGCAGGCAGTCGCCTGTGTGGTCCTCCTCTCAGTAGAAGTAGTGGAGCTAGGACAGTGTTTGGATTTCATATATTTGCAGGAACTAAGGTTCTGCGCCCGTGGTTCTTTAGTATGTATGTTGACCTTGTGGTAAGATTGATTTGGAGGTTTTTGTGAGTATGTCTGAAAATGAAAGGTTTGCGTATAGTGAGGAACATATAAAAAATCTGCTTGCTGCTCCCCCATTATTCGCCTCTGCATCTTTGAGTGTCTCTGCTCAAAACCAGAACGAAATAGACAAACTAACTCGGCTAAAGTAAAAAGCAAATTTGCACGGACCTTCATGGTCATTTTTTGCTGCAACATTTGAGAGGTGGAACAATTCCAAATGGATTACAGATTAAAAATGTTCCTGTAATTTTTACTGAGGATCCCCTGTACAAAAAAGGATACAGCTACATTGAGACTAAATGTAGCCGCGATTTAATGGTATTGACAATTGAAACAGCCCATCTAAATCACAGTTAGAAGAAATAGAGGCTTTGGAAATTGCAATCTCCACGAATCAATTAATTGTTGACGCAAAAACACTACTGGAAAAGGTCCAAAAAGATATTGGAGATTTTAAAGATTATACAATAAATCAAAAGACAGCAAAATCCAATAAGGATACAAAGGACCTCAATCTTGAGAAAGTATACCCTTTTCTCCAACCTGATTTTTACACCAGACCAGAGCCAAGGAGACATTTGCAAGAGTATCAAGGGAGATCATCACACAACTTTATTACATTCTCTGATACGTCATCATCTGGAAGCAGCAGCGAGGGAGATAATTCAACCCCTTGGAGAAATAATAATAGACGTGGAGGATTCCAGCAGCAACATGGAGGATTCCAGCAGCAACACCAAGGATTCCAACAACAACATCAAGGCTCTTCTTCTTCATTTTTAGCCAGAGGCAAACAAAACCTTGCGGGAAAACAAGGTTCAATCATCAACCATGGGAGATGTCAACAAGACGGCAGAACTACAATAACTAACTCCCTCCCCGATATTCAACTTGTCCAATAAAATCCTAACAAATGACGAAGAAAAAATGTTGAGAAAAGGATTAACATTTGTCCCAACGAGACAGACCGATTTTGTCAAACTGAAGACAGAAGTTATTGAATTCTGTCGCAAAGCAAGGTTAAAATCCTTCTTTTTGGAAAATACATATCAATCTCCAATGGAAACAACGGGACTATGCAATAAATCATCCTTTTGCCCACCCACCAGTAAAGTACCCAAAGAGGTTATCACGTTTGAAAGAACAATATTATCTGCTGTGACTAACATGGAAACAGAGAAAAAATTGATCAAATACAATCTTTCCAAAGTAGAATCACAAGCATTAATTAACCTCAAAAAAGACACTTCGGTCGTGATAAAACAGGCCGATAAAGGGGGCTCAATTGTCATCTGGGACAAGGATTTATATATCAATGAGGTAAATAGACAACTTAATGATGGTACAAGTTACTGCGAAATAAATAAAGATCCAACGATGGATTTGAAAAATGAACTATACAAAATCATCAATGAAGGCTACAACCAAGGATTCCTAGGCAAAAAAGAGATGGAATATTTAAAAATCAAACATCCAAAGACGCCATTATTTTATGTTTTGTCAAAAATACATAAAGATGAAAAAATGCCACCAGGGCGACCTATAGTCGTTGGATGTCAATCATTACTGGAACCTATCTCTAAGTTTGTTGATTTTTTTCTGAAACCTTTTTTACCCCTCGTCAAATCATTTGTTCAGGACACGACCGATTTCATCAACAAACTGGCCACAATCAATTTTGATGACAAAAACCATTGGATGGTGACTATGGACATCACGTCCTTATATACACAAATTCCGCAGGATGAGGGAATTTATGTGTTAGAAGCCTATCTAGAAGAGAGAGAAAGACCTCACAAAATACCAACAATCTTCATTCTAAAACTCGCCGAATTTGCTTTGAAAAATAATTATTTTAATTTCAATGGAGAGTTCTTTTTTCAAACAGGTGGCGTGGCGATGGGATGCCCATTTGCCCCGGAATTGGCAATTTTATTCATGTCTAAATACGAAGACACCTTTGTTTACCATAACAACCCATTTGCTCAGTGGATACAACATTGGTATCGATACATAGACAATATTTTTTTCGTCTGGACAGGCTCAGGGGAGGACCTAAAGAAATTCCATGATTGGATTAATAACAGAGTACCATCAATCAAATTCAATTTGGCTCATTCCAAAGCAAAAATGCCGTTTCTAGATGTAGAGGTGTAGCCCTCAAAAGGGGGCCTTGTAACAACACTCTACAAAAAACCAACAGTTCGCAATAAGGCCCTCCATTTTAAAAGCAATCACCCTCGCAGCCTTAAAGATAATCTTCCATATGGGCAATATTTAAGAATCCGACGCAATTGTCAGTATAAAGACGAATATCTAAGACAGGCAGAAAACCTAACAATTAATCTACTACAACGTGGATAACCCCAAAAACTTTTTAAAAAATCTCAAAAGAGGGCATGGTGGACACCACGTCAAAGCTTGTTGGAAAACAGAACCAAAAAAGAAACAGACAGAATGGTCTTTGTCTCCACATTTTGCCCTAATTCCAATGCATTGAAAAAAGTGGTTAAACAAAATTGGCCCCTATTGAAGAGTTTGGATAAGGCATTCACAAATGAAACACTTTTTGCATTTAAAAAAAACTGCAGCATCGCCAACCAATTGGTGAGGGCTGCCTTACCACAAGAAACAATCCCAACCTACGTACTATGCTAGGTTTACCGCCCATTCAAGGACACCACAGATGTGGGACCTGTTCATGTTGTGATACTACAAAAGAAGGAACAGTATTCACATACAAGCAGATCAGTTGGAAACATGAGGCTTTCTCTAACTGTAAATCCCGTTACGTAGTGTATGGAATTGTATGTCCGTGTAACTTAGTGTACATCGGCAAAACGAACCAAGAAGTGCGGTTACGGATACAACAACATAAATCCAGAATAAAAAACAATATATTGACTGCACCACTTGTCAACCATTGGCGAGAAAAACAGCACAAAGACACTGAGCTAATATGGACAGTGATCTCGAAAGTTGAAAATGATGCCAGGGGCGGCGATTGGGATGAAAAACGTACAAGAAGGGAAGCCATGCTAATAGTGAAATTCAATACAGCAATGCATGGATTGAACGAATTGACAGAAATGTTTAAATTATGATCAAACACAGGAAGCCTGTGCGCAGACAATCATATGCGCCTACAAGGCATTTCACTTGTGTTCCCTCTTTGACTTGGCAACATGATCCACCTAGTACCTATATGGCTATCTGTGATTTATTGCATACTCCCTCATGCTCCCCTAGGGCTACATGCTCCATGGTACACAGAACGAGTTCTTGGGTCATCGAGTAGTACATACGATCTTATTTGGATCGTCCCAATAAAATATAGGCTTTTCCTTGTACAAACTACTATTCCCAGGGCCCCCCACGCAGTAAGAAGAGATGATACTATCGACATTTCCATCGTAGTGTTTTGCGGTGCCTTGATTACTTCACCTAGATGATAAGCGCAAATACAGTTTCTGCTTCTGTCCTTGATGTCCGATCTTGCGAATAACTATTAAAAAGATAAAAATGCCCATAGGATCACTATCGCTGGATACAACTTGTACGGGCTTCCACGGAGTGTTCTTAAGCACTTTGCGCCAACTGAACTTCATCTCCCGAGATCCTTTTTGGACCCGGAAGCTAACGCGACTCAGACGCGGCTTGTTTGTGCACCGAGGAGACCCTGTTATGCAATGTGCTCTGACCTGACAAGGTAATTCAACTTCTTCTTTTTTAAACAAAGAGCACTATGTTCTACTAAGCAAGCCTTTGCTTGTCGACCATGTGTAATCTAAACCTTTAACTTGGTTGGCCATTTACAGGCGGACACATATGGGGCACCGATACGGATGCTTAAGCTTCCCTGCCAAAGGTAAGACATCCTCGCTCCCCACACTGGGACTTTGTAATGCTAGTGTCGTATATGAAATGATGGATAGTCATGTAGATTTCTTGATGTTCCTTTATTCATGAAAGATGGTAACAAGATGTAATGAAGATAACCCCACCAGGAACAGGATGGTCACTGCTCAGCCCACTCTCTTCAACTGTCCTTCCACATACACACCAGGCACACTAACATTCTATTCACTCTGTCATCCAACTTTCAACATTCTACACTGACATCACATTCATACAGGCTGAGCAGCTACAAGGAGATAATCCAATGTACAACAGCTAGCCTTTACGATATTCTGGGATTGATTGGCCCTTCCTTTGTCCTCCCTTTTTTAGTGGTATTCCTGCCAGCCTAAACAAAACAATAAGCACAGAATAAAATACAGCAGGACACTGGTGCATACAACGAAGTAAGTCAGGTATAAATGGTGGTGTCGCACATATTCTTGAGAGAACTTGAAGAGATATATGATTGTGTTAATTTCTCTCACGCCAGATTTGTGTACACGTCGGGGGCTTATTCATCCTCGTCCTGTTTTCTGATGAAAGAGAGGTAAGATAAGGAGGTTGCAGTAATGGTTAAGGTAGCAGCTATGCATTAGTTTTCAATATCCTAAAGAAAGGTTTCTTTCTTTTATTTACAGATTATGGTCCTGATGAGAACTCCTAAATAACGCGAGTTCGAAACGCGTAGACTGTTTATAAGCCCAAATACAGAAAGTCACTTAAACTGGAACAAAATAGGCTTTGTTGTTGAAAATACTAACTGTGTAATGGCTTTGTTGTGAATATTTTGCATTCCAGCACTCATTTAAATTTTTTATTTTTTGCTTGTTGTAATGGTGTGAGAGATGTATGTTTGAAAGTTTGAATGCTGATTTTTTGAAATGTATTGTTGTAAATATGAACTGTTTTGAGTAGTTTTTTTGTTGTGTACATAAGGTCTTAACAAATATAAAATTGAGAAAATGAAAATACTAAATAGAAAAGTTCAAAATAAAAAATGATGAAGGTATTAAAATAAAAAAACAAAAAATGCAAAACATTGCGTTTTATATGGATGTTTTGAGATAAGATTCCAGGTTAACATAGTAGCGGCACGTGCATTTTCTTTTGTTTATTAAAAGCTTTTGGCAAGCTGTGCCATTGGGAGCCCTGACCCAGTGGTGGTTTTTCGGTCCCTTTGAAATTTGCCACCCAAGATCTGTGTGTAAGTTGAGCCATGGATATAACTGTTGTTATGTCTCTGAATTGTAAGAGGGCATGTGAACTATCCAAGGTGTGCTATCTGTATACTTATTTGGACTCCTTAAAGGAGAAATTAAGAAATAAAGCACAGCTTGATACAAATATTGTTATTGTCCTAGCATACCTTAGAGTCATAGTTTTGATCAAATTGTCAAATCTTCTATGATGCACAATCAAGGTCATAGTCTGATTGTACCTAGATGTGTAAAGTTTGTTTCCAATTGTTTTTCCCTTGTAGGATTTTGATAAGTCTCAAGCAGAAGCTTCCATTGTTGTGGACATACTGCTTTCAAGAACGTTGCCTAGGGTGTCAGGATAATGAGATTCACTGGTTTCTTATCCGCAGTGGTAATGATCACAGCTGAGTCAAATAAATCAGTTCAGTCTGGCTCTTAGCACTAGAAACATGTTACTTTTCTTGGAGGTTTTGAAGGAGTAGTCTGCTGTGATATAGTTTGGTCGCCTTCGAAGTTCAAATTACTCTGTTTTTGTCTGGCTGCTTGCAGGATTGTTCAGGTGTGTTGGTTAAGGAGCAGGCAAACAGTTATTGACCTTGTATTATTTGGTTTACGAGGATTATGTGTATGAAGTCAGTGGGGTCTTTGAAATTCGAGAGGTTTCATTTAATTACTTGTCTCTCAGTTCCGGGATAAAGTCTCTCAGAAAGACAACTATGTCCTCTTTTTCATGTCATTCAGATCATTCATTTTGGACAGTGTTCCAAGCACATCACTTTGCACTTGCTGTTCCATAACTCAGCACCCCTCCCTAGTTTCCTGTTTGTTTCCACTTACACCTAGCATCGCTCTGTAGAGACTATTCTTGATGTATGGACTCTACCTTTGATCTCCCTGATTATATTTCTTGAGCCATGTGTCTAATGTGCACATCTTTCCTCCATCTACTGATATTTCTTCATGGTCAGTTACTGAAGGCGTGTAGGCTTGTTTGGGAGCTTGTGTTCCACAAAAGGTCCTCTTAAAAAGGGGAACCCTCTTTCCAGCTTTGAAGACAACATATAGAGGTCAGGTGTAAAGATATGATTGTGCATCATGTTAGGTTGTTAATCCCCTTTCAAACAACAAGGGACCCCAATCAAGTCAAACAGGGACCTCGGGGAACAGTTTTATGGAAACAACAGTGGTCCCATGCTTATGTAATACAACACAACAAATAAATATAGACGAAATCGCTTCTATATTTTCAGAAGGACATGTCCAGCCGGACAGAGGTCTTCCAGGTTTACTTAATAAACACAATTCTTCAGAGAATAATTGTCAAGAATACCTTCCACAATGCCCCTGTGTGGTACACAAGCCTGTGCCCAGCACTAACTGAAGAATTGTGTTTATTAAGTAAACCTGGAAGACCTCTGTCCGGCTGGACATGTCCTTCTGAAAATATAGAAGCGATTTCATCTATATTTATTTGTTGTGTTGTATTACATAAGCATGGGACCACTAAGGTTGTTAATCCCAGCATTTTAATCTTTTAAGTTGTGGCCGGAACCCTTGAGCAGAAATGATCCATAGTCATGGTATGATAATATGATGACTCCTTAAGAGTATGTACGATGATGTCTTATCATGAGCATTCTTATCTCATAGAAACAGAGTGAATTAGTAATTTTCACTGTGGTCAACTGTGAGAATCCTGCCAAAAAAGTTCTCATTCTGTTATACTGAGATTCACAATTGAACCCTTTTCATGGGAACTGTATGGGAACTGCATTGTGAAAAAAGAGTTTGCTGGAGATGAGGCTGTTACATTGAGACTGAGGCCTGGTTGTGAGGTGTAGTCAAGGTTAAGTAACCAGTCAGTTTTCTAAGGATGGACACTCTTGTTTACAGATGATAGGCACATTTCTGAAAAGCATGCATATTAAGAGAAAACCTGTCAGTGTTCATTTAACAGGTCTGATCAATCTTACCCTATCAGGCTCTTCCTTTTCCTTTCATGTTGTAAGTTATCAAGAGAGAAGTATCATAAGGACTGTGTGACCTTAATAACCATTTCAGGAGAGTCTGCCTCCTCTATACTGCAAGTAAAGGTGAATTGTGTTGATCTAGCTTGAGTTCTGTTCACTGGGGCACCTTATATATGACCACTGGTGAATCTTGATTGTGCCTTGGTGGAGAGGGGAGATTATCACAATATTTTCAGCCAATGTCTTCTCTCGTTATGCAGGGCCCTCAATCAGCTTGTACTTTTCCATGTGGAGCAGTGCAATCTAGAGCTACTTTGTTTTACATCTGTGGCACTACCATAACATTAACACTAGTGCCAGTCTGTTCCCAAACACAGGTTTTCCACCATTCACCTTGACCTCTTGTACCATCATCTAGCCACGCATCTGCTCAATGAGGTCAATTTCACAGCAACGTGAATCTGCCTAGCATTCTCTCCCCATTCTGCACTCAACTATGTCTCTCGGATCAGGCACCATATCACCAGTATTGTCTGCAACTGGTCCTCCATTTACACACAGTGTCTCATCCAAGGTTGGTCTGTAGGCTGTTTGCTTCCAGTGAGTTTAGAGGGTTAGCAACTATTACCAAATGTCCTCTTTATGTATTCCCAAGCCATATTTTTAGCTGGACGTACAGAGGAAAGCCACAAAGGAGGGGTCATCTTTATAAGTTCAAATGTTTTGCCCTCTGACATGGTTTACACCTTGTCTTTTGTCTCTTCAATCTAAATTATTTGACTTTTCCGCCAATCAATTTTCCAGCACACCACCCTCAGGGATTCGATCCATGGCCTCTGTTATTCCTCACCATAGCTGAGAAGATTACGGAGTGACCATCTTGATCTTTGGCTAGTTAGCTTCCATCAGAACAAAAGTAAATGGTGCTCTGCCTACTTCAGCACTTCTAAAGCTACCAATCTTTGGTCTAATTATGTCTAAATAGTTTTGGAGCTGCGTCGGGTACATGTCAGTCACAGCTCTGAAAGACTGAAATCTTATGTCAGATGCCCTTTTGATGGCCAGGTAGATAAATCATCACATGTTGGCCACAACTCATAGTTACTTTTTTTTATAGTTGTTTTATCTTACTTTGAAGCAGAAATTAAACAAGCAATAGATACATGAATTGAAATCATCTATATGAAAGAAGCATGGCAGCCAACTCCTACACCTTCTTACTGCATGCATTTCTATCAAAATATGGATGCAGAGAATAAGAAAAGCACTTTACACCATTCAAAGAAACACAATAATCAGGTGCACCACTGGCAGGAACAGAGTCAGTAACATGTTCAGCAAATATCTTACAGATCCTAGGGCTAGCAGGGTCAGTGTCTTGTCAGATGTATCTCCGGCACTCCAAGATGGCTACTGGTCAGTCGGTCTAATGTGGGGTGCACCTGTGAAAGATTAGTTGGCTTTAATTGAGTTACACATGCTAGATGCTGTAATGACATGCCTAAAGAGCTGGGGCATAGTGTCCACGTCAGTTGTGTAATGAACTCAGGCAGCATTACAAATAATGATTCCATACAGGATACGCAACAACGAGCCTACAGAATTGAAAATAAATAAAGACCCAATGTAGGATTAGAATGATTTACCTCAGATTGAATTGATAATGACTTCATGGTGTGTGGATTTAAGATTAGTTGTATGATGTGGAAGTATGGATTGTATATTACAAGTATGTGGAATGTTGTATGAATATGGTGTGTTTTAGTGATATGTTTTTGGGTGTGGAGTAATGTGTTGTGGGTTTGAAATGTGTAGTGTTGTTTTGTGTAGTTTGGTTAGTTAATATATTTGCAGCAATAAGTAAGTTAGAGTAAATGAGGTAGTCTTATGAGAACGTTTTGAAACATATTTTATTTCTTTTTTTGGTGCATATATATATGTATATCCACTCCAATTCCCCCGAGTGCTTCCTTGCACAAACAGGAACACGGACACTTTGAAATAGCTGTTGCCAGAATTAATTTATTTGCTGTGAACAAAAAGGTGCTTGCCTATATATATATATATATATATATATATATATATATATATAATATATATATATATATATCCAAACCAAAATCCCAAGGTTTAGCCATGCTGGAGGTACACACAGGCACAGACTCCCATTAGATAAATAAAGTGTTTATTTCATGGTAACATGGTCCAAATGATTCATTTCGGCCGGCTGTCTGTGGCCCTGATCATATGTGTGTGTATATATATATAAATATTTTCATCCAATGGCTCTGCAGCAAAGAAAGCACACGGCAGCAGAGAAGTCGGTAAAACTTCATTTATTGAGTGAGGATGTCCCAGCTTCCGCCTTTTAATCTTGTTAGCCCGACGCGTTTCAGTGCTATCCTGCACTTTCCTCTGGGGCTGAATGACAGTGAGATTTGAATGGCTTGTGCAATTACCAGTTCCTGCTGGCTTTAGTAGATCTGCTTGGAAGGCGCTATGGTAGCACGTGACTTCTAGTGTTTGCTGGGAATTGTAGTTTGTATCGCCTTAGTCTAATACCCGTAGTGGGTTCCACACTGGCATTCAATTTACTTCAAGTCCACAGTGGTTTTGTAACACTCCACTGCGTTGTGTAGCTGATGTGGATGTTCTAGCTAACCGGGGCATACTGGAATGCCTACACCAACGCTTGACTCCCCTGCTGTGTCCCTCCAATTTCTTCTTGCCGAAGTAATCTTTCTGTTCATGTGTAGCGTGCTAGCCCCTGGCACGCTTTTTGGGGGTCCCGTCTTGCAAGTGGCTGGTGTTTCATGGGCAAGAGCTTGTCTCACGTTGTGGCATTCCGAGGTATTGGATTTACACCGGCCCACCACCTCCAAGGAAAGCAAAGCACCGCCGTGCGTTCACGGTCTGTGACTTCACGGAGAGACCTGGATGATGTACTGGAGTCTCCGGTACTGTGGAACTTGGTTTGTGTGGTGAAGGCGTTTGGGGACCAGGGAGAAGAGTTTTTTCGAGGCAGGAAGATCAGGACATTTTTAGATGCACCCATTTTGCACTGTGTTGAACTTTCCCCAGCACTCACTATGAGGTTTCAAGGGCGACATGAGCAACTTACTCACCTGGCCGAGATGGTGCCTTCTGGGTACTGTAGTCTGTGAAGGAAGGCTTCAGTGACGTGCTCAGCAACAAACTCGACCCAGCTGGACTCCCGCCAATCGGGAGTGAGATGGAATATTCAAAGAGTGATTGGTGCATTTTTCTGATTTGCAACTGGCATATGATTAAGGCACATCGCCGAAACGCGTCATGCCGATCCTGCAGCAAATAAACAAATCTTCTTGACTCCCCTGCTGTGTCCCTCCGATTTCTTCTTGCCGAATTAATCTTTCTGTTCATATATATATATATAGTTTTCAGTTTTAATCGGGCAAAACAAACGATGCGTTTCGAGCAATCCTGCTCTTGGTATATATATATATATACATATATATATATATATATATATATATATATATATATATATATATATATGTTTGAACAAAAAATTAAATTATATATATATGTGTGTAGAGAGAGAGAGAGAGAGAGAGAGAGTAGCAGGAAGAAACATGTTGTTGAATATAAAGTATGTACATTGTATTATTTTTTTATTCAGAGAGAAATATCTTGTATAATGTCTTTGATTAATCCATTGTTATAAATTATTTCAAATGTTACAGGGGAATGTTTCATTAATTCAGTTGCCAAGTCTTCTACTTGGGGGCTTATAATGAACCAGTCCATTAATGTTTCATTATGAATATCCATTGATTGCAAGTTTTCATTGCCTTGAATGTGTGTCGTTAGTGTTGTTTTTTCCTGTGTTGTATTTTCAATTCCAAATATTTGGACTTTTTTTTTGTTAGCTTTCTATATTCTGTAAGTAAAATAGCTGAAAATATCAATATTTTATACGATTATAAGTACATATCTGACATTTGCCGACATTAGCCCTGCCCTTGCTTTTGTTTCCGTAGATATTTTGGAAATAGGCTAAAGAAGGAGGAAGGGAAAACAAAGGGTGCATTTGCCAGTGAAAAGTTAGCACTGGGTATAAAAGGTGGACCATTAGAGGTAAGTACCGATAAAAATAAATAAAACGAATTTCGTTGCCCACGCTGTATCGCCAAATGTGATGCAGCGTGGGCAACGAAATTTGTTTTATTTATTTTTATCGGTACTTACCTCTAATGGTCCATATCCCGCATTTTACAACTCCCCACCCTGACCCTCCCCTGCCTGACGTCACCGCCCCAGTAAAACGCCCGGCACGGGCCGTGCCTGGCCCCCACCCCTAGCAGATCTTCTCTTTCACAGCCCAAATCCACACCCACCTTCCTGGAGCCTCCCCATCTCTGTAACCATTTCCCTCCATGACAAGTTCCTTTTGTGGAGCTCCACACCGCCCAGAGCTCCGGTAGCTGACATGCTTGGGCCCAAACCCACACCCCTGCCTCATTCTCAGTCCCTCCCCCCTATTCTGTTCTTTATAAAGACATTGTGCAGATGGAAATCAGCACCATGTGCAGGTTGTGAGCAGGTTACACTTTGCCTCGATTAACTTTGCTGCAAAAGTGAGCACCTTTTGTCTACCCCTAGTTCCTTGACACTGGTTTCGAAACAGCGTAAGATTAGATGGTACCAGACAGGATGGGAATCTCATTGCTCAAAAAGTCTTAGAGAAAATGCTTTAAAATCTTACGATGCTTGGCTTTGTTGGCAAATCTTGTTGTGTGCTGCTGAGTCCTGAAGAGATATCTATAAAGCATCAGTAATAACGTTATTACACTAATAAGGTACGCATTTAATCTAACTAGTGATTGTATGAGGTTGATTTACAAGACAAATAGTGAAATAAGTAAATACACTGTGATTCCTTATTTTAGAGAGAAAAGTAATTATTTTGGGGGCGGGGAACCACAAGCAGTTCTGTTTTGTAAAACTATGTAAAAATCAGAGACTCACTTTACAGCTCGAGATTTATAATATTCTTATATATTGTCCCAGTCTGAACAACAAACGCATTTTATTGAAACCCACTCGTGTGTTTTTTTTCTGCTGGTTTGTGCTTCCAAAGTAATCTGTTAAAAGGAAGAGTGGGTTTCAAAGTGCGGTAAAAACAGAGAAGAAAGTGTTCTGATTCGTAAATATCTTGTAAAATTTTCTTTTACAAAAACAAGAAAAAAATCATCGCGGGTTTCGCTTAAAATGCGCCTAAACATAAGCTAATGTATTCTCTGTTTTCCAATAAAAATGCAATGCATAATATATCTCTTTATTCTTCATGATCATCAAGCGTGGCTGCATGGAATATTAATAGAAGTGTTGGTTAACATTTAAAAGGTTTAAATGTTTTATTGTTCCGTCTGCCACTGGCAAAAGAAATTCGGCAGCTTTTTGAATTATCCCTTACAGCTGTAGGGGGTTTCTCCACCAAAATAATTCTACCATAAGAGATACGACTTTGTGCGTGGAAAATATGCCACAAATTCCTCCTATTCCAGTGGTGGATGGTGGAATTTCCTCCAAAAACAGGGCACTAGGAATGTCCAAAGTTTTTTTGGGAGTGAGACTGTACAAAACAACCCAGTCTCCCTAGCATGCCAGCAGTTATTTCCAGCATACAAGGAACACTGAAGTTATGTTTTGGTGAGAGTAATTTCTATGGTGGACTTTCATAGCGCTAACTATGACAGAGAAGGTAGTAGGCCTGCCGCACTACATTAAGTAAATTGCCGGCCACCATTTCTGTTAGAATGTGCAATGCACAATGGTAGTGTAGATGATGATGGAGGGATCCCCACCAGTGACATACCTCCCATACCTGGCTTATTGTAGTCATTGTGTATATACAATACTGTTCTTAACATTTAGTGCACTGGCATTCACAGTACTAAAGTGCAACCTATACACAATTTCTCAGAATTATATTAACGTCAAGCATACAAGGCTGCAGAGTTTAAGGAACAACAATGCCTTTGAACTATGCAAAGGACTCACAAAGCTTTTTAATAAGAGTGGTTATGTTTTTCTCCCAAATGTAATATGAATTATTCAAGAAAACTCTTTTATGATTTATCGTATCTCAAAAATATTATTAATAATAATAAGTCAATAAATGGCAGTTCAGCTGGTTCATCAATGAAGGCAAATGGCTGAAGCGATTTGAGTACCTTCTCATGTGAGCTTTCAGCAAGACTTGTCACCAGCTTACAATCTTGCGTTACTGTATATCGTGATACACTTGTCAGGCATCGAAATTACTGGCACATGAAGAGGCCCTCCTCATGTTGAAAATGATTACCAATTCAAGCAGGCAAAGAGATATCCTCTCCATACTGTGCATGGATGTTGGCTTCTCTTCTTGAGCATACCCTTGAAATGTGCTGAAAAATCTAATTCTTCACTCAGGCCCACGTGCCATTAGCCATAATGGGACAGGTTGTTGCTCCAGTTCAGACATGGTCCTCACAACATTAGCAATATTGAAACATAACAGAAGCATCCAGGAAGAACACCAGCCTCACAATTACCCTCCTACAAAGTCAGGGCCTTCACATATTGAACATGTCATAGGTTGCACACAAAAATGCTAAGTAAATTTAGATATGATTATCACTATTATGCCAATTGCCACGACTTCTTTCTCATCACAACTGTTACAATGATTATGTAGGACATCAATGTCAACAAATCAACAGAAATCATTTTGACACCACAGCGAATACATTGAGAAAGAAGTAGAAGACAGTAATTGTAATTCTTTGGTTAGGAGTGAAAAAGTCAGGACAGTTTCCAAGTGCTGCGATGTGTCGTTTAATGGGGTGTCATGAGAGCATGAGGTTGCACTCATTTTAGAGGTTCGGTCTGTGGGAAAAGTAATTTTCATACGGATGCATTTTGGAGCTCACTTTCTTTCAGTGGTGGTCATGTAAAGGTGATATTTGGTACAGTCTCAATAATGTTGTTCAGTTGCTTGTTAGGATGAAGTTTTTGCAACATGAAAAAAGCTAGTCACTTCTGGTAACCAGTGCTGGACTTTAGGTGATTCAGTTAGCTAGATTTTCTCCTTTATTTAGCTGTTCTGTTGTGGTTTCAAAACCTTTTATAATGAGGAGTCATCTCTATATCCCATGGCAAGTGGCAGAGTTGCCCAATGTAACCTGTACTAGTTGCTCTTTTTGTTGAGCCCTGACAGCAGCCCTCAGATAAGACCCAGAGATTCAGCTACCACTCCCTGGTGCCCCGAAATTGAAATTATTTGCAGAGGATATTATTTTATATTTGGCAGGAACAGCATGTGATCCAGAAAAATACCTTTCGTAGAATACATTCACTTTCAGAGCTAGGAGGTTATAAGATTAACCAGGCAAAGTCTGAGGTGCTTCTCTACCACTACTCCCCTACAATTCTTTCTATCGAAATGGAGCTCATTTGTTCAATTCCCACCCTATAACATGCTCAGGATCTTTGTCGCATGAATTTTCAGATGTGTTCAAGTTAAACAACACTACAATTCTCAGTAAAGTTTGCGGGCTGGTAACTAGCTGGCAGAATTTATTGCTGTCATTATTGGATGACTGCAAAAAGAATATTTGATGGACAGAATGCAGAACAATGTCATACATTCACCTGAGTTCAGAGATCTGGGCCTAAATCCATCGTTAATTTTGTTCACCATGCCATTCCAGTTTGAACCGAGCCATATGTAAATTAAGGAGGACCTGGCCTGGAAGTTTGGGCTGGACTGTTCCCATTGGGCGCATGATCAAGACTGATTTGCATATAGCTGGGTTCAAACTGGAATGGCATGGGTAGAAAACAAATGATGGATTTAGGCCCAGATCTCTGTACTGTGGTGAATGTATGTCATTGTTCTGCATTCTGTCCATCAATTGTTCTTTTTGCATTTGTCACTACTAGTGGGATGGAGATGCCCAGAATGTGTCCTATGCTCTCCATGCCACTGAAGTCAACCTATCCTGGCTGATGAGGGCTGAATCCCTGAAACCGGTCCTAGGAGGCTTGTTTCCTGTCCAGGGAGGACCTGGCCTGGCAGTTCGGGCTGGACTGTTCCCAAGAGACAGAGGGTCATGATTGATTTGTATATGGCCAGGTCTAAACTGGGATGGCATGGTCAGCAAAAGAATCAAGGATTTAACCCAGGTCTCTTGACTGGGGGTGAATGTTTTGATTTGTTCTGCATTCTGTCCATCAATTGTATGTCTTTTGCTTTCTTGCCCTAAGTGCGCTGGGTATGCCCAGACGTGGGTCTCGGGCTACCTTTATTACTGGATTCAAGCTATCCTGGCTGATGAGGGGTGAAACCCTGAAACCGGGCCTAGAATGCTTGCTTCCGGTTCAGGGAGGACCTGGCTTGGTAGTTCGGGCTGGAATTTTCCCATGAGGCACAGGGTCAAGACTAGGATGGCATGGTGAGCAAAAGAATGATGGATTTGACCCAGATCTCTTGACTGGTGGTGAATGTTTTGATGTATTCTGCATTCCACCAATCAATTGTGTGTCAAATATTATATGAGTAGCAATAGTCAAAATGTAGATTCTTCCCCTATTTGTTTTTGTTTTTTATAATGTTGTGAATTTAGTCAAGCAGCCTTTTTTTTTATAGAGGATGATCAACTGATGTGGCATTGTTTCTGGCAAGGGAAAAAAGCTCTGTACTAAATTAATGAGGCTTCAGCTATCTGTAGAGGACAGTGGTCTATCACTTCCCTGTGTGTGCAAATATTATCAAGCCACCTTTGTGATTGGTTGAGTCTTGCTGCAGGAGGGGACCCCTTCTTGTTCTGTTTTTATCTGCAGCACATGCTGTTAGAGTATGGGGCTTAGCTCCCAGCTATTTTCTAAACATCCCAGAGCTGGCCAAACGCTCCCAGTATAAACTTTTGCTTGCTACAACTAGAAGATTTAAGCAACTTCAAGAAGAATATCAGTTCCCCTTGACCCACTCGTTGATACCTTTAAGCAAATGTAATAGTTTCATCCTTCCAAAATAGCACCCTTAAAACATGGGAGAAGGCTGGATATCTTACATTAGGTACATTTTTACTGGCAGGACAATTCAAAACCTGGGAGCAGGTAGCGATTAATATGGAAAGCATTTAATCAGATCTTTTGTTTAATTATCTCTAAATTCACAAGCACTTTTGGGCATACATACAGACATCTAGTGCATTTAAAGAACACATCAGTAAAGCACATTTTGCAGAACAATTGATAGGGATAGGCAGCTGGTGTCCAATTCTATATTTGTATCTCAAAGAATCAACTGCCCTTGCAGCTTTTTCTTCTATTATACAGCATATTGAGGGGAGGATGGATTACACTAGTCGGGGTAGATACAATCATGTGGCCCATAATGTTGTTCGTGGAGCACATTTTCTTGTATGGCCTTTTAGTCAAAATGTGCTTTATATTATACCCACACCGTTTGCACCAGACGTATCCATCCTCATCCGCCAGTTGTTTTGGATGTGGGGACTTTTGAGGGGACTGGGCGCATGTCATTTTTTTGTCCTAAATTGTTCAACTTCTGGAGCAAAATTATGGCTTTTTTTAAGGGAAAAATTACAAGTTCAAATCGAATCCGATTTGCAAGGGGAATTATTTGGGATCTTGCCTACGAATTGCTCTTTAAAGCTACGATAACAGCAGTTATTTTCTATTGGGTCATTAGTAGCTAAATCGTTAATTCTGCAAAGGTGGAAATCTTCGGTTCCACCTCTACATGGAAGGTAATTATTTAAAATGGATCAGGTTAGAAAATTAGAAGGACTATATGGCCAAAAGGTAGGTGCACTCAAGAATGCAAAGGAAATTTTGGATTCTTCTAGAAAGGAGGTAATAGAGGAGTAAGGGAATTTACTTTTTTTATATGGACAAATTATTTTTGAATTATGAATGACGATTTTATAGCAGGCATAAATTAAATTGTATGTAATGGTCTTCTTTATGCTGATTATGTATTTTAGAATTATGCTTGCTCCTGATTATCAATTTTAAAAAAAATGTTGCGTGTTAGGATGAAGTTTTTAGAAAATGGAAAAAGCTAGGCACTTCTGGTAACCAGAAAAAACCACAATGCCCCTGCACTTGTACAAAAGTATATATAAGGTGTGTGGTAACAACACTGTCAATTAGCTCAATATGAGGGAAAATGGTTTAGAACAACATCCAACTCCTTCAAGTAGATCAATTGTCAGTAATCGTTTTTCAGACAAAATAGGGAAGGAAAATCAGGATGTAATCCGTTGTTGATGCAAAAGAGTTTTCGTTTATTGTTCCTTTAAGTAGGCCAACACGTGTTTCATCGCAGGGAAACAGACTGCGAATCTTCAGGGCCTAATAGGTGAGGTGCAAGGGCCACCTCGGATACGTGTATTCGAAAGATCCTGTAAGCCGGAGTTTCACTGGTTGAGTGAAGTCGCACTCCGAGACCGGATAAGTCTCTTAAATAAAGCACAGAGTATAAACCGGGAGGAGAGGATTGACAGGTGACTTCAAATACGTGACACTGTCAACCAACAGGAAAGGCGGGTACACCTTGTCGTAGCAGTTCTCCCTCTTGAGTTTCCCGGCGCCGTTTTCCGAAGACGGTCCTTCTGGTAACCAGTGCTGGACTTTAGGTCATTCAGTTTGCTAGATGTTTTCCTAAATTTATTTGCCCTGGTATGATTTCAAAACCTTAATTTAGAATTGTGGAATGTTATGGAGGAAATGTTTTGCGGGGAATGAAAATATACTAGTGTATACATTTGGCAGAAATGACTACATAATATATTCGATCATCCGGGTAGTGCTCCAGCTTTGACCTGTGGAGTTTAGCTAATCTGAGCTTTTCAAGGTTTTGGATCACACACATTTGGTCACAAGTGGAGAATGGGCTCTGCACTGTACTCAGGAAATGTTCAGATCCTAATGTATCCCAGTAATGAACAAAGATAGAGGAGGCAAGGTTTACGCTGCAATACACTGATTCTGCACAGTCTACTGTTGTTTGCTATCGGCCTTGTTTTCTCAGCTATTGACAAACACATTTCTTGGAGATTCTAGATATTGACAGCCCCTGTCCATGCAGGTAACAACGGTGGGGCAGTGGGGCCGCATGGGGGGATTTCGAGGGACGATGCAGAGAGAAAATTAAATAAATAATTAATTTTCCCTAGGCATCGACCCTCAGCAGTGGGGCAGAGGGGCATTGTGGGGGAATTTCGAGGGACGATGCTGAGGGCAAATCAAATAAATAATTAATTTTCCCTCTGCATCGTCGCTCGAAATCCCCCCATGCAACCCCACCACTGTCACCTGCACGGACCGCGGCAGGAAATTGAGACTTAAAAGAGTTAACAATTGAATTACTAACGTCAGACAGAGTATCCCATTGTACTTGGAGGTAAAACTGGGACCTCATCTCCACAGATGAGGCATGTTCTACAATCGAGTAAAGTAACTTGTGAAAGTGAGAACAGTTCTGCTTTTTATCTAAGGAGACGTAGATTCAACTTTTCTGAAAAAAGATATAAAGTTCATGGTCATAACATTCTTTCAGAGAAATATTTGACATAGTGATATATTCATATGCCTTTGATGCGTCATTCATTCATAACTTTTCCCTAAACTGTGCAATATCATCCCTTTTCAGCAGTGTGACATTCCAAACGGGAAACATCCTTTACAACGCGGATGTTACCCCGCGGTGCAGTTACGACGCGTCTTTTACAACGCAAGTCGTAACCACGACTTGCGCTGGAGGGCGCTCTAGGCTAAGGAATAGTAGATTTACTATTCCAACACCTTCCCTACTGTACGTAGGCTGGTGTTGGAATAGTAAATGTAACTATTCCTAAGTCCAGCACCCCTACAGCGCAAGTCGTGGTAACGACTTGCGTTGTAAAAGACGCGTTGTAAAGTACCGCGATGTAATACATCGCGTGGTAACAACGTACATCCATTCCAAACAACATCAAGGGACTTGGTTTGCATCTGCTAGGCTGAAATACCACAATTCCTGACTTCACTTCCTATGCCATTGACATAGATATTTTTCAGTCAAAGTGAAACGGACACCAGCTAAACTTTGTGGCACTGGTCTGTTTCTGATCTCCCATCATAGTATGCTAACACAGACTGACTACCCAGTTCTTTGGTCCGGTCACATAACTGTTTGCAGTGAAAGTAGTGTGGGTTCTGAGTGACTGGTCTGGAATAGTACTTTTAAACCTTTCACTTTTCTAAATGATGAAGATCAGATCTTCCATCCAACGATTCTTATTAAGAATCTTAATGCACCATGGGCAGCTGTGTCAGTCCTGAAACCAAGTCAGATCAAGACAAATGGAAATAAAAATGTCTTTCACAGCCCGCTTTACAACCTCCATGGTGTAATACAAGATCATTTGCTCACCTTGACTGTTCAACCTCTTGGGTATGAATTAGGGTTTCACGGATGTGTTACTCCATCACAAAACTGTCTGATGCCCTACCCCTTAATACAAATACGTAATATCCTAAGCTACTTCTAATAAGATGAAGAGGATATCCCTCATGTTTGTGACAGAGCACCTGTCTGCCAAACTCTAAATCAGGCCCTATTTGCCCAACTCTTGAGACACAGAATTCCTGCACATGGTGTTACCAATACCGAGTGATATTCCTATGCTTATTCCGGGCCTTTATGAGTTTTAGGATCTAGAATGGTGAATAACATTAACAAAGTGGCATAATCCCACCATGATTCACACTTTTTAAATGCAAAGGAGAATACCGAGCAAGTATAATTACTACTCTTGTGAACACCTGACTAACAACAAGAGTGTTTCCAAAAAGCTAGTAAGGATCATTCATACAAGCAATGTATAAAAAAGGAAACCCAAAACATCCTGACAACTACAGGCGTATTGCCATGATAGATACAGAGGCAAACACTATGCTAAATGCATCTCACAAGATCTGGAAGGATGAGCAGAAAAGCAATCTCTCCTCCTTTTTGTGTAGACTGCTCAGAGACGGAGGTCAACATATTAGCCTTATCTATACTTGTGGGAAAAAAGCATCAATAACAAGTCAACACTATACTCCATGGCGCACATTTATCAAGAATTCATGTGGCATAACACAGCAAACCACCATGCTGCACTGTATTGTGTGAAAGGGAAAGGGCAGGAATGGTCAGTATTTAACATTATACAGTGCATTCCTGTCCTTTCCTTGTGTTGGCACACAAAGTGCTGCCTGGCACCAATGCAGGCACCTTTGCTGGATGGTGTAAGAGTGCCTGCATTGCAGGCATATTGGTCTTGTGTGGGAAGGGAAACCGTCATGCACAAAAACAATCTCCAGAGGCATTTTCCTCTTTGTATGTGTGCTGCAGCATGAAACAGTCACAGAAAGTGAAAAAAAACGAAGAAAGATATTTCTCTTCGTTTCGCCGCACATGGGGAGGCACAGCATTTAGATGCATTCCCAGGCCTTCCAGTCATGGTAAATCTGGGAATGTGCTAAAAATATGTTGGTGGATGTGTGGTAACACTGACTCTCCACCCATGGAACACCTCCTAGGGACAGTTATGCAATGCAGAGATTTGCACTGCATTGCATTACTCTAGATTTATCTAACCATTCAAAGCCACACAAAGTAGCCTTGTGTGGCTTGATCAATCTTACTTATTAGTTGCTTCGCTCTTGAGCTCCATTGCGCGATGCAATGGCGATGCAATTCATTGATAAATAGGCAACCATGTTCGTAGACTTAAAGCAGCTTTAGATAAGTGTAGCATTCTCTGGCAAAAGTTATAAGAATGGAATACACCAGCCCCATTACTGAATGCCATCAAGACGCTATATATACCAGCACATGGATACAGATTAAAATTGGCTGCAACTAAAAAGTGTCTAAAAAAATGAGGACTTATAATGGGCTCAAGCAGGGATGTGTGTTATCCCGCACCTTGTTTAAACTCTATTTAGCCAACCTGTATTAGTCGATCACCCAGCGATAGGTAGATCCTTCCAAACTTGCTAACCTAACTCTTCCCAACTTGAAGTACGCAAGTGACACAGTCTTACTCATTGAAACCCCTGTGGGTCAGCAAAGATCACTAAACTGCTTAAGCTCTTATTACAATATCAACAAAGTAGAAATGAACATTGACATAATGAAAGCAATGATAATAGGGAGGACATTTTAAAAAGGAGCCTGGTATTTTCACAACAAAAAAATAGAAACAGTGCAAACATACAGATATCTGGGCACACTTTTGGATGGAAGAAGAACCTTCAGGGCTCGCATGAACTCATTAGCCCAAAAAGCCACAAAGCTCAGGTCGGTAGAACACTACCGTCAAAACTCTAATGCCATCCATGTCAATTCTTCTATAGGTGATGAAAAACAAATCCTGCCAACATTAGCCTATGGCCTTGCCTTCATCAGTCGCCAAACACATTAACCGCCTAGCATGTAAAATCAACAAGCACATTTATAGGGGTCCTCCTATCTTTGCTGGGTTGCAAACCAGGCACAAGTTCCTAATAAATAAGACTGAGATTACCCAACAGACTACTGACTGTAAACTGATGTATGAAACAAGATCTAACAAAAAAATACATTGTCATTGCATTTGCGCAAGATAGCAAAAACGAGTCCGAATGCAAAATTGATGACGGACTTTACAAATTACTTATGTGAAAAATCTGATTGTAAAAGAGTCATGATCACAAAGACTTAACCATCCATAATTTAAGAGACTGGCACATAAAAACTGCAAACAGCTTAGTGCCAATATCAGCAACATACCTCCTCCTGCAAACACAGCAATCTCATAATAAAGCGCGCACAAGACACAATGTTTGTTGAAGAAAACATTGCTGCAAGTTTGTTTGCTTAATAAAATATGCCAACATGGTAGGTTAACTTACGGGCAATCCAAGGGCAGGCAGCAGTGTCACCCCTAAGCTGCCCTGCCCACCTGATAAGCCAAATTGCACCGTGGCCCTAACCAATCGGTGCTCACCCTTTTGCGAGATTACCCCTTACATCACGTGGACCACCAGTCCACCCATTTACTCACGCCCCTTGAGTGTTTGGAGAGTATCCAGGAAAGCCCCTGGTTGCCTAGGTTTACAACCACCCGCAGGACTAACGGGGTGCCGTAGTTCCTCCAGAGTGCTGCCGTAGGACTTCCTGGGGTTGATTGGAATTTGCACACTTTTTATTCCTGAAGAGGGTACCCCTATGTACCATTCAGCCTCTAGATCGCCCTGTAAACTCTGCCTGCAACACAAATTAACAAGTTAACAGCCTACCTACCCTAGCCTGTAGCCACCTTACCAGCCGACATACCGAGTAAGCAATAGGGAGGGAATAGGCATGTGATTTTGGCGAAAAAGGATCGCCAGGTGGGCGGAGAGGTAGTTATACCTGCTCCACGCCCACTGGCGTGCCGGTAATGACGCGTGACGTGCCAGACCCAAGAGAGTCGAAACACTACCCCAGCTGGCTATGTGCCTTCACGTGGCACTAAAGTGGCCGCCCTCCTAAGGGGGCGCCCTGCGTGGGTCGCGGGCAGCCTCATTCTGCTGCTCGAGATAAAAGTTCTTTTAGCATCCGATCTCATGTTTGGACAATAATGCCCTCTTATAACACGAATGAGAGACATCACTTAACAAAGTTCTTTTCATTAAAACTCCTTTCAGAAAGAAATGCTCTGTCTTAATTCTTTGGTGTGCCTCCATCCATAATGGATACTGCTGTATTTGTTTTTGTGCTCTTTAAACGCAAACAAAAACTGTTTAGATTGAAAAAAGCTTTAATTCATTTAAGTGCCTCTTTGGCATCTTCCTAAATGAAACCAGCGCTCCTCCGTGGGTTCCGCAGCCGAAGTTCAAAGAGAAAATCTGCCGATTGGGCGAGTTTCATGTCAAATCTTTCTTGCATATTCTTTGCACCTGCTCTAAACTAAATTTAGCAGCCGCTGTTTACTCAAAACACGCTTTTGTCTAGGAACATGCAAACCTGCCAACAAGCACTTCATGCCTGCCTCGAAGGCTCCCATATTCCACTAAGCTAACGGTTTGGTAAATATGTGTCTCAGGCTGAGAATCTATTCAAGCTCCAACTGTAGCAGAATAATTCATGGTTTACAATCCTCTCAAAATCAACACTATACTTGGGAATGCTCACATAGAATACCTGGCCTAACTACTGATACCATGGCAGAACATTTCAAGCAACATGCATAGCTTTGCACATGGCTTTGCACCTGATTTATATATGTACGCTTTTATGTCAATGTAACCATTTTAATGAGTCATTCAATAAGCAATCTTTACCTTTACACCACTGTCTGCATTTCTTTTTTACGAAATCCGACCTGTTTTCCAGACGCATTTCCACCTCCTTTTTGCAGAATATGTTGCCAAAAATTCCAGTACACTAGCCAAATACAGTAGTTTTTCTCTGCAAATGGGATTACATGCTTACTCAGAGTCAGCCCTAAACAATTGGGATTCATAGATGTCTCCTGCAGTGTTTAAAAGGAGGAGAGTTTACTTAACCTTGTGGTTTATCTCGCCTTCAAACTATTAAATGAAGCTCGTTGGTGGACAAGATTGGCATAGTGTCCTATTCTGCCTCATAAAAACTTTTGCTGATATGAAGGGTCGCAAATGTGGATGTAATATGTTTGACAGAATCGGGAAACATTTCTGCACACATTTTTATTAGCTAAAAATGAACAAAGTTTAGCGCTGCACATTTATTTCTCATTAAGCTTGGAAAGAAAGCCTCGAGCCCTAGAAACATAGAATGGAGCTGGGTAAATTGATTTGTGTCGATTTAATGCATGTTTGATGGCTGTGGAGCTGGAAACATGTTGAAAAAAGTAAATGAAGACCGCTGACGCGTTCTGTTGATTTTTTTTTTCATTGGGATGCTAATTTTTAGCTCTTTAGTATGAGATCCTTATGAAAACTGCTTCTGTAATTCCCCATCGGACATTACCACTACAACAGGCCATGCTAATTCTACGCTGTGGGAATCCTGCACCATTGCAAGTTTTTCCTGGCAGAATGGGGAATTATCATAGGAATCGAAGTTTCCACACTGACTTCCATAAAATATTCTCGTTCCATGCCTTTTTTACTCAGCACTTTTCACCAGATTTTTCATAGTGAAATGTGCATCGACGTTGAGTCCCCCACAGTTTATAATCTGGCCTCGTAATGACGGATTACCCATAAACAAAGGTTCAGATTTACCACTTACCACTTACACATGCAATGCAGTGCAGCAGCCACAAATGCTGATCTGCATGAAAAGGAGAGAGCAGGAGAGTGCCAAATTTACAGACATTTTGGCACTCTCCTCCCCTTTCCCTAGCGCCGGCATTGAATCAGCTGCCGTGCTCCACGGAGACGCCTTCGTGACATAGTGCAAGGGTGTCTCAGTGAGTCTAGCATACGTTTTGTACTGGAAGGGTACCATTCCACTACAACATACCATGCTTAGACTAACTTGAAACCTTTTCCCTCTTTGTATGGGTGCTGTACAGGGCAGCACATGTACAAAGTCGGAAAAGAAAGGAGAAAAGAAAGCATCTCTTCTTTGCTGCACCTACTTCAAAAGGGTACAGTGTTATAATGCTAAACCCTGTCTACTTTATTTAGTAAATAGGGTTTAGCATCAGAAGCCTTGGGTGGTTTCATGGGAATGCCCATGCCCCATCCATGGTACGCCCCCTCGGCGCTAAGTAATGCAAAGCAGTGCAATTCACGCTTTGCGTTACTTTCGTGGTATTTCCGGCACTAAAAAGTTTAGTACTGGAAAGTAAATCCCCCCAAAAAAGATTTTGCGCTGATTTTGCGCCACTTTTCTGATGCAAACACAACATAAAATCTTAGTAAATCTCCCTCAAGGTGCTTACAGAAACACGTTGGAATCCGACTCTGTACTTTGTGTATTTGTTGCAATGAACAGCGTGGCACTACATATCTCCACGAGTGTTCTCTTTCTTTGGAGATATCATTAGACTTTATGGGATGGGAGCCCACACCTGAGATGGATGCCATGTTTGGGTTTGTGTGTGTGGGTATATATATATATATATAAATATATATATATATATATATATATAAGGCACTAAGGATGAAGCACACAGGTTTATCAATGACTTTAACTGTAATAGCTTGAATTTGGGATTCACTAGCCAAATGAGTCATACCTCAATATGTTTTTGGGATGTGGAGATTTATATTCAGGACTCTAAACTAGAAACTAGACTTTTTAGAAAACCAACAGCCAGCAATGCCGTGCTACATGCATGTAGTCACCACCCAGCCCATCTAATACGCAGCATACCATATGGTGAGATTCTGCGTATTAGAAGAATATGCAGCTCAGATTTGGACTGCAGATTGGCTCAGAATGAGTGTAGGGCTAGATTCTTGAGGAAGGGATATCGGTCTGAAGTATTAGATACAGCTATGAACAGAGCTAATGTGGTGGAAGGAGGAAGAATGGAAAACCCATCTGAGCCAATTGCTTCCATCTCACCTGATGAAACCAGACTGATTCTAACGTATAGCAACCAACATCTGGCTATTCGTAGAATTATACGCAGGAACTGGTCCTTGATTTCCAGTGATCAAGTCTTAGGACCACAACTGCGTAACCCTCCCAGTATCACCTTTAGGAAATCTAGGTCCATGAGTGACAGTTTGGTTTCTAGCAGTCCTGAAGTCAGAGTAGCAGGAAACTGGCTATCTGGTAGCAAAGGGTTGCTTAAGTGCTCTGTTTGCAAGGCGTGCAAAAATGGTATTAATAAAAGCGAGTACTTGATTCCCTTTAGCGATACACCGGTCCGCATCCAATCTAAACTGACTTGCAAAACTGAGTATGCGGTGTATGTGCTGGAGTGTCCGTGCGGCCTACCTTATGTGCACGAAACTACCAGTACACAAAAGGATACTCCAGCACCAACGGCGACACCGCGTACCCAGTGGCAAGACACTTTGAGGAAGTCCACAATCAGAATCCCGAGGGCTTGAGGTATTTTGCGATCGATACAGTTCCTCCTCTTAGGAGAGGGGGTGACCGTGAGGCACTCCTACGAAAATTGGAGACAAGACATATAATACTGTTCGATTGCAAAATCCCTAATGGTATGAATTTTAGTGAGTATTTTTTTACCTGTTTGTAGGTATTCCTGCTGTGTGTGCCATATCATGATATTGCTGCTCTTCCAACCCATTTAATGGTTTTTTAAACTTTTTTATACACATTTAGATAATAAGATTTTTTTGACACTTTTTGTAACAATGTATACACTTGGTTTGATATAGCGTGCTGATATGTATTTATTTGCTTAGTTTGCACAATCAATTGTATTTAATTGTTATTTGCACATTGAATTATGCCCGCTTTATCATCCTATTACTTGCAGCAATGTGGATGGTTAGGACGTAATGATTGTTTTTGTAGGGTAAGGAAATTAAAATAGGTCCCTTCAAATTAGGTCCTTGGTTTTTTACCAATCTCTTAGTAGTGCTAGATGTATGGTTAACAGTTAATTGGTGCAATTTAATTAGGCATGTATATAGAATTTTAGTCCAATTTTTAAAATGTATTCAAGAATTAATTTTTAACATGCTTTTATATTGCGTACTGTTTATCTGTTCTTGCATCTTAGCCCTATTTATCATTGTATTTTACATGTATAATGAAATCCATTTGCACTGCATTTTTAACTATGGATGCTTTTTGACCGCAAGTAGGGAGACTACAGTCGGATGTATGACGTTACAACGCATACTTTTACAACGCATACCTTTACAACGAAATTTTTACAACGCAAAAACCATTACAACGCATGTATTTACAACGCATGTTTTTACAACGCAGGTACCTTTACAACGCATACCATTACAACGTAAGTATTGGTAAGTATATATTAATTTTCTAAATGTAAATTAATTGAAATTAATATAATTTAATTTAATTTAATTTAATTTAATTTAATTTCATTTCATTTAATTAATTTAATTTAAATTTAATTTTACTTTATTTTTACCCTGTACCCCTGTACCCCCAAAATCCAAAACTGACCCTGAACCCTAAAAATACCCTTTTACCCAAAAACCCAAAACTGACCCTGAACCCTAAAAATACCCCTTTACCCAAAAACCCAAAACTGACCCTGAACCCTTAAAATACCCCTTTACCCAAAAACCCCAAACTGACCCTGAACCCTAAAAATACCCTTTTACCCCAAAACCCAAAACTGACCCTGAACCCTAAAAATACCCCTTTACCCAAAAACCCAAAACTGACCCTGAACCCTAAAAATACCCCTTTACCCAAAAACCCAAAACTGACCCTGAACCCTAAAAATACCCCTTTACCCAAAAACCCAAAACTGACCCTGAACCCTAAAAATACCCCTTAAAAAAACCCAAACATATAACATTTTAAATATAATTATATACTTACCAATACTTACGTTGTAATGGTATGCGTTGTAAAGGTACCTACGTTGTAAAAACATGCGTTGTAAATACATGCGTTGTAATGGTTTTTGCGTTGTAAAAGATTCGTTGTAATGGTAGTGCGTTGTAAAAGTTGCGTTGTAAAGGTTGTTTCCCCTACAGTCTGTCCTCTATGTCTATGTTTACCTATCAGCACGCCGTCATTTTAAAAAGGTCACCTTACCTCCTCAGCGTTTGTCATGTGATCAAGGCCCTTCGCGGGCTGAAACGCGTCATGGTCGACTTGGTGTTTGGGCTCCAATAAAGAATTATTTGCACCAGTCCAGGGCTCGTCTCGTCTCTGCAGGAATGCATTTTGAAGACGTTGTATGCCTTATATATATATATATATATATATCCATGCACGCAAACCAAACATGGCATTTATTCCAGGTGTGTGCTCTCATCCTGTAAAGTCCAATAATATCTCCAAAGAAAGAGAACACTCATGGAGATATGAATATATGTATATATATATATATATATATATATATATATATATATATATATATATATATATATATATATATATATATATATATATATATATATATATATATATATATATATATTGAGAGAGAGAGGGGGGAGAGAGAGAGAGAGATTACCTACTGGTGGTCACCAGTAGGTCATTATAGTTAAGACTAGTTTTCAAAGAAAAATTATTTTTTGACTTGTCTTTACCTTTGGCGTAGTTTGAAGAACTTACAAGACTTTTTCCAAAAAGAGTGCCCCGTCGATTCTTGTCCCACATGGAAAGTTTTAGAGTAATCCGTCAAGAGGGGGCAAAGTAAAAGGAGGGGGCGGGGTCAACAATTGTGTGTTTCCTATGTTAATTCCCATAGAATCTTTAGACACTGCTGCAGCCCAAACTGCCCAAACTGTTTTCATGCTGAGATCTGATTGGCTGCCAACACTTAAAACTGGGAAATGTGGGCAGCCATGTTTTACAAACATAAAAAAACAAGAAAAAGGGGCAGGGTAGAAATGCCCTGACCCCTTAGGCCTCTTTTGGCGCGGGGCTCCTGTAGGGACAGTGCATGGCCAAAAATTCATATTTTGTTCTACGTTTGCAGCGGGAGGCGAGTTGGATCCGCAGATCCTGCCGAAAATAAGAAAACAAATGAAGAGCGTACTCTTTTGCTTTGTTATTAATTGGCCCCCGGCTGGCCCAGGTCCCGTGGACATTTTGTGAATAAATGAGTGGGGGGCGCATGGGCCCTCCCTTCATGGGTATTATTAATGCCACAGGGACCACCATCTCCCCGAGGCTAACGCATTTTTATGAGGGGGGCCACTCAAACCCCCTGGGACCACCATTTCCCCTGCAGTGCCATCTTCTTTTTTTTGTGTGAAAATTATTTATTAGAAACAAAACTGCAGCGATAAAGACATTACATAGACACCTCGGCAGGGGATACAAGCTTTTAGCATTACATTATGACCTGCAATCCATCAGGAGGACATAAGATTACACTCTATGAATGGCTTAACAGTCACTATGAGGGTTACAACTATGTCTTCGAGTCAGGGAACATCACTTATTCTTATTGTTCTTAGTTGCCCTCAGTTCATGCCATCATGTCTTCATCCGCCCCCTCCAAAACCGTGAGTCTCTCCCTCCTAAAATCCACCGTGGGAAAAATGCAGATTTCACCCCTGTATTTATTCCAGCGTCCCCACTTTTGATCCCATTTCCGTGGGCATCCTCTTCCTTTATACACCGTTTTCTCCGCTACCATAGCGTGGTCCATGTCTTTTGCCCAGTCCCGTAAATGTGGAAGTGCCCACCCCCCACTTCTGGGCAATGTTTTGTTTCGCTATACTCCACCCCATAGTGGCCCACGATTGTTCAGCTTGTGTGAGGTCTGTTGCCTCCCAGATATTGAGGAGACATAGTTTGGGAGATGGTTGTATGGGTTTGTCACAAGTCCTTGTTAGTTTTCGGGTGACGTCTATCCAGTATTGTTGTATGTAGGGGCATTCCCACAGGATGTGCATGAATGTACCAGTTTTGTAACAGTGTCGAAGGCAGAGTGTGTCTGGTCTTCTACCTAATCTAAATAACAGTTTAGCATCAAAATATACCCGATGGAGAATCTTAAGCTGGACTAGCCAGAGTCGCATCAGGACAGCCACCTCCCAGGGGGAAGTCAGATCCTCTATCCATTCCTCATCAGCTATTTCCCCCAAATCCACCTCCCAGCTTGCATGTAGCTTCTGCATTGATTCGGTCCTGTTATTGATCAATTTCTTGTAGGTGAGGGAAATGGCCTTGCAGTCCATTGGGTCCAGCAATAGTCTGTCCTCAAGAGGAGAGGAATCTGGGAGGGGGGTGTCTTTAGGGAGGGCAGAGTCAATGGCATGGCTGATCTGAAGATAACGGAAGTACTCCAACGGTACTAGTTGGTATTTGAGTTGGAGATCCGCAAACAACGCTTTCTTGCCCTTAATCCACATTTCACCCACAGTGGATATCCCGATCATATCCCATTTGTCAAACCCTGCAAAAGCACTCAGTTATCCCAAAATGTCAGGTTCCCACAGGGGGGTAGCCTTCGTTAGGCGACCGTGCCAACCCATCCGCTGCTGGACTCCATGCCACATATCTACTGTACGGGCCGTGGGGCCAGTCAGACGTAATTTCCTGTGGTTTGTGTATAGTGCTCTGCTGTAGCCTCCCTTCCCCATTAACCAAAGGTCGGTGTGGAAGCTGGGGTCGGCACGTGACCCAAACACCCTTTTATTGATGGCAATTAGTTGCGACGCCTGGTAGTAGAGGCGCATGACCGGCAGGCCAATACCTCCATCGTACCATCCCATAGTGAGTTTATTTATGGCTATACGCGGTGGCCTGTTATCCCAAAGTAAGTCTCTAACTGCTGCCTCGATCTGCAAAAAATTGGAGTTAGGAACCGGAATGGGAGTACTTTGCAGGGCATAAAGGAAGCGTGGCAAGGCGAGCATCTTGCAGAAGAGTGAGGGGGAGTGTCTTCCAATGGGTGACATCTGATTTAAACCTCTTTTACGGTCCCAACAGATTCTGTTCATAAAATAATGCCGCATCTGTTGTTATAAAGATACCAAGGTACCAGAAACCATGGGATGCTACTGGAATCTTATATCCTTGAGGACTTTGTGGAGGGTCACCCCAGCGAGAATACATCTGGGATTTGGAAGAGTTTATCTGGTAACCAGAGTGTGTCCCAAATATATGGAAAATATGGACAACGCAGTGGAGTGAGCGCGCTGGTGAGGCGAGATAGAGCAGAATATTGTCTGCATACAGAGATATGCGGTCTTCATGTTCGTCCATCCATTTAATGCCTCTGATACCTGGGTCCCCCTGATCCAAACCGCCAAAGGTTCAAGGACCAAGGCAAAAAGGAGGGGCAATAGTGGGCATCCTTGCCTAGTACCACGACAAAGGGGGAAATAAGTGGAGCGATGATTGTTCACTGAGACGTGGAAAAGGGGAGCGTATATAAAAGTCTGATCAACCCGAGCAACTTGGGTCCGAACCCTATGCGGGTCAGAACCGCAAACAGATATTCCCATGCTACGGTGTTAAAGCCATTTTTGCGTCAAGCGCAAGTAAGATTCCTTTTTCCACTACCATCTCCACATGGCCCAGCACGCCATGGACTTGACGCAAGTTTCGCGCCGTATTCTGACCCGGCATGAATCCCGACTGGTCCGGGTGAACCAAGTTGGTGAGATAAGGAAGCAGACGGTTAGCCAGCAGTTTGGCCAGAATTTAGGCCTCCACGGTTATCAGCGATATGGGCCGGTACGATGTGCACTCATCCACCGGTTTACCGGGTTTGTGAATAACCACGATGGTGGCTGCATGGATATCAGCCGGGAGGAGGCCAATCTCATAACTTTCATTATATAGATTTAGCAAGTGGGGGCGAGCTTCATACGCCATGGGTTTGAGCAGTTCGAACGGAAGCCCATTAGGGCCCATCGCCTTACCCACGCGAATGTCTTGAATGGCTTTCTGAATTTCATCAACTGAGATATCTACATCTAAAGCCTCTCTGCCCTGTTGGGAGATACATGTTACATCGATAGTAGTGAGGAGGTCTGCCGCCAACGGTGCTTATGAGTGTTGTGGAATTCTGAACACTTGCTCGTAGTGGTTCGCGAAAGTCTCAGCAATGCCCTGGGGGTCAGTGATCAGAACGTCATCAGGCCCCTTAATTGCCCGCACCCATCTCGTTGACTGTTCCTTGCGTACCAGCCATGGCAATAGTTTTCCAGTTCGCTCGCCCTGTTCGTATATTCTGTGATGGATTGCGAGGGCACGCCTATTAGCGTCCTCCAGGAGCAGTTACCTATAATCCTGTCTCTTAATATTAAGACTGTTGAGTGTCCAGATCAGGGTCCTGAGAGGTGGAGCATTAAAGTCTTAAGATCTCGGTTTCCAATTCGCTCACTCTCCGGTTATGCTCGGCCCTGTAACCCACCATCATAGATAGTGCTCTCCCTTTTATCACTGCACTGTATGCACCCCAGAGTGTAATTGCTGACTTCACAGACCCTATGCATATCTACCCTGCGGATCCGTCCAAGTATTTTGTATCACAATAGGGCAGCCTTTACAAAGGACGAACCCCACCCCCCTGGACCTCATGGTGAAGCCCGAGTGTGCTACCATACAATATCCCTTCCTATTAAGGGCCATACAGGAATGACCAATTAGATGGGTTTCTTGAAACAACACTATATCAAGCCCCTGACGGTGGGCATATCGCAGCACAATGCCTCGCTTGATTTTGTCCCCTATCCCGTTGACATTCCATGTAATGAGTTTAAGTCCCTGATATCTAGCCATTTGTTTCTAATAGAGATACAATGGAATACATGGAGTCTCCATGGCGTATGAAACCCTCAATGGCGTCATTCCGTTCGGCTCCTAGTTTGTTACCGCGCAATGCAATGCATCGAAATTGAGAATCAGTGATCTGGTTATTTGTGCCTGCGAAGATGCACATATACAAGATGCCATTTTGTCCTGCTGCAAATAAACAATTACAAATACCCTCCCAAAAAACATGCCCAAACTTACCCATATTTTCAGTAACTAACCCCCCTCCATGCCTCCCTGCTTAACGGGACTAGAACTGCCCGCCACCCCAACATGCAGAGTGCCTTTCGCCCATCCATGAACAACTCGAGGGAACGTGAGCTACCCCACTCCCAGTACATCCACTTACGGTCAGTGTGTTCCTAGTCCCTCATCCTAACCCACCTCCAACACAATATACAGCACCAAGCCCAATCCGGTTCTCGAGTATCATCTTATGGTTTCTCAGATCTAGGACCCATGCAGCAGTGGCCCCCTTATAGACAATTACCACCATCAAGCAGCTAAACATGAGGAAAGAGCATACCAATTACAATGTTAAGTAGGCATTTGAGCGCTGGGTCATTCTCTTAAACAGCGACAAGTTATGGTACACAGCATCAAGGGTATTCTCCCCTCCCTCCCAACCAGAACCGTAGTCATTGTTCCCACAGTTAAGAAGTTGGGATTCCGAGTCCACGTCCAGAAGCCAGAAGCGCTCTAGATAGCCTTCGGGGACCAGGATTAATACCACATAGTCTTACCAGCGTCCAAGGTTAGCGCCCCCCTGTGTGTCCCTGGGAGTTAGTGTCCGAATGTGGAGGAGAATGTCTCTGCTGACGCCAATCCTCTGCCTCATCGGCCACCGAGAATCCTTTCTTCACCTTCGTTTCGACTGTGCGTCAACTCTCCAGCCAGTCCCAGGCATCTTCTGGGCGAGTAAAAAAAACACGACTTCCCATTGGCTTGCACTCTCAACTTAGCGAGGAACATCATTGCATATTTAACTTCGTGGTCTCGGAGAGCCTGTTTCACCTCCAGGAAGCTGGGTCTCTGTTTCTGCACTCTCAATGTGAACTTTGCTGTTTTCAAGGGTTAGCGGCGGGGCCACTCTTGCGGTTTGAAGAATGATGTCACAGTCTCGGAAGTTAAACACTTGAGCTAGGAGCGGCTAAGAGGCGTCCTCGGCTTGGGTCAGCCTCCCGGAACACGGTGGGCTCTTTCAATCGAAAAACATTTAGAGAGTCCTCGGGGCTGTAGATGCTTAAGGACCATTTCCTCGACAAAAAGGTCCGCTGCTTGCCCCTCTGTGCACTTCGGAACACCTAGAATGCGGACATTGTTTCGCCGCATTCTACCTTCATAATCGTCTAACCGTAGAGCCATTGCTTCGTAGGAGGAGCGCAGTTAAACAACTTGTCGCTTGAGAAGGTTAGTGTTGTTACCCAGTTCCTTGGTAGTACTCTCTACTGTGCCCACAAGCTCCGCAATTTTCCTCATGTCCTCCTGGATTAGCCCCACATCTGTGGCCACTGTGTCGATCCTCACCTCGAAGGACATTCTAATCGCCGTAATTGCCTCAAGGAGATCCTTATTTTGGGTTCAGTCGTGCAGTCTGGGCCTGCTGCCTCTCTACAGTCGCCGCTCTGTAGCTTTTGCCAAGCAAATTTCTCCAGCGTGGTCTGGGCAGTTGTCCTGTTGTTGCGTCCAGACGCCATGGTCTCAGTCCCCGTGGCACCAACCGAGGTTGGGGTGCGGCCGCTACTCCCCACCGCCTGCAGTGGAATCTTCTACCCGGACTGTCGGATTTCGCAGAGAGCTCCCCAACCAGAGGGGTATTCAACAGGATGTACGGCCCTAGTATAGTTCCAGTGGTGCCCACCCAAACTCACACCGCACCAATAGAGGACTGGAGCAGGGTTGGGCCTCCACCCTCACGGCACTCAAGACGTCCTCTCCACCACAGCTCTCACTGCTCCACCCGTTGAATTGAACAATGCGTGATGGGATTAGGAGGCCCGGGTAACAATTAATTATATCGCCCCCGCAAGTGCGTAGATTACCGCAATGATCAAGTGCTGTCTCTGACCTCACGGGACCCTGGCTTAACACACTCCTGTCATGCTGGGGTTCATACGTTTTCTAGGCCACCAGGGTCCCACCAGCAGATCTCACTAGGCCTCCGTGGTCCAGCAGGGAAAATCTTTTGAAGGGCGCCAATCCCGGGTCCTCTCAATCAGCTTCAGGGCCTTGCATTATTTACACTGGGCACATAGTGGGTTGTGGTGTCACCAAAGATCCCCGTGCCATTGTGAATCAGCCTGCGCATGTGGGCAGTTCTTGGCCTGGTTGTTTTTCCCCAGCAGGGGCTGCTACCGCAAGCACTCCACCCCGTCTCACCTGGGGCCAAGGAGAGGATCTCTGCCTCAATCGCTGATCCTCGAGCGGAATGCTGATAATTGCTCTCCATCACTCGTCCCGGTCTCTGGAGTGGTGGGCCGCAGCCGCGGTCTCGAGTAGCAAAGCCCTTCTAATGTGGTGCACCTCTTCCAGCGAGGCCGCCAGCAAGGACACGGTCCACAGAGCTCCTCATGGGTGCAGTTGCCAATCAGCCCCAAACTCGGTTGAAATGTTGCTGGACACCACCGGACTTCAGAGAGGGCACCGGGGTGCAAGCCAGGCCAGCGGTACACAGGAACAACAGGATAATGCGGGAGTGGTGCTCCAGAGCAAAGCTACCAAGCGATCATAACCACCGGCGGTTAGCCACACCCCCGCCATCTTCTTTTTAAAAAAATGGTAGGAGGTGGCACGGCCACCCTCCTGGAACCATGGTTCCCTCTATGTTCTGGGGTGCCCATCCCGGGACATTGTTGTTTGCTGTGGCTTTACAGGAGGTTTACCGCTCCCAGCAAGCCAGAGCAAATGCTCCGCTTCTGGCAAGAGAGAGCATTAAAAATCATTTTGCTTGCTGGAAGCTGAGCAAAATTGCTTTCACATAGAGGGAGTTGCAGGTTTAGCAGCTCTCTATCTATGAAAGCAATGCCGGCTCCTGCAGTAGGTGGTAGAGACTGCATGGTCCTTCAGGCTCCCCTTCAGTCCCAGTGGAGAGTGTGAGTTGTTCTGTGGATGGTGTCATCAGTGATGTCATCAGTGATGTCATTTGAGATGTCATCAGTGATGTCACTGGCTATGTCATGAGTGATGTAATATGTGAGGTCATAAGCAGTGCATTGCGGGGACATAAGTTATAGTTAGCTCAGGTAACTATAACTGCTGAATTTCCATGGTTTTGAACGAGTGAAATCTAAGCCTAGTGATAACCGCTCTGTAACCTTTGTTTTTTTTCAGTGAATTTCTACGGGTTTTTAAATTGTATTTCCTAACTATAACCTTTGAGAGTAGGTGTGTGAGTGGCTATATAGGTAGGTGAGTAGGTGTGCGTGTGGCTGTATGGGTCTGAGAGTGGGTGTGTGAGTGACTTTATGGTTACCTACTTGAATATGTAAGTGGGTGTAGGAGTGTCTGTTTGGATCTGTGAGTGGATGCTCGAGTGTCTGAGTGGGTCTGACTATAGAGTCTCTGTACCCTTTGCTTTTTGTATTGTATTCCAATGTTTTTTTTTTACATTTGATTTACTTACTGTAACCTGTAACATTTGAGAGTGGATGTGAGTGGTTGTATAGGTAGAATAGTGGGTGTGTGAGTCTCTGAGTGGGTGAGTGAGTAGGTGTGTGAATGTCTGAGTGGGTCTATGAGTGATTGTGTGAATGTCAGAATGGGTATGTGAGTGTGTCTGTTAGGTTTTAAGTGAGTCTGGGACTGGGTGTGTATTCCTCTCCTGCCCCCTTTTCTGTTTTCAAATGTAATTTTGTTGGCCTCGGCTGAAGCAGCGTCCCAAGATGGCTGCCAACACTTACTGGTTTGAAGTGTTATCAGCCAATCAAATTTGAGCTTGGGGACTGTCTGATCTTCGGAGGATCAGATACAAATTTGGATTTCCCTAAAAATTTCCAAAACTACTGAATGGATTTACACCAAATCAGAAAAATACACTTCTCTGGACCTTATTATCTATGTTGGTGTAATTCTGTTCAGCGGTTCGGACTGTAGTCATGTCTAAAGCTCCTATGGGAATTAACATGTTTTTTGACCCCCCCCCTTTTTCTCGGTCCCCGCTTGACAGATCGTCCCCAAATTTTTCATGCACAACAAAAATCATGGGACACTTTTTTGGGAAAATGTCATGAAAATCTGTCAACCGGTTCCAAAGATATAGGCAAGTCAAAAACCCCTATTCCTAAGGAAACTAGATCCAGCTATAACTACCTACAGGTGTCAGACAATAGGTGTATGTACATATATAAATATATATATATATATGTATATATATATCCACAACAACAGGAAACCCTTTCGAAGTGAAGCCACACGAAGGTAAGTTTCAGCTCACGTTTATTGTTGCACAGCCTGCCAGCAGGAACCATCAAGAATTAGCAAAGTTCAATGAATGTACGCCAGACGCGTTTCAGGGGTAAGCCTTTCTTCAGTGGCGTGTATTGCAGAACGACTGGAAGCGCTGTTTGAGAGCTCACCAATAAATTCAACACCGGCCCACGTGGGCGTGGCCATTCCCATGGCCTTGTGGGTGATGTAGTCCTCTCGTTTTTTACCCCAGTGGGTGCGTTATCACAGTCTCTTCGTGGCAATGCGTAAATAATGCAATTATCCTAGGCGGGACCTGCCCCGCTTTGTGGCTGGCAACAGGAGCTATTGAGCTGGTTCCCTCCCTGTAAGGGCGCCAGTTCTCCTTCGTCCAGATTACAGCCGCACCAGCATGATGCCACCATTGACCCGCGAAGCAGCGGTGAGCTTCTCTTCACGACCGGGTAAGGGCCGTCTTTAAATCCACAACAACAGGAAACCCTTTCGAAGTGAAGCCACACGAAGATAAATTTCAGCTCACGTTTATTGTTGCACAGCCTGCCAGCAGGAACCATCAAGAATTAGCAAAGTTCAATGAATGAACGCCAGACGCGTTTCAGGGGTAAGCCTTTCTTCAGTGGCGTGTATTGCAGAACGACTGAAAGCGCTGTTTGAGAGCTCCCCAATAAATTCAACACCTGCCCCCGTGGGCGTGGCCATTCCCATGGCCTTGTGGGTGATGTAGTCCTCTCGTTTTTTACCCCAGTGGGTGCGTTACCACAGTCTCTTCGTGGCAATGCGTAAATGATGCAATTATCCTAGGCGGGACCTGCCCCGCTTTGTGGCTGGCAACAGGAGCTATTGAGCTGGTTCCCTCCCTGTAAGGGCGCCAGTTCGCCTTTGTCCAGATTACAGCCGCACCAGCATGATGCCGCCATTGACCCGCGAAGCCGCGGTGAGCTTCTCTTCACGACCGGGTAAGGGCCGTCTTTAAATCCACAACAACAGGAAACCCTTTCGAAGTGAAGCCACACAAAGGTAAGTTTCAGCTCACATTTATTGTTGCACAGCCTGCCAGCAGGAACCATCAAGAATTAGCAAAGTTCAATGAATGTACGCCAGACGCGTTTCAGGGGTAAGCCTTTCTTCAGTGGCGTGTATTGCAGAACGACTGGAAGCGCTGTTTGAGAGCTCACCAATAAATTCAACACCTGCCCCCGTGGGCGTGGCCATTCCCATGGCCTTGTGGGTGATGTAGTCCTCTCGTTTTTTACCCCAGTGGGTGCGTTATCACAGTCTCTTCGTGACAATGCGTAAATGATGCAATTATCCTAGACGGGACCTGCCCCGCTTTGTGGCTGGCAACGGGAGCTATTGAGCTGGTTCCCTCCCTGTAAGGGCGCCAGTTCGCCTTGGTCCAGATTACTGGTGAGCTCTCAAACAGCGCTTCCAGTCGTTCTGCAATACACTCCACTGAAGAAAGGCTTACCCCTGAAACGCGTCTGGCGTACATTCATTGAACTTTGCTAATTCTTGATGGTTCCTGCTGGCAGGCTGTGCAACAATAAACGTGAACTGAAACTTACCTTTGTGTGGCTTCACTTCGAAAGGGTTTCCTGTTGTTGTGGATGTATATATATATATATATCAGAAACAAAATGTGCCATTTTCCTGAAAATTTCAGCCAATTCCGTCCATCAACGCCAAAGTTATTCAACATAGAATTTTCAGAAATCCCTATTCAAAAAAATCCTAACTATATATACCTACTGGCGACCGCCAGTAGGTAATATATATATTTATATATATATATATATGCAATAATCAGCTCCCGCAACTTCCACTCCCCACACAGCGGTGGTGGTGGCGAAGAAGGAGGCGCAGACCCCACAGGACGTCAAGCAAGATGTTTCTTTATTCAACCGTTAACACAATGCGTTTCGAGCAGCAAGCCCTTGGTCACGTGTAATCCAGCTCATATGCCATTGCTATTTTTATTGCTAAAGTGACCACCCACTTTCCACCATCACAAGTGACATGGCCATGATCACAGAAAACAGACTACCTTCATATGGTCATTATCTCACTAAGATCCATATGCATTCCTTAATGTATCTCAGACATTATAAACTTTGTACACATAAATAGATTATAAATATGTGCAAAATATAACTCAATTACTATACAAATCAATTCAAGAAATATATTTCTATATCTCTTCTATAAACATCATAACAGGATAAATCCATTGAATGCTTTCAATAGTAGTCATAATAAAACGATCAAATAATCTCATCGGATAAATCCAATTTATGGCCCCGTGTTAAACTGCACATGTGCAAATCTATTTCTGAAAATAATAAAATCCTAGTGCAAATCGATGGGAAATGTGCAAAAAAAAGAAATGTGCAATTTTAAAGTGCAATGTGAAGCGTTTATATATATGTACATAGACCAGAAAAAATATCATAGTAGTGCAAACATATAAAAAGGCTATCATATTAATAACAGTAAAATGTCCTGGACTGGACAAAGTACTATTAAAAAACATATAAAAGACATTTAGTTTGCATTAAAAAAGATGTCTTCATTTATACTAAAATCAGATCTCGAGAGAAAGGGGTATAAAAGGACATTTTTACAGGATGCGAAACATATTCAAGGTACGATGGAGACATTCTTGCTGAATACTACATAAAACTACATTTCATAAGAAATTGTGCATGTCTTCCGTATTATTCAATCCTTTGGGCCATTTGCTATCGAACTCTAAAATAATTTTAGTTTCTAATTGCCTGAACTGGCGTTCTCTATTGCCTCCTCTTCTCAATTTAGGGATGGCATTGATAACATAATTGGAAAGGCAATTTATGTTGTTTGCATGAGTTCGCTTAAAGTGTCGTGCCACAGGATATGCTGGATCACTGTGGAATATGGCCCTTATATGCTGTAATAGCCTGACATGCACCTGCAGCTTTGTACTACCGATGTAGTTAAGGCCACAGGTGACGGACATAAACAGCATATTCAGTTTTACAATTGTAGTTACCTTGAATAGGAATCGGTGTATCACTGAAAGGTGTGGAGTAATGCGTCATATTGTGCACAAACTTACATGCCCTATAGGTCACACACATTCTAAAGCCATTTGCAGGTTGCAGACATGAGGTTGCTTTTCTTTTTTCTGGAGAAGGCTTATCTAAGATACTACCCATAGTTTTACCTCTTCTAAAAGTAATTATGGGGGTATCTGTTAGTTTATTGTGAAATACGTTATCTGTGAGTATTATAGGCCAATGTTTGTTAATGATGGATCTCACCCTGCGTTCCTCTTTACAAAAGGTTGTATATATATACATATATATGTTGTTGAGGTACGTATATATGTCAAAAACTGTAAACCAATATTTACCTATATAATGGGAGCCAATTCATAGGAGAGTAACAGTGCGGCGAGAGTTCCATGCCAAGAGTTCACCTGTTATACATGGACATCATTTAGGGGTCAGCAGGGGTCACAACTGTGACCCCTGGCTCCCCCCTTGTGGCCCTTGGCACAGGCATTGTGACACCTGGCCTAAGAGGTCACTTGAGCATTTCCAGGAAGAAAAATTACAGCAAATGTGTTAGACTTGGCCCTTTTTTGCAGGGTCATCCCAGAACTTTTTTGCCTTCCTCCTGGTATTTTTTTCTGATCTGGTGTTGGTGGTTTTACGACCCTGGGCACATTATCACTGCTGTCCAGTGTAAAATGCATGTGCTCTATGGTAAATGTGGTAAGGTTGGTCTACACCTGTTTGGCATATTTAATTTACCTATCAGTCCCTTGTAAAGTGGTATCTCAGATACCCAGGGCCAGTAAATTAAATGCTACTGGTGCGCTTGCAGCGCTGCTTGCGCCACCCACCAAAGTAGCCTTTCAAACCGATCTCAGGCCTTTTCCATTGCGGGGCCTGCGTGCGCAATTTACTGCCGCTGAGAGTTGGCACATAAAGTGGGTGCCACGTCTGACTCCCCTTTTAGTACATATCAGTCACCCCTAAGGTAGGCCCTATCTGGCCCTGTGGGCAGGGTGCGCTGTAGGTAAAAGGTAGGACATGTGCCTTAACTGTGTGGCATGTCCTGGTAGTGAGAAAGAGCCATTTTGGTGTCTCACTACTCTGAGGCTGCCCTCTCTTAGGAATGCATTGGGGATTCCCTGATATGTGTTTCCGTGATAATTCCTGGCATGAGAGGAGTACCGTGATCAAGTTTAGTATGTTTGGAATAGTGGTAATAAGTGCTGCGTAATGGTGTTCGCAGACTTATTATTACTATTTTAGAAATGCCACTTTTAGAAGTGGGAATTTCTGTGTGCTATGTGTCTTTGTGAATGCCTGTTGTGTATTGCATTTCTGGCTTTGGATGACAGGGGCTGGGGAGATGCAGTGGCTCCACAGGGGCTGGGTGAGTAAGCACTAGGCTGAATAGACCAATCTGCATTTGGAGTAGAGGGAGGAGTAGCACCTAACCCTGAATAGGACTGTGCCTGCCTTAACAATGCTGGCTCCAGCCCCTGTGGTGTGTCTAGTGCCAGAGGCTACACTAACAATGAGGGCGTTTGCGCACTGTAAAGATGTTTTTAAGTGCCCCCCAGAAGTTGTTTGGACTGGGCTTAGGCCTGTGCCAAGGGGTAGAATAAAGACATTCACCATATAAATATTGGGGCTGTGACCACATGAAAATGTTGAACTTTGTGCTTACTTGGAGCTGGAGGACTGTTGGGTACCAGGAGGAACTGCCATGAAAGACTTCCCCTCTGCTAGAGGGCCCTGTGAGCAAGCCTGCCTGGGCCGAGCTCTGCCCCTTGTAACTTTGAAATTCAGCGCAGGGTGAGCGCGGTGCTCCCCACCCTGTGCTATTTTTGGAGCGCTGTGCTGGGACAGGAGAGTTGTTCCCTTTGTCTCCCAGGGGCAGACAGAAAGAGCATGAAGGATCGCTCTTGTGTATGGCAGCGCGTGGTAAGCACCCTGGGTTGCAGCCGGTATCCCTGAACCAGTTGGAGAATTGTTCCACAGTGGCTTTGAGAGCCTGAGGCCAAAGCAATTTGCACGAATCTAAGGTGGCCGTCCGTCAGCTGGAAGAACGCCACAGGAGTCACAAGCATTGCTGGGCAGCGAGCGAGGCTGGCCGGGGTTTGCAGTCTTACCCGGCCATGCTCCCAGAAGCCAGTGAGGACGCCACATACAGAGTTGCTCTTTAGCACGGCCACAGCGCGCCTGAGGATGGTTGAGTGAAGAGCAATGAGGACAGGAAGGCTTGCCCACAATCTGGCAGTCCGTGCAGCACTACCTTGTCAAGCGGGTCCGAGAGGAACGCGAGAGCCGAGAAAAGGCAGGAAGTTGGGCAAGTCTGTGCCCAGTTGTGGGCGGGCCACGTTCAAGGAGGCAGCCAGGTCAGAGCTGCACCTGGTTGTGGGTGGGCCACTGCCGTAACGTCGGGAACGGAAAGGAGCCAGGGTCGATGGAGGCTTTGCTCCGTGTGTGCTCCAGACCGGAGGAAGCTGCATCACTTCCATTTCCATGACAGCACGAGGGGTAGAAACGTCACCCTGCACCTGGTCCTCGGCCGGCGAGACCGGACCGGAGTCTTCCCATGCAGAAAGAAGGTGAGCGGCAAGGACAGCACTACGAGTTGGCAGGCCACTTCCAACATTGAATACTGGTGCCCTGGGGTGCCTGGGACTGCAGTGCCTTGTTCCAGGGGAATCCCTTCTCAGGAAGCGGGCCACACTGTTGTTCTCAGCCCCGGGGGAGACCATTGTCAGATGTGAGGGACCAAGTGAGGTCCACTCACCAACGAGGACACTGTGAGAGGTCTCCTGCACATTTGCTGCTTGTTGTGCCCAACATTGGGGGGGATTTTCGATGTCTGCTTATGGCCACAATGTGTGCACCCCCTGCAAGGGCTTGTTAAGGAGGGCCACAATAATCACATAATACGATGTGTAGGGGTAAGGAGAAACCCCGTAGGCAATCCGAGTGGTTGACCTAGGTGCCTAAAGTCTGGGGCCTACTTGTTTTGCCCAGCCCTGACATTGTGGTAGTAATGTGTGCACCTAATAAGTGATTACTGTGCAGCCTAAAGTGGGTCTGATGTGATTATGATGTATGCATAATAGGCTATTCTATGTAATGCTATGATGTTCATGCCTCATGCTTGGTGCTAAGTTCACCATTACCAGTAGTAACTGGTTGTTTTCACTACCTGTGAGTTGTGATATGATGACAGCGGCCCGATTGGCTCTGTAGTGTATATAATCCCTGTAAATTCCAGGTGGCACAGTGTACATATATGACTGCATTCTAATGTGTTTTATGAGTAATATAAAGGCGATTTTTTATATACTCTACTGTGGAGTTTCTTTTGTGGTGTGCCTAGTGTGAAGAACAGTCTAGCCCAAAGTGCAAAATTTAAAAGTGCTCTTGTGAGTCTTTTTAAACTCTCTCATCCTGCAGCAAACAGACATTTGGCAGATATAAAGAAACTCACCAGTGAAACTCACATTTCAATGGAACAAAATGTTTCCACCATTCATGAACTAGGGGCTCTGTCCTGAGCAGACTTTGCAGATTGTTGCAAAGGTGGTGCGCTCAAATCTAAAATAACAATTAGCAACATAATTAATTTATTGTTGCAAGTTGAGAGTGTGCAGCAAGGAAGACTTCTAAATGTCTCCTATTGTCCCATGCCATTGTCAGGTGAGGAGGAAATATGGGATATGCGAGAGAAATGGAAGCAATAATAGATGACCAGGAGCAGCAGAGAGACTAGAAGAGATGAAGAGGACACAACTGACAAACAGGTGAAAAATAATTGAGAGACAAAAAAGTGAGTACAGCAGCAGTAAGGAAAAGACTGGTGAGAGATGTGATAGGCAGAAAAATGAGAAAGACTTAGCTAAGAATGAAACAATAGAAGGAGAGACAGGTGTAACAAATATGTGGCCTGGAAAGAGATAGCATAGAGTGGACTGTTCATAAAGAGATATCTGAGAGAAAGGGGTGACAGGTATCAGAAAGCTGAGACATAAAGTGCAAAGACAGTGCAGAAGAGAAGAGTCAGGTGTAAGTAATAGAGACTGGCGTGAGAGAGCTCAGAGGGAGAATGAGAGAGAATGAGAGTGATATATGTGTGTGTGAGGTAATGAACCAATGGCAAAGAAGACAAAAAGAAGTGCTGGAAGTTGGAGAAATGGATTAGGGGTTGTAAGGGGTCGTAGATGTGACTCCTGGCTTGTCCTTTGCAAAGTCTGGCCTTGCTTTTGAGCCCCCTGGCCTCTGAAGTAGTATAATCAGTACCAAGAACTAAGAGGCAAATGCACTTACGGGCATCACTGCTCCACCCCATTGTGTTTTCTGCCCTTTTTGTAGCATACTAATAATGAATACAATGTTTGTAAGTGCATATTGTGTCGATGTGTGTGGGTGAGGGTGCATATGCATGAGGTACAGCGTGTGTGTTAGTGTGAAATTGAGTGGACAAGTGTGAGCAATAGGTAATGAGTGAGAATGACTGATACTGAGCATTATTAAATGTGTTTGAGTGAGACCAAGTACGTGAGGCAGTTAATTGAATTGGGTTGAGTGAATGAGAATGAGAATGAATAAGAATGAGTGGAGAGTGTTAGAGAGTGTGGTTGGAATTTTAATAATAATAAATGTGAGTGAGAATGAACAAGAGTAAGACTGAGTTCAAGTGAGTGTAAGTATGAGTGCGAAAGAGTGAATGTAAGTGAGAGTGAGTGCAAAGAGCAAAAAATTGAGAATACGTGAGTAAGCATGACAAAAAGTGAGACTGAGTGAGAAAAAATGAGTGAAAGTGAATGTGAATGTGAGGGATCATTTATGAGTGAGTCCAAGTGAGAGTGAATGTGAATGAGTGAGTGAGAGTAAGAGTGAGTGCAAGAGAGTGGGAATGAGTGAGTGCAAGTGAGAAACAATTAGTGTGATTCAGTGACTGTATGTATGAGAGGGATGTGGTGTTATGTTTGTAGTGTTATGCTTGCGGGTATGCAGCCCTGGTGTACTGAAGGTAGTTCTTGTTTTATAGAGTAATTTATGGCAAAATGCTTAAACTAGCACCATAGAGGCACATCTTAGCATGTCAAAATGTTGACACTAACATACTAGAGTAATACTTGGCACATGAGGACTCTGAGGGGAAAATTCTGTAACTGCTATACTGGAGGACATTCTTGACATAGGGGGAACCCATGACAAAATGCAAGCAATGGCCAGTGGTAAGTCCTAGTTTATGGAAAAACAATGGTGGCATATGGGGGGAGCACCTATGACAAAATTCTTGCTTTGACATACTAGAGGTAATTTTTGACATAAGGATTGCCCATGGTATATGGACAGCACTAATGGCAACATTCTGGCACAAGCATATTGTAAGTAAAATGTGGTCTAAGGAAGGCATCCATTGGCATATGAGGTGAGGGGCATCCATCATTTACAAAAGGCTGGTGTTGCCAAAATGGAGACAATTTTTTACATATAGCAAATTTTGGAAAAAGTGAAATCAACTTGTGGAGAGTGTCGGGCTCTGTTGGCCTGACACACTATGAAATGATGGTCTTTTCAGACCATATGGCTTTTCAGGAAATTTATGTTATAATTCTACTTGAAAATTCACTTTTTCATCTATCATTTCCTGGGAATATTCAGGGCCAAAAGTCAGAATGATGACACTTCTTGTGATGCCATTAAGGTCTAAGGAGGTGTGATGTCGCTTCCGCTACCCCTGGACTTTTGGTGGATTGAGTCAATGCACTGTTAAATCTCCAGGTTCTTCACTTTGTGAAGCATTTCCATAATCAAATTATTGGATACTTACAGCTGTCGAATAATTTGGATCTAGGTATTAACATGTTTTATATTGACGTGTTTGAAGTTTCATTTGCCGCGTCATTGAATTTCAATTGAAATGACTTATCAAGATATACAATCATATATCAGTAGACACTGCAGGGGCAGAATTATCTTCATTCATGTGCAAGCAACGAAGATCTGTCTGATGTACATTTGTCTCTGTCATCTTCAAGTCAGTCCCTAGAAAAAATATGGGCATATATCATCTGAGTCATATTGAGCGGAAGAACCTTAAAGGCATAATATTTCAATTCATTACATGTTATGGGGAGCTGGTAATAGATGCGTTTGCATCAAATTGCACTGGTGAAAGAGCCTTCTTTTCCAGATCGTGGCAATTAATGCGTGGAAAGTTGAAGGTCTGCAAATTTAATTTGCAAATGTCTTATGCTTTTTCACGGTTGATTTGCGCACAGCCGGCCCGTGTAACCTGCATGCGTCATTGCGGAGCTATTTTCAAAGCCGGTACATATATATTATTTGTTGCTGATTGCCCTATGGCCCTCATTATGAAGGCCCTGTTAAAGTGAATGGGACTTGTACAGGAGTTATCAGTCCCATCAGCACTGGAAGGTCCTGTGGAACACAAAAGGTCCAGAGTTTTTCACCACAAGCTTTTCTTTTATGATAAAAAATGGAGAAATACACGTGGGAACCAGTGTGACAAGCTTTTCTTTTATGATAAAAAATGGAGAAATACACGTGGGAACCAGTGTGACAAGCTTTTCTTTTATGATAAAAAATGGAGAAATACACGTGGGAACCAGTGTGATAATATATAATTTCATACATTCTTAGAATTAGATCTAATTTTCTACTTTATAGTAGGGAATGTAGCTTTATGTGCCAGTTCACCATGTTTAGGTAGGGATGCAAAGTGTTTCTAAAATTCCCAATGTTCAACTTTCATTCAGGTTGCTAAAGTTGCCTGACTTTGTTCACCTGCGGGAAGTTTTTTGACCATATAACGAAATTATTTTCACACTAATAAACTCATGCAAGCGAATTTTAATTCCTGGTCCATGTTTTTTGGTATATTTATTCCTTCAGGACCGGAACCATATGCTGGGCCTCATTTATGAGGCCCCTTGCGCCATCGGAACATCACTTTTTGTGACGTTCTGTGGTGCAGAAGCCTGCGTGATATTTATCAGGCAGTACTTAGCCACTTTTTTTGGCTTAATGCTGCCTGATAAATATCAGTCCCTTTAGCGCAGTGTTCTGCGTTAAAGGGTCGTGCAATGGGTGTTGCTGGGCGGTGTTCCCAGCAACATCCATGGCCTTTTGACACTGCCCCAGATTTACGAGTAATCGTAAGTCTGAGGCAGTGCCAAAAGCGCCTCCCCAGGGGAGGCGCCACAGGGAGAAATATCTTTATTACCCCTCGTTTTTCCCTTTTCAGCACACATAGAAAGAGGAAAAGCTTCTTGTGATTATTTTTGTACAGAAAGGTTTCCCTTCCTGTACAAAAATAATTATCCCCGCAACACAGGCACCCTTGCACCATTGTGCAAAGGTACCTGCGTTGGCGCAGGCAGCCCATTGTCCTCTGACTCAGGGGAAAAGGACAGGAATGCGCCATATCTTATAGATACGGTGCATTCCTGCCCTTTTCTTTTGCCATAGGGAAGTGCAGTAGGAAGTCCGGCTGTTCTTCCCTATGGCAAAACCTTATAATGAGGTCCACTGAATTTATCTTTGGGCTATTACCTTTTATTGAACATCATAGAGAAAAATAAACCTACAGAGTAGACCATATCTGAAGTGAGTGCAAAATCGATCCTAGCAATATATTTGCATTCATTATTCCCCAACATTTAGTGTACAAGTAATATTTGGGTGCAGAATTTCTTTTGTTATTTACACCGAGTGTTTTTTCCACTCATCCATACCGCCAACCTCGTAATAAGGCTCAACTGTTTTCTGTAAAGCATAACCTTTTTTCTGCAGCCCTACAAGAGGATTTATGAGATACTTGTATCCAAGTTCGCCTTCCTCTCCTGGATGTCCCAAAGCAAAAATCTCTGCAAACTATACACATTTGCAAAGCTGTCTATACGCTTTAGTGACGACTGGAAAAAAAACTACCTACTTTCACTTGGAATCGAGAACTGCTGGTGACACACAATGTGAAAATAAAAAACTGCTTTCATATTGGTCCTTCCTTTACTATTGTACCTCGAAGGCGAAATGTATTAATAATTTAAATTTTTTTTTTTACATGTCCACCCTTTCATGTTAGGACCAAGATGTACAGAGTCTTTGCTTCGGGTTTGCACTACTCTTTTAAGCTCCAAGCAAAGTGTACTGGTGGGATTTACAATCCAATGCCAATTGTGATTGTAATGATTTGTGGAGTGATCTCTGGCGGCCAGCCAGCCTGGGCAAGCCCCCGCTCCCAAACCAACCGTAAAAAAATCTAGGGTTTTGTTTGGACTCATCCTTAAACTATCAAGTCCAAACCAAAAAAACAGCAGGGACATGTTTTGGACTTTTACGGGGGCTCAGACCACTGTGGGCTTCTTTGACGCATCTACGCGTCAGGTCATCATTGAGGCGACAGTTTTGTCCAGACTTGATTATGCCTGCTCCCTCTATCTAGGGTCCAATAAGGCGGAGGTTGTGAGTTGAAGAGGGCACAGAATACAGCAGCAAGAACCCTTTTAGGCCTGCACAAGTCTTGGTCTGTGTCCAACGCCATCCGCCGTCTTCATTGGTTACCTGTGGCCAGGCGTATTGAATTTAAAACCTTATGTACTTCTTAAGGTTTTGAAACTGGCCAATCTCCTTTCGCCATATGCCCCACCACGACTTCTCCGCTCACAGGGCCAACACTTGGCTGTGTTCCCCCGGATATGTAGAGCTCGTGCCGCGGCCCGTCCTTTAATTACAGAGCTGCCACTCTTTGGAACACACTCCCTGTACAGATTTGTGACCTCAACAATTACCTAGAATTTAGCGAGGCCATTAAGACTTTTCTCTTCACTTCATCTTAGTTCATGCCGGTTCTTTTGCTATGTCGGTCTTTCCTACACTAGCACCGGGACACCCCTTTGCTGGGGCAGCTGTTGCGCTTTATAAGACACAATAACATAACATAACATAACAGGCAACACTACGTTTAATTTCTCCTGTTTTCTACAGCACACATACAAAGTGGAAAAATGCCTTAAGGCAAAGTTTTTTTTTAAAGAGGTCTGGACAATGGTCATAGTCGGTCAAGAACTGGGCTTTATCTAGTTATTTTTATGCCATTGATGACTGAAATAGAAATGTAAGTACAGTATACAAGCTCCAAAGGAAAGTACTAGATAATTAATTGCAGTGGGGACAGGGCTTTTTTCCAACTGCGGTTTCATAAGGTGGAAAGTCATTAAATCTAGTAAAATAGTTGTTCAGAGCCACATGGATACGCTGGTAGTAGACCTTTAAACACTGGCAATAGATTAAGCTTGTCCAGTCCCCTTTGGCCCTGAATATGAGTGCGGTTCGAATTCTACCACCTGCAAATGACACAAATGTCTCTTGGCCCAGACATATTAGTTCTGAAAAATCCGGACCTGATATTTCTGTGCCAAAAGACATCAGGCCTCACTTTGCTGCTGCAGAGGCTGTGAATTAGGGGCAACAGCGCAGCTCAGGCTGTGCCTGACCCCAGCCACAACATCAGGGGAGCAGAAGTGAACTATGCTACCCCAGAACGAACAGAAGCCTCCAGGGCCCATCCCGCACCATTCCTGTTAAACCTTTCCACCTGCCAGGAACAGCAGAAAATGACAGCATTTTTCTCCAGCGAACGGGGAAATATGAATGGCAAAGGACCTGGTGTTTCTCAGTGTGTGCAGGTATTCCCCATTCTTTTTAAAATACTTGGAGGTCTATTTCCTAACATTTTGCACTGGGTGAGCATCACAAAAGTGACGTTAACCAACAAAAAATAATTTTTTCCTAATTTACTTTCCAGTGAAAAACTAGTTTTGCTTTGGAAAGTAACCTCAAAGTAATGAAAAGCAATGTGATGCACAGCTTTGCATTACTTAGCGCCAAGGGGGGCGCTACATGGGTGGTACATGGGTGTTTCCATGCAACCGCCCATGCCTTTTGGTGCAAAACCCTATCTACAACAAAGGTAGACTGTATTGTCGTGTGGCGATTTAGATTCCGTATGCATTTTCCCGATTCATGCCCTTATATAGGTACAATTCACATTGCCTTTATATAGGCATAGAAATCCAGTCCTTATTTAGGCATAGTCCATAAAGCCCAAATATAGGCATAGCTACTTCCATCTGTTTATCAACGTCACAACGATTTCTTGGAAAACTAGACTCTTAAGCAGAAGGGACTTCCCCTAGCCTGAATATTGATTTCTCCAAGAAATTCATTATTATGCATGAACAACTATTCCTTAGGGGTTCATTCATGACGTTCATGTGTCCGACTTTACGTCAAAGCTGGCATTCCTAAACACCTTCAAGGTATAAATATACCTTCACTTGCTATGGCAAAGCACAGTGTGGTTAGGTGCAGTTCGACTACCTACTTGCACGAGGCAGCTGGCTACAGCAAGTGCCGAAGGAAGCCAACTCTCCAGCTGGCGCACTGATCAGAAGCTGTCCTCCTCTGCCGGGAAATCCAGCTCCAGTGTTTCTGACTGCCCTTGCAGGGTGTGGGGAAATCGAGAAAGAGATACCAACCTCTCTCATTCTAAGGTATGGAGCTGATTAGAACCTGGAGAAACCTTTAACAATTCTTGGCAAATACTAAACCTATGCTAAAAACCACACTTACTTCTTCCCTCGTACTAGAGCTAGGTTAGGTACATTGGGGTAGGCGTGTTTTAGAAGCACCAGCTGAGTATTTTAGCCTGTGTTATTTATGTATGTATTCTTATATGTCATAGCACCAGACAATGCTAATACAGTATTATTGTATACTACTGTTTACGCTGTACGCATTATACTTTGCATTCTGTCTAACGATTGTAGCAGTTCACCTCTCTTGCATGAGAAAGAAGACTGTTCAATAAACCCCTTTTATTGAAACACCCGTCTCTCTATTTCTATGCAACTCTGTAGAAACAAAGCATGCCCGATTGACTAAGTAAAATAGTTATCTATTGTTTCCACGACTCTGAAGATACGTTTTTATTCTTGGGAAACAAAGTTGTCATGTTTATGCGGTTGTCAGAAACTAATCCCTTCTTGTGTATTCGAGAAAGTTTCTAGTGACCTCTGAGCTAGCTGGCACTCACAATTAAGTTTAGTATATTCGATAGAGACATACTGACCTCAGTCCTATGCCACAGATATAGGATATATTATTTCAATGCACAGAGCCTATTGGGAATATAGGAACTACACTACAGTATAGTGCCTAAAGTTAACACCATTTGATAGGCGGCGTTAAAAGAAAAAATGTTTTTATTTTCCTTTCTTTTCCAAGTGTGCATGCATGCTGTACAGTGGAGGACATACGCAAAGTAGAGAAAGTTTTAAAGTTTGTATGCACACAGTATTTTGTACTGGAAGGATAACCTCCCCGTGAAAAAACTGTGGTTGACTTAGGCACACACTCAGTAGCCGCACGCCCCTGCCAAAGTGTCGGGATGGGCTGGAGGAGGGAGAAGGGAGGTGGGGAGGGGTTGTTTCGGGTTACAAATAAATAATGTACGTGAATAATGCCTCAACATGCTGCATTACTTTCGTCCTCTGGGCACAGGCTCCCACACTGCAAATTCGGAATTTGTCTGAGTGCTGGCTACTTGCACTCCCAGGCAGACTGGTAGCCTGTGTCTTCTCTCTCCAGCCCCAGCTACGCAGCTGGGGATGGAGAGAGCTTCACTGCAAATGAGAGTTTAGCCGGCCCGAGGCAGCCGGCCAATCCTCATGCACAGTGAAAGGAGTGCCCACCACTCCCCCACCAGCAGTATCATCCCCTGGACCCACCCACAAGACTCATTAGAGTTCTGGGGACAGGTCTAGGGGATTAAAATAAAACGATAATGAAACAGGTTTAAAACCTGTTTAGTTTTGTTTTATTTGCAAGTGGTGGCAGCGGTCCTCCGCTCTATGGAGCGGCTTCTGTAGCACACACTCCAGTATTATGGGGCTAATGTGTGTGCCTGGTGCACAACAGCTAAAACCGGTCCTAGGGTGAGGGGAGGAGAGACCAATAACTCAGTAAATATGACACTCACCTGCTCCCTCCCTGTCATGCAACACAGCACAACATTTTTAGCTGATGAGCTGCATTCCATGACTTCTTTGCAAATTTGGTCCTTGGAATAGCTAGAATTTGGTTCAAGGACAGCAGTCATATTTTAAGATTCCAGGCCCCTGCATCCCCAAACCAAATTCTTGACAACTTGTAATCAGGTCCTATGTCTAATAGCATAACAGGTAGTGGGAAATATGCAGGATTTAAGCATTGCTTTTAAATTTGGTTATTGTAACAAGAACATCATTATGTAATTCTAGAAATAGATGAAGGTGGGGAGTGTTTATGCTGAGAGTTTGAGTGCAGAAGAGATGAACCCCGGTTTGAGGGTCCTTTCGCTGTGGGACCTCTTCATTTCTAATTCAATAAAGTGAAGATTACAGATAGATCTCTGTCATTATGAGGATGCTTGCAGATGGGGCCATTTAGAGGTTTCAACAGCTTCATAGATGAAGCTGTATGTCAAAGTTTGAACTTAATGCATGCTGGTAGAGGGAGCTAGGGGAGACGTTTTAGGATAAGAGTGATCTGGTCAGATTTTCTGTTACTAATGATTAAGGAAATAGCTTCATCATTGACAGATTTCAGAGATGACAATAGAATTCAGAACACCACTTAGCAAAATATTCATGCTATTAATGTCATTTATTCAAAGAACAATAAAAGTTGTAAGAAAAAAGGGGGTGGAAATGGTTTGATTTTATGAAGTTCCATTGGCCATCAGTGTAAGACTTCTTTGTAATCTGGAATTTTTAAGAAGACTGTGCAGCATGTGAGGGAGAGTGGGAGGCCTTTAAAATTAATATCTGAGAGCAAGGTATGTATTTTTTGGATTCTGCCATCTAGTGGAAAAATATGTATCTGTTGTGCAGCTACATTTATGGTACAGTGTTTACATCCTGAACTGCTTATTGTGGAGAGAGAATAAGACATAGTGAATGCATACTGGTGGATTACTCAACCAGACAATATGTATTTTTAAAAGACCATTTAACCAATCTGTTGTGCAATCAGAGTTTTTGACGTTTTGTATTAGGCTGGCTTAAACACATATACATTTTCACAGCTATTAATTATAGTTTTGTATATCATAGACATGTATTTACTTTGGATAATGTTATGTGCAATCATAATGGTGAAACACTGTATCTATTATCGATTCCAAACTTTCACTGATAAGTCATTGTTGTAAACATGACAGCAGGATCCTTGTAAAAAGAAGTCAGATAAAACTGTCGCCCACTGTAATTGGAGAAAAGACTGTTTAAGAAAAAACTCTTCATTAAATCATGAAACCGTAAAAACATATTATGATACATGCAATGCATTGCTTTAAACTGAAATTTAAAAAAACATATTACCAAGGCTCAAATATTGTTATTCATAAAGAAATAAAGGTTAAAGTATATTTCTAGTGTTAGAAATGGAATTCTTGGTTGGCGGAGGTATGCACCCAGGCAGGAATCACCACTCTAGTCAGGGTAAGCTAGATACACACAAAAAGATAACCTGTGCTCACCCTCTGATAGCTTGGCACAGAGCAGCCAAGCTTATTTAGAGAGGCAATGTGAAAAGTATTTGTGCAGCACACATACACAGTAACACAATGAATAGACCGCAAAAAGACTCCGTACGGGTCTATTAAAATAGATTATTATATTATAAACAAAACAAGACCAAAATGACAAACTTCCAATGCGTTCACGTTGAGATATTAATTTTTAAAAGAAAAAATGCAGTAAAGCACTTAGAAGTAAGTAGTGCTTAAAAGGTTCCTTTAAGTCATGCTTGGGGCAAAATCAAAGTTTAGGCTAACCACAATAGAACTGTGAGCATGGTCTGCTTAAGAGAGTAAAATGCAGTTTGACATGCTTCTGTCCAAATCCCATTCCTGGGCTGCTTCTTCAAAGACAGCTCAGTCAAGGGACAACAATGGTACCATATCCCTTGACAAAACTCCTATAGTGCAACGTGAGGCCCAAGAATGTTACGATAAGGGAGAACAGAGAAAAGTACTGTCCCAACACTTTGTGGCAGTCTATCTGTTGTCCAGGGGTTAGATTGGGGGAAAGGATTACTCCTTCCACTGACCCCATCTTTTCCTTGGAAACCAAGAGGTCAGGGAGAAGTTCACTCCCCTCTTCCCCATCTGTCACCAACAGCATGGTGAGCTCAGACCACTCAAAGTGAGGTTTGAGGTGATTTACATGCAGTACCCTGCGGGAATGCCTATGGGCCTTGAAATCCACCAGGTAGTTGGTCTTGCCCTTTCTATCAATCAAGCTATGGTGCCATTCCAGTGACCCTGGAGGGCCTTGGGCTCTACTGACTCCATCAACCGCACTCTCTGACTAGGTCGAAACTACACAGTAGTAAAATATTTGTCATGCCACTTCTTCATGACTTCCTGGCTGGCTTCAAGGTTACTAGAAGGTTGCTTTCATAACTTAGCCACCTGGTGTCTGAAAGCCAGCATGTAGCTCACAGTCTCCTGGTATTTTGCTCCCACCCTTCTGCACTGGCAGGATTGAATCAGGTTCATAGTGCTACCCAAGTGAGTGGCACAATAAGTGCAGCAGGCCTACTAGTAACATTTAATTTACTGGCCATAGGCACATGTAGCACATTTTGCCAGGGACGTATAAGTAACCACTGCCAATTGGGGATGAGCCAATATTAATATGTTTAGGGAAGAGAACACTTTAGCACTGGTTGGCAATTGTAAAGTGCACAGAGTCCTAAAGCCATCAAAAACGAGGTCAGAAAAATGGAAGAGGAATGCAAAATTTGGGGTGAGGTCTGATGAGCTCCACAACTTCTTCCTTAGGAATGTAAGTGTAAAGATGTTTGTAGTCCAATGTTACTAGAGTTCCGTTGTCAAGGTCAAAGGGTTCATCTTCATTTTCCTCAATAAAATGTGCACTGTCCCTTACAAATGACTTTGTATGTGGCACACATTGTCTTATAAAGGTCAATGTACCAAATCAAAATTCAAAACAAGTAACCTATTCCCACCTTATTCTTCCAAGACAGCTCTAAATAATCTTATAGCAGGATTTACTTGAACTTCCCTGAAAGTTTTCTCACCAACTATCGGCAGAGAGCATTTTTTCAATATAGAGTACTAAGTCAATGTTTTTGGATCTTTTAACTTGATCTTCAGATGCAATAAATTATATTCTGTCCTGGTGATGACCCTATGGTGATTACGACAGAATTAACACATTACAATTATACTAGTGCCTGCATGAGTTTCTATGTGGTCTCCAAAAAATTATTAAAAGTTATTGATTAGGGCCCCTTCCTTATATGGGCCATAAGTATTCTCCTTTTTCGGGTCGAGTGTGATGTTTGAAAGGAAAATTCTCTTTCCTTCCCACTGAGCACTTTATCATTACACCATTCCTCACTATACCACAGTTTTTGAATCAATAATGTCTTTTATTGCAGTACATTTGTGTGATCTTTGTTTCCTTCTTTAGTTGCAATTAGGTTGCTTCCTAACAGATATGTGTAACTGCTGCATAATCTTTCATGTGGTAGGGCCACTGCTTAAATGTATTATGCATAGACTTGTGAGCAAGCACACCCACCAAGGGGTGACAAAATAAGTGCAATTTGGTGAGGTTTGGGTTTAAGGAGGACATTTTCATAGAACACATCTCCTGATTAAGACAGTGGGCATTGTCTTTACCGGTGGTCATATTTGAATCTCAAATATTGCTTATGTTGTTCATCTCTTTCTTAAGTCTCATATGCTCATCTTAATTAAGAAAACACACAGTGTGATTGCTTCTAAATTTTTCAACCACATATGTTTTCATTTTTCACATGTCATTTCCATTCCCTAATGTCTTGAGTCCATAACTGATCAATGGTTAACAACAACAATTGCGATCACAAACAATTCATACATCCTTGAGACTTGTAAAGAAGAGGGTGATGCCCCTCTTATTTGCAATATGGAAAACTTGGCAGATGCCTTTGTAAAGTCTGAAATTCAATCCAGACTCACAAACAGGATTTTAAAATTGTACAAAAACCTTGTTGCACTTGCAAACCCTTGTGATTTCGAGAATTGCAAGTTTTGCAACCACAAAAGGGCTTTATACATTTGATCTTAAATTTATCATTGCATAGTGGTTACAGTTCAATTGACTGGGTTGTCTAAATGTCTGCCCAAGTGGTAAACATGGGCAGAGTGGAATTATTTCTTTCTTTCTTTCTTTCTTTATTTATATAGCGCTCTGTTACCCAGAGGCGTCTAGGCCCTTGGTAAGGTAGTCCGCAGAGCACTGCGTGTAGGAACCACTGTGAACCCAGTTACATTGTGTAAAGCCACGTTTTCAGTCCTTTCCCAAAGGATAAAAGATCGGTGGAGTTTCTTAAGTGTAAAGGTAGTGTGTTCCACCAGCTAGAGGTGACATTGGGGAAGTTTTTGACACCCCACCTTTAAAGGGGGGGTGGGGGGAGGAACCATCACTAGCTTTAGGGAAGCCGAGCGGAGTGCGCTGGCTGGTAAATACCATTGAAATCGTTTAATTATGTACTCTGGACCTGAGTTCTGTAGGGCCTTTAAAGCGACACACAGTGCTTTAAACCTGATTCGCTTCTCGATCTGCGGCCTGTGCAGTGTGTTAAGGGCCTGTTTGGCTGATGAGTATTTGGACAGGCCAAAGAACAGTCTAGCAGTGTAATTCTGGATATTCTGTAATTTTGTTATTACTGATTTGTTTGCTCCATCTAGTATTCCATTGCAATAGTCAAGCTTGGACAACACTAGGGCTGCCACTATTGTTTCTGCAATCCTATTGGTATAAAGGGCAATATCTTCTTCAGGATTTTTAGGATGTAGTATGATTCCACAAACGCCTCTCCTGATAGTTTAATAAAACAGTCTGTTCAGCCTTTTATAATAGTAAGGGGAGTAACATGTGCTGTTATAAAACAGCACTCCCAGGATTCACTTGAAAAAGAGGGAACTGGGAGAGCGAGCCTGTCCATGTTGGAAGCTGTGTCCAAAGAGCTGGTCTGACAGGTCAGTGTGTGGGCCGTTGTTTTGGCTGTTTTTGGGCCTGTTTTATTGTATGTGGGGTTATTTTGCTGTTGGCATCCCTGATAATATAACAATTCATCCAATCTTCCATCTCTTGCAAAACATGCATACAGTGTGTCTTTTCAAGTCTAAAACTGTCCCAATTTGCAAACATGGACCTTCTTTTAGCTACCTAATTTGCTAATGGAGGCCACAATTATTTTCGTGCCTTGGCCTATTTTCTGTCCAAGACTCTCTTTGAAGGCCCTCTCTGCAGACATTTGCGCATCCCCATCACATTCTCACAGCCTTGGAGGTGTGGGAAGGGCCACTTTGGACACTGCAAAACTGCTAATCTTCATACCAGCAAAAGGGTGGTGTAATGTTGTAGGGGTTTCTACCTCACTCAACTGCTCTGCAATCCTGATACTCCAAGGAGGAAATAACAGTGCTGCTGAATGAGAGGTTGGGAATCAATTGCACGGAATATGTCCCTCTGAGAGCGGGCTCTACTCTCTCTCTCATTACATTTGTGTTCGTGTAATTGAACCCTAAATCTCCCTTCTGCCACACAATTAATCTTCCTCTCTGCAAATCAAAAGATTCCTTGATTATGTTCACTGTTCTACAAAATGTTTCTCTAATCCTACCCGAATGCCTTTTAGACTCTACTGCAAGAATCAAGTTCAGAACAAACAGATGCCTATCTCGTCTACTCATCTACCTCATACTTTTCACGTTGCCGCTCTAACACTTGAAGATTAATTTGAAATCCGTGTTCTTTTGCACAGATTCTGTCAAAATTGTTCCAAAAATTTAATTTTTATTTTTCATCTTATAACACTATTTTGATATTGTTTTTTGTCTGCTTGGCACAGAGTGTAGCTTTACATTTGTATGACTGTTTAAAATTTGAATGAAAGCTTCCATTGATCTTTCCATTCTGCTGTTTTATTTACAGCTGCCTTCAAAAGGAGAAACAATCTAAGCCATTGAAAAGGAAATCGGATGATGGAAGATTAAACCTCTAAGTGTATGGAACACCACCTAAAAGGTTAGGGAATTCTTTTACAGACTATGGCAAAGCCTGCAATGCAACCCCCCCCCCCTTCAGTTTGTATTCAAAATATGTATGTACACATGTGTTATGTAGCTCTCTCTTGTTTCTGAGTACTGTTTAGCTGTGTCGCAGTCCTACTTATGATGTTCAGTTGTGCAGTGTTTACATTTAACTATTTAATTTATTTAGGAGCATTATTGAGAGCAGCTTTTATTCCAGATGCAGGAAAATGCAGTAAAATGAGAGAACTGGATATGGTCACAGAGGCACAATTTTGAGTAGCAGGGGCTTTGCCATAAAGACTAGTTTCCACATCAACTCACAAAAAATCATAATAAAAAGTAATTGCTCGAAGACATTGAAAACTTAAGACAGTAAATCATCCCACAAAAATAACCTCAAATTACCTCCTTGTAAAAGCCGTCCATGAACGACAAGAAAAGGCTATAGGGCAAAATCCCAAATTATTGGGTACCAATGAGTAAAAGGATTTACTATATGCAGATGTTACTGTGATATTTATGACCACTTCAACTGCAACATCACTCGCCATATTAATGACTATCAAAAAACCTCGACATCTTTACACATATTATATCAATGGCCCCCTATCTGCCAAACTCTAAATGAGGACTTATTTTTTTACACCCTGGTAGTAATCACAATATTAGACTATGGGACTGATTTAGGTTTTGGGGGAAGGGTTTTCTATCACAAACGAGAAAGATATCTTGTCTGCTGTTATAACCTTTTTCCCTTGCCATATGGCAAGCGATATAGCTACCATGTTTTGACGGTTTATCCCATCTCTGCAGTTCAGGCTGGACTGTTCCCATGAGGCACAAGGTCAAGACTGATTTGCATATAGCTGGGTCTGAACTGAGGTGACGAAGTGAGCTAAAGAACAATGCTGGGTTCAACCCAGATCTGTGACTGGGGGTGAGAATCTGAAAGATTTCAGCGCTCTGTCCGTCATCGCCTTGTGTTTGCTGTGTATCCCATCTGCCAAACGCTAAATAGAGCCAGAAGTATTAAAATCAGTTTAAAAAAAGCTGTTTAAGGACTATACATTTTAAATCAATGAGGATGCAGTAATTATTGCACAACTCATAACTTCGATCCCTACACAAAAATAAATTTACACAGGAAGCAGAATTTGCATCCTTATTAACCCCTTTGGGGCTGATGACGGGCTCAGCTCGTCATGGGCGTAACCTGTGCTACGCTGATGACGAGCTGAGCTCGTCACATAACGTGGGTTTTTCAAAAACGCAGCGCACAGCGGTAAAACCGCTAGCGAGCATGCGGTTAATGAACAGGCCCTATCTGTTTGGAGTAAAAGGGCAATTTCGGACTATGTCCTCTTATTACTGTGGCCCGAGCAGAAAAAATATGCACAAATTACTCTGAAAAGTTTATTTTAATGAATCTGGAATTTCCACATACATAAATATATTTTATGTAGTAACGTTTGATGAATCTAGAAACAAACAGCAAAGAAAAAGAAAGTGTACAAGGTTTACACACACTTCACTGCTATGTAAAATGTAAAAAAAATGCATCATGTTAAGATGTCTTCTTGATGGACATCAGGAACACTGTAAGTGTCTACAGTTTTTGCTGTCTTTCTTTTAAGGTTTTGTTGTTATAGGGTACGAGGAAGGGTAATGTTACATAGCACCAGGATTTATAGAACCCTTATGTCAGGGATCCCGTGTGATTTGCATAAGAGTGTAACATTTGAAAAACATTATTTAGACTTATTTAACTTATTCACTGAACTGGAATTGCCTTAGTTGAGATATTGGAACCTTTAATGTGAAGACTTATTACACATTGTTGTCTGAGGTAGGTGATACGATTGAGAATTGACTTTTCAGTACAGAACAATTTCGAGTTCTCATGCTGGTCATGTAAGTGTTGCAGTTTTCAAATATATCTAGCTTTCTAAAAACATCGTGCAAACGCCTATTTACAAGAAACCTGCTCCTCCTTCGCCCCAAGACCCTTTTATGTAAAATGGCTCCAGAAATCAATGGTCAGCGTGTGCTACTCTGTGCCATTCCATTATTTTCACTCTTGGGTGATAAATTGTCCAGTTCTACAAAAATGCAGACTTCTAAAAAGTCAGACGTTTGCCATTACTGTCACTGAGAAATATTTGTGGACGCCCGTGAATTTGCCGTGGACTTCACTTTATCACCTTTGCCATTTTTCAATGGAATAATGAATATTACCGGTAAATCCAGGCAATTCCGTTTTGTATTTATGTGTTAGCTCCTACAAAGCACATTGTGAGACGATATTGTGAATAGTTCGAGGCAAAGGACTGTTCACTGCTCGAGGATACATTTGGTTTTGCTTCAAGAACATTGGTTATTTAACTGCTGTAATAGTGATTTGTGCTCTCAACCAGTCACGCACAGAATGTTGGGAAAAGTAACGCCAGACCACAAATCATTCTTCCATGGACACAATCAATGTAAAGAACATTCGTCTGTGCCGACAATAAAGGAGATGGTGGGAGATGTATTCATATCAACGAAAAGTAATAGGAGATACTTGTCAGAAAATAAATCATGTCACAGTGATTTTTTTTTTTCAAATGACAAAATAAAAAATAAAAAATTGCACTGCGTTAAATGGTTTTCTGCTGTGCAACACGTGAACATTTTCAGTTGCAGACCTTCAGTTGTGCATGCCCATGAAAGGCAAACGTGGTGTGGTTATTAATGTATTTATGCAATGCAGGGTTATGGTGCTTTTGCATGGATATTTTATTGCATTGGCCAATATTTTATTCAGATGACAAATACATACCTTTGTTAATGAAATCATGTAGAGGGTTATGGTTGTCTGTCTCCAACCTAAAGGCTGTATGGTGGAGCAGAAGGGGCTGGATCGCAAACGTTTGCTTCATGTCCTTAGTGGTGAGTAAGGAAATGCTTGGTGCAATTTTATGGTAAGGCACAGAGGCCAATATTATGCATACCTCTTTATTGCCACTCAGATAGCAGCAACTAATACGTTACACTTAGAACTTAGAAAAGGAATCTTAACAACATTCCAATCCAGAATATATTCCTGAACCAGGCAACCATCTTTCTTTCTTTCTTGTTGCTTACGCACAAGATAAGTGTTCCGACTGGGAATTTTAAGTTTATCAGTTGGATTTGAGGATGAGTGTTGCAGAAGTATGTTTGAAGTATGGCTATAACTAAGGCTAAGATTAATTAAATTAGGGTGTCGCTATTAAATAATTTAAATACATGTTGACAAAGTTTTTTAAATTATGTCTGTCTCTATGGTTAGAGAAATACATATACAGCTTAAATCAAAAGGACTGATTGTTGGGATCGATTGTTTAGCTTGATGTGAGAGCTGAAGCTCTCGATTTAACTGTGTGCTCTTCGGGAAATGCGTTGAAAAGAGTGCCATTGGTGGAATCGGATAGGATAGGCTGCTTTGCTATGTAGTCTGCATAGCCAGATTGGAGTTAATTTTTATTTATTTTTAAAGGAAATTTATTAGTCATCAATAGGAAAATATGCGGGCGAGGGATGCATAATGATGATGGGCAACGTGTGCATACAAATAGTTATTGTTTAAAGTCGCTGCTCATTGACAGCGAGGCGTGTGAAGTTGCCCTGCTCATTGTCAACGAGACATGTGTAGATGTGTGCAGCATAGTGGTAAGCAGCAGAGCAAGGCTTGTGCAAAATCCTGGTACCAAGTCTGCCTATAACACTTGGTGGTACTGATGTTGCCAGTAGTTTATCTCCTCGAGGTTTCCATAGCTAAAGCCATATCTTGTCTCTGGTGGCTATTTTGATTTGAAATGCTTGGACATTAATATAGTGAAGGCAACAGCCAAATTTTGGGAATATATCATGCTATTTGTTTACTGTCAACTTCATTGCTTCGACGAGTGAAGGAGATAGGTGGTGTATGCTGGTTCTTGTGGTTGTAAGAGGAGAATTATAGAGAACCTTTTTGAATCTTAAGACAAGTTTAGGTCTCCAATTGTGGCAGAATAGAGCATTATGGAAGGGAATATTCCAGTAGAACAGTCTTTGGAGGACAAGTTACAAGATTATGTAAATAAGGTGTTTATTTCTTTGACTTGCCAGTTGGGTAAAAAAACTGGATGATTGTATGGAAAAAGTAGTAAGGAAAACGAACACAAATGAGGATGAATAGTTTTTGTCTGTGGATGAGGCTGCCGTCAAGGAATGTGTATCAAATGAAGGGACATAGAGAAAAAGACAACTTTTAGAAAGGACACCGCGGTCCTCATGATAAAAAGAAATGGGCAGCAGGGAAGGATAGAAAGGCCACAAAAAGGAGTGACACGGCAGTTGTATGTGATGAGTATCGAGTAGTGGTGATGTAGTGATTACTTGTTCATCAGCTATGGGGTGGAGGACGAGGAACAGATAAAAAATGGAAAAGATCCTCTTGGAGAGTACGTTTGATCCTCACAAATTCAGCACCCTTTGTCCCCACCGTGGGTTCCCACTGATCATGAAGCGGAATATGTGGAGTTTTGGATTAGGCTGGAGATGCCTATGGAAGTGAGGACAAGGTTACGCTCAGAGTGTCCTAGATCAGTATTAGCTAAGAAGGTGGCATACACTCTGGAATATGACGTAAAAATGCTGGCTTTCCTGAACAAGTTAAGATGCGACCAAAGGAGAGATATAGACAAAGGTTTGAATGGCTGTCAGGAAAGATTACTTGATGATTTTGGGCCATAACCAAAATGTTTGACATGTGTGAGGAGGAATGTCTACAGGAAATATCTATTGATGTACAGGAAATGCACCAGTGGGTGCAATGGGCTGTATGTTTGTTTGGAAATTCGAATGCAGCTTTATGTGTAGAGCGAAGGAAAAGTATCTTAATGAAGATAGATCCTAAATTGGCAGAACCTGCGAGTGAGGAGTCAGGGCAGAGGTTAATAGATTACTCTTCGGAGAAGAGTTTGTTAAAGAAATGGCTACACATGTAGGAGCTTTCAATTCTATCTAAAAGGTCCAGTAAGATATTCGGAAGGTTTTTGGAGGAGATGGGAAAATGTGGGGTCTATTTGCCGGCTGAGGATGGGGACTCACACGAACATCATTCTCATAAGGATATAGACCTTCAGAATACCTGAGAGGAAGATTAATAGGAGACAGAAGGGCAGGAGGGCAACCAGGTATGTTTGGAAAATAACCCATGTGTACCCCAACATAGTTGGGTGGAACACTCACCCACTTTCTGGAACGGTAGCAGGAGATAAAGGCAGATGCTTGGGTTTTGTAAACAGTACAGGGTTACGGTATAGGTTTTGTCGGGGTACCTGTGCAGGTAAAGTCGTTAAGGGCATTCAGGTTTACAAAAGAACAAACAAAGTTGGTGAATATGGAGGCGGAGCATCTATTCAGGAAAGGAGCGTTAGAAACAACGTGCAGCGATTCAGTAAGTTTTTTGAGCAAATAGTTTTTATTGGAGAAAAAAGACATGGGTATGTGACCAGTGACAAATTTAAAAGAGTTGAAAGACTCGGTCCCATACAGTAACTTGAAAATGGAAGGGATACATTTGTTGAGGGATCTGTTGAGGACAGGAGATTGGATGATGTGCCTGGATTTGAAAGATGGGTATTTAACAGCCCCGGTTTGGCAGGGGCAGAGAGATTTTCTGAAATTTCTATGGAAAGGTCCAATGTGGAGGTTGAAGATTCTCCTGTTTGGTCTGACCATGGTGCTTCACAAAGGTGATGAGACTGATTATGGCTTGGGTAAGGTCCAGGGGGGTTGCTTGTCAGTCTACTTAAACAATATTCTGATTATGGCAGAGAGCAAGGAAGTAGCTTAAGAACAAATGGATCTAACAGTTCTGTGTCTTGAAGATCATGGATTTGTAGTGAACAGGAAGAAGTCATGTTTAGAGCCATTTCAGGAGATTGTGTTTTTGGCCTTTCTGATTCAGATGCTGAAGTTACAAGTTCAAAATGTGAAGAAAAATCCCAGACAAATAAAGATGATGTTACAATGCAATGGAGTGTCTTATGGCAGATAGCGAAGATGTTGGGGTTATTGTCAGCATTAATTCAGGCAATAGTTCCCACCTCTTTACACTGTCAAGCATTACAGAAGCTGAAAGCTAGGTATCACCACAAGGTAGTAGGGCATTCTGAGAAGGTTCAAATGGATATGGAGATAAGGGAAGAGCTAGAATGATGATTAGGAAAGTTAGAGGCATGGAATGGACGAGAAATTTTTGGTAATAAAGTCAGATACCAGCCTTCTGAGTTGGGGAGTGAGATATGGTTCACATACAGCAGGAAGAAAGTGGATATTACAAGAGAAGGAAATGCATATACATTATCTGGAGTTGTTGGCAGAGTTGTTTGCTCTGAGGTGTTTTGTTAGGGACAGGGCAAAGTGTTGTGTGTTGCTGAGGATGGACAATGTGCATGGAGTAAGGTATGTCAATATGTTGGGATGTCCTAGTACCAAGGCTTTGGCGGATTCGATTAATTATTTTTAGCACTTTTGTCTAAACCAGAATATTATGGTGCAGGCCCAAGATATTATGGGTCAGAGAAATACAGTGGCAGACGTGAATTGTAGGAGGATGAGGGAGTCCAGCAATTGGATGTTGAACAGAGAGGTGTTAAAGGCTTTGAAGAACAGATGGGACTCATTGAAGGTAGACTTGTTTGCAAGTAGGTGGGATGGACAGATTCACAGGTTTTACAGCTTGAGACCAGATACGGAGGCAGAGCCAGTGGATGTGGCCCTACAATATGGGGAGTATATTGCAGTTATGCTTTCCCTCCATTTGCTTTGAGTCAGAGGTTAGTGTTGAAAGTAATGAGAGAGGGTGCAGAGTTTTTGTTGGTAGCTCCTTTTTGGCCACCCCAAGCGTGGTTTCTGGATGTCATGGAACTGTTAATAGATGATCCAGTGCTTCTTCTAGTCTCTGCGAGTCTGTTAGTGAATCCTGTGGGGGAGAGTCACGATCTGGTGCTGCAAGGTCAATTGCAGTTGATGGGTAGGTTGATTTTTCGAGAGTTTGACAGGTGTTAAGCCTATAGTCAGAAGCTACGAAACTTATTAAGGACTCCAGGAACATCAAAGGCACACAAGTTGGCATGGAAAAGATGGGTATGTTGGTGTTCTTCATAGGATTTGGATACCATTTTTGCACCTATGGTATGTGTGGTTGATTATTTGACTGAGGTTTATTTTCCACAGCAGGGCTGGTTTAGAAAACCAAGATTTTACTAAAAAAAAGGAGGCTAATATTATCCCTTCCTACTCATGGTGCTCAACCTTTAATATATATTTTGTGTTTTTGGAAACAATGATTACAGGAAGTAATTGAGAGGATTGGAGAAGCTTGGGTCACATTCTACCACTGAAGACTTAAAAAAAAAGTTAAAAGAAACTGTTGTTGTTTATGCAAAGCAAAAAAAAGGGAAGCTGGCTGCCTTGTTAAGGAATATATATTGGATTGGAAGTTGTTAAGATTCTAATTTTTAAGTGTAATTTTTAGTTGCTGCTGTCTTAGTGTCAATAAAGAGCTGCACAGCTGCCTCTGTGTCTTTAATAACATCATGATTTTCTACCCACCCCTGCTATGGATAATCTTAGTTATCTGTCACTATATCAATATGAAAGCAGTTTTGTGGGGGTGGTGATGAGTGACACGAATATATGTCTATAATTAGGCAGATAGACTGCAATTGAGAGAGAGCCAGAGAGCAAAACAACAACAACATAGTACAAAAGAACATCACAATACCATCAAAACAGCAAAACAGCACAGAGCCACTCCCAAACATTGGGTTATTAATTTGGAAGAGGTGACAACCACTAACTTAATACAATACAATGTGAACAGGCTAAAACACAGTTCTGACAGAATCGCTGCTAAATATTGACTAAGTATGTCACATGCTGCAGGCGATCCCCAAAGAAGTGTGTGTTTCTTTCCAGCAGTATCAACAATTCTAAAGTTAAGGGCACAACAATATAAATTTGCTAATCAATTTGGAAAACAGAGGAAACTTCAATGAGCAAAAAGCCAGCAAAATCATCAAAATAGTACAAGGGGAATAACATTTATAAAGTTTAGTTTTAAGGCAAAGCATGCCTAGAAAAAGTAAAGAGCCACAGAAGAACAACAGATCACGGGGATGTCGGTGAGGTTTCAGGCTGAATGTGATGGAGCACAGGTAGCATACAGCAAGCAGTTCTTACCAGTCAACGTTTTCACCTTCGAACATAGTCTCTGAAACAGAAGCCAAAATCTATCTGCTGGGCAAGGTCAATTACTATGTCTGGCAAGAATTCCCCAATGTTCAAAACATCGTTGTCAATCTCCAGATGAAGTTGTTGGTCTTGACACTGTTGGAAAATGGCCCTCTCTAAATGGTCCCTCCAAACTATTTGCCTTTCTCATCCTCTTTTTGCTTAAATCTTTTTGTTGGCCTTAAGACTATGAGTACTTTACCACTGCTAACCACTGCTAATGTGCATGGACTTGGTTATAACTGATTGGCATATTTGTTGTACTGGTAAGTCCCTTGTAAAGTGGCATGTCACATAGTCAGAGCATGTACTTCAAATGCTACTAGTGGGATGCAGCCCTGATTGTGCCAAACTAGAAGTATCCTTTCAACCTGCATCAGGTCTGCCACTGCAGTGCCTGTGTATGCAATTTACTGCCACTTCAACTTGGTATTTAAACGACTTGCCTGGCCTTACATTTCCCTTTTATTACATATAAGTCACCTCTAAGGTAGGACCTAAGTAACCCTAAGGGCCGGGTACCAAGTAAGTAAAAGGTTGGACATGTACTTTTGTGTTTTGCATGTCTTGGTAGTGACAAACAGCTTTTGTTTTTCACTACTGTGAGGCCCACCCCTCTAATAGACCAGCATTAGGAATTCCTTAATGCACTTTTAAGCTGTGATTCCTGATCAGAGTGGAGTAGCTTTTTCATGTTTCATATATTTGTAAGGGTTATGATAAATCCTCCTTATTGTTGAAGTTGGATTTAGCATTACTGTTTTAGAAATGTCACTTTTAGAAGGTGAAAATGTCTCTGCACCTACTGCTCTATGTGCCTGACAGACTATCTCCAATGCATATCTGAGGTGGGTGACAGCTACATTTTGTGCATTCCCTATCAACAGCCATCAACACAGGAATGTGAAGCTCATCTACATCCGAGTACTCATCTGCATTCATTTGCATTCGGAGGCGTCTTCCTGGGCAGGGAGGAATGGGAGGGGCTGACACATTTCAATAGGTAGTGTCCTGTCTACACACACATCACTGATTTACCCCCACAGATAGCCTGGCAGACAGGACTGGGTTGAAAGGGATCCTTGTGTACTTCAGAGAGCTGCTTTGAAGTCACCCACTACATCAAAGGCACTTTGAGGCATAAGTACTGGGTCACTGAGCACCAAGAACCAGACACATCTGGATCTTGGAATGAACCTCGGTCAGAAGGACTTCAGTGCTGCTTAAAGGACTCAACTGGACTGCTTTTCTGAAAGTGCTGTTTAAAGGACTGCTTTTCTGCTTATTGCCCTACTGCCTGCTGCTCCCTAACTCTGCTGAAGGAGAGCTGGGCTCTACCCGCCTACAAGTGATCTCCAAGGGCTTGCTGGCTTGCCACAAAAGACTTCCTGCAATCCTGCTGGTGCTGCTAAATTCTGCTACCCTTGCCTGATGTGGTACAAAAGGCGGTGGTGATGGACGGAGCATCTGAACCAATCAAACACTCACACCCAGTGAAAAGATCTGGGTTTAATCCATCACCGTTCTTTAGCCCACTCTGCCACCCCAGTTCAGACATGGCTATATGCAAATCAGTCTGACCCTGTGCCTCATGGGAACTGTCCAGCCCGAACCGCCAAGCCATGCCTTCCCTGGACCGGAAACAAGCTTCCAAGGACCGGTTTCTGGCATTACAGCCGTCTTCAGCCCGGCTTGCTTGAATCCAGTGGCAAAGTGAGCAAGGGACTTACGTCTGAGCATACCCTGCCACACTTATGGTGGCCAAAAGCGGTACAAAAGGGGGTGGTGATGGACGGAGCATCTGAACCAATCAAACACTCACACCCAGTCAAAAGATCTGGGTTTAATCCATCACCGTTGTTTAGCCCACTCTGCCACCTCAGTTCAGACATGGCTATATGCAAATCAGTCTGACCCTGTGCCTCATGGGAACAGTCCAGCCCGAACCGCCAAGCCATGCCTTTCCTGGACCGGAAACAAGCTTCCGAGGACCGGTTTCTTGCCTGAGGTGCCAGCTCCAGTTCTGGGTGTAAGAATTGGGTTCTGCAGCTGTTTTGCTACAAAACCTAAGCATCGTCACCACTGTGTCAGTTAGAACCAATACATTGCTCTTTGACACAGTCACAGAGGCTGTTTGATGACAGTGGTTCTACAGCCTCATGGCCTGGCAACACCGCTCCACGTGGCTCAACTACAATGCATTGCCTTCACCTCTGCCAAGCCTGAAGGCAACACCACCATCTGACTGCTTAGAAATGATCAACATATTGAGTCCTCAGTGTTGACACTTTGCTCCATCCAAGGTAATTTCAGAGTGGATCCTGCATGGCTGATGTAGCTGGCTTGCCCTCCATCGCTGGCCTGAACTTTTGACCGCTAGTGACCTCTAAGCATTGTTTTTGTATATAATCTTTGAAAATTCATATCTTGACTTCTATTGATTGGATTTTTTTTCTTGTTTTATTCAGATAGTTATTCTCTATTTGTCTAAACCTATGTGAATACTTTTTAGGATGCATTCATTGTGTACTGTGTGTGTGTGTGTGCTGCATAAATAATTTCCATATTGCCTCTTTAGATAAGCTAGACTGCTCTGTGCCAAGCTACCAGAAGGTGAGCATAGGTTATCTTTTAGCGTGTATCTAGCTTTCCCTGACAAGAGTGGTGGTTCCTGCCTGGCCTGGGTGAACACCTCAGCCAACTAGGAATACCATTTCTAACAGACATCAAGAGCATTGAGGTGGACAAAGCTGGATTTTGTGGTCCTAGGGGTGCTTCAATAGTTTGGTAGATTTGCCACATTGTCTTTGTCCAAATTTTACCTTCTGTCTTAGTTCCTTCTTTGGAAGCCAAACATTTCCACCAGGATGAGGCCCTATTCCTTTACCAGAAGGTCACACTAAAACTATTTATAGAGCAGCAAAAAGCTATACGATGGACAAACCCAGTCTTCCCCATCTGGGTGCAACATTCCTGGGTAAGCCTCACCACCTTGTCCTGATTCTCTAAAGGTGTAAACCATGATTTAGTCCCACTTTTTTCCAACTGCTCGGAAGGCCCCTACCACTTAGTCCTGCAACCCCTAGCTCTTCGTGTTAGGCTTTTAGGCAGCAGGTCTCTCTCGAGCCATGTCTCTCGCGGTGTCCAGTCCTCTGTTATCAGCTGAGCCTTTTGAAGTCAGGAGCCCTTCTGCTTCTTGTACCCCTGACAGGCTAACAAGAGGCACCCTACTTGACCTTTGGAGTGCAGTGCCAGTCCTTGCGTGCCAATAGGAATCAGGAGTGCTTGGGACTTTGAATGAATCCTCTTCCAGTATGGTCTTCTTATGCTGATGGGGTTTTCCCAGATCTAGGAATATTCAGATGGTGATTCCGGTGCTAAAGTTATCCCTTACCCTAGCCAGTGGTCAAAGAAATTCTGGCACCGAGTCCTAACTATTTTCTTGAGTCCACCCAAATCGTTTTGCAGTGCTGTAAAATTATCCTAGATCCCCTGCTTCAATATGGCAGAACTATTTGGCTCCCAGGCAAGCTTGTCTTAATCCCATTATCCACTTGCTTATTTGGAGAAGCATTCCTCCCATCTGAAAAAGGTGTAAACTAGTTCTCTCCCAACTGTGACATTAGCCATGCTATCTAGGAGGGTTTCATGAATGAGTGGGCAAAACCCTCCCTGAATTCTCTAAGTCAGAAGTGGTAGTGCTACCACTGCCCTCTGTTCCATCAACAGTTCCTGTCCTCTTCCAGATAGCTAATCCCTTCTAATTAGTCCGCAGTTAACAATTACAATTTTTCAGAGATCCATAGTCTTCTAAGTCAGCGTCATTAATTCTCCCGGCCAAAGATGTATATTCAGCTCTGGAGATGAGGTTAGTGGAAGAACTGATTTTAAGCCAGCCATGGCTCAGGCAGCATGAAGCTCATTTTTTCTAAAGTTTTACCACTCAAAGTGCCCAAATATCTGATTTCACCATTAAATCAGATTTTTTAAATTACTTTGGAAATAACTTTGAATACATTTGCCAGCATCTTCTCAGGTGGAAATATAGAATGAAATATTTTAATCACACGTAGGATTGTCTTGTCAACAATGTATGTGAACATATACTGTGAAATACCTTTTCAGTCTTCAGCTACTGTGAGGGCACACTTTTTAAACATATAATGTGCCAATTATTATATATTAGACACCCTTATTTGTGTACTTACAAATTACACGTTAGCAGTGACAGATAAAAATTGTTTTTCCTACATGGCAAACAGGGCCAGACTGGGAACATAAAGCAGCCCTGGCCATTTTGTCAGATCGGTCCCCTGTGGGTGGAGGGGTGCAACTGTGAAGCACTGCTGCTTTTGTTACTTGGTGCCGATATTGCAGCACCACTGCAAAACCAGCCACCAGTAACAAAATTGGCCCCCACCACTGCAGAACTGGGCCCCACCCTTCCAGCCTACTGGGTAAACGCCTGACAACCGGTACAGCCACTCTGACCCTGATGGCAAACATTTTCCTTTACATACGTTCAGGGCCGGTCTGGGAACCAAAACCGGCCCTGGCAAAGTGCTCGGCCAGCCCCCAAGGGGTTTAGGGGTGCGACGGAGCTCTTTGCCAGTGCTGGTTTTTGGCCGATTTTGTTGCACGGCCGATTTTGCAGCTTTGCTGCAAAAAAGGCTGTGTAACAAAAACGGCCCCCAGGGGCCCAAAATCGTCCCCCAGCCTTGCGGCCCACCGGGGGATTACCCGGTGCCCGCAACGGCCAGTCCGGCCCTGCATACGCTACTGCAGTATATTAAATTTGAGGTCCAGCCAGAGCAGAGTGCTGCTCTAAGCAGCCATGTAGATTTTATTTTATATATGTAGGTGGTGTAAATACACTCTGCAGCCCAGATATGACTCCTTGCTCCAATTACAGTAGTGCATTTTCTGTGCAATCTACTGTGGCCTTGCAGGAAAGAAAAGTAGAGTAATTGGGAGAAACCAATTTTACCAGTAGCATTTTATGGTCAGATTATGTGTACTGTATCACTGGCTAGCATTGTAACAGTGCACGGTGTCCTCATACTAGTAAAAATAGTGTCCTGACAAAAAAGCAGAAAAGGCACTTTTGCTACAGCAACATTAACACAACAAACACACAACAAAATAGACCACTTATAAAACAAGAACAAAATTAAACAATGACAATACAAAAGCACACTTTAACAATGCCTTTAATTGCGTCAGTAAATTAAAAAGCATGGGGCAGATTTCGAAGCCCCGTATGCCACTTTTGGGCCGCCATTGTGTCACTTCTGTGAAACAGCAGCGACGTTAAGCCAGCACAATGCTGCGGGGTATTTACAACGTGAAGCATCTAGGGAGATGCGTCACATTGTAAAGCCCTGCACCACATGAAACCTGCGTCAGGTTTCATCTGGGCGTTCTGGCGCAGAGCGGGGGGGGGGCTTCCGGCGCAGGAATGCCTCGGGAAAGTGCTTGAGTGAAATCTACAAGATTTCACTCAGTCACTTTTCCGACCCTGCTGCATCAAAACCTCGTGCCTGCTTGAAGCAGGCGTAAGACTTGACGCACCATGTTAGACATAGGCAGGGTTGGCACAGTGCTGGAGTTACGTCGCGCCCGCGACACAACTCCAGCACTGCGCCAACATTATGACAGCAGATATGACACACATCTGCATTTCCTTGCGCTATGATGCGCCACATTTTAAATGCGGCGCATCCGTGGTGGCGCAAGGATTAAGATAAAGCGAGACTATAGGGCTTTAAACAAAGTTTACCTAACTGTGGCGATTTGGTGCTGTGCCCGTGGCTTTTAGGTCGATGCGCAAGTGCATTGACCTAAAATGCGCGTGCACATCACCAAATCGCCGTCTGTTCCCTCAGCCGCACTCCTCCCACACCTTTGAAGTGAAGCTTAGTTTCACTTCAAAGGCCCCGGCTGCTTCACACCCTCATGCCGCTCTCCCCGCTCCGCCCCCTCCCCTGCCCGCCGTGTGCATTTCTCCTCCCCCCCCCTCCCCACAGCAATGCCCTCCGTCTTGTTTCCTTTCTTGTTTTTCTTTCAGGTGAGATATCTTTTCCATCATTTGCGATAATACAGTTCTCATATGCATTTTTTTTAATTATTAGCAGCATATACACAGGCGCCCCTTCGGCGCTTTTGCTCTCAACCCTACTATCCTGTCAGCCGCATCTCTATAAGTTACTCGAAGCATGGCCTGACATGTGCACAGCTTATTCCGGCACCACCATCCTGCCAGACGCTTCTGCTTTGTTCGCCCACCGCATGGCCCTATTTGTGCACATTTTACTTTCGTGCATACCCTTACCCGCAGCCTCTCCTTCCCCACTTCTGCCTTTTCGGGTCTCGCGCTCACCGCAGACCCCTTCACATGGCTCACACCCACCTTTTTTTCAGGTTACCATGCCATTCCCCACCTATCCCCCAGTCATTTCCGGGTAGGACGCGTGCACCCAGTGGACTCTCGGCCTTGGCCCGCTTATTCTGCCAGCCGCTTCTGCTTTGGTCGCCCACCGCATGGCCCCATTTGTGCACATTCACTTTCGTGCACACCCTTACCCGCAGCCTCTCTTTCCCGACTTCTGCCTTTTCGGGTCTCACACTCACCGCAGACCCCTTCACATGGCTCACACCCACACTTTTTTTCAGGTTACCATGCCAGGTTACCTCAATCACCCTCAACCCCTCACCCTCACTCACCCTCAACCCCTCACCCTCACCCTCACTCACCCTCACTCACCCTCAACCCCTCACCCTCAACCCCTCACTCTCACTCACCCTCACTCACCCTCAACCCCTCACCCTCACTCACTCTCAACCCCTCACCCTCACTCACCCTCACCCTCACTCACCCTCAACCCCTCACCCTCACTCACCCTCACCCTCCCTCACCCTCACTCACCCTCACCCTCACTCACCCTCACCCTCACTCACCCTCACTCACCCTCACCCTCACTCACCCTCACCCTCACTCACCCTCAACCCCTCACCCTCACTCACCCTCACCCTCACTCACCCTCAACCCCTCACCCTCACTCACCCTCAACCCCTCACCCTCACTCACCCTCAACCCCTCACCCTCAACCCCTCACTCACCCTCACTCTCACTCACCCCACACACCCTCACCCCTCACCCTCACTCACCCTCACCCTCATTTACCCTCACCCTCACTTCACCCTCAACCCTTCACCCCCTCACCCTCACTCACCCCACCCCTCACCCTCCCTCAACCCCTCACCCTCACTCACCCTCAACCCCTCCCCTCACTCACACTCACTCACACTCACCCTCACTCACCCTCACCCTCACTCACCCTCACTCACCCTCACTCACCCTCACCCTCCCTCACTCACCCTCACCCTCACTCACCCTCACCCTCACTCACCCCCACCCCCTCTCCCTCACTCACCCTCACTCACCCTCAACCCCTCACCCTCACCCTCACTCACCCTCAACCCCTCACCCTCACTCACCCTCAACCCCTCACCCTCACCCTCACTCACCCTCACTCACCCTCACCCTCACTCACCCTCAACCCCTCACCCTCACTCACCCCCTCACTCACCCTCCACCCCTCAACCTCACCCCCCTCACCCTCACTCACACCTCAACCCCTCACCCTCACTCACCCTCAACCCCTCACCCTCACTCACCCTCAACCCCTCACCCTGACTCACCCTGACTCACCCTGACTCACCCTGATTCACCCTCACTCACCCTCCACTCACTACCCTCACTCACCCTCCCTCACTCTCCCCCACCCTCCCCACCCTCACCCTCACTCACCCTCACTCACCCTCAAGCCCACCTCACCCTCACTCACTCCTCACCTCACCCCTCACCCTCACTCACCTCCCCTCACTCACCCTCACTCACCCTCACCCTCACCCTCACCTCACTCACCCTCAACCCCTCACTCACCCTCACTCACCCTCACCCTCACTCACCCTCACTCACCCTCACCCCTCACTCACCCTCACCCTCACTCACCCTCAACCCCTCCACCCTTCACTCACCCTCACCCTCACTCACCCTCAACCCCTCACCCCACTCCCTCAACCCTCACCCTCACTCACCCTCAACCCTCACCCTCACTCACCCTCACCTCACTCACCCTCAACCCCTCACCTCACTCACCCTCACCCTCCCTCACCCTCACTCACCCTCACTCACCCTCACTCACCCTCACCCCTCACTCACCCTCACCCTCACTCACCCTACTCACCCCTCACCCTCACTCACCCTCACCTCACCCTCACCCCTCACTCACCTCACCCACTCACCCTCAACCCCTCACCCTCACCCCCCCTCACCCTCACTCACCCTCAACCCCTCACCCTCACTCACCCTCAACCCTCACCCTCACTCACCTCACTCACCCCGAACCCCACCCTCCCTCACCCTCACTCACCCTCACCTCACCCTCCCTCACCCTCACTCACCCTCAACCCTCACCCTCACTCACCCTCACTCCCCTCCCTCACCCTCACTCACCCTCACCCCCCTCACCCTCACCCTCCTCACCTCACTCACCCTCACCCTCACCCACTCACCCTCAACCCCTCACCCTCACCCTCACCCTCCTCACCTCACTACCCTCACTCTCCCTCACTCACCCTCAACCCCTCACCCTCACCCTCACTCACCCTCAACCCTCACCCTCACCCTCACTCACCTCATCACCCTCACCCCTCACCCTCACCCTCACTCACCCTCAACCCCTCACCCTCACTCACCCTCAAACCCCCTCACCCTCACTCACCCTCACCCCTCACCCTCACTCACCCTCAACCCCTCACCCTCACTCACCCTCAACCCCGCACCCCTCACTCACCCTCACCATCCCACTCACCCTCAACCCCCC